>NW_023601212.1:37002749-37602749 GCF_014898055.3 Talpa occidentalis | reverse complement strand
ACTTCTTGTGACCTTGATGTGGGCACATATTCAGTGGGGCCATTTAATGGATTTTGAGGCCCAATTTCAACCCAGAGGGAATGTAGCTGTGCTTCTTTCTGGTATCATATTATTTTATGGATAGTTGTCTAATGTTCCATGGTCTAGACATAAAATTTATTTATTACTTCTTTACTAAGAGAGATAGTGGTTAAGCAAAGAAGTGTTACGAATTTTCTCCTAGTCTTATGGCTAACATTTTGACTTTGTTTTTCTCAGTGATAGTGATGGGTTGTGAAACATTGATACAACTTAATATATTCATGTGAGTAATGTTACAAACAAGATACCCACTTGGCAGAAGTCTTTTCCAAAACAAATGTACTAACAAGCCATTCTGGAAATATAAAGAACTGACATATCTCTGTATCAGTGGCAACAGATACAGTAAGAACTGAACTTACTGAGCTCTCTCTGTGTGTCAGATACTTTTCTAAGTACCTTCCATGAATCAACTCACTCGATCTTCACTACACTCTGCAGAGGTGTGAACAACTCTTTCCATGTCAGAGCTGAGCTACAGATTGGTGTGCGATGGTAACTTGTCAAGGGAGCATTATGGTGGGCTCTCTTGAGGCAGGATCTGGAAATTCACCATCTGTTGAGAATGTGCTACCACAGGTTTTCCAATGACATGGTTTCATTCAGTGTCATTTCATTGTCATGTTGGTGAGAAAACAAGAAATGCCACTTCAAGGACTTAGTTTCCATATGCCTTGTTTTGCTTAAAGTCCCAGTTTCCAAGAAACTCTTGAGAATGTAAGTTAGGACTTGCCAAGCTCTTCAGCAAAGTTTGAAGGGAATAAGTGTAGCAGGATCCCACATGGAGGATGAGCTGAGCAAGGAAGGGGTCTAGCCTTAGCTTGACCCCTTTTAGATATATGAGAGTCATCTCCAGGGGCAGGGTGGTTGCAGTGGTAACTGCTGGGGCAGTGGTCTCAGACTTACATTGGCCAAAATGAGGCTATGAAGTAGGTTCCAGATGTAAGCTGTCTGGGATTTGGGTGCACAAGAGGGTAAAGTGTACCTGTGCTGAGTATCTGCTGCAGCCACACAGCAAGGAAGGGAAAAGCCAACTCATCCCAGCTCCAGAGATGCACCGCTGCCACTTATAGGGTCTGCTGTGAGTTCCATTGTAGCAGCCTGCAAACTCCTCCAGCACCATCCACCAGCAAGCCCTGCCTTGTCAATCCAACTGCTGCCTCCATTTTTCTAGGAAATTGTTATGCCCATTTAATTTAGAGATTGCAAGACAATTCAACAAAAATTGTTTGTTTCTACTGCTTCCAGTTCAGAAACACCTTTTCATGCACATTTTGTCTTTGCCCAGGGCCAAGACCCTGAGGCTGAGTGCCTGTATTGCCATGCCCAGTGCCACTGAGAGAGGAGCTAGTATTCTATATGCTCTCTCCAGCCAATAGCCTTCTTGCCCTAAGAATCCTGGTTGTCCCCTATCTTCCTTTTTCTTTCTACTAGTGGGAGAAATGGTAGAAAGAGGAGGTAGGCATCTGAAATTGGTAATTTCAGCTTGTAAAGCTTCTGAGTCTTAGGAATGTCCTCAAGGGCCTACACAGGCCACAGTCAGTAGAGGAAGGCTAGAAAGCTTTGAGAATGGGGAAACAAGTTAGTAGAGTCCTCTCGTATACGGACAACTTTTTGGGTGTTTATTCTCTCTTGCAACCTCTTCCTGTCTTCTTAGCCCAGTTCTTTTGCTCTAAACAAGTGTGCCCTGATCTGAGAGTACTGTTTCCTAGCCAGTATAGAGACTGTCAGTCTTAGCATTTTCACCTTCTAAGGAACCATGTGTTCAGCTGACCTGGCTCCTGTCAAAACTGGTTGGGTCATGGGGAAGGCACCACATGGTTTACAGTCTGCAGTCATGAGGTGGCTTGCTTTATCTCCCATGGACTAAGTCCCAAATGCTGGGAGAGCTGCCCACTGCCTGTGATCTACTCCAGAGACTTAACCTTGGCTCATGAGATTCTCAGGCCACTAACACAGTTGCTGCCATGGCTAGAAAATTCTGCTAGTAAATACTTCCTTCAGAGGATCACATGTAGAAAGTATTCTTTATGATGTGTTTCTCTTTATCAACTGCAGAGCAGCAGTGTATAGTATAAATCATTGACTTTTATTAGTTATTATCTCCTCTACCCAATTTAAATATTTTGTTCTGGTGATGGTCTGTGTTGTATTGGTATATCAATTAATTTATTTCCATTTGTTTTCTCTTATTACTCTCTATTTCCACATTCAACTCAAATTCTAAACTAAATAATAAAAAGTCAAATCCAGCAACATGTAATAAAGATATTGCAGTATGAACAAGGAATGCAGGTTTGGTCTAATATTCACACATCAATCAATATAATTCTCCATATTAATAGAAATAAGGGTAGATACCGCTTCCACTTATGATTTTAAAAAACTCCTAGTAAACTAGTAATAGAAAGCAACTTTATCAATCTGACAAAGACTGCCTATAAGAAATCTGTAGCTAATATAACTTTTTCCCCATCAAAAATAAGGCTAGAAGGTCAACTCTAATCAGATCTGTTCATTACTGTACTAGTAATAAAGAAAAAAAATTAAAGAAATGAAAATAGGAGAGGAAGAAATATAATTGCTTTTATCTGCATGTGATATGATAGTTTGCTAAAGAAAGTCCAAAAGAATCTAAGAATGACTGCAATAAGTGAATTTAGTAAGGTGACAGGATAAAAGATCCTTATACTATGGTCAATTTTATTTCTACATGCTAATAACAAATAATTGAATTTACAATTTAAAAACACTATTAACAATTGAAAATAGGGGCCTCCCTTGTGGTCTAGGGGTTAAGTCTCAGCGCTATTACCCCTACTGCCTGAGTTCCATCCCCAACCAAGGAGCTAACCCACATGACGCAACAGACCTCTGCTGTCTTGCTCACTGCTCCCCTCAGCAGTGTATTTCAGTAGATCTGCCTGTCTGTCCCCACTCTGTCTCTGGTGAATCCTCTTACCCCCGCACCTCTGGCCTACACCCCTGTTCTTCTACACAAAAATAAATAAATATCTTAAAAATAAAAAAAAATTAAAAGACTTAGAATAGGCAAAACAATGTTGAAAAATGTTGGAGGATTTAACACTGTTGGTGTTAATGCTTACTCAAAGATATAGAAATCAGTAAAGACTGGTGTTGGCATAAAGACAGATAAGTAGATTAACAGAACAGAATAATGAATCCAGAAAGAAACCTCCACATATGTATTCAATTCAAAAGATTTTTGACAAAGACACTAAAGCAGTTCAGTGGGAAAAAGCTCTTCTCCTTAAACTGTGTCAGAATAATTTTTAGAGGAAAAAAGAAAAAATGTTGACCCTCAACTCCCACCATGTACAAAAATTAATTGGAGATGCATCAGTCCTAAGCGTGAAAGCTAATATCACAGAGCTTTGAAAAGAAAATTTAGAAGAAAATCTTTATGATCTTGGGGTATGTAGATGTTTCTTAAATAGGATATAAAATGTCCAACATATAAAAGAAAACAAATAGCTAAATTGGACTTTATCAGGAAAAAATAGTCTACCCATTAAAAGCAGCCATGACTAAAAGGCAAATCTCTCGCTGGAAGAAAATATTCACAATGCACATATCAATCAAAGGACTCATATTTGGAATCCATAAGACCTTAACTCTCTTAAGTGAATCACAGAAAGTCAATCAATTCAATTTAAAAATGAGCAGAATATTTAAACAGACTCTTCACAAAAGATATCTGAGTCATCAAAAAGCATATGCAATATATGTATTCAACATCATTTATATATAAATATACAATGTCATTAATAATCAGGGAAATAAAAATTTAAAACATACTGAGCTAGTACTTAAAAAAGGATCTAATTGTGAAAGTTCACAATATTAAGTGTTAGGAAGGATTTTAGCTAGGAATTCTTGTATATGACTGATGGTATATACAAACATTTTGCAAAAGTTTTTGGCAGTTCCTAATCAAAATAACACAACAGAAATGAATCTTTAGATTCACAAAAAGACATGAACTGAAATGTTGATAGTTTCACTCTTCATAAGCTTTCAAACCAAGAAAAAACCCAAATGTCCATCAGCAGGAGAGTAGGTAAACTACTCATCTCCCGGAATACTACCTGGTTAAAAAGAACATCATACTAACACCATGTAGGCGGGGCCAGAAATATGTGGCATGAAAGAAGTCTTTAAGAGCAATACTCTTACGAGTTTATTTATTTATTTTTTAAGAGAAAAATATAGCTGTAAATTTTATTCTACTGAAAAGAGTAAAATAAGAAGAGTTTGCTATTTGGGGAGTCTCAGATCCAGATTTCTTTACAAGGAAAAAAATGTATATTCCATATTTTCTCTGTTCTTATCAGTAAATACAGTTCTTCATGTAGTTTATATAGGCCCAATAAATGAGATTTTATTTTTATATTATCTTAACTTTAAAAGACTAAAACACTTTTATTTATATGAAGTTCTAGAAAAGACAAACCAAATCTATGATGGTAGAAATGGTAGTGGTTGAAGCAGGGGGATGGAAACTATTGACTTGGAAAGAGGTGCGAAGGAATTTTCTGGGATGGTGGAATGATCTTGATTGTGATCTGGTTGCTTGTCACTGACTATACACATTTGCTAAAATTCAGGAGCTGTGCCCCGAGATGTGGCCTCTGTAGGCAGGGTGAGTTATTTGCCATCACAGTATTGTCAGGAGAGAAATGAAGAGCGAGTCATCACGTTCCAGGGCAGTCTTCACCAGCAATCAGGACAGGCCTATCGTAAAAGCTACTTCTTCATTGGCATGTGTTCAAGTTCGGTCTTATTGTATTTTAACTGCAAGATAAGAAGTGTTCAGTCTGGGGAACTCCCAGCACTTGTAGTGAGTCTCATTCTGACTCTGGAATCAGAACGGCATGTTCCCTCTGGTAGGTCCACTTTTACTTTCAGTTCTGGATTCCTGGGTACAATCTATCTTTTTTTTTTTTTTTTTTTCATTTAAAATGTGAAAAACTTATGGTGAAGTAGCATTAGGCTGGAATGGAAGTTGTTACTGCAGTATTATGATGTGAAATTTTCTACAGAGAAAGAATAATTATTTTTTAAGGTTACCTTAAGGGGAAGAAAAAATACTTTCATGTTGATGATTTTAATAATAGGATTATTGAGAGTACAGCACTGTTACCAGTTATCAAAGTTCCAAGCAGGAGTCAGATGAAAAGTGCTGGTTCACATTTCTCAGACCTCGTTTACATATGCTAGAAACCCGGGGAACCTGAGAGCACATGTGTCTGGCGAGTCAGACCTTTCTTTGCTTATTTCTGTCTCTTAGAGTATGAAAATATATTTAGGTAAGCTGGATGCTGGAAGGTAAAAAGGAGTGTTTATATAAACTATTTGGGATCTACTAAAGGTTAGAGGGTAGGGTAAGGTATGTTACACTATTAAAAATGTGGGTTCAGGGTGGGAGGAAAGGGTGGAGGGGGCCAATCTGATAGTGGGAATAGTCCTGGAGGGTGGTGGGGTGGGAAGTGAAGCTTTTACACAAATACAGGTATGAAGCTGTATGGTCCCAAATTATATAATATTGTAACTCAACCACCTTTTATTTAAAAAAAATAAAGAACATAAAAATTTGGGTACAGATTTAGAACAGAAAAGGCTCACATAGATAAACTGACTCCATTTGTGTGAGTCAGTAAACCAAGATTTGTTGAATGCCTACTATTTGTGGGTACCCTGCCTGTGCTAGAATGATATGGTGAACCAAATACAGTCCTTGACCATATATAGATGAGAATTTAAATAGGAAAAGAGTTACTTTAAAAAAAAAATCAATGAAAGTTGTAGGGAATGTCACCAGGGAGACCAGAGTCTGCTCCATCCCTCATTACTAGTGTAAAGAAGTTGGGGGCCCTAGGCTGTTTAGCACTTCTTAGGCCCAGGCCTTTAAACTGGGGTAAGTCTTTCTTTGAGCAAACTTACCAGGTCTTTACAAAGATTTACTGGTGGGTAAGTGGAGTGTCAAATAGTTTTAAGTAAATTAACAACCTGACCATGAATTTCCATATGTAGCTTTCCTAAAACTGATCCCCCAAAAGAAAACATGGGCTGGTAAGGTGGTCAGTCCTATTCTTTCTTCTCATCTCCCTTTTCAGAATGGTTGTCTCTTCTTAAAAAACACCAGCTCAGCTCTCACCTGTCTTGAGTTTTAAAATGGTGTACCGCCCATGGGTGTAAAAATCTTCCAGACAATAAGAAATAATTGGTGTTACTGTTGAGAAAATGAATGGCTCTAGTATTTGGTTAGAGGGTTGCTATAGATAAAATACAGGACACCCAATATAAATTTCAATTTTAGATACTCAATGACTTATCTGTCAGTGCTAGTATGTCCAAAATTTTGCATGGGACATACTTATACTAAAAAAATATTTTCTTGTTGATCTCAAATTTAAATTTTACTAGGTGTTCTGTGTTTTAATTTGCTATTTTGGCAACCCTAACTGGCTAACAAATGTCCCATCTATGGTGTCCAAGTCACTGACTAATTTTTTTAATTGTAAGAATGTAATTGAGCAGAAATCCTGTTTGAAAACAGCAGTGCCAAACCAGAAGTGGTTAGGAGCGCTTCACTGACAGACCCCACAGTAAAGACGTCTACAGAGAAGACTTGGAAACAACATGAGGAAATCATTTGATTGGTTATAGTTTAAGTGGTTGCCTTATTTGGGAAAGCCTTGTTGGCTGTGACTAGTTGTCCTCTGGTTTAGATTCTTAGATTTGCAGGTTGGTTTTTTAATTTTTTTTTTTTAATGAGGTAAAGTTGATTTACATCATGTATTTATTTTAGGGGTTATAGGCTCAAACCTCTACAAATGTATGTTTTCACACCTTGCCCACCTGGGACCTGTAGGTTTAGGTTTTTGGTTAGCTTACTTAGGTTTTGAAGACATTAAAGCCACTTCAGGTTAAGGTGGCCTGTTTAATTAATTTAATGGAAAATAGATGCTGTGGCATGTGAGGAGAGAGAGGGGAGAAGATTGGGAGGGTTCACAGCAGGTCCATGCCCTGTGAGGTTCCCATGAACTGGAGCCACAATTTGGCTGTGGTCCAGACAGCTGAGCCCAGTGGCACTGGGATGGTCAGAGAGTCAAGGACAAAGTGAAATAGAAGGCTTGGTTCCTGGTCACAGGACTTCAGGGCATGGGGCCAGCACACCCATATGTACAAATTCCGAGGTGTAGAAAATGAATGATGGTCCCTCGAGCTGGGCACCTGAGCCTAGGTCACTATGGTCAGCGTTCCACAGAAGACAGTGGGTGAACATAAAAGCAAAATATGGATCCAGCAGATAGCACACACTTCTAAGTGCTTTCCAAATACTTTTTTTTTTACATACCTGATGATTATGCAAAATTGAGAAATATATGTAGAGTTATATATGTGCAGTCTTCCCAGAACCCTCCCCTGCCACACCAAAATCCGAGATGCTCAGGTTCTTTATGTAAAATGGCATAGTATTTGCATATAACTTATGCACATTTTCCCATATACTTGAAATGATCTCTAGATTATTTATAATACCTCATACAGTATATAATATATTGCTGTACTCTATTGTGTAGGGAATGATGACAAGAAAAAAAGTGTACATGTTCAGAACAATCATCATAGGCCTAACTACATAGTATGGATTTTTGTACCACCAGCTCCCATGTTTTATGTTATATATTTACTATATTTATTATACATATATATATTCCTTGACTAATTATCATAGCTATAGTTGATTTAACTACTCTTTTAATCTTTGTGCTTGCTTTATAAGTGATTGGTCCACCTTTCACTATATAACTACCTTTCCAGTGCAGTGATATTTTATTTTCCTTGTGTGTTTTCTTATTGTTAGTGCCTTTCTTTTCAGTTAAAAGAAATCCCTTTAACATTTCTTGCAAGGCTAGTTAAATGGTGATAAACTCCTTTAACTTTTGCTAATCCATGAAACTCTTAATCTCTCCTGCAATTCACTGTTAACTTTGCCTGATAAAGAATTCTGGTTGAAAGTCTTTCCTTTCAGCACTTTGAGTATGTCATGCCACTCTCTTCTGGCCTGAGAAGTTTCTGTTGAAAATTCTGTCAATAGCTTTATCTGATTTCCTTTTTATTGATATACTGCTTTCCCCTTGGTGCTTTTAAGATACTCCCTTTATCTTTAATTTTGTAATTTTAATTTAATGTGTAATTCTGTCTTACTGTAGATGCCTGGGTTCCTCTTATTTGGAAACATCTGGACTTCCTGTACCTGGACGTCTGTTTTCTTCCCCAGATTAGGGAAGTTTTTGGTTGTATTTCCTCAAATCATTTTCTGGGCCTTTTCTCTCTTTTCCTTCTGGGACCTCAATAATATGAATATTGTTCATTTTAATATTGTCCCAAAGCTTCCTTAAGATGTCTTCACTTTTTTTTTTAATAATTTTTTTCACAATGCTGTTCTGTGGATGAATTCTGTTGTTTTTATTTTCACCCCGCTCCTCTGCTTCATTCAATCTGATATTGAGCCTCTCTATTGTATTTTTTCAATCCTGTCATTGTATTCTTCAGCTCTGTAACTTTTGTTTGGATTTTCCTTAAATTTTCTAGTTCATCCATTCTTCTCCTGAGAGTTTGGTGAACATTTTCATAACCATTACTTTGTTTTGTTTCTTTTCCTTTTTCTTTTTTCTTTTTAAAGATTTATTTTATTTATTCATGCATACAAGAGCTGGGGTGCAGGCCAGCGGTTTGGGGGGTGAGAGGATCCACCAAGCACAGAGTGGGGAGCAAAACAGGAAGACTGACTGAAATACACTGCTGAGGGGAGCAGCAAGTGACACAGGAGAGGTCTGTTGCACCATGTGGGTAGCTCCTTACTGGGGATTGAACTCGTGTTGCAGTGGTTATTGACAGCTTGATAGTGCTGAGACTCAACCCCTTATGCTACCAAGGAGGCCGTGAACTGTTTCTTTTTATGATCTTTTTCATGGATTTTGTTTGGGAAATGTTCCTCTGTCTCCCCATTTTCCCTGATTCTCTGTGCGTAGTTCTATTATTCTCAATTCCACAACCTCTACTGGTCTCAAGTGAATGATCTTGTTGTGCAGGTGCTGTCCTGTGTCCAGAGGCACAGTTATCCACGAACACATGAGCTGTGTGCTCCAGATGTGTGCACTGTGCCCATAGTTCTGCTATGTCAGAGTGACATGGTAAGTGGGTCTGTTGGCCTTACCTGGCTGTGCCACAGTGGGTGAGCATAGTCAAGGTATGCAACTGTGATGTCTGGGTCACAGAATGATGGGCTGTGCCAACCATAGTGCATGGCCACTGTGAAGCCTCCTGCCCATCCTGGCAGCAAAGAAACAGGTGTGGGGTACAGTAATCATCAGGGTAGCTGCAAGTGCAGGGCTATGATATGCAGTTACATTGGGCAGAGCTGTCTGTGGGGCTTGTTCACAGTGTATATTGCCTGAAAGATTCTAAGATGGTGTCTGCAGCAAGTTTGCATGAAGTTGCTCATGGCACCCACCAGTTTGCTGACCCAGTGGTCTTCGCAAAAGCTTTCTACCACTCAGGCAGACACTGTAAGAGTTGTGGATAACTGGGTTTCTTTGCTTATGATTGGGGCACTATTCAGGCTGTTACTGTGTTAGATCCTGGGGTGACTGAGTCTGTATGCAGGTCCTTTAAACGTAGATTCCCAGTGTCTGGGGTTTTTAGAATCTCTTGGGTTTTTTTTTCCCCATCGGCTCTCAGTTCTGGGAACTTAGCTCTGCTGTGCAGAATTGAAAAGCTAGGGTCCATGATACAAGGCACCACCCTCTCCTCTCCCTAGGGAGAAGTTCCACCCCTTCAGAATCTCTCCAGGCCAAGAATTATATGGTATTGCAACTTTGTTGTGTTCATGAGAGGAGGTGAGTTTATGCCACCAGCTTGAATCTTCCCCTCACTAAGGGATTCCTTTTTTTGATTGAAGATTACTAAATGAGTTAATAGATTTAAGACAGATGTCAAAATGTGAACATTTCTTCTGGGTCTGTTTATGTGAAAAAGGTTTTTTAACATTTACAATCTGTAGAAATAAAAAAAGGAATAAAATCTGTGCTGAATACTCATGTTTTATTAGTAGTTAATATTCATGAACACAACCGTGGAACAAATTGCTTAAAATATAAACTACAACCATCATTAGGATTGTAATGAATTTTAACTTTAACTTTTTCTTTTAGTACTGTGAATATTATATACAGAAACCTTATTTAAATGAGGTTTGGAGCCAGAGAATTCCCACACATGTACAAATCAGCAAACACAGGACTCAACATGCCTTGCATCTCCCACTGAGGTTGATGCTGTTTTCATCTTTGTCAGAACTGAGGGGGAGATCCTCCATAGATTATGCAGGGGGTTTTAGCCTTGGATTCAGGAAGTGCACAAGGTGTTGCCATAAGCACATTCTCCAATCTGGTTTCTCTTCTGTTTCCAAATAAAACCATCTTGTTAGAACATTATTTTTGTTTGAGGTCAACGTACTCATCAACATTCACATTATATTTATATATTTAATGTTTTGACCAATTGTATAATAAGTACTGAAAACAATATAAATGATAATATAAGCAGGAAATAATTTTTGCCCTGTGATGGCAGAGGAAAATTAAATTTCAATTTATACACTATTAGTTTCAGAAATATGTGACAGCATGATCATAAAGATGTCTGTCATTAACATATATTAAAATTCTATGGGTTACACATTTTTAAAATATAATAACATTTTTTAAAATCTATTGGGGAAGTAGAACATTCAAAGTCTAACATGGATGGATCTTGAGCACATTATTCCTAATGAGATGTCAATCATTCATGCGTGGAAGCATATGAGAGCATTTATATATGGCATTTGAAACAGTTAAACCAGTAAAAATCAGAAAGTAAAATAGTGTTAAGGAGGGGGCTAGGGGAGGAAGCTAGGGATAAATCATGGTGGTTAAAGGTACAAACTTGTAACAAATAGCGAATAAGCCTTAGAGATCTGCTGCACAGTATAATGAGCCTAGATAATCCTGTACTATAATTATGTAATGTGACAAAATTTGCTATTTGCAATCATAATAAATGTATCAAATAACATGCTCTATACCCCATGCACAATGTTACATGTCAAATATATTCAATTTTAAAGAGACAAAGGCAATATAGTTATTTTCAATTATTAAAAATGAACCTATATATTGTTAAATAGATGACAGCAGGTATCAAATGGTTATGTATTTGTAATCCGCTGAGTACATTTAAGAGTCCTCGATTAATTTTATTCAAAAATACCTATATCTGCATTCCATTGCAACTGTGACAACTGTTATGCTTTAATGTTAAACACGTGAAGGGGAATATTTTTTTCAATTTTTTTTGATGTGTATACCATCACAAGTGCATAAAGGCAACAAATGTTTCCAGTCACCTCAAAGGTGAGTTGAAAATGGCTGGTAAAGTTTTGAATTAAGTAGGCTCCAATGAGTATTGAAATCTCCACCTACAGATAACCAATCATTTTGATATAATTCTAGTTGGAACTCTGCTTTTGGGATGATGAAACCTGAGAATGACTTTGGTTCTTGAGTATCTTTGCTGTCCTGGAAGACAGGAAACTCAAGTGAACACTCGCAATCCACCTGTACCGTCCTAAATAAAACTGCTCAAATCTACTGCGAGGAGGTGGAAAGGGCAGAGAAATTTGGGCACTGGTTTCAGACTCAGACTTCAGGTTTCCCCGAGAACATCACTTGCAACTTAGAGACCTCCCCTGCGAGACAAAAGGAGGAAATTTTTTCTTAGAGCCAACTCCACCCTCGGCATAAAACACCCCCCAGCCCCCCAACAAAGTGCTCCTATAGGAAACTATACTAAGGCAATGCCAATCTTTAAAACAAGGCGAACAACCCCCTCCATATCCACTCCTGTTTCACTATCTCCATTATTACAAAAAGTAAAAACAATCACAAAGATTTCGCCAAGGTTCGGCGTTTCTTTTCTAAAACGCGGGGCGCTGGCTCGCCTGGTCAGGCTGAAGCACCCCCTGTCATCTTCCCTAACAGGTGATCACGGCTTCCCCGTCCGGACCTGCCCGCGAGCGCCGTCGCGGAGAGCGGGTCAGGCTTTCCGGGCGCTGGAAATCCCCGCGTGGGCCGGCGGCCGCGGCCGGGGGGAAGTGAGTGTGGCTCTGCGTGCGGTCACAGCCGCTGGAGTTCCCCTAAGTGACGAGGAAAGCACCGCGCTAAGGAGACGCGGGGGGACGGCCGCGGGGCGCGGGGGACGGCCGCGGGGCGGGGCGGGGCGGGGCGGGGCGGGGCGCCGTTCGTTCAAAAGGCCGCGGCCGCCTCCCGGGCGCGCGGAGCGGCGTCACCGAGAAGCCCAGGTCCTCTCGTCCCGGCGGCCGCCTCCGCCCGGGCGCAGCAGGCCGGGCACCTGGGGGCCGCGAGGGGGCGCGCGCGTGCGTATCCGTGCGTGCCCGCGCGTGCGTCGCCCCCTCCCTCCCCGCCCCCCCGCCGCACGCACCTGTCACGCGGGCGGGAGCCGAGGCTGCAGTCGGCGGGGACGACCGGGCCCAGCGGCCGGGACGCGGCGCAGCGGGCGGCACGGTAACTCCACAGTGCCTGGGGCCCGGGGCTCGGCTCCGGGCCGGCTGCCCAGTGGGTCAGGGGTGGACCGGGAGTGGGCCCCGCGGGCCCGGCGCAGGTGCCCGGTGCGCCTGCTGCCACAGCCGCAGGGACTTGGGTCTCCCGCGCGCCGGGGGCTCCGGGGCGCCGCCCTCGCCTGCCGCCTTCCTGCCGGCTGATCCGTAGCTCGGTGGCATTTGGG
This sequence comes from Talpa occidentalis, assembly GCF_014898055.3. NCBI lineage: Eukaryota > Metazoa > Chordata > Mammalia > Eulipotyphla > Talpidae > Talpa > Talpa occidentalis. Next base: position 37,589,792 of record NW_023601212.1, on the reverse strand, counting down.
GTAACCGGTGTAATCGGGAAGCTTTGCTCTTGGTTGAATATGATTGCCAAGGGTTACAGTGGCTCGTGATTCCAAAGCGGCTTCAGGACCAGACTTCCAGGAGAGGTTTGGCACGGTGGAGACTCAGTAAAATCTTTATTTAATGAACAAGTGGAATAATATGCCCAAGCGGTGACAGAAGGCAGATATTTGGTTGTATTCTTGGTGATGAGCTTAGAAACTAGGCAGTGCTTTTGAGTTAGAAAACAAATCGAGGCACTTACTGATGTTAAAGTAACTACTATTGATGTGGCTGTTATTTATTGCTTTGATTGGGTGTTGCTAAAACATAACGATATGCTGGAACCCCTCTGAACACTTTACATGTATGTTTTCAGGCTTGATTCTGTTTGTTTGTTTTTTAAAGATTTTTTTTTTATGCATACAAGAACTGGGGTACAGGCCAGAGAGGGGGCGTGGGGTGAGAGGATTCATTGCTGAGGGGAGCAGCGGGCGAGACAGGAGAGGTCTGCTGCACCACGTGGGTTGCTCTCTGGCCAGCGGGGATCGAACTCCTGCTGCAGAGGCTTGGGATAGCTTCACAGAGCTGTGCTTAACGCCCTGCGCCACCAGGGAAGTCCTGATTCTTAGTTTTAAGCAGCTGTTATAATTGTCTCCAAAGAGGATCCAAGTTCATGGAGATTCTTAGCTCATCGTCACACCCCTGGTAAAGGGAGGCTGCTTTTAATTGGAACCTGAGATGTCTGACTCCAAAGCCTGGTTAAACCATCACTGAGCAGACGCTGTCATTAATGTAAAATTGTCATTCACTTCATCAGAAAGTCAGTCTATAGGCCAGATCCATGGTAGGGAAGGGAGGGCCGGTACAGAGCTGAAACTGAGTTGTATTCTGAGGGAGCTCACAGTCTAGGGGAAAAAGACCCACTTACATGCCCACACCCGCCCCTCCAAGATCAGGGAGGTTGCCCACTGAAAAGAATACAGTAAAAAGAGATTGGACGCTTTAGCTATTCCCAGTAGCAACCACAGAAAGGAAAGAGGAATTCCACAAAGTGGTATTGGAGAAGCCATAGACATAGGACTAGAGCATTTTTAAGAGGAAGCGGGCCCCAGGGTCAGATACAAAAATTTCCATTGGTTTTGGTGAGGAAATCATTGGTGTTATTAATATAGAGAATAGTTTTAAATGGTGTTGGCTAAAGCCATTTGTAATGGGAGACCTTACCCACAGACACATTTTCAGTTGGCTTGGCTGTGAAGAGAGGATGAGAGAGGGGGTAGTTGTGAAGATGTAAAGTGGGGTCTAAGGAGGATTTTTTTGTTTTCATTTAAAAGTGGAGACAGGTGAAGGAGATGAACTTGTGGAGAGTGAGAGTTGAAGAACTGAGGGTGGTGGGGTTAAGAGCCACACATCTGAAGCAGTGGGAAAAGTAAAACCCGGAGGCAATTGTGAGGAAAAAGGCCATCGATGTGAGAATGTGGAGTGATGACTGCTCAGTGATACCTTTTATTTTTTTTAATGAAAAGCAAAGTAGTCTACAGAAAGTGAGCTCGGGCGTCATGGGACAAGGTTGAGGACAGAGCTAAAGGTTTAGAAGGGTGGGATGGCACAGTGGGCTCCACAAGGTGAGTTGAATTGCCACCAAAGCGGAGCCTTAGTCCTGCAGGGGAGTCTGCCAGCTTAGTGATGTTCCTTGGCAGCCTTAGGAGGTCTCCATGTCAAAATGGTTGAGACTGGGTTTGAATTGATTCTTTAGGGAAGATCTGTGTAAGAGTTTGCAAACTCAACTGCACAGAGGCCAGGCAGGTGATAGGAATGGACAGTACTGTGTCTCCTTTAAACAGAAACATATTTTGTTTATGTATTTAACATGTAAATATTCTTACACAAAGAAGTATAGTGCTCTCATATTTTTTCAGAACATGTGTCCTTCTTTTCCTTTCATTTTTGTTTCTTTTGGTAGAACAGAAGTATTAGAGCACATTCATGTTCTTTAGAACTCTAAGCAAAATAATAGTGCCAGCTTGGTGACAATTAGCTATTGTCCTCAGTCTTCCTACTGGGGAGACAAAGTTCAGTGCCAACTGGAGAGCACACACCCTCCATAAAGGGCAGGGCCTCTACTAGGTACTAGCCGGTTGTTAGCACCCAGGAACATAGCCCACTATTGCCAGATCTTCTAAGTTTTTAAGGAGAAGCTTGAAATTTAGAATGTTATGAGGAATCTCCTTAAACTGTTGGCAGTTAGTGAACATGTTTTAAAATGCCATGGTCCGAGGGAAAATGTTTTTGGAAAACTGGTGAAATGCAAAGAAGGCATGTAGATTAATTACAAACACAGCATCAATGTTAATTTCCTGGTTCCTGTAATTGTGCTGTGGTTATGTAAGATGTTGACTTTGGGGAAGTTGAATGCTGAGTACAGAGGAAGTCTATTATTTCTGTGTATTTTTATTTTTATATTTTCATATTAATTTTTTGAATTCAAAATAAAAATGTTTAAAAAAGTAGTAAAATATGGGCCTCCCTGGTGGCTCAAGGGGTTAAGCACCACACTATGAAGCAATCCACAGCCTCTGCAGCAAGAGTTTGATCCCCGGCCGGCAGGGGAGAAACCCACATGGTACAGCAGACCTCTCTTGCCTTGCCTGCTGCTCCCCTCAGCAGTGTATTTCAGTCAGCCTACCTGTTCTGTTCCCCACTCTGATTCTGGTGAGTCCTCTCACAAACCCCGCCCCCCGCCCCCCGCATCTCTGGCCTGTGCCCCATTGCTTGTATGCATAAAAAAAAATTAGTAAAAGACTATAAAGTCCATTTTTGTGCCATCAACTGTAATACCTCTCCTGGCCACTAGTTTGAAAGAAACTTCAGGTTTCTTTGTGGGATTTCTTGGCCACTGGCAGTTTCCAGTAAATCCTGGGGTTCAATTCTGTAAAAAATGTTTTTTAAAAGGTCATTGGTTAAATCTATGGGTTATTTTGATTTTTAAAAATTTTCTTTTTTTTAACAGGTTTTACAGAAGACGTGAACCATTCTACTTCTAGATTTTTTCCTTTTCTTTCTATAAATCAAAAGATCTCAAAATGGAGGCCTAAAACCTTTAAAAGGGACATAGTCTAATCTCCGGGAGGTAGTTTTGTGCATGAATAAACAAATTAAGTAGGTAACTAGTTTTTTGGTATCCAAAGAATGTTAATTTTAAAAATACAGTATATTTTCATGAGGTGTAACTTCTGAATTGGATTTTGAATTTCCCTGTGGATGTCAAAGAGAAGTGACCGTAGCTGAGACAAATTGTATAAGCAGTCTTCAAAGTTGACCATCTCCCGCTGACCACTGTGTAGAATAGAAAAAGTACGTGTGTTTGGTAAAAATTTTAAAATGAGTGACAGTTGTTTAGAACAAAGAGTTAATATTCAGCCCTGGGCCAAATTAGAGAAATATGCAAATAAGACCTTTGACATGTTAAAAGATTTCTACAATGACAAAGAAATGTTAAGAACAAAACTCTTTGATGGTTACAATAAGTTCAGAGAAAGCAGGAAAGATAAACTTGATGATAGGTGAAGAAATTAAACATTCATAAGACTGTTGATCTTGTAAAAGTACAAAATTTAGTTTGTTCAAATGGGTTATTTTCTCTGAGAATGATGGCTGGATGGCTACATTTTGGTAAATGAACAAACTTATAAGGAGACAGAAATAAACATGGAGGTTTTTCTAGCAGTGGGTAAAATTTTTGCCAATGAAAGGAGTACTGAAGTCAGACACATTAACTCCCCTTTGTGAGTTTTATAATCACTGGTGTTGAGATATGTTTCTTATGCCACCTGCAAATAAAGCCTTAAAGTTTGCGGTAGCAAGCCCTAACCTCAGTGGGTCACAGGAAGCCATGCTTATTAAAAAAACCCACAGGTCTTGTTTATTGGACCTCGCTAATTTTGATATAGAGCTTGTTCACTCCTAGCTAGTCATAATTAAGAAATTCTAAATTTTGATAACGTTGCTGCTGTTTTAAAGAAGTGATTGTGACAGAGTAAATTTACTGTTAGTTTTTGTCATGATAAAGTTTGGTTTAAGGTATGTTGTGAAAAATTTCTGATTTAAGCCAAATTTGTACAACTTGATTATCCATCTTAGCCTATAGCCTCAGAACTATTTTGACAGCATGAAGCAGAACCTGAAAGAACAGAGCAAATACTCTAATCTCTGATCAGTTTCTTAAAATAGAATGCTTAATTTGCTAGTCAGTCACTGTGACTGAGCCACCAAGTTCTTGAGACTCTATGGGAAGTAAGTATTTACTTGAAATACTTGAAAGTAGGCCTTAGGATATATCAACAAACTCTGTTACAACTTGATCTTTTCATTTGAGGAAAAATTTTAGTTGTTCTACCTATTAAAATGATTGTAGGAAGAAAAATTTAATTTGGGAAAGATTTGGAATATATTATATTTCATTACATGTAAGATGTCATCAATTGTCAGATACCCTTAACTTATGTACCTCTAAGAAACAAATACACCGCAAATGCTATTAATTCTGATACCTCTCCAAAGCAGTCATGTTAATAAATGCATCTTTGATTTAGTGAAATATGAAAATTCATTATTTCCTTTTTAGCAGTAGATGTTTTCTGCCTACCAAATTTCACAATTTCAAAAAAGCAAAATAAACAGTTTGAATATTTTTCTCCAGTTTCTGGAGAACATTGTTTTCCACCTGAGTCATGTGAGTCAGACACTTTATCTTCAGTCTGGTACTTGCCACTCAAGCTCTCTAGTGACCTGGGAAGGTAACACTGAATGACATCTTGATGACCTCAGCACCGGACACTTCCAGGAAAGGTTTTGATTTTCATCACAAGGTAGTTGTTTATATTGCATGTATAAAGATTACACAAAGATTGAGTTTTTGTGTATAATTGTCCCTTAAAATCAGTATCAGTATGTGACTTAGGACCTCACCATGCAGAAACCCTAAATGCCTACAAGTGAAAAGAACAAAAGATTGCCAGTTCTAGGTATTCAGACGAGTACTAAGATGAATGAAATCAAAAGCCATGCACAAAACTACCTCCCCAGAGAAAGGCTAGTCCCTTTTCCTCCCCATCTATTTCATTATGAACATAGTAGAAAAAAGTGAATTCTTATCAAACTTGATGAAAAGTGCTAACACGTTTGAATTGAAATATGATTTCTCCTGTGAACTGTACCGCATGTCCACTTACTCAACTTTCCCTGCTGGCGTTCCTGTCTCAGAAAGGAGTCTTGCTCGTGCGGGTTTTTATTACACTGGAGTGAATGACAAGGTCAAATGCTTCTGTTGTGGCCTGATGCTGGATAACTGGAAACAAGGAGACAGTCCTATTGAAAAGCATAAAAAGTTGTATCCTAGCTGTAGCTTCGTTCAGAATCTGAATTCAGCTCACATGTTGGGAGCCATCTCTCAGCCTACTTCTCATTCTTCAATAATACATTCTACACATTCATTACTTCCAAGTTTGCAAAACACTGGATATTTCAGCGGTTCTTTTTCAAGCTTTCCATCCAATTCTATAACCCCCGGATCAAATCAAGATTTTTCCAACTTGAGGACAAATCCCCACCATTATGTAATGAATACTGAAAAAGCCAGGTTGCTTACTTTTCAGATGTGGCCCTTGGCTTTTCTGTCACCCGCAGATCTAGCAAAAGCAGGATTTTATTACATCGGCCCTGGGGACAGAGTGGCCTGCTTTGCCTGCGGTGGAAAGTTGAGCAATTGGGAACCGAAGGATGATGCCAAGTCAGAACACCTGAGACATTTCCCCAACTGCCCGTTTGTGGAAAATCAGTTTCAAGACACTTCATCGTACATTGTTTCTAACCTGAGCATGCAGACACAGGCGGCCCGCATGAAAACATTCTGTAACTGGCCCTCTGATGCTCCAGTTCACCCTGAGCAGCTTGCAAGTGCCGGTTTTTATTATACAGGTAAGGGACTTAATCTGATAATAAGATATTCAGTATGTTCACTTTAATACTTTTTCAGTGGCCAGATTATATACATTTGTAAGTTTTGGTTCAAAATTAATTTTAGGTAACAGTGATGATGTCAAGTGCTTTTGCTGTGATGGTGGACTGAGGTGTTGGGAATCTGGAGATGACCCATGGGTACAACATGCCAAATGGTTTCCAAGGTAATTAATTTGAAATTCTCTTTGCAAATGTGAGCGATTATCATGAGGTGGATTATGCAGTAGTGCCCATTTTTCCAGGGGGGGATGGGTTCCAGGACCCCCATAGAATGCTTGAAACCACAAATAGTGTTGATCCTAGCATGTACATGTGTTGCCCTATACATACATGTCTTTGATAGAGTTTAATTTATATATGCGACACAGACATAATAGCAATAACTAATAATAAAATAGAACAGTTATAACAGCGTACTGTGATAAAAGTTACATGAAAGTGGTCTCAAAATATTTTGTAAGTGGGGCCTCCCCCATGGCGCAGCGGCTGAGCGCTGGGTTGCGAAGCTGCCCACAGCCTCTGCAGCGCCTGTTCGATCCCCGGCCACCAGGTGAGGGTCCCACATGGCATGCAGACCTCTCCTGCCGCCCATTGCTCCCCTCAGCAGTGTACTTCATCAGTCTGCCTGCTCTACTCTCCCCTTTGGTTCTGGTGGATTCTCTCACCCTCCCTCACTTCTGAATATACCCAGTGCTTGTATAAATAAATAAATAAATAAATAAATAAATAAATAAATAAATAAATACAATCTTAAAAAAATATATATTGTAAGTGGTATTTTCAGGTTGGTATTGATAACAGGTCATAAGAAAAGTGCAAAAAGTGAAACTGGCTATGGGAACATTGCTGTATGTATTTGCCTTGTAATTACTCTTCCTTTATTCTACCTTTTTCAAAACTATGTGAATCAATTTAGGATGGGTTATTTAGGGAAATGACAAGCTTTGATCAGAATTTAAGACAAAGAAGTTTCTTCTTTGAGAATTTTTGGGGGGTGTGATTGCAATATCTATATGTATATCTATATATTTTGAAATAATATATGCTTATTACAAAACCAAAATTATGCATTGCAGAGAAGTACAGAGAAAATCATTTAAATGTCCAGAAATCTCACCACCCAAATTAGATGACCACAGTGCCTTTTTAGTGAATATCCTTCCAGACATCTCTTTATGTATATGTAGAAAAATGTGGATGGTGTGAGTGAGATATTATATATACAGTTTTAAAACTTTTGAAGCAATTATATCTTGTCCATTTTAAATTATTTTATCTTATCCATTATATCTTGGACATATATCCATTCATTCATCATTCAGTAATGTCAACTGATCACTGATTATCAGGCACTGGTCTAGTTGCTTAAACTAGTCAGTTGAACAAAACCTAGATCCCTGGCCTTACATTCTAATTTTATAACAGAAGAGTACAGAAAATTGATAATTGTAAGAAATAACTTATGTAGCATGTTGGAAGATAATAAGTGCTATGGATAAAAAGGAAAAAGGAGGGTAAGAAACCTAGAAGCACCTGGTAGCCTGCAATGTTAAAGAGGATGATCTGATAGAGATCCAACTAAACTTTGATTACTCCATGGAATTTTATTATCATATCTTACAGTTTTGATTACTCCACATTTGTTTACAGTCTTATCTAAATCAGGTGGCCCTTTTCATAATCAAAAATTTTACTATTTTTAATGTTGATTACTGAACTTGGTGTCCTAATTTACTTTCATTATGTTTATTTTTATATAGTACTTATTTATAGCAACTTTGTGGTCTCCAAATATTTCATATTTTAAAAATTATGAAGATTATGAAGAACACATAGGCATTTTTCAAAAGTACTATCAGCTTTCCATGATGGTAATTTTATGACAGTATAAATATAATGGTAAATTTGCTTTGGTAGTGTCATGAATTCATTTTGTACTTAAATTTGACAGTGAATGTACTTTACCTGGAAACTGCCAAACCTGTGACTATCTGACTTAGTAGAAAATGTGTTCAGCTTCCTCATTCTTTTTCTCTGTCTCTCTTTGTATACTTTTAGCTTTGAAGTATGCAAAGTTTATGTATGAATAGTACCATTTATTAAAGAACTTTCTTCCTGTCTCCTTGGCTCTGTTCTTAATATTCAGAGTGTTTTTAGGAATCTTAGAATAGTTGAGGAGAGCAACTGGGAGCTCTGTGTGTGACCCTTGTTGCCCTCAGCCTTGGCAGATGGCCCATTGTAGGGGTCCTCTGTTGATGTCACCCTGCCTCTGAGGCAGTATCTCTGACTATTCTCATATGGTAAATGAGGACTCAGGTGGTTATGTGTATATTTATGTTTATTTGGAATATTTAGCAGTCTGTAGGTAACTGGATTACAATACCCGCCCCCCCAATTTAACTTTGTTTGCTTTTTAGTTGTGAGTACTTGATACAAGTTAAAGGACGGGAGTTCACCAGTCGGGTTCAGGCCAACTACCCTCATATCCTTGAACAGGTAGGTACAGTTTTTAAGATCATTGGCTAACAATAGATAAGCTACTTTCTGATATAGAGAGTTATATTTTTGCAGAGAGCTAAGAGTTTCTGTGAAATTATATTTTCCTTTTTATAATATCCAACATGATCTTTGAAAGTACTACTCTTCGGATAAAAACAGACCAGGAATTAGATACCTCTGGGAAATAATGTTTAACTTATGTTTCTGAGTTGCAATAAATTAAACTATTTGAGGAATAAAGTTAGCTGGGATAATAGCCTTGAATAGCTTTATTAGATGAAGTTTTCTAAACAAGATTTTAGAAAGAGAATTTTATGTTTATCTGGAAAGGCAAATAAGAAATTAGGTAATAATTGTGTATCAATCATTTCCTAACTAAGTGGAACTGATATGTGGTCCAGCTTATCCCAGAGGATGACCTGGGAAAGTTAAGATTTTGGGGATAAAAGAAATAATGAGTATCTCACAGGTCATTGAAAAGATGTAACCTTTTCTTGCTTTAATGAAAATGGAATTTATTTTTTAATACTTATACACAGAGAAACTGTATTGTTTTATGGCCTCTCTAATTACTATTAAATATAAATACTGCTTTTGACATTAAAAATTATTTTGCCAGTAGGCAAGTTAGTTTGCAATAAATTGAATAAAATTGGTCTCTTGACTTCGTTATTGTAATGATCAGAATAAGTTTTATATTTATTTATTTCTCTTCAACTTTTTAATATTTCTTATTGATAAGATAGTCAAAATAACTTTTTGAAATAAGTTTTCAAAAGATTTATATTTTAATTTATATGCTTTTGCCCCCCCCGCCATAGCTATTATCTACTTCAGAAAACCCAGAGGATGAAAACGCAGAGTCACCAAGTATGTATAATGTTTATAATTACTGCATTAAAATAGAACTATTCGGTACAGTTAATATTGAAAGTTGATAATAATGATGTACATTATGTACATATATGTACAATGATAATAATGATTTATAATTTACAGTGCATTTTCAAATATCTTAAGTTGATATTTCTCAAATCTTGGTGTAGATTATAATTGCCTGAGGTAATTTAAAAAATATTACAGGTTTGTAGGCACTGCATCAAACCTACTGAATTAAATCAGAGTTATAGTTAAAAGTAGAGCTTGAATATCTACAGTTTTCACAAATTACCAACATCCAGCCTAACGTTTGTCCTCAGACCAGTGTGGGAACAGATGCATGGTGACACTAGATTGCTACATATTCTTTTATGGTATAGGGTATTCTGATTCTTTATTAGGGATCCTGAGGCTCAGAGGTGAAGTGATCTGCCCATCACCTAAGCCTAAAGGCAATAGAGCCAGTACTTAAACAAGCTCTTCCACAACGTCCTCAGGGTTCACTTCATTCTAATATTTATTGTCTATCTGCTGTTCTGTGGAGAGAATAGGGAACAGGACAAACATAATTCTCTCGTGTGCCACTAGTGGAAGGGACACAGATTAATCGATGGAAAAGAGAGGCGAAGATGACAGGGAAAGTGAAGTGTGTGAGGAGAGTGGATGAGGGACTATTATCTCAGACTTGGAGTGTCAGAAAAGGCTTTCCAAAGCAAGTATCGGTCTTAGCACAGAATCAAAGGGAAAAGGAGAAGTTAACCAAGTGGCTAAGGGAGGAAAAGAATATTCCAGGCAGAGAGAACAGCATATGAAAGACTTACATCACAAAGGAGAACAGACAAATTTGAAGAACTCATCAAAATTCTGTATGACCAGATGCACGGAATGAATGAAGTACGCCCAGTGCAAGAGTGGTCAGGGTGCAGGCAAAACTTGACCCAAGGGCCATCAGTTGGTGACCCCAGGATTAGAAGGCAGATGAGCTAGTGTTAGGAGATGAAACTCCACAGATGAACAGGATCCCCCCTGTATGAGATCTTATTAGTGACATTGCATTTTGGCTTTTATCATAGAAGTTGCTGATGGAATATGAGTATAACACAATTAGTTTTTGTGTTTGAAAAGTCACTCTGTTTGTAATGTTGAGAATTAGAAGGGAGAAATATTGTAGAAGGCCGTTGAAGTAATGGAAGTGCATGATGACAGTGGCCTCTTTCAAAAATCTGTGGAACATTTGATTTTGAAAGAAAGCTTATTTGTACTTGCAACACGAGAAAGAAGACTCAGCTCGGGTGGGGGTGACTTTCTGCTTCCTCCTCCCACTCGTGGTTATGCCAGATAATGCATATTTTATATGCATATAATTTTTCATAGTCTTATTTTAGTGACTCTGTATATCATTATTTTTGAGTTTGCCGAACATGTATACCATTTCAAGAAATTTAATTTAAAAATAGTGCCTATCCTTTTTTGGAGTTTAATGTATTTATATTGTAATAACTTTAAATTTGAAAAAGTACAGGCAGTGCTAATCTATTTTAAATTACTTCCCCTGTGTAGTTATCCATTTTGGACCTGGTGAGAACCACACAGAAGATGCAGTCATGATGAACACACCCGTGGTTAAAGCTGCCCTGGAAATGGGCTTCAGCAGAAGACTGGTCAAACTGACAGTTCAGAGTAAAATCCTGACAGCTGGAGAGAATTACAAAACTGTCAGTGATCTTGTAGTAGATTTACTTGATGCAGAAGATGAGATAAGGGAAGAGGAGAAAGAAAGAGCAACTGAAGAAAAAGAATCAGGTACCTCCATGACCACAGTCTGTTTCCAAAAGTATTTACAGTTACTGTATGTAAATTACTGAAAATATACTTAGAGTCGATTGAATCAGATTTTTCTTACGTTCAGTATTCTGATTTTGAATTCTGAAAAATATTTTCTCATCTTAATTGCTTGGTACATTAAAAATGTATATGCTGGGTAGTTGGCTGTTACTTATGTCACATTTTTGATCCCAAGCTAGTGGCTCGCTCCTATTTACTCAAATTGGGGTGGAATTGTCCCTAATTCTTCACTTGATCTTAGCCAAAAGGCTGAGAAGCAATTGTCCCTAATTCTTAATTATACCTAAGTGAATTAATTTTAATACTAGCATTGCAGTGTGTCTCAGCATGTGACCATATGTTAAGGTACAAATTATGATTAAGTTCCTTACCTGCCCACACAAGAACTGATAACCCCTTTGGCCTGTCCCTGTTATTTTATTGAGTCCTTGGGTACTATTTCATATGCTCTCAGGCAGGTTACCCCTGTCCTTGCATGCTTGGCCATGTCTGCCGCTCTCTTGCCTGTCACAAGAATTTCTCTTCCTCTGAGCATGTGCATTCTCATCTGGTCCTTCTGACCATTATCAACACTGACCTCGACAGAAAAATGTGGATCTTTCCTTTCCCAAGTGTGGATCAGATGCATAAGTCCTTTTAACAAAGCCGAAACAGGATGCAAATTTTAGCACGTTTTTACTGGAGATTTAGGGATAATAGAAGAGACTTAAATCACAGATGACAGTTGATAACTGCATGTGACTCTCTTGGTGGTTCCTAAATCATGCTCAGGAATCTGTCTGCCTTCTGGTTTGTCTGTGTAGCTCTGGCCAGCTTACACAAATGACTAGTAAAGTCCCAGGCAAGTTTTTCCTCATCAAAAATCAGCACATAATTGTCCGTAAAGTACAGAAAAAGAAAAAAGTTTGCTCCTCATCCTTGCTTAAGACCTTCTGGGATTCATTTCTTCCCAGGATGATTGGCAGTGATATTATCCACTCCATTTCTGGATAAACCTACTGCTAGCCATGAAAGTGAATTTGTGTTACAGCCAACCCATATCTGACCATAGAATAAGCATCCTATATCTACCAGAGTGTGAGTTACTTAGTTCTGCACACCACAGCAGAGAAGCAACACAGTTTAAGTGCATCTTTGCTTAGCCTAGTCAAATTCTCTTTTCTACAATGAAGGTCAGACTGCTTATGTATGTCTGGTCTTCTCAGACTTAGCTGTTGGTCATTGACAGCAATTACTCAAATGCTCACCTGCACAATCATTTATACATTCCACAAAGTCTAAAGCTATCTAGATAGGGCCTCCCCGGTGGCACAGCGGGTTGAGCATAGTGCTGTGAAGCTGTCCACAGCCTCTGTAGCGCAGGTTCAATTCCTGTCTGGCCAGGGAGATACCCACATGGCATGGCAGATCTTGCCTGTCTTGCCCGCTCCTCCCCTCAGCAGTGTATTTCAGTCTGCCTGTTCTGTCCCCTGCTCTGTCTCTGGTGAATCCTGTCACCCTCCCACACCTCTGGCCTGTACCCCAGCTCTTGCATAAATTAAAAAAAATCTTTAAAAAAAAAGAAATTAAAAAAAAGCTATCCAGATACAAAATATTTATATTTCTTTTTTAAAAAAGATTCATTTATTTATGCATATAAGAACTGGGGTACAGGCCAGAGGTGCAGGGGGTGAGAGAATTCACCAGAGACAGAGTAGGGAGCAGAACAGGCGAATCTACTGAAATACATTGCTGAAGGGAGCAGGAGGCGAGACAGGAGAGGTCTGTTGCCCCATGTGGGTAGCTCCCTGGCCAGGGATTGAACTCGTGCTGCAGTGGCAGTGGATAGCTTCATAGTGCTGAGACTTAACCCCTTGTACCACCAGGGAGGCCCATAAATATTTATATTTCTTCTAAAGAAAATCAACAGTCTCAGAGATGACTAGACGTCAATTTATATAATAATCTGCGTTATCAAAAAGATTCCTTAGCTTCTTAGCATCACTGCTGTATTCTTTGGCTTGATTTTTTGACTAAGCAGTATGTTTTATTCTTTATTAGAGGGTTCTATTTATGTGTCCTTTTACTTGACAGAATCAATCATCTTCCCCTAAACAATCTTCTCCCTGCCAAAATTGCTTTGATAGCTCAATTTCTGTCATTATTTTATGGAAATAGCTATATAGATCATAGTAAAATGATATGATTAAGTAAATTTGTAATTCATTTTCCAAGGAGATAATAAAATTTGCAGAGTTTAAAATATATCTATATATAACAAAATATAAAATATTTTACCAATAGGTACAAAATCTAGGTCTTGAAGGGGATTATAATGATCCTGCAGGACAGGAAGTTATCATTGACAAATTGGATTTATTTTTCAACATGTTACTAGCACCTTTCCCCCTTACTCTAAAATACTTAAGTAATGGCAATATTATGTCTAATATGGGAAAATAATGAAATTTAGATTCTAAATTTCATTTGGTTAGAGGCTTAGCAGTAATGCAGAATACTTTGGAACACAGATTGTAGCAATGCCTGCCTCCCTTTGATTTTCTGCTTCAGAACTTACTTGCTTTACAGGGTCCATATTTTCTCAGTGCTAATAAGAGTAGTAATACCCACCTCAAAGTATTGATGTGATGGTGAAATTAGTTAACACATGTGAAGTATTTATCACAGTGCTCAGTGTTAGTCCTCATCATCTGTAGCATTGCTATAGGCCCTGAGGATCAGGAACCCTTAAAAGTTAGTAGTTGCCAGCTGATTAAGAATTTTATTTTCATACAACTTTATGTGTCAATGTGGAAGGATGATTGTGAACAGAATTTGAACTTGTTTGTTTTCTTTTACTTAAAGATGATCTATTGTTAATCCGGAAGAACAGAATGGCACTTTTTCAACATTTGACATGTGTGCTTCCAATCCTGGATAGTCTACTAACTGCCAGGGTGATTAGTGAACAAGAACATGATGTTATTAGACAGAAAACACAGATATCTTTACAAGCAAGAGAAGTGATTGATACTATTTTAGTCAAAGGAAATTTTGCAGCCGCCATGTTCAAAAGTGCTCTGCAAGAAATTGACCCCGTGTTATACAAGCATTTATTTGGTGAGTATTGGAAATTTTTTCTGGGAACTTCCTATGTCAATTGAAAAATATGCTTTTATTGATAATTTTTGAATTATTGAAAATAATTCACTTTATAAACTACTAATTGCACAAATAAAATTAAAGATTTTTGTTATTTTGATTTTATGACAATAATATGTAGTATTTGACTAGAATCTAAACTGTTAGTTCAAAAGTATGCATTCTATGACTAAAAATTAACCTTATTTGTCATAGTAATCCTTTTCCCTTTTCTCTCTAGTTGAACAGGACATAAAGTATATTCCCACAGAGGATGTTTCAGGTAAAACAGTACTGATAATTTAAATCAGTACAAAAGTATAGTTTTATTTTCTTGGAATTTCATCGGAGAAGTAGCAAATTGCCTTTTATTAAAAGTTCTTTTCTCTTGTTAGATTTATCAATGGAAGAACAATTGAGGCGACTACAAGAAGAAAGAACATGTAAAGTGTGTATGGACAAAGAAGTGTCCATAGTGTTCATTCCTTGTGGTCATCTGGTAGTCTGCAAGGATTGTGCCCCTTCTCTAAGAAAATGTCCTATTTGTAGAGGAACAATCAAGGGTACAGTTCGTACATTTCTTTCATGAAGAAGAGCTAAAAGTTGTTCTGAACTTTAAAATTAATGGATTGAATGTAATTTAAATTTTTATACTGATTTGGTTTCTTTAAGATTTTTAATTTATTCGTAATTCTGAAAATTTTATTTTATGTAAATATATTTATATATGTAACTAAAACATGAAAAAATATAAATACCAAGAGAATAATACATACGCTTTTGTTCTTGTGAACAAAACATAGGGGTAGCACTACAAGCACAATACTAAATCAAAATTTCCACACTATTGAAATTGTAAATAAAATTTAAGTTTTTGAGTTAACCTTTCAGAATTTTCCCTATTTTTTGAGTTATATTAAGAACCTAGAACCTTATAATAGTAGGTCTGGATATTTTTGAGTGACCTTTTAGGGACATAGTGTTTTTGTGGAGACTTCTATGGTGCACTTTTTAATAAAGCAATTTATATCACTTTTGTTCTTAATATGTTTATTTCTATACTATCAAATAGTTCAGTCAGTATCAGTTTCCTTTCATACCTCCTTAAGACGTCAACATTGAACTAGGGGTTTGATACCTTTCTATAAACTGCTTCTTCGTTTACAGCTGTCAACTCACCTGGCTTTAATCCGTAGGATTAGATGGGACATTTGAGATGAAGTTACAATCTTTTCAGTAAGTTTGTCCTTTTGTTCAGGGGGTTCATGTCGGTCCTCCCCATTGGGAAAAACCCCTAGTGTAGTCTCACCACTTTGGTGTTACTGCTGGGACTTAGCAGCCCTGGCAACCAATAGCTTTTTTGGTAAATAAATCTGTACTGTCAGTGCAGCAAAATTTCCTCCTGCACTACATTCTGATACTCAACATGTCCGATTCATAATTCTTTAGCCTTTTTTATTTCCTTTAGTCTTGTTAGAGCTTTAAGATCAGAAGTACACATGTAATGGAAGCTATTTTGGGAGAACAGGCAAAGATCAAGCATCTAAACTAGCTCTAAATGTTGCCTACCGTTCTGCAGAGAAAGATTAGGAGCCACAAAAGGGAGAGAGAATGCAAATATCCTTTCTGATGCTGGAAGGCTATTTCTTTGGGATGCAACTGATTTTCTCTCTGTTAAAAGGTTCAGGTGTGGAGCAATTTGCTAGCCATTGTCTTCCTGGGATGGGAGGCGGACTTAAATGTAATATTGTTTAGGTGTTTGCAACCAGCTATAGGAGACATAAATAGTATGTACCCTTTTGGCAGCATCTATTTTTGGATCTGTTTTTTATTGCATACTGTATGTAGTATTTGAACTTTGCCATCTCCACTATGAAATTCCTCTTCATTTTGGTTATAGCTAATATAACCCACTAATTTATTAAAATAATTTTATTTCCTTAAGTGTTGGATTGAATTTTTATTTGCTGACAATATGTCAGGCACCATTTTTTGAATTTTTGTGCTTGACAGGCATTAATTCACTTGATTTTTTTTATAACCTTACCTTCCATCGGACCTGGTCTTCAGTTCTCAGAGTTGGCCAGAAATGTAAACCTCAATATACAACGTGTAGTAAGTGTTAAAATTCTGAACTCTGCTGTGGACTTAATATCAGACTCAAGGCTTGCTTGCTTTAAATTCCAGCCACTCTTTTTATTCCTTTTGTTATTAATCAGTAACTTCCTTTGTGGTCACAGGAGTGTCATTCAACAATCTTCAGCTCCTTTTGACATCTTACATATTGTACTAGATATGCAAAGAAAATATTAGATGTGATGTTTAAGGGATTGTTTTAGACGACTAATACCCTTGAAACAAAGAAGGTTAGTGAATCAGCATGACTCATTCTTTTTAAGACCACGCCCATTCACACCCCTCTTGTCAGGAAAAGTTAGGCAAGGCCTAATTTCCAGAGTTTGTAATGTGCAAATAATGCTGTTTTTTCTCAAATTGCACAATCTACCTGTTCTCATCAGTGTCTGACCTGGCCCTGTGTAATTTTCAGTGTCAATTTTCTGCTACTCTCCCCATTGCTCACACTATCCCAGGTACCTTGAATTTCTTCAGTTTCTAAGCATGACAGGCTCTTTTGCTTCAGGGTCTTTGGCTGGAATGTTCTTTCATTCACTCTTTAACACTTTTCTATTCATTCTAAAACGTCTCAGCTTAGATACTGCTTTAAAGCTCAGAGAACTTCTCTGACTTACCCATCAAAATTATATCCCTTAGGGGGTCTTCCCGTGTCGCAGTGGGTTGAGCTCTGCGCTGTGAAGCTGTCACTGCAGCCTCTGCAGTGCAGGTTCGATCCCCGGCTGGACAGGGAGCAACCCACATGCTGAAGCCGACCTCTATTCCCTGCTCTGTCTCTGGTGAAATCTGTCAACCGCCCCCGCCTCTGACTGTACCCCAGTTCACATATAAATAAATCTTTAAAAAAATTGTTTTAAAAAAATTATATCCCTTAGACTGTCTTTCTATTGGCCTTTGTTTCTTCAGTGTCACAATTTTTCACATATTTGTTTAATGTCATATTCTGTTGTCCATATTTCCATGAGACAAGAATCATGTATTTCATATACCAGTATGTCTAGCACCTCACATCATGACTGACAAGAATAGGCCCTCATTAAATGTATGAATGAGTTAATAATTTTCTGGGGTAGGAACATAAGAGGGGTTTTTTTCTTCCTTCATTACCATGGTTGATAAAGTATGAAGGCTTAATCATTCATGGAGAATCATAAGTCAAATTCTGCACTTCTTTAGATATCTAAAGGAATTTTTGGCAAGGAAAGATCAACCCTTAAAATAAGATTCACGTAAGAGATGGGACTTGGCACTGTTCTCTGAATGATGAAGCAAGGCATTTCAGTTTAGGAAAGAGCATTCTAAAAAGTCAAATATAGGCATTATTATAATCTTAATAACTAAATATATTTATTGGACTTGCATGTACCTTGGTGTCTATATACATAATCTCATTTGAGACTCACTGTGATTTAAGAAAGATCGTATAGCACAGGGATTAAAAAGGCAGGTTTTGGGTTCAAACTACAGCCAAGTAACTTCTGGCAAATTATTTCACATTTCTGTGCTTTTATGTGCTTCTGTGTGAATGGGGACAACACAGTGACATCTCATAGGAATGTCCACTTTTTGATCTTACTGTTTGATAAAGTTGATAAAGAATGGGGGGGTTACAACAGAATAGGGAGTTCTAAAGGGGGGTCATGACTGAAAATAGCAACTTGTATGTTTTGTTAGGCCAAAATTCAAATTAGTTCATGTATATTCTGTAATATTATGATATGGTACTACTTATTATACTATATCTGATTGTACACAATATATAATTAATTTAAAACATTAAAAGGAACCATAAAATATTTAAAACAGAACCACTGGGCATGAAGAGAGAAGGAAGAATGGGGACTTTTGAATGTGAAGGAAGCAAATTACAGATGTATAATCAATGAGGTTAAATGAAACCTTGATTTCTTGAGTTTGAATTGGAAGTAAGAGTTCATGATACATTTTATTAAAAAACAAAAGAGTGTATTACTGAGGTCTGTTCATGCAACAAATTATAAGAAATACAACTCAATGCTAATCAGCATCACTAGCATTCAGATTATGGACTTTACCTTGTCTCACTAAAGCAACTGGGGTATTTTGAATAAATGACTTATTACAGGCATGTGTAAGAAATGTGTAATACCAGCCTGGAAAGTAATAAAAGACTACTAGGACTATGTCAAAAGGATTGAAGAGTCAATGCAAAAAACTCCCATAGGGCTAAAACAACTTGAACAATAATGACAATAACAGCGATGGATTATAGCCTAAAGTCTTCAAATCCTTTGATTAATAAAGATACTTGTCATATAGTGTTTTTGGGAGGTTCTTTCAGTTTGTTCCTTTGGCCACCCTGTGCTAATACAATCCTGTTTTAACTAATAGGGCTTTATTATATAACTCATTGGTGCAAAAATGCCTTCAATCTTTTTTTCCCTCAAAATTATCTTGGATCTGTAAATGTTTTTTTCAAAAAATGTTATTTATCAAAAAATATTAGGAGGGCAACCTGGGTAGAACTATAGGCCCTATTATTAAAAGTCATCAGCAACTCTACACTGGTGGCACCAGGGGTTAAGATACAACCTATGAAGCTATCCCCAGCCACTGCAGCACGAGTTCCATTCCCGGCCAGGGAGATAAACACATGGCACAGCAGACCTCTCCTGATTCCCCCGTTGCTCCCCTCAGCAGTCTATTTCGGTCAGTCTGCCTATTCTGTTCCCCACTCTGTCTCTGGTGAATCTTCTCAACTCCCACAGCTGAATAATTTAACACTAAAATATAACGTTGTATAAAATAAGCTAAGGAGTAATATTTATTATACTTCAATATTACTGCTTTTGGGAGGAAAAATAGCTCAGGCCTCCGAGTTTTGGAAATCAAAATTTTCCCCTAAATGAAGTATATTCATTATCTTACTTTTTTGGTCAGGACAAAAACTGAAAAAGAATGATCTTGAATTCAAAATGAACCATTCTTGCTATGTACACTTGACCTATACATTTTCCCACATACATAAGGGAAGTTCTGTAACTTTCCGAGAAATCGTACTTGAACTCAATACTGAACCAGTACTGAGACACATGTGCATATTTGGAAGTGTTTAGTCATTGGGAGCCTTGGCATTTTTCTCTGTATCACAAATGGCTGCAAATACTTTCTTTTTATTCCTCACCTTACAACCGAAGACCTCCAGTTCTGCGGCTGACTGTCGCACAGAAATGACAGTGGCAGGAAATGGGAAATGGTTCAGGGTCCTGGAATTCCCCTGGCTGCCTAATTAAGTGGCTTGTTATTTGGAAGTTTTTGAAATGTTTGCCCCCTGGAGTTCCCCCGAGAGAAGCAAATATCTGATTTCATTGACAAAGTGTCTTCGCCGCAATACAACAAATATTTACCGCAGGTCACACAGCTCCGGGCAATAGCCGCGGGAAGACGAAATGTCCACGACTACTAAAACCGAGATTTTTGAATGTATAATCTTTCGGTCAGTTAACTCCGAAAAATGCCATCGATAGGGGGGCTTGTCTGTGGTTCATTACGATCAAATACAACGCACAAGAGTGGAGAGTTGTTTTAGCACGTTAGTTAAAAACGAGGGGTGAGGTTTGGCCTGAGACCCCCGTCCACATTCCCAGTGATGCCTGCTGGCCACGAACACACTCATTAGTGCCTCTATCTCCAGAACAAACCCCCCAAAGTTAGACACAAGAGTTGACGCTGGAATCCGCACCCTCCTTAGAGGATGATAAAATCGAGCCTTCAAACGAATCCTCTGACGCAGGCCGACTTTCCCACGCCCCTTCCTCCAGCCCCCGCCCAGCCGGGGCGCGTCGGGGCCACGCAGCCGCGCTCGGCCCCAAAACGGCCCCCGCAGCGGAGGCCGCGAGCCTTTGAAAAACGGCCCCAGCTGTTGATTATTGAAGCAAAAACGCCGGCGCGGCGCCGCCTTCTCCGCACAGTCAGCTCCGCCGGGAGGGCGGGCCCGGGGGGGGTGAGGCCGGGCCCGGGGGGGTGAGGCCTGGCGACTCCGCAGAGCAGCCGCGCCGCGTCCGCAGCCTCCCCTCGGGGGCGTGAGGGGCTCTGGAAGACTCGCTCCAAGGGCTCCGACCGCCGCCCCCTCCCGTTCGGCGGCCGCAGACTCCCCGGCGCCGCGCGGCGTGAGGCGACCTACGCCCGGCGCGCTGACGTCACTGTGCGTCTGCGTGGACTCGGCGGGGCGGGGGCCGGCGGAGCGTGGGACCCTGGTCGGCGCCGCTGCTCCCGGCTGCGCCGGAACCCCGGCCGCTCGTGTGGGCTGCGCCGGCTCTGCGGTGAGTGCGCCGCGTCCCGGGCCGGCGGCGTGAGGGAGGGCGCGGCGCGCCAGCGGAAACGGCTCCGGGGCCGCGGGTTCCGCAGTCACCGTCCGGGGCCGTTTTGGGCGCTGACCACTTCCCGGCCTGGGCTCCAGGGGCTCTGGGCGTCCGGCTGGGTTTCAGCTTCGGCCTCGGCGTTCAGCCCTGGTGGACGCGGGCCCGCGGCGGGGCGGCCGCATCTCTCCCCCCGCGCCCCCCGCCTTTGGGCCGTCCGTGGGGACAAGAGTCGGGACGCGGGGGTACCTCGCTGTTCGCGCCCCGCGGGCGGTACGGGTGCCCACGCGCAGCTGCGCTCGGACGGGTAAAACGCTTACAGGTGTGAAAAAACGGTCCAGGGCGTTACTTCTTGGAAGCCACGCCGCGGTGCAGCTGCGGCTCGGCACAAAGCAAACTCCGCGGGGGCGTCGCTCGTAGATACAAATCGATCCGTGACGGACGCGGATTGCCAAATCCTGGTGGAAGGAAAACGTTCGTGCTCGAGGCCAGTGTTGCACAAACCCCGGCCTGCGTTGTTCCCAGTTGCTTTCTGTGACGACGCGGGAGGACTGTAGAGGTTAAGAAGCTGGTTACTAAATGCTGATGCGTTTTACTCATTCTGGCCGGTGCTTCGTCCTAAAGAGATTGGATATTAACAAAATTAGTTAATTCTGTGCAGTTGTGGATGGGGTGTAGTGTCTTCCTGTCCTCCTTTGCCTCTCGCAAACTCCCAGAGATATTCTCCTTAAACTATTAAAAGTTGCCACCAAAAAGGGGCAAAAACCCAAGGACAAAACATTTTCCTATGTGGAAATGTCCATTGTCTATAAAACTTGTACATTTAAGACTGTGTATTTAGCACTCAGGTGATAGACTCTATTTGTTTTAGTTTTAACTTTTTTATTTTAGCTTTCCCAGTTAGAAAGTTTGGGTTACAAGTTGCTGGAATTAAGATGTGTTTTTCTAAAGTGTAAATCGTATTTTATCGAGTAAACTGAACTACAGCTTTTTTTTTTTTTTTTTTTCAGATCTGCAGCCCTGAAGAGTCTGCTTTTTTCCTTTCACCCACTCTCCTCCTTCCATCTCCCCAGTAATAAATCCCAACTTGGACACCCAGAAACTTTATAAAGGGATATAGTTTGATTCTGTGGAGTGTAATTTTGTGTATGAAGTATATTGTTAAAATTTGAAGTGTTTTCAGAAAGAAGGCTAGTACTGCTACATTATGCATAAGCTGTAATCCTGTTGGTAATACAATATTTTGTTAGCTATTTGTGATAGCATTAGACAGGTCAAACAGTAGTTTGACAAATTGCTCGCGCTTTCATTGTAAAATGAATAATAGAGGTCTGTGATCCTCAAGTAAAAGATAGGTTATTTAATTTTCAAATGCAGCAAAAGTTTCTGCTGTGCAGCTTTTATGGTTTACTAGTTTATGGAGATAATAGCTTCCATCCATCAAGTATAATAAAGTGGTATGCAAAGTTTGGAAGAAAGACAACATAATGGTGCTGTAGGAAATGGAAACAGGTAAATACTTAAGAAAAATGGAAGAGTTAGCAGTTTGTGAACTTTAAAATTCATTTGATGTAGTATAACAGCCATTTAGTTCAACAAAGCTTGTGGGTCTTGTGTTAACATCCTCAGAGGTTGTTAACTGAAGCTGGTGTAACCCACTTAAGTAGATGATAATAAGCTGTGTGAAATTAGCCTGTAGGCAATGTGACCCTCTGAACACTAATTCTTGTTTACTAGGGTAAAACAAGATACTTTTTCATATCAAGTGCTTATAGAGAAAGAAGCCTGCCTATACATTTTTTCTTGCAGCATAATGAGTAATTAGTCTAATATCTGTAGTTTGTAACCAAAAGCAAAGGCACAATTTAGGTATTTTATCATCCTTTAGAATTTTAAAGCTTTAAAATTACAAAGGGATTACAAACCTTTTTCAAATACACAAACTTCTTTTGAGCCATTAGGATAGGATTAGACCAATATATGACAAACCAGGCACTTGAGTTACCTAGAAGACTTAACTATAATCCCAAAGAATACGAAATACTATCTTGGTATTTTAGGAGAGAGATTGATCCCACCTGAGTGTAAACTGCAGCATGAATCCAGAAAAAGTAGATGTAGTAAGTTTTACTTAAGTAGGAGCCTATCATTTGATTCTGTTTTGTGGTTAAAATCTAGTGTGAAGAAATGAGAAATTTCATGTGAAGTTTTTTAGCTGTCAAGAAGTAAAATCACTCATGCACAAAACTACCTCCCAAAGACTTGTCATAGGTTCTTCGTGTCAAAAAATTAAGACTATAATGGAAGATAGCACAGTCTTGTCAAATTGGACAAATGACAACAAACAGAAAATGAAATACGACTTTTCATGTGAACTCTACAGAATGTCTACATATTCATCTTTTCCTGCTGGAGTTCCTGTCTCGGAAAGGAGTCTTGCTCGTGCAGGTTTTTATTACACTGGTGTGATTGACAAGGTCAAATGCTTCTGTTGTGGCCTGATGCTGGATAACTGGAAACAAGGAGACAATCCAATTGAAAAGCATAAACAGTTATATCCTAGTTGTAGCTTTATTCAGAATCTGCTTTCTGTTACTAATCTGGAATTCACCTTTAAGAAGAATAATTCTCTAGTGAGAACCAATTCTGCACATTCATTATCTCCCACTTTGGAACACAGTAGCTCATCTAGTGGTTCTTACTCCAATCTTTCACTAAACCCTATTAATTCTAGAACAGTTGAAGACTTCTCCCCAGTGAGGACCAACCCCTACAGTTATGCTATGAGTACCGAAGAAGCCAGATTTCTTACTTATCATATGTGGCCATTAACTTTTTTGTCGCCATCAGAATTGGCCAAAGCAGGATTTTATTATCTAGGGCCTGGAGATAGGGTTGCCTGTTTTGCCTGTGGTGGGACGCTGAGCAACTGGGAACCAAAGGATGATGCTATGTCAGAACACCGGAGACATTTCCCCAACTGTCCATTTCTGGAAAATTCTCCAGGAGCACTAAGATTTAGCATTTCAAATTTGAGCATGCAAACACATACAGCTCGACTGAGAACATTTACCTACTGGCCATCTAGTGTTCCAGTTCGGCCTGAACAACTTGCAAGTGCTGGCTTCTATTGTGTGGGTAAGAAGCACACTAACACAGCAGTACATTTTATCCGGTTCATTTCGATGTACATACTAGAACTGGTGTGTATTGTTTTCTTTAGGTCGTAATGATGATGTCAAATGCTTTTGCTGTGATGGTGGACTGAGGTGTTGGGAATCTGGAGATGATCCGTGGATGGAACATGCCAAGTGGTTTCCAAGGTAATTATTTTGGAAAGTATTCCCACACAGAAGTCTGCTTAAAAGAAGTAGGCATGCTTGCATGATTGTTTAGATTTTGGTATAACAAAGCTTTCTCTTATACCACTGGAAATTAACCTTTTAAAACACCACGTTTTAACTTTATTTTGATGAAAAAAATGTAGAATGCCTTATGTCGTTCTCATAAGCCATGGATTCAGGATATAATTTAGCTTAATTTTGATTACTCATAATTGTGGTCATACATTTCATTTATATATCTCATTTTTCTTCAAAGAAGACTTGAGAATTAAAAGATACATAAAATAGAACCCAAAAGGGACATAAACCAGAAAAAGGCAAGAAAGGAAAAAGAAAGTAAGGCTGTAAAATAGATGTAGAAATAAGACGTGAAAATGCATATAGAAACATTTTATTAGGTTTGATTATAATTGTAAATTTTTCCTATACAATGATCTTGTGATAGGTCATTTATTTTCGTTTAGTCACTCTGTCTCTAACAGTATCTCTTATCTTTGCTATGGCCTGTGAAGAATTTAGAGGCAGTGTTGTTACTGAAAATACGATTAGAAATTAATTCTTTGTTATTAAATAACTAGGTGAAATTGGGTAAATCATGCAACTTCTTTGAACCTCATCTGGTAAATGAGGGTGTTGAAGTAGGTAACTTTTTAAAAAAATTGTGACAAAGTACACATAACAAAGTTTATCATTTTAACTATATATATATATATATATATATATATATTTTTTTTTTTGTGGGACCCTCCCCGGTGGCCGGGGAATGAACCGGCACTGCAGAGGCTGCAGGCAGCCTCGCAGCCCAGCGCTCACCGCTGCGTCACCAGGGGAGGCCCTTAACTATTTTTAAGTATATGGTTCTGTGGCATTAAGTATATTCACTTTTTTCCTCATTTATTACTACTGTTCATTTCCAGATCATTTTCGCCCTCTCAAACTGAAACTTGTACTCATTATACTAATTCTGCATTTGTCCCTCCTCCAGTCCCTGACAGCCACCTTTCTACTTTCTTGGCATTTTCCCTACTGTGGGTATCTCATTTAAGTGGGATTATATGATATAGACAATACTTTCACTTTTAGTGCCTTTCACAATAATGAGGAATCTCTTGAACCCCTTAGGAAATTAAAAAATCCTTTTTTTTGTTATTCCATGATAAATTTGAAGTAATATTTTATTATGATTCAGGATATTGTTAAAAGACATTTTTGAATTACATCTTTAAGATCCAAAATATACCAACATAAAAATGACTTTCTGATGCTTAAAAGTGACATTTTGTTTTCTTATTTAGGGAAAAGCATTTTATTGTTAGAATTTTAAATGACATTTATAGCTCACTTTCGGTAATTACATATAATTTGACACAGAATTAATATGGTATTAAAAAGACAAAATCATATCTAACTAGTGTATGAGTTGCCACATTTTGTCCTCTATAAAGCAAAACCAATAAATCTTGATTTATTGTTGTAGTTTGTATTTTGTTTTAGATAGTTAAATGGGGGGAAAGGTCTGGGATGCTTCTATAAAAAACACTTCCTAAAGCAACAAATTTCAGTTGTGGATAATCTTTAACCTCAGTAGATGAAAAACTAAACAGAATAATTGTTATCATTACATTTTAACATAATTCATTTATCAAATATTTGGGCTTCTACTGGATTCTATTTTATTGCTGGGATATGTCAGCAAATAAGAGACAAAAATCTTTGTCCTAATAAAATTTATTGAAGAAGGGGGAAATTTGGGCCAGCCAGGGTTCATCATGCTTCGTTTCTTTAATCATTATCAGTATAAACCAGTTCCAAAATAAATACATAGTTGTGTACTGAGAAAGAACACAGTGATAGCTAGTTGTGATATTGAGGTGAGAAACAAGTGTTGAGCTTGCTTCTGTAATCTCTACTAATAGCCCATTTGCCAGGTGAAGGACACTGGCATGTTACCAGCATGGAGCCATAATGAATAAAGCCACTGGAAACATTGAACATTGTGTGGACATCTGTTTTCATTTTGCTTGGGTGAATACTTCAAGTGGGATTGGTGGGTTATATGGCAAGTTTTGTTTAAAATATATGAGAAACTGCCAAATTATTTTCTGACATCCTCAGCACTTGGAATTGTCATCTGAGTTTAGCCTTTCTGATAGGTTTGTGGTGGTTTTTAATTGTGGTCTGAATCAGTATGTCCTTAACAAATAATGGTGAGCATCTTATTTGCTTGTTTCCTATCTGTACATCATTGTGAAGTGTCTGTTCAAATTTTTTGACCATTTTTAATAACTTTTAAGAGCTCTTAACATATTCTGGATACAGTTTCTTATTTAGCTGAGTTTAGTGAACTTTCAGTCCATTGCTTTTCATTTTCTTAATATCTTTTTAAAGATTTATTTATTTCTGCATACAAGAACTGTGTTGTAAGCCAGAAGTGTGGGAGGATGAGAGGATTCACCAGAGAGAGTAGGGAGCAGAACAGGTATATCTACTGAAATGCACTGCTGAGGGGAGTAGTGGACGAGGCAGGAGAAGTCTGCTGTGCCATGTGGGTTGTTCCCTGGCCAGCCGGGGATTGAACTCATGCTGCAGTGGCTGGCAATCGCTTGATAGCGCTGTCTTTAACCCCTGTGCCACCAGGGAGGCCCCTTAATAGTATCTTTTGATGAATAGAAATCTTAAATTTTCATCTCAGTATATCAGTTTTATCTTTTATGGATTATGCTGTTGGTCTCATGTAAGAGATCTTAAGGAGATTTTTCTCTTCTAGAAGTTTTATTGTTTTAGGTCTACATTGGGGTATAGGTTTCAATTTTAGTTTATTTTTGTATATAGTGTGAGCATAGGTTGAATGCCATTAGTTTTTTTGCAAATGGAAAACTAGGTGTCTACTACCATTTGTTGTTAACAAATTTGATGGAAACATATACTGTGAATTTTCTGGAACATCTTTGGGAAGACTTAGTAGCTTGCAAACAAATACTAGGGGAACACTTCACATCATATATATACTTGATTCTATTTTTTAAAGAGAGATTTTGCACTTCAAATATAATAGAGGAATGGACAGTGGAGAAAGATGAACAGTTCTATGAAGGAATATTGAATTTTAGGAATATTGAATTACTGTTTCTGGTAATGTTAAGTCCCCAAAGTGTATGCCTAGAACAACATTTTTCAGGTCTCAGCTTTTGTTCTTTCATAGGTCCAGGCTTTTTTGTTACTGTGTTAATGGAAATATATGGAAAATGTAAAAATGCATCAACACATACCAAGACTGTACCTATTTCGTGAGAGATTTGTTTCTGTTTGGTATGTGTACATGATTGTGCTGTAAAATGTTTATACCATTGGATACAGAGTTCGAATGCCATTTTTGTTTACATTTCTTTACATTAGTGGTTTAAAACCAATTTTCCTTTGCTATTTCAGGTGTGAATTCTTGATACGAATGAAAGGACAGGAGTATGTTGATGAAATTCAAGCTAGATATCCTCATCTGCTTGAACAGGTAAATGTATTCTTATTGGCAACATTAAAGTCTCCTGAATGATAAGTTATTATTGTGGGAAGAAGGTATTTTATTTGTTTTCCTTTTACTCCATATTAGTGACACCTTTCATTTGAATTTTATAACTACCTTTTTTTGTTCAGAGCTTTTCAAACAAGATTTTTCTTTGTTTCTTGATTTTTGAAAACTCAACTGCCACTGTGCAAGTATGTGGTGGGGTTAGAGGAATATCTTTACTGTATTCCATCTTTTCCAGAAAATCAAACAAAAAGTACAAAAAGTAACTTTTTAGAGTTTTGAACATCTACAACTTTCTGAATGGAATGAGAAGCCATTAGTACTTTATTCTACTTTTTTGAAACTAGGGAAATACTTAAATTTTAATTTTAAAAGTAGGTGAAATTCAAGGAAATTTTTGTGTTAAGATAAACCAATGCAAAATGAAGTATGCAACTTACTTTGTTTTTTAGATTATGAACATTACTTAAGGTATACTTACTTTAATGTTGCCCTGCTGAGATAGCTTGAGGTTTCTGATTTTACTACCTTTCTCCTGTTTCATAGTTGTTGTCAACTTCAGATACTCCTGGAGAAGAAAATGCTGATCCACCAAGTATGTATGGAATATTTTACATAATAAGAATGAAAGGATGTAAATTACTCTTATAATGCTGACATTCCAGCTGGGGTGACTAGAAACAAGTGTAAGAAAAGCAGCCATAATAAATAGCTCAAAAAATTCTAAATGAGCTGTAAATAATAAGCCCTCTAAAGAGGAAAAATTTGCTATAAGCTCACATGTTTGAAAATGCTCAGTTCACATATTATTTGAGAATTGGGCCAAATAGATGTTTGGTATTTTAATGCCAGGGTAGGAAGTTAATCTTCTGATGAGAACTTAATTTTAGCCACATCTGGCATTTCGTTCATGTACATAACAATGTAGCTATGGTGTCCAGAATAGTGAAGGTAGTAACACATATAGAGAGGGGTTTTCTCTTGTTGCCACGCACTTTCAAATAAATAATAGCAGATTTGTAGCAGAACCAGAAAATGGTGACTGAGGTGTATAAGAATTCAAGAAACCATATCTAAGGAGGATTGTTAAGGATATGTTGGTATTTGACTTGGAAAAGAGTTACGTGGGTACATGACAACTATCACCTGTGTAATAGAGCTGGGAGGCTAGAAGTACTGACTTTTTTTTTTTTAATGGAATTGATTTTTTTTTTAAAAAAGATTATTTATACAAGCACTGGGTACAGTCAGAAGCATGGGAGGGTGAGAGAATTCACCAGAGCCAGAACGGGGAACAGAACAGGCAGATTGACGAAATACACTGCTGAGGGGAGCAGCGGGCACAGCAGGAGAGGTCTGCGCCATGTGGGACTCTGACCGGTGGCCGGGATCGAACTGGCGCTGCAGAGGCTGCGGGCAGCTTCGCAGCCCCGTGCTCAACCGCTATGCCACCAGGGGAGGCCCAGTACTGACTGTTCTTATTCTAAACTTAAAACCTCAGTTTTCTGATCACAGAGCTGCCCTCCAGTCATCCTTACTGCATTGCTCTAATAAAATCACTTTATCAGTCTTCCAAATGACTCACATTTTCTCTTTCACAAGTTTCCAGGGCTCTTTCCTGCCTTATTCTTAGCTCATTAACTATATTGAGAAAGTAAAAACAATCAAAAGAGTACTTCATTTTCCCACCATTGTACCAACAGTATTGCTTGTTATTTTATAAAGGATGCATTGCCCTTGCCCTTATCTGAGACCAACTCTTTCACTTGACCGCTGCCTCTGAATTGCATCCCCTGCTTAAGACTTCGCATTGGCATTGATCAACCCTTTCTCTCTCTCTCTCTCTCACCATTTTTCGATCACCCCCGAATCATTTATTTTATATACATAGTATATTATTGCAATGCTAAGAAAACCTTTCCTTAAATCTATATCCCCATTCATCTGTGTCTCATTTTTCTGCTTCCCTTTACAACAAAATGCCTAGAAGGATTGATCTGTGCTTACTCTCTTCTTCACCTTTAATTCTTAAACAACTTCTAACAACAGCTGTTCTTGTTTGGGGCCCCCCTGATGGCCTAAGGGTAAGTCCCAGCACTATTACCACTACTGTCTGAGTTTGATCCCCAGCGAGGGAGCTAACCCACATATGGTACAGCAGACCTCTCCTCTCCTGTCTTGCCCACTGCTTCCCTTAGCAGTGCATTTCAGTAAATCTGCCTGTTCTGCTCCCCACTCTGTCTCTTGTGAATCCTCTCACGCCTTGCACTTCTGGCCTATACCCCAATTTTTCTATGCATAAATAAATCTTTAAAAAAAAAAAGTATTTTTTGGGTCTTCCTGGTGGCACAGCGGTTGAGCGCTGGGTTGCGAAGTTGCCCGCAGCCTCTGTAGCGCCGGTTCGATCCCCTGCTGCTCCCCGGCCACCGTAGGAGGGTCCCACATGGCGCGCAGACCTCTCCTGCCGCCCGCTGCTCCCCTCAGCAGTGTGCTTCGGTCCTCCTGCCTGCTCTGCTCCCCGTTCTGGCTCTGGTGAATTCTCTCACCCTCCTGCGCTTCTGACTGTACCCAGTGCTTGTATAAATAATAAATAAATAAATCTTTAAAAAAAAAAGTATTTTTGTTTCAGAAAATCTACCACTTCATCTCTTAGCAGCATTTGAAAATGTTGAGTGCTTCATCCCCCTACCCCCAAGCTTTATGGAGATATAATTGACATCTGACATTGTGTAAGTTTGAGGTATACAGTGACATAGCTTGATAAACGTTTTATGAAACAGTTACCACATAGGTTAATAGATTTGTCACCTCTTATAATTAGGTAGTGAGAATTTTTTTAGGTAGTGAGAATATTTAGGCTTACTCTTAGTATGTAACAGTATAGTTATAGTCATCATGTATGTTAGATTACCAGAACTTACTGATAAATTCCATCCATGTTGTTGCAAATGGTAAGATTTCCCTTTTTATAACTAGTAGTTCACCACAGATACATGAAACCTCATTTTTTTAATATGTTGATGAACACTTAGAGATTGATTCTTTCATGTGAATATAGTGAATACTATAGTGAATACTGCTGCAGTGAACATGCATTTCCTTTTGGTATATACACAGAAAGGGAGGGGGTGCTGAATCATATGATAGTTCTGTTTAATTTTCTTAGCACTGTCTGTACTTTTTTCATACTGGTTCCATCAGTTTATATTTCTACCTAGAGTGCACAAGCGTTCCCTTTGCTCCATGTCATCATCAACATATATCTCTTGTCTATATAATAGTCATTTTAACAGTGGTGAGATGATATCTCATTGTGGTTTTGTTCTACATTTCCTTGATGATCATGATGTGGAACATTTTTTTCATGTCGTCTTTGGAAAAATTTCCATTCAGTTCCTTTTCCACTTTATTTAAAAAATAAATACTTTATTTAAAAAGTTATTTTTTAAATAAAGTAGCATTGTTGCACATTTTTCTGGCAGTATAGAATTTTTCCCCTCAGGTGTGGTCGCTGTAGCTCTCCCACCATCAGAGCACCCATAGTCCTCCACTATGGTACAGTGTGCTCTTTCTTACACATCTTCCTCTCCCTCACTTAGCCTCCTCTCCCTCACAGCCCTCCCCCCTCCCCCAGTGACTCATTTGTATTATCAGCTTAATTTTAATTGGATTGGTTATATTTTTGCTGTTGAATTTATGAGTTCCTTTCAGATTTTAGTATTAACCACTTATAAATGGTTTCCTAATACTTTCTTCCATTTTGTAGGTTGACTCTTCATTTTGTTGTTTGTTTCTTTTACTGTATAGAACTTTCAGTTTGATGTTTTCCCTTTTGACTTGTTTTTGTTTTTGCTTTTGTTGCTTGTCCTTTTGGTGTCGTGTTGGAAAAAAATCATTTCCAAGGGCAGGGTCAAGGACTTTCTTTTTCTGTGTTTTCTTATAGGAGTTTTACATTTTCAGGTCTTACATTGAAATATTTAATCCATTTTGAGTAATTTTTGTGAGTCCTGTACAGTAAGTATCCAGTTTTATTCTTTGGTGTGTGAATATTTCCTACCATCTTCTACTGAAAGATTTTCTTTTCTTGAGTATTCTTGGCTCTCTTGTCAAATATTAGTTGCTTTTATATACATCTATTTCTGGACTCTTGATTCTGTTCCATTGGGCTGTGTATTAACTTTTATGTCAAGTCTGTATTCTCCTGTTTCTATAACTTTATAGTGTCTTTTTTGGAAAAAGTATAGTTTGAAGTTAGGAAGTATGATACCTCCAGCTTTAGTCTTTTTTTCTGATGATTTTCTTTTCTTTTCTTTTTTTTTTTAATTTTATTTATTTTTTCATAGAAGAATTGGGTATAGGCCAGAGGTGCCGAGGGGTGGGGAAGGGGCATGGAAGTAAGAGGATTCACCAGAGACAGAGTTGGGAGCAGAACAGGCAGATTAACTGAAATACGTTGCTAAGAGAAGCAGCAGAGCAAAACAGGAGAGGTCTGCTGCGCCATGTGGGTTAGCTTCCTGGCAGGGTATGGAACTAGACCATAGAGGTGATAGTGCTGAGACTTAACCACTAGTCTGTTAGGGCGGCCCTTTTCTGATGATTTCTTTGGCTATTCTTTATTTCCATATGAATTTTAGAATTATTTTTTCTATTTCTGTGAAATATGCTATTGGAATTTTGATAGAATTAACATTGAATCTACAGATGACTTTGGATGATATGTATATTTTAAGAATATTATTTGTTCTCATACATGGGTGTCTTTCCATTTATTTGTGCCTTTCTTTCATCATTATCTTACAGTTTTCAGTGTACATTTCCTTTTCCTCCTTGGTTAAATTTTTTCTCAAGTATTTTTTTAAAATTAAGGTATGTAATTGGCTGTATTTTATTGTTTTTGGTGCTGTAGTATATGGGATTTTTTCCTTTATTTCTTTTTCAGATATTTTTTCATTAGTGTATACTGAACTGATTTTGTATGTGAAATTTTTTTTTATCCTGAAAATTTTACTGATTTCATTTATAGGTTTGAACAGTCTTTTTGGTGGAGTCATTAAGGTTTTCTGTATATAAATCATGTCCTATCAAACAGAGACTTTTACTTCTTTTTTATTTTGATGTCCTCTTTTTTTTCATTTGAATATGAATTCAGCTGTGAGTTTGTCATATATGACCTTACCTTCATTGAAGTATATTTTTCTTTACCCAATTTTTGGAGAACTTTTATTATGAAAATATGTTGAATTTTCTCATACATTTTTTTCTGCATCTATTAAGAGGATCATGATATATTTTTCCAACTCTAATATTATGTGTCACATTTACCGATTTGTGTATTTAAAGCATCCTTATATCCTAGGCAAGGATCCTTGATCATGGTATATGATCCTTTTAACGTTCAATTAAATTTGCTGATATTTTGTTGAGAATTTTTTAATCTATATTCATTTTGGATATTGGCCTATGGTTTTCTGTTAGTAAATGAATTTCAATTTGTTAACCTTTTCAGTAATTTGAGAGAGTTTGAAGAATATTGGTAGTAATTCTTTAAATTGGTGGAATTCACCAGTGAAATCATCTGGTTCTTGACTTTTCTTTGACTTTTCTTTGGAGTTTTTTTGATAACTGTCATTTTAGTTACTGATCTGATTTCTATTTGTGATTCGGTCTTGGTAGGTTGTATGTTTCTAGAAATTTATCCATTTCACCTATATTACCCAGTTTGCTAGAGTATAATTGGTCATAGTGGTCTCTTTTGATTCTTTGCATTTCTGTTGTGTCATTTATAATGGTTCCTTTTTCATTGATAATTATGTTTGTGTCTCCTCTTGGTTAATCTTTGTTAAAGGTTTGTCAAATTTGTCTTTTCAAAAGATTATCATTGATTTTATTTTTTTTGGCTTTTGTCTGCAAATCATTTATTTCGGCCTTAATCTTTATTTTCTTGCTTCTATTAACATTGGCCATAGATTTTTCTTTCTCTAATTTCCTGAGTTGTAAAGTTAGGTTGTTTATTTGAAACCTTCCTTTATTCTTTATACAGATATTTATCACCATAAACTTCCCTCTTACAAGTGCTATTGCTCTACCCCCTAAGTTTGTTACATTGTGTTTTCATTTTTGCTTCTTAAGATTTTTTTTTTTATTCCTCTTGATTTCTTCTTTGACCCTGAGGTTATTTAGAAATGCATTGTTTAATTTCCCCCATATTCATAATTGTTTTCAGTTTTCTTTCTGTTACTGATTCCTAGTTTCGTAGTATTCTGGTAGGAAAAGAAAATTCTCCATGATGTTTTTCACAGCAGCTGCACCAGTTTACATTCCCATCAACAGTGTACAAGGGTTCCCTTTTCGCTGTAGCTTCATCAACACTATTCCTTGTTTGTTTGTTTGTTTGTTTGTTTGCTTGTTAATTAAAACCCCAAATGTCTCTTTTCTTGATGGTGTCCCATTATTCACATATGCTTGCTTCACTCTTTTTCGTTCTTTATTTTCTCTCACTGGCTAACTTAAAATGACCTGTCTTTGAGTTCATTGATTATTCTGTTGTTGAAACGCTGTTGAATTTCTTAGTTCTGTCATGTTCTTCAACTCCAGGTCTTTTGTTATGCTCTTTTATTTTTTGTAAAGATTTATTATTTTTAAAAATTTTTTTTTAAGATTTATTTATTTATACAAGCACTGGGTATAGTCAGAAGCGTGGGAGGGTGAGAGAATTCACCAGAGCCAGAGTGGGGAACAGAACAGGCAGAACGACGAAATACACTCCTGAGGGGAGCAGCGGGCGCAACAGGAGAGGTCTGTGCGCCATGTGGGACCCTCGCCAGCGCCCAGGGATTGAACCGATGCTGAAGAGGCTGTGGGCAGCTTCACAGCCCAGCGCTTAACCGCTGCGCCACCAGGGAGGCCCTTTTGTAAAGATTTATTTATTTATGCATACAAGAACTGGGGTACAGGCCAGAGATGTAGAAGGTGAGAAGATTCATCAGAAACAGAGTGGAGAACAGAACAGGCAGATCGACTGAAATACACTGCTGAGGGGAACAGTGGGCGAGTCAGGAGAGGTCTGCTGCGCCACATGGGTTGCTCCCTGGCCGGGCATCAAACTTGGGCTGCAGTGGCTGTGCTCAGCTTCAGAGGTTGTGTCTTAACCCCTTGCATCACCAGGGAGGCCCTTGTTATGCTCTTCTAAAAAAAACTTACCCTTTTTTTTTTTTTTTAAATTAAACTTCTGAATTTGTTCCTGCAATGTTTTCTCAGATTGTCATTTTTACTCTTGAATTTCATTGAGTTTCTTTTAAGATGATTATTTTCAGTTTGTCATTGGGCAGTTTGAAGATCTCTCTCTCTCTCTCTCTTTGGGATTGGTTCCTGGAACTTTATTAGTTTCCTTTGATGGTGTGTCATATTTGCCTCATAACTGTAGCCTTGCCGTATCTGTCCACTTGAAGGAGCAAATACCTCTTCATTTGCTGACTGGTTTCCTCATTTCCCCTGCCTGATAGAATTAACTCTGGTTACAGTATTGTTAATGGGTCTGCCATGGTTATTGTAACAAACTCAGAATAAAATATAAACTTCCTCCTTATCTCTTCTATCATTCAAGTCTTTGGTTTGTTACAGGATTTCTGCATGTGTTTGATCAAGGGAACCTAATACACATTGTAGCCATTGTACATTTATATGCTTATAACATTTTTCCAGCAGATGGCAGTAAAGTGTCTTAACGAGTAATGTCTTTTTGTAGTTTTCACATAAGTGCCATCTCAGCTGACATTCACTCTGTATAAATTGTCCTGCTTGTTTTAACCACTTTATACTGCTTTCTATAGCACATTTTTCACAATGTAAAATCATACTGCTTCTTCAACCATATATATTTTTATCATGTCATTAAACATTTTGTGTGAACTAGTCTTCCATTTTTCTTAATTTTCCATCCTTTTTCCTATCCTCTTTCATGTATCCAACTGCCAACTGTCTGATCTTGTCCATACTTTATGTCCAAAGTCCAGTGCCACCTTTTCCACGAAGTCTTTGATTTTCCTAACTTCCCTGTCTGAAACGAGATAATCTCTCAATTTTAAGTTTGTGTTGCATATTGTTTTGCAAAAGTGACTATATGTTAGAATTATTTGGGAATTTTAGGCAGATAAAGGTCCCTCAGCCCCGTCCTAAGTGAATTTCTTATTAGTGTAGGTCAGCGGGATGTGGCATTTTTAAAAAGCACATATTATTATACTGTCATTTGATCCTTATTAAGTTCAGTCTTTCGTGATTGTTGATATGGCTCATCTCTGTCACCATGATATACCAGGATGAGGAGTAGAGATTGTGTCATAGTCATTTTTTTTCGTGTAATTGCATATTTTTTGCAATTTAACATTGTGCATATCTTTTCAAATAGTTATCCATTTTGGACCTGGTGAGAACCACGCAGAAGACACAGTCATGATGAACACACCCATGGTTAAAGCTGCCCTGGAAATGGGCTTCAGTAGAAGTCTGGTAAAGCAGACAGTTCAGAGTAAAATCCTGTCAACTGGAGAGAATTACAAAACAGTTAATGATATTGTGTCAGCCCTTCTTAATGCTGAAGATGAAAAAAGAGAAGAGGAGAAGGAAAGACAAACAGAAGAGAGGGCATCAGGTATTTGGGGGGTTGCTCACATGCATAGTCATGCACAGTTAGCATCCTTACTTTTCCACCAACTGCTGTTGGCATCGCCAGTCACTCCAAGAAGCTTGTTCTCTCCTCCACCATGGGCAGTGCACACACCTCCTTTAGAACCTTTGACTACACCTTTTTCCTGTATGTTTATTTTCAGTAAGGTTCCCTGATTTATGTTAAACAGAAGATGTTGTCATAACTCTTTTCCTAGCTGTATTGCATATTTTCTTCATACAAAGCAAATTTAAATTGTTTAGTATTGAATGTAGGTCTATTTTGACTTATTTTTTAGTCTCCAAATATTTTTAGAATGGGGCTTGACCCCCTAAATCTTTTTTTTTTTTTTTAAGATTTATTTATTTATTTATTTATACAAGCACTGGGTACAGTCAGAAGCGCGGAAAGGTGAGAGAATTTACCAGAGCGGGGAGCAGAGCAGGCAGAAGGACCAAAGTACACTGCTGAGGGGAGCAGCGGGCGGCAGGAGAGGTCTGCGTGCCATGTGGGACTCTCACCCGGCAGTAGGGGAGCAGCCAGGAATTGAATGGCGCTGCAGAGGCTGCGGGCAGCTTCGCAACCAGTGCTCAGCGCTCAACCACTGCGCCATCGGGGAGGCCCTCTTTTTTTTTTTTTTGAAGATTTATTTCTTTATTTATACAAGCACTGGGTACAATCAGAAGTGTGGGAGGGTGAGAGAATTCACCAGAGCCGGAGTGGGAAACAGAACAGGCAGAATGATGAAACACACTGCTGAGGGGAGCAGTTGGCGCAGCAGGAGAGGTCTGCGCGCCATGTGGGACCCTTGCTGGTGGCTGGGGAGCCTTGCAGCCCAGTGCTCAACCTCTGCGCCACCAGGGGAGGCCCTTGACCCCCTAATTCTTGCTGAGTGATCTTTATGCAAAAATTGGAATTGATTATGAAATCCTCGTACTTGATCAGAAGCCACTGCCCAACTCAAGGGTAGTAGGAAACTGACTTTGGTATTTATTCACGTGGTATGTCTCAGACTCTAGCACGTGGCTTTGGAATTGTCATTCTTTCAGCATGTGTGTATTGAGCGTGATCACCTGTGTTACTCCTTTGCTTATTGTGGTACTTACTCTCAAGGTGCTAGTAAAGCAGCTATTCAGACTAGTGTGCATAAAAGAGCTCTCAGAGGTGAAGGTTGTGTCTAAAGTGTGTCAATTGGGGTGTTTGAGTTAGGAAAGCACTTTCTCTGTTTAAGCTTATAAGGATAGAAATAGTTTAAGAGAACCTTAGTCTGTAGCCATATAGCACAATGTATAAAGTCTGATTTAAAACAGATTTTGGCTTTCTTATCTATGAAATGGAACTAATAATAGTATAAATTGCATGGAGTTGCTCTAGAAATTAAATGAGATGTTGCAAATAAAATGGTGGTACATATACACCATGCATTACTCAGCATTCAAAAAAGATAAACACATGCAATTTGCAGCAACATGGATGGCGCTGGAAGGGATCATGCTCAGCGAAATAAGCCAGAAAGAAAAAGAAAAATACCGGATGGTCTCACTCATAGCAGGAATCTAGAAAATTTAAATAAGGGACCAGGAAAATGAATAACTATAAGAAAGTGAAAATCAAAATCAACAAAAAACTATGAACCAAAGACACTTTTTGGGGGGTGGGGGCCGGGAGGGGAGGGATTGGGGTCAAAATGGGGGGGTTGCAATTGTATGGGGAATATAAAAATAAAATTTATTATATTAAAAAAAAAATGGTTTCGCACCGTCCCTAATACATCAAAAGTAGATGAATTTGGGAAGTGATGGATTTGGGCTTATTGAAAGAAAGACCTGAGGAGAGTGAAAAGATTTCAGGATTGTTAAGAGGTGAGATGAAACCACTGTCATGAATCTAGTCACCGTAATTTGGTGACTTTCTAGATACTCAGAGAATAATAATATGCATTT
Organism: Talpa occidentalis; assembly: GCF_014898055.3. Lineage (NCBI taxonomy): Eukaryota > Metazoa > Chordata > Mammalia > Eulipotyphla > Talpidae > Talpa > Talpa occidentalis. Next base: position 37,551,485 of record NW_023601212.1, on the reverse strand, counting down.
GAAATTATGGAAAAATCTACAGGAGGTCAATAAGGAATAGAGAGGCAAAGCTTAGGGTCTTGTAGAGAAGATCATTAAAATATTGCCTGGGATCCAAACTAGAATGGGGAGTGAGCAGTCAGGAGACAGTTCTTGTGCTGGTTGAATTAGGAATGATGTGGATATCTTAAAAAGCAAACGACAGATTTGCCAGTAGTGAGGTGAATTATTAATGTAGGATTTGTTGTGGTCAGAGGTGAGGATTTAAGGTGACTAGGGTGGTTCATTTCTAGAATATAGTAAAGGGTAAGGAAAATAGACTTCTGGTATTATGACTTATTTCTCATTAAACTCGTAAGGTAGAGATGTCTTAAGGCTGGAAACAGGCAATTAAATATTATGGTGATTGGGACGCCAAAAGAAGACTCTCCTTGAAAAATACTTTGGAATTCATAGTCATACTCCACAATACAGTAAATTTAACTCGTTTGTGTGTGTGTGTGATTTGGAGTTAAAGGAAAAAAAATTACTTTAAAAAAATAGGCCTGATTCATAGGCAGTTTTTTCAATTGGTATAAACCTAGACATTTATAAAATAATAGTGCTAGCTAGCTAGCTATGTGCCAGATATTGAGCTAGGTACTTATAGATATATGATGTCATTTAATTCTCACAGTTCTTTGGGGAAGGTACTATTCTCTGTATTTTATAAATGAGGAAATGAGGAAGCTAAAGTGGATGGAGACGAGGTGAATGGCTAGTAAGGGGCAAGGCTGGTGTAGGATCTTGGTCTGTCCTGACTGGACAGCTAAAGCTCTTCACCTCACTGCTGCTGCCTCAGCATGGTGTGAGGAAAAATACTCATCCTGGAGCCCTGACTCTGTAACTGAGTCTGTCTGTCCAACCTTGGACAAGTTACTCTTTTCTGAGTCTTTGTCTCCTTATCTGAAAAGTGAGTAGCAATCATACCTGCCTTGCTTAATTGACAGGGTTTTTGTATCAAATAAGACAGTGGATGTGAAAGTTCTATAAAAGTGAAGTGATTTGATGCAAAAAGAAGTCAATACTGGGACTCCCTGGTGGCACAGGGGTTAAAATCTCAGTGCTATCATGCTATTGCCAGCCACTATTGCCAGCCACTGCGGCCTGAGTTTGATCCCCAGCCAAGAAGCTAACCCACATGGCGCAAGCAGACCTCTCCTGTTTCACCTGCTCTTCCCCTCAGCATTTCAGTAGATCCGCCTGTTTCTGCTCCCCACTCACCCTGTACACCTCTGGCCTACACCCCAGTTCTTGTATGCATAAATAAATAAAAATATATCTTTAAAAAAAAGTACTATTAGTAAAACACAGAGGTGGCATTTTTTACTGTTCTCTAAAACACTCTGCTTTCAATAGAACAATGGAAAACCTTGGTCCTGAGATACGTAATAGATTTTAAAAGTGACATGACTAGAGCACCTGTGTGTTACTAGTAATATGCTTTAGCTAAGTCATCTCAAAATATTCCAAATAACAGCCATTAAAGTGCAAAGAAGTAATTTTATCCCAGTTTTTTTAGCTCCTATTTATTAAGTACCTAAATTGTTAGTAGGATTGCTAGTGACTATAATCGGAGCAGCTTAACATCTAATGGATATTCTCTCTTTTCTCTTTAATAAAGATGATTTGTCGTTAATTCGGAGGAATAGAATGGCACTCTTTCAGCAGCTGACTTGTGTGCTGCCTATTTTGGATCACCTCTTAAAAGCTGATGTAATTAATAAACAGGAACATGATGTTATTAAACAAAAAACACAGATACCTTTACAAGCAAGAGAACTGATTGATACAGTTTTAGTTAAAGGAAATGCAGCAGCCAACATCTTCAAAAACTGTTTAAAAGAAATTGACTCTACATTGTTTAAGAACTTATTTGGTGAGTTTTTTGTGATATTACTTTGGAAATCCTTGGGATTATGCCTGTTGTTGTGTTTGACAAATCCGGTTGACAAGCTATATTCTATATATAAAGTAGTCTTTTATTTGAGTAGAATGATGGTGTTTGTTTTTCTTTCCTTAGTGGAAAAGAATATGAAGTATGTTCCAACGGAAGATGTTTCAGGTACAGCAAAATTAAGACTTAAAAGCAACAATGCATCTGTTTTTTGTTTTTGTTTTTTTGGTTTTTTTTAAATGAGAGGTAAAATAGAAACTGAATTTCATAGTGGTTTTCTTTTTTTGTTACTAGGTCTGTCACTGGAGGAACAGTTGAGGAGGTTGCAAGAAGAAAGAACTTGTAAAGTGTGTATGGACAAAGAAGTTTCTATTGTGTTCATTCCTTGTGGTCATCTGGTAGTCTGCCAGGAATGTGCCCCTTCTCTAAGAAAATGCCCTATTTGCAGGGGTATAATTAAGGGTACGGTTCGTACATTTCTTTCATAAAAGATAAACAGGTTATATGTTTTGCCTGTTTATATAAAAGCCTTTGAAAAACTTGAGTATTTTGAAGCCATCTGAGGTAATGGTTCTTTAGTTAGTAACATTTGTGTTCCACACTGCTTGGTACTAGTAATCTTATTTAATAGAAATTACATAGTCTAATATGTCATATTTAATCTAATCTCCTTATATGAAAGGAAAGATATAAGTTTCATGAGTTATATTTGTGTATATGTGTGAATGTTGGAGAAATTTAAGGCCTAGTTTCATTACTATTATGTGCCATTTTACAAGTGACTTGATTTTTTTTTCCTGAAACCTCTTCAGCAACTCTGGAGTTTATCAGACTTATGGTGCCAAAATCTATTTGATGTTTTTCACTTGTGTTGTAAAAAAAGAATTTTTCTCTTACTGGCAAATAAGCTTTTCCCTGATTTGTGAGACACATATTAATAAAGTTCTTCAAAAAGACGAAATCATCAAAAACTTTTTCTCCTGCCTCAAAAAGTATTTTCCATATATCTTTATGGGGTTATAAGGATTAAATGACCTAATAATCATAACCATAGTACCTGTCACATTGCAAACACATTATAGCTATTATATTCATAAAATAATTTTTTTAGTAATGAGATTTATCAGGATTTCTTTAGATGAATACTGTCTAGTTGCATATTATAGAAATAAAATTATAAAAAAATTCTTAAAATTAGGTAAACATACATTGGGATTGTCAAAAGATGATACAGTTGGCTTGTTGCACAGGTGTTTGTGGGATGAGGCAGAATACAGCAACGGTAAGTGTCTCCTTTTTTGACCCTGTCATATTTGATCTTAGGGATCACTGGAAGACTTCCAAAGATAATGCAATAAGGAGGTTTAATATTAGAAACTTCGTTTTTCTTCTTATCCCATAAGTCCTCTAGAATTTTTTTTAGAAAATACTCTGGAAAGAGTGAAAACCTCTCTATCCTTCAGTCTCTCTCCTTGCCTTTGTTTCTTTATTTCTGTCCTGGTGTGCTAATGCATTTATATAATCCACATGAATAGACATACAGGTGCAAGACCTCATGGCAGTGAGAGGAAATTTCTCCCTGCCATTGTAGAAGGAATGTGTAGTGGAAACTAAATCTTTTTAGGAAATATTCTCTCATTTTTCATTCTCCTCAATAATAGCTATTATATATTGAGGATCATCTATGATGTGCCAGGCATAATGTTCTTTAAACAGTTGTTTTAAAATTGTTCTTTAAACAATTGAGATGAGTTACAGGCTGAGATATGTTCCATTCCCCCTGCCCCATTCAATAAATTGAAATCCTAATCCCCATTATCTCAAAATGTATTTGGAGATAAGTTTTCAAGAGGCAGTTAAGGTAAAATGAGCTCATATGAGCCCTAATCCAATATGACTGATGTCTTAGCAAAGAAATTAAAGATCCAGACCTGAGAGGATCTTGTGAAGATTCCAGAGGAAGATGGCCATCAGTAATTGAAGGTGAGAAGCCAAAACAGAAACCCAATTTCTAGCATCTTTATATTGGAATTCACCAAAACTGAGGATATATTTTGATTGTTTAAGCCATACAGTGTTAATGCTTTGTTATAGCAACTCTGGCAGGCTAGTACCACGTGCTAACAATTTTGAAGCATTTTCTAATACTTTGCACAACTGTAAAATGAAAACATGAACTTGCTAACATGAAAAGCTAACTTGCTAGCTTGTCCTTTTGGATAAGTTGTCCTATTAAACTGTAGTAATATTTTAAATTGCCTGGTCTGCCATCTGGCATAAAAGCTATTATTTATTGGAGAGTTTTGTTTGGCTTTATTCAGATAGTTTCAATAATGCCTTAGAATTTCTGTCTTCCTTTCAGTAAAAATATTGTATTAAGTATAAGTAAATGGTAATATTTTAGCCATTTGCTGAATTCTCATATCTGCCTAGATCAGAAAGAGTAGGGTTTTTCAGTCTCTTACCCTTTTTGCCCTCCTACTGGAAATTAGTGTCATAACATGGACTCCTCACAGGTGCAGGAGAGATGCTTTGTTAGGCTTACTTAAAACTTAAAGCCCTAAGAGACATGGTATCCCTTATTGTAAATACAGAAATTTAGACTCAGTGAAATGTTGCAGTTGTTGATAAGAGATGGGCACTGTGAACTGTTTATGAGAGTGGCTCCAAAATACTTTTTAAAACTTTTAATTTTTTAGTCACATTTTGCTACTTTTCTACTTTGTTGAGAAATAGTGTTTCTGTATTTCTTTACCTTATCAAATATGGGTGGAGCTGTATAATTAATCACTTGCATTCTCCAAAGCCATTATCAGGAATAAAGGTGATATTTTCATCTGTATGTGATAACTCTTTTCACATACAAAATTTCACTGCTCAGAATTTATGTTAAAATGTGTTATTGTTTCCTTGTTGGTCTGTTGGAATTTGTGTGATTAGCTTAGCAGAAATGGAAAAACTATGGTAATAATTGGAAATTATACTAGGTTCTTATATTTCTGGCTTGTTTTGGCCAGTGATTGCACAGAGCTTTTCATCCATAGCCTCTGACAGTAATAGGTAGTAAGTAAATTCTCTTGTAAGCCACATGAATGTGTTGATCACTGTGGTAGGATGAAAAGAACCCTGGATTTCAAGTCTAAAGTCTTTGCCTGTAGTCTAAGTCCTACCATTTAATAAAGTTTTTGACATGCCCTTTATGACTCTTATGATTCTCATCTTTTCTATGAGGGTAAGTTTCTAGTGTGGGATTGTATATAACTGTGTGCAGGCTGTGCCAATGACTGTCAGGATAAACTTAGATCACGGCATCACAGGTGTGTTTTTTAACAGCCAGGTAAAATTTGAGGAGATACTTGTAAAAGATCTAGACAAGGTATGTATGTCAAGTAAAACGTTTAACTCCTTAATTTCTCCTTAAATCTCCTCAGTGATATGTACTGGGTATATGAGTGTGAATACATACAAACATGTATGTAGTTGTGGTTTATAAATGTTCTCCATATGACTTTTTCACTTGACAGCATGCCTTGAAGGTCTTCCTCTTTCCATGTCAGCAAGTAAATATCCAATGATTTTTATGTAAAATCAATCTCAGCTTCCAAGTAAGAAGAAAACTAAAGGTTTTTCTGTCTTTTTGTGCTGTTTGTAGACTACAAATCTCAGATGACTACATGTACAATCTGTTTCCAGTAGAATTTGCTCTCTTCAGGTAGAAGAGAGTAAATCTATTTTGAGGCTATTGTGATGGCTGAGTTATTAGTTGCATAGTTTTATTTGGAGCAATTGGGCTATATTTTGTAGATATCAAAGATGAAAAAGCATGGGAATGCGGTAGGTATGGAGATGAGTGATAGGTTTGCCTATGTGTAAAGGGATAGATGTAAAAAAGTAAACCTTGCCAGAGATCAGGAAGATCTATAAATGAAAACATGTCACTCCTATTTTATAGATGCCAGATGAGATTCTTAAGTCATTTTAATCCAAAGTGGAAAATAATTGCTGTAAAAGAAGTTCAGATAAGGTGCTGTGGAATGTTTTTCAAAGTATTGTAGCTAAATTAGTAATCAGTGGTGTATAGAGGATTAGATAGGATTAGAGTATTCAAAGTTGGAGAATGGAAGTGTTTGGAAGTATTTTCAAGGCAGATGAAAAATAAGGAGACACAACAGTGCGTGAAGCATTTCTGGAAAAAAAAATGAGTTGTCATAGGGCCAATGAAGGTAAATAATAGGACACAAGATTGGAAAGGTAGGATGGAGACCATGGATGAGAGAACTGCAAATGATGGCCTTTGCTGTCTGGATAGCATCTTGTAGGTAAAGATGAACTACTGGTTTTTAGCAGATGAGTGATGTGATCATAGCTGTAATTTCTGAAGAATATAGTAGCAGTGGAATAATGTATTTGAATTTCTATATAAAAGGAGCTTGGGAAGGCTAGTGGATTGGGCTTGAAGTTAAATTCCTAAAGCACCTAAAGTAATATTGAAAAAAACACCAGTTGTGTCAAAGAGCAGAGAAGAAGATGCAGATTATCGGAATGGCTAAATTACCATTGGCACTGCTGCCACAGGGTTTGGCAGTGTGTAGAATATACAGGAATTGTAGGACTAGGAGTGAAGTGGGCCTCCACAGGAATTTGCAATAATCACTTCACTCTAAATCATCTTTCTCTTCTGACTTTAATTTCCTGGAAGAGTTGTTACTAAATTGAGAAAAGGCCTTGGTTTCAGAAAGATGAAATTCACATAACATAAAATTAACTACTTAAAGTGTACAATTCTGTAGTAGTTAGTACATCAATAATGTTCTGCAACCACCACCTTTCATCAAGTTCCAAAACATTTCATCACCCCCAAAGAAAATCCTGTACCCTTCAAGCAGTCAATATCCATCCCCCTTTCTTTATTGCCTCTGGCAAGCACCATTTGCTTTATTTCTGTGGATTTATCTACTTTGGCTATTTTATATAAATGCTGTCATAAAATACATAGGTTTTTGTATCTGATTCATTTAGCAGTCAGGAATGTGATGCCTCCTACTTTGTTCTCATGGTGGCTTTGGCTATTTGAGGCTTTTCTGGTCTCACAAATTTTAGGATTATTTTTACTTCTGTAAAATATGTCTTTGGAATCTTGATAGAAGTTGCATTGAATCTGCAGATGGATTTTGCTAGTATTGACATTTCAACTATATTTTTTCAGTCCATGAACACAGGATATCTTTCCATGTATTTATGACGACTTTCATCAACGTATTATTGTAGTTTGTTTTTTTTTTAAAGATTTATTTATACATACAAGAACTAGGGTGAGAGGATTCACAGAGACAGAGTGGGGAACAGAACAGGTAGATTGACTGAAATGTACTGCTGAGGGGAGCAGCGGGCAAGTCAAGAGAGGTCTGTGCCATGTTGGTAGCTCCCTGGCTGAAGATTGAACTCATGCTGCAGTGGCTGCAGCGAGCTTCATAGGTTATGTCTTAACCCCTTGCACCACTGGGGTGGCTCCTTTTGCAGTTTTTTGAGGAAAGATCTTTCACCTTGACTAAATTTATTCCTAAGTTTGATACTGTTTTTCATGCTATTGTAAATGGTATTTTCTTTTTCAGATTGTTTGGTGATGCAAATACTCCTGCTTTTTAAATTATTATTGTGTATACTGCAGCATTACTGGACTAATTGGCTAGATCTAAGCTTTGAGGTCAAATCTTTAGCATGCTCTACATAAAAAAAAAACATGTAATCTACACAAAGACACATATACTTATTTCCATTTCTGGTACCTTTTGTATCTTTTTATTGCCTGTATGCCAGTTAGAACTTCCAGTACTGATGAATAGAAGTGGCAAACAGCCATTCTCACCTTGTCGTTGACTTTGAGGAAAAGCATTCAGTCTTTTGCCTTTGAATATGGTGGTAGCTGTGGATATATCATATAATCTTTATATGCTGAGGTAAGTTTCTTCTGTATCTAATTTGAAAGTGTTTATCATGACATGTTGAATTTTGTAAATTTTTTTTTACATTTGTTGAGATCGTGGGTTTTTTTTTTTTTTACTTCCATTCTATTATGTGATATGTCACCTTGACTGATGCATATGTTGAGTCATTACAAAGATTTGGTTCAGAAAGGGCAGGGCTACAGGTTAGTTTCCCCTGACAGGCACAGATGGATAACCGTCCACAAGACTCTTTTGTGATTTTGACTCGAGTAACCTGCACCTCAAGTTCCCTGGCCACAGAAGCTGGTTTTTGCTCAGCAGACAGCTCTGCCTGTTGGGTTCTGCTCGAGAATTGTTGGGGTATGTAGTTTTTTCAGGTGTTGGCGTCAGGGGCTTCACTCAGCAATAGGTGGGGCTTTTTGTCTGAGGACTTGAATCAAGGAGACCCATCCCCACCGAGCAAAACCACTGGCTGAGGGTAATTACTAGGTTGCTGTAGGCTGAATCTGGGTGCTTATATTGCTTCACCCCATCCTCTGTCATAAGCATTTCCAGTGCTCAAACCCTAGAGGTTATTCAGCAATCCCTGTAGGACAAGAGCCTCCAAGAAGTGACCCATTTACTGGGGTAGCTGGATGTCCCCTGGGGTCTATCGCCATTGGAGTAACCATAGCCTGGGGAGGACCCCTCTGCACAGTGTACTGGCCTCAGGGGGAGGCAAGGCCATCAGCCTGAAGTAGCTCCTCTTAACTTCCAGTGGTCTGTCTTGGTCTCTGTGGAACAGGGGGTGTTTCATTTTTACACTCATTCTAGGATTCCCTTAGTGTTGTCTTATCCATAAATAATCTTGGGGCAGGGGAAGGGAGATGGCAACATAGGCCATCTTGGTAATAGCACTTGCAGTATTTTTTTTTTTTTTCTTTAACAAATAGCTGTAACTTGAAAGGATCCCTTTTTCCCCCTGAATCAATGGGGTGGGTTACTACATCCACTCCCATACCATTGTGCCAGTGGCAAGACACACACTCAAAGTCTGTTACTGGTGTGTGGGTAACTGTCCAGAGTGAACAGAAAATAAGGATGGGAGGTACTGTGTTAACACAAAACTAAGAAGGTATTTTTTATCCTATAAAGGATTTCCTGAACTGTACCCTTCACATTGGTTGCCTTGGGTCATTTTTAGATGCAGAAACTATATCCATTGTAGAGAAGAAAAGACTGTTGAAAACAGTACACTCAGTGCAGTTGCAGCATGTATGGACAAGTTAAAGGCTTCAAGTGGAAATCCTGAGTGATGTTTCTTCAACTTTGGTGATCTTCAGTGGGCCTGGGGCTTAACCACAGTTAAAGTATCACAGTCACTTAAGCCCTAATAATCTGGCTTTTTAATTTGAGCTCTTAGTTTTCTTTTGAGTGGGATGAAATGAAGCAAAAACCATACACTAAAACTCTTAGATGGAGACAAAACATTTTATTCTAAAAATAGATCTCAGTAACAATAGAATACCAAAAGCTGATCATCATTAAAAAAAAAAAAAAATTACAGGAATTTGCTTAAAAATATTTTTTTCTGAAAATACAAAATTATTACTATGACCTACTGCTAATTTTCATTGAACATATACTTAAGTAACTCAGGTAACTTGCTATAAAGCAGCTTGTATCATTGTTTTCCTTCAATTTTTGGAAATAACCAAAACAGCACTGCACTGACATACTAGTAGTATTTCATACTGAAAGGACAGGAAACTTTAAAGGCAAATAATGACACTTGGTACTTAAAACTTTTTATCTTGAAAGTGCTTAAAATCAAGTAGTCAAGAAAATTGCAGGCCTATAAAGTTCTGACTGACTGGAAGCACTGAAAAATACCAAGAATGCAGAAGACAAAACCTACTGTATTTAAAAGACCCACATTACTATAAAGCATATCAAATTTCTTTGCAAAGAAATGGAAGTGGTAGATTCGTAACATAAAATTTGTCATCCACATCACTCTTCAAACTAATCTGAGTACAGTGCATGAGTCACGTTCTATATATCACTTCAGTTGGCTATAATACAAAATGGTCCTTACCCAAATCCTTGCTATATGGCTTTCTCTGCAAAATAAAAACTGATCACAAAAGTTAGAATTTAGTAATGACTAACTCTGCTGTCAAAACTTAACCCTGAGTTTTGAGTGCTGCAGTATAAACTTGAACACACTCCAAACAAAATATGCTAACAGTGGTGTCTGTCCCTACAATACTGTGCTTTTCCTCCGTATGTTTTCACCCTGCAGCTTTAGTAGCCTGAGGGGACCCCAACGATCCCTGGCTTGATAAACACAGCAGTAAGCTATAGTTCTGATTTTACAGAGATCTAAATGTTATATTGGAAATCATGTAAGGTTTTTTTGTTAGATGTATTTACACTACATTAACATTTCTAGATATTTAAAGCAACTGTACATCTCTCAGAATTATTTACTAAATAAAAAGTTAATAGCTGAATATGAAAAATTTCCAGTAGTAACAATGTTCTCATAGTAGCAGATAATCTAAATTACTTATCTGTATACTAATTTTTAAAACATTGTTAAAGATTGTAATTCACTGAAATTACAGAGAAGAAGCCAACTGCATTGATAACTCAAAAGAAGTTAATACAGACAGAGGCTCTCCAACAGGACTAACTCCAGGTGGGTACTGTTAGGGGTTTTATGATTTTCATGGTGGTTGCATGTGTTTTGTCTCTAAAACATATAAAAAATATTGATACTTTCTGAAGAGACACTGAAAATTCTCCTAAGGACCTGACTGGCTCACTTGTATAACTTCTCCTTAGTATTTGCGCCAAGCACTGAAGTCCCTTGTGTGAACAGCATAGATACACAAAGTCCTGAGTGCTGTGACAAGCGCCTTCAGTGTTGTCACACAGGGCTGTGGCCAGATGATCATGAAACACGAAAGGGGACAGGACTCATTTTACTCTATTTGCTAAGTGTATGCTACAGATGGCCATTAAAAAACAAACCATTCCCATTTTACCTTAAGCTAATGATATACACAATAGACTGTATATCATATGTATGGCCTATTTATATTATTTTCAAGAACAGAACATTGTTTAATTCATAAGCCAAAAGTGACAGGGCTGTGTCAGCTTCTTTCCACTGGGCCTGGGATTCCCTTAGATGATGGCATCATGTTCGTCGCTGTAATAGAACAAAAGGTAGAATTATTTTGTTTTGTATTTGTATCAAAACTTTTTGTGATCACACATTTAACGAGAATAATTTCAAGTTTCAGAATCAAAATAACTTGCTATGGCTTTGCCTGAAGTTTCTTAGGTACATTGTAGTGCTATTAAGAATTCAAATTATGGTTCAGGTTGTCAAACAGACCCACACTCAAATCTCTGCCTCTTAGTGGCAACTTCTCACAGGTACTGTCATTAGTTGAATGGAGACACCTGAACCAGGTATTTTGCCACACAGCCCTGCATCTGTATTTCATATTATCATCATGCCCTATATCCAAGGCACTTTGATTTTTTCACTGTCATTTTTGCTAAGCAAATGCAGAAACAAGTTCTGCCTGCCCAAACCCTATCTCTTAATTCACTCCACTGTCTCTGCATGAATCTCTAAGGAGCTAACATTTTCATCAGTGTTATTCAATAAGTGAAAACCAGAAAATTTCATTACTACTAGATGTAGCAAGTCTGTTTCTTGAATGGGACAAATGTTGCATTCTTATGGTGGGAGATGAAAAATCCATAAATTACTCATCACTGATGAACAATGACTTATTGATATTTTCTCATGCTATTTTAGATCTAGGGACAATAATAAAGTCTTGGCTAGTCCAAACTCACATGGTTCTATACTGAATGCCTCTTCTCGCGTAATACACTCTGCATCCAAGGTAAAGAATAGACACTACTCCCAGTGTTAACACAATGCCGCCGACAAAGCTGCCAGTGTCAAATTTCGAGGATTTACTGCCTTTGGAATTAATAGTTGCTGTGACTAGAAGAAAACAAGAGAAAAAAATGCTTTAATTTTTTTTAAAACATTACAATAAGCTAAAACATTCTAATTTTGTATATGTGAACAGTGAATTGGGATGAGGGGAAGCTAAGCATAGGAAGTTGCTCTCCTGCTAATTTTCATCAGTTACCCAGTGCATACCTTAAAAAAAAAACATACCCCAGTGCTTACAATCCCAAGATCTTAAGGTCTTCCATGGTGCTGGACTTGATGGTTTACCAAAATCTCAGGCAGCAAAATTGGGGGAATATTTTTTCTTTAGAGTTTGTGCCTTAACAAAATAGGTCTGGATAACACAGCTGTAATCTTGAAAATGGGCCCTATTTCAGTATGTTTCTATATAAAATTCTACCTTTTGAATAAATTGGGAATTTTATAAAATCAAGAACTGTTGATTGATTTCAAGTAGAAGTATATAACACTCAAAGGAAACCATAACATTCTGATAATAGCTTTTAAGTAGAACTTAATGGGTAACTTAAAAGAATCTTAAGGTTTTCAATACATGGTTTCACATGCATTAAATTTTAAACAGAGTCCTGAGACAGAATTAAAACCAAAGTTCACCATGATTTTGGTTTACAAATCATGCACCTTGAGCTTGCCTAATTATTTTCTTTTTTCTTTTTTTTAAAGATTTATTTATTTATACAAGCACTGGGTACAGTCAGAAGTGCGGGAGGGTGAGAGAACTCACCAGAGCCAGAGCTGGGAGCAGAGCAGGCAGAGTGATGGAGGTATACTGCTGAGGGGAGCAGCGGGCCGGGCAGGAGGGGTCTGTGTGCCATGTGGGACCCTCACCCAGTGGCCGGGGATCGAACCGGCTCTACAGAGGCTGCAGGCAGCTTTGCAACCCAGTGCTCAACCGCTGTGCCACCAGGGAGGCCCCCTAATTATTTTCTGTTAGAGTTAATTGTTAAATTGGAAATTCATTAAATAAATCGCTTTAAATTTCTGTATTTTTGCAGAAAGGAATAATGATGAAATGTGGCTTTGGAAAACATTTCTGCATAGTAAAAATAGGTGAATTTTAATACATACTTGTTACTGATGAAGAAACTGATGTCACTGAACTATTATGGGTTGTGGTCAGTGATGATGTTGAAGTTTGGGATGTGGTTGGTGAAACACTTATTTTCTTGGTTGTAGATTTCAAGGTGGTTGAAGTCGTGCTAGATGGTGTTACAGGTTTCATGGTGGTGGTAGTTCCATTCTTTGAGGAAACTGGAGTTGTGGATGAAGTTGTAGAAGGTTTGGTAGTGCTTGTCTTGTTCTTTGAAACTGAGGAAACTGTAGTTGTTGATGGTTTCTCAGTGGTGCCTGTTCCGTTCTGTGATCTCAAAGAAATTGCATTTGATGGTGTCATCATGTTGTTGTTGGCAGGCACAGGTGGAATACTCCCTGCAATAATGTCAAGAAACATTAGAATTGGAGAAAATTAAAATCTCACTTCACTGTGACTTTCATGGCCACACATGAGAAAGAGGTCTGACAAATACAGCAAAATGAAAGATAGGGAGCCATTAATACTTTGCTCTGTATGGCAACAAAATCTGACACTGGTAAAGCATTCAGTTGGAACCCAGACTATATTCATGTAAAGGTAGGAATTTTTGTGAAGACACGAAAGAGAGAAAACCCAGAATACCGAGTTCCTTCACTACAGGACAGTAGTTTAATCATCTGAATGTTCCACCCTACTTCATGTCAGATACTAGTTCAATGAATAGACAAAGGATTTTAAAATTAAAATGTTTGCAGTTTCTCTACCACATCCTTTCAACACCCTTTGCATGTTTCTAATCCCCTGTAGGATATGAGATATTTATTCCTGGTGAGGGCAAAACCAACTTCCCACAGTGTACCAGGAAGTTAGCCGAAATACAATGTGGCTGGCTAGTGATAAGGACATTTCTAAAACTATTTCTGAAGTCTTTAAAAATATATCTGAATCACATGTAGCGTTTAAACTAACATAACCTCAAGAAAAAAGTTTCAAAAGCCAACTTTGTATGGAAAATTACTGAGATCGACTTAAAAATCAACTCCTTCATACCTCAAATTGAACTTTTCCTTTTTGGTTTGAAATTTTATGTAGATGAAAAGGAACAGGTACTCACCATATCAATATCCTATTTTCCTTGCTATTTGAAAAAAGGTTTTTTTATTTATAAACTGTATGCCATCTGACCGAAAGCGACCCTTCCTGTGTTAGTGCAGTTTCACACTGGACTAGCTTTGTAACTCCACAGCTTAGCTTATATACACCACTGAAGGCACTTTAGCTCTTATAATTTAGTATATAGGTATACACTGTTTAGGGGAATACAAATGTTATTTTTGTCTTTTTAATGGAAATAAATACAGAAATAACTCGTCTCAGCATTTATTTGCTGCAGTGAGATTAGTGTAAGGCCTTCAGCTCCCCGCCCGACCACTGCTGTCCTGCACCAGACAGGCAACTAACGTATTACCTTGCACAATCATTTTGCATCTGGAAAGACTATCAATATCTACTTTCACTTTAATAGGCTGGTTTTAATAATGCTTTTCTGCATGTCAGCTTTTACAATTCAAATTTCTGTTACCTTTTTTGTGTCTTTATTTTGTGGTCTCTTCTGTGTATTATCTATTTAAAAGGCCAAAGAATACTTATGTTTTACATAGAATAAATTGTAATTATTCAAGTAGATGATATAAATGCTATGACTTGAACAAATCTATTCAATTCTGAATGCTTTCTATTTAGCTACATACTACACATTAAACAGTGAAATAATCACATTTTAAACTAGTAAATGAATTCTACTGTGATGAAATTAAATACAGCAAAGAACCCACATTTGTATTTTTTCTTTAGAACAGACTGATCTTTGCAGAGTAAAACAATGAACATAACGCTGCTTTTAGATTCAATACACAGCCTACTCCCCTCTCCTGCTGCAATGAGAAATGCCTCAGAGAAACTACATGGAGTCACCATTGCCCATGTCACTCACTCAGTCTCCTACAGCCTCTGAGAAGCAGAAGTTGTGGTCATGGCGGGGGCAAATGGAATGGGTGAAAGGGGTCAAAAGGTACAAACTTGCAGCTATGAAATAAAGCCATGGGGATGGAATGTACAGGATGTGTAGTTAAAAACTGTATTTGAAAGATGCTAAGAGAACAGATCTTCAAAGTTCTTATCACTAGATTAAAAACATTTTAACCCTACATGGTGATGGATGTTATTACTGTGGTGGTCATTTCACAACATGTGAAACATCAATTATATCTCAATGTAAAAAAAATGAAAAGAAGCTGTGCCGGCTGGAAGAGGGTATGTTATAGGAGAGTGTCAGTGTGCTGTTTGTCCACTCCCACTTCTGCCCAGGGAGGGAAAGACAGCATTGGCTCCCACCTCAGACCAAGCTGGAAAGGCTTCAAGAGGAAACCACCTGAAGAGAAGGGCTAACATCTGCATGTGAGCAGTACAACACTGGGATTTAATTCAAGCCTGAAAAGTGCCTCTACAGTAAGATGCCATGGCTGCAGAGTGAAAGGCTACAGTGGGAACAGAATATTTCTACTGACAGCAAAGGTGCTTATTTCCCATGAACCACATCAGGCCCCACAGAAGACAGCCTTGATGGGGTGACCTTAAAATATAACCTCCCCTGGCTAGATTAAAAGGCAAAGCCCAACTATGTGTATCTATAAAGACTCAAGGTATAAAGACAAACACAGACTTAAATCCAGGAAACACTACATGTACATAAAAATAGACTTTAGTCAAAGGGAGTAAAAGATAAATATGGACATTATATAATGATTCAGGGATCAATAAAGCAGGAAAACACATTTATATGCACCCAACATGAAAGCACCAAAATGTTTATTAATACAAATGTCAGGCAGAAGGGAGATAGGGAGAGTAACAGTTACAGTAGGGGACTTTCAACACCTCACTTTTGTCAATGAACACACCATTCAGACAGAAATAACAAGTTAGATGAGATGGACTTAGAGATATCTAGGGGCATTTTGACCAAACACATTTTTTTTTCAAGTGCACTTATTCTCAAGTGAAATATTCTCAAGGACAGACCATAGACTGGCCATTTATAAAGACATATCAGGCATCTTTTCAGATCATGATGGAAAACTACATATATATATATATATATATATATATATATATATACACACACACACACTCATATATATATATATATATGTGAGCATATAAACATACATACACATACACACACATATATATAGAGAGAGACTAAACAACATACTACCAAACAACTATTGGGTCAGCAGGGCACTCAAAGAAAAAAAAAAAAAAAACTAGCAAAAGAGAAAAGCCAAAATTTTGTAGAAAAAAGGAAATAATAAAGCAGAAAGATCAAAAAAGATAATTTGGGCCTCCCTGGTGGTGCAAGGTGTTAAGCACAGCATCATGACGCTTTCCACAACCTCTGCAGTGCAAGTTTGATCCCCAGCTGGCCAGGGAGCCACCCACATGGCCCAGCAGACCTCTCCTGTCTTGCCTGTTGCTCTCCTCGGTAGTGTGATCGGCCTGTTCTGTTCCCCACTCTGTCTCTGGTAAATCCTCTCATCTCCCACACTAATGGTCTGTACCCCAGTCTTGTATGCATAAATAAATCCTTAAAAAAAAGATAATTCAAAACCTCAATGAAAGCAAAAGCTGGTTCTTTGAAAACATTAACAAAATAGACAAACATTAAAGACATTTACTCAGACATTAAAGAAACAGAAGCAAACAAATCATGGAAAAACTGGACAGTCATCTGCGAAAGAATGAAACTAAGCCGTATCTCACACCATACATAAAAGTTAAAAATATGTTAGAGATTTGAATGTAAGAGCTGAAACCATAAGACAGAAGAAAATGAGTGAAATGCTCCTTGACATTGGCTTTAGAGATACACAGCAAGGAGAACAAAATGAAACAAATGGAACTAGATCAACTTTTATCAAATTGAAAAGGCAATCTACTGAATGGGGGGAAAGGTCTGCATTTCCTATATCCAATAAGGGTTAATATCCAAAACATATGAAGAACTCATAAAACTCAACACAAGTAATCCAACTTGAAAAATGGGCAGCAGATCTGAAGAGACTCTTCTCCAAGTCAACAGTACTTGTAAAAAATGTACATCATGTAATTATTAGGGAAATACAAATCAAAATAATGAGGTATCACCTCATACCTACTGGCTATTATCCAAAAGAGAAGAAACTTGTTGGAAAGGGTGCAGAGAGAAGGGAACCCTTATACCTATGGGATGTTAATTTGGTACAACCACTATGGAAAGCAGTATGGAGAGTTCCCATAAAATTAAATATAAATTCCATATGAGCCAATTATCCCACTTACGGGTATTTACCCGAAGCATATAACAACATTAATTCGAAGAAATATGCACCCCTCATGTTCATCACAGCACTCTTTACAATACTCAAACTGGAAACAGCCAGAGTGCCTACTGACAGATGACTGGATAAAGATGTGGTGTGCACACAATGGAATACTACTCAGCTATTAAAAAGAGAGACGAGGGCCTCCCCAGTGGCGCAGCGGTTGAGCGCTGGGTTGCGAAGCTGCCCGCAGCCTCTGCAGCACTGGTTCAATCCCCGGCTGCTCCCCGGCCACCGGAGGAGGGTCCCGCATGGCGTGCAGACCTCTCCTGCCTCCCGCTGCTCCCCTCAGCAGTGTGCTTCGATCCTTCTGCCTGCTCTGCTCCCCACTCTGGCTCTGGTGAATTCTCTCACCCTCCCGCGCTTCAGGCTATACACACTGCTTGTATCAATAAATAAATAAATCTTTAAAAAAAAAGAGAGACGAACCCTTGCATTCAGCAACAACATGGAATGACCTAGAGGGTATTATGCTTAATGAAATTAAGTCAGACAAAGGAAGACAAACACCGTATGACTACATTCTTACGTGGTAAATAACAAAAGAATTAATGAAATAAAAATAATTCTTTAGTCTAATTAGTGGTTACAGAAGTGAAGGGGGAAAAGGGGTGAGTAAATGGTAAAAGAGGACAACCATATGGTGAAGAATGGAGTTGGATTTTCAGTGGTGAATACAGTATATACAGACGTTGATTTACAGTGATGCACAGCTGGAAACTAAAGTTGTATCAATGTTGAAAAAAAGATTTTTAAGGCACAAAGGACTTTATTTACATTTCTCCAAAGAAGACATACAGAATGACTGAAGTATATGAAAAGCTGTTAAGCCTCACTCACCAGGAAATGTAAATCAAAACCACACTGAGATGTCCATTCTTACCTGTTAGATGTCTATTATCAGTGATGAAAGATAACGTGTGCTAGAGACAATATGAAGAAAAGGAACGCTTGTGCATAGTTAGAGTCTATGTAAACTGGTACAGCCACTATGAAAAACAGTACAGAGGTCCCCCAAAAAATTAAAAATATAAAACTACCATATGGCCCAGCAATCCTGTTTCTTGGTATAGATCCAAGAGAACTGCCATCATTATCTTGATGAGGTATCTGCATTCCAATGTTCAGTTTACACATTTCAGTAGCAAAACATGGGAATAACCTAAGTGGATGTTTTGATTCATGGGTGAATTGGTAAAAACATGTGACATAGACACACAACGAAACATTATTAGCCTAAAAAAGGAATGGAATCTTGTCATTATACAGCACCATGGATGAACCTGGAGGACACTATGCTAAATGAAATAAACCAGTCACAGGAGAACAGCAGCACATCTTACATGAGCTATCAAGAGAGTGAAACTCCTGGAAGCAGAGAGTAGACTGGGAGGAGAAAACGGAATTTTTGTTCAATAGGTATAAAGTTTCAGTTATGCAAAACAAGTAAATTCTAGAGATTAAAATAATACATGCAAACTTAATGTTAAGTTCTAATCACACTCACATAGAACAAAACAAAACCTGAAGAAACAGGAAAGTTGGAGATGATGGATGTTTATTACCTTGAATGTGGGGGTGGTCTACAAGGTGTGTACGTATGTCCAAATTCACCAAACTCTAATATATGCAGGTTTGGTATATAAATTACATCTCAGTAAGTGTTTAAAAAATCTGTTTTCCAAGAGAATCTGGCATAGCGGGCTGAAGATAACTAGCACAAGGTAGAACAAAAAGGGCTAGGAGCCTGGGGAGTATAGGGACAGGGACCATGGAGAGACACCCCTGTGCATCACAGGCATTAAGTGGGGAACCCTGGCCAGCAGGCCTCCCAGAACCTACCACCAACAACAACACTGACCCTCCAGAGGGTGCCTATGCCAGAAACATCCAGCCTTCCCCCAACTGGCTTCTCCTCAGGCCTGATTCTGTAGGGTCAAAAACAGCATTAGGGAGGGGGAAAAAGGCAGAGTAAGGAGGAAGCCTACACTGTCAGCTTCCCACCGCAGGCCTCCAGGCCAGACTCAGACCCAGGCTGGCAGAAGGGAGAAATTCCACTCTGAAGCACCTTAGAGCTTCATTATTTTGGTTTTATTCTGAAAGGGGCAGATGCTTTGCTAAATGCAACACAATGCAGTAAATTGACATTCTCTCAACACCTTAGCTAGTGTAGGTGGGTGGTAGAGCCACCAGGGTAGGGGTGTATGTAACATAATGTTTGACTTCAGTGCTAAAGGTAAACTGTATCCCCTCCCAAGTCCCAGAGTTGGAATCCTAACCTGCAGTACTTCGGGGTGTGACCTAATTTGGAGATAACATCTTTACAGTCATCAAGTTAGATGGAGGTCATTTGCATGGGCCTTACGAATGGGGAGATTTGAAGACAGGAAGATGCTTACAGGCCAGAGGCAGGAAACAGCTTTGCCCCTGTCCTCAGAAGGAAGCAGCCTGAGAAAAGGAATGCACTCAGGCTTAGTTTTTTCTTTATAAGCAGATGTGCCACCACATTCATCTGGGTGGTGCTGAGCAGCTTCCTTGATGGATCTTTGGAACTCATCACTGTAAGACAAAGCCAGTCAATACTTGTTAAACTACTTCCAAACCTGTTAATAAAGCTCGGGATAATCTGTAGATTTCAATCAGAGAGAAGAATTTCTCAATCCTAACTCCTGGTTTCAACAAACATAATGACGGGAAAGTGACTGAAGGGCTGTAATTAAGGCCTCTCTGTACCTTCCTTCCCAGCAGCTGCAACCTCCACGAGAAAAAGAAGAGTAAGACAAAGACTGTTCATAAAGAAAGAGCTCAAGACAGTCCAGTCAGCTTTATATTCCTGTTATGTGGCGAGAGTCCAATTTTTCTATGATAATTAGAAGCTTCCATTTATTGAACTCATTTCTTTACCAAGTTCTGGTGATGTTTTCCAGGCATGGTGGGGCTGAGCTTAAGCTCTGGACCAGCTCAACCATTTACTTGCTGGGTTTCCGTAGAGAAGTTACCCTCTCTGAGATTCACTGTCCTTTCTCGACTGTGAAACAGGGATCTCACCACAGTTTAGGAAGACAAATGGTGATAACTGGTGTTTGGCCAATTAGCACAGTGCCTGCTACTGAGGAGGTGCTCAATGAATTTTTCTTCTTTGTTTTAGCACTGGTTTTATTCAATGTATTTCCCCTACAGCACATAAAGCTGCCTATGGAGGCCTAGGAGTAGAAACTTCCAGATCTCTCCTAATCTTAAATAGTCCTTAACTACTCTTTTTACTCAATATATTTCATACCAGCACTATCTCCCCTTCAAGGTGTGAATATGGAATGAGCTCAATGAGGCTTCTACTAAAATGACAATGAGATGAGGTTTAGGAATAGATTTAGTAACCTAAAAAGAGAAAGATTAAAATGTCTATGTACTCAAAGAAATATACAGATACAGTGCAATCCCTGTAAAAAGTCCGGTAGCATTTTCCACAGAAATACTACAAACAATTCAAATATGTATGCAACCACTAAATGCCCCAAATAGACAAAGCAATTCTGAGAAAGAACAACAAATCTGGAGATATTATGCTCCCTGATAATCAAACCATACTACAAAGCTACAGCAACCAACACACTATATGGTACAGGCACAAAAATAGATCAATGGACTAGAACAGAGTCCAGAAATAAATCATGCATATATAGGCAATTAATTTACACACATGAGGTAAGAAAATATAAGGAAAAAAACAGTTCCATAAATAGTGCTGAGAAAACTGGAAAGCTTCATGCAAAAGAATGAAACTAGACAATGATTCTACATACACAGAATAATGGCAAAATGGATTAAAGACCTGAATGCTAGACCTGAAACCACAAAACCTCCTGGAAGAAAACACAAACTAAGCAAGTTAACATTGTTCTGGAGATGATACCAAAAGCAAAGAAAACAATATGACATTATACAAGGGCAAACACATCAAACTGAAAAGCTTCTGCATAGCAAAGGAAACCTCAACAAAATGAAAAATGACCTACTGAATAGAATAAAACTTTAAAAATCATATATCCAGTTAGAGGTTAGTATCTAAAGAATATAAAAACAAAACTCAGTAACAAAATCCCAAAATAATCCAATTAAAAATGGGTAGGGCCTCCCAGGTGGCACAGTGGGTTGAGCGCAGCGCTGTGAAGCTGTCTGCAGTCTCTGCAGTGCGGGTTCGATTCCTGGCCGGCCAGGGAGAGAGCCACATGGCGCAGCAGACCTCTCCTGTCTCGCCCGCTGATCCCCTCAGCACTGTTTTCGGTCATCTGCCTGTTCTACTCCCCGCTCTGTCTCTGGTGAATTCTCTTACCCTCTAGCGCCTCTGGCCTGTACCCCGTTCTTGTATAAATAAATAAATCTTTTAAAAAATGGGCAGAGGATCTAAAAATATATATATATATGTGTATATATATATATATATATATTTTTTTTTTGTGGGACCCTCGCTGGCAGCCGGGTAACGAACTGGCGCTGCAGAGGCTGCGGGCAGCCTCGCGCGCCGCGCTCAACCGCTGCGCCATCAGGGGAGGCCCCAGATACATTTTTCTAACAAAGACATGCATTCATGTACCAACAGATACATGGAAAGATGCTCAAGGCCACTTATCAGGGACTCAACATCACAATGAGCTACCACTTTACACCTGTTAGAATGGCTATAATCAAAAGGCAAGAAATAACAAGTGTCGGTGGGGATATGGAGAAATGGAAAACATTTAAATTGTAACATTTTAAAATAGTCAAGATGAGGAAATAACCTCCGTGTCCAATGATGGATGTATGTATAAAGACATGGGGTACATGCACAACGAAATACTACTCAGCCAAAAAAAAAAAAAAAGATGGATTCAAGATGGTGGTGTAGGAGGAACTAGACTCAGCTTCCTTGGTCAAAATAAATCTACAGTATGTGTGGAATAATTTACAAGGAGAGAGACCTAAAAACCAGACACAGGGCTCTCACAACAAAGAATAAAATGGCTGTACTGAGACAGGTAGGACAGAGAGATTTGCCTCCACAGAGGAACCTTCCCAACCCCAGGTGTGGATTTTCAGGTTGGGACTTTAAATTTGCATAAGTTTTCCTTGGGGAGCAGGGAGGGTGGTTCCCTGCCATCAGGCACCCCAACCTTTCAATTCTGCATAGCAGGTGTGACAACCTAAAGCCTCACCATGGAGGGCTAGTGGGAAAAACACCCTGGAGATTCTAGAAACTACAGGGAACTGAGACCTTGTCCTTTGAGGACTCTGCAAATATTCCCCCTCACCATAGGACCTGGCTATATTGTGCCTGAATCCTCAGTGAAGGAAACCCAAGTCACCACTCTCAGTATGTCTGCCTGAGAGGTTGAAAGCTTTTGGGACCATCCTGGGTGGGAAATGTTGGTGGGCACCAGACTGACTTCAAGGAACCTTGCAAATCCTGTGCCCCAGGGTGTCATCTGAGAACCCTGGGCACAACCTAGTAGGGACTTTGGATGAGCCCTGCTGACAGCTCCACCACATGTTGCACCAGCCCAGTGCCCCCCACTGCCATGTGCTGCCCCAAGTGTGGGGCCAGGAAGTGCCGGAAATTCCAGCCACCTGCACAGTAGCACTGCATCCTGACCAGCAGGGCCCACTGCACCAAGCCAGCTGGACCGCCAGCCCACATGCCGCATCACATGGACACAGCGGGAGGTCACGTAGCACCAAGCCCAGTGTGGCCATGCTCCCAGACCCCACTGGACAGCACTATACAAGGTCACTCCTACAGACCAGAGAGGTAGAGCAGTTGAGGATAGAAGCAAACAGAGATTCCGGGAAAATGGGGAGATAGAGGAACATGTCCAAAATCAATGAACTAGACAAAGTTGTTGAAATAATATTCCAGTAAATGAATATACCACATTTGGTTTCTACATTTATCCATTGATAGATGTGTGGGTTTATCTGAGAATCCTACTACCTTGTCCAAGTTTTTGTGTGGACACATGTTTTCAATTCTCTTGGCCGTGTACTTTGGTGTGCAATAGCTGGTCACATGATAACTCTGCTGTTGAACATTTTCAGGAATTGTCCAACTGTTTTCTAAAGTGGCTTCATCATCTTACAATCCCACCATCAACACGAGTGTTCCAGTTCCTCTACATCTTACAACACTTGTTACTATCCATTTTAAAAAATAAATTCACCCTGGTGGATATGAAGTGATTTCTTGTAGTTTTGGTTTGCACGCCTCACATGACAATGATGTTGACTATCTGTTGTGTGCTTACTGGCCATCTGTAGTTCTTTCTTGGAGAAATGTTCAGATAAACATTTCAACCCCTTTTTAAAATTTAGTTTTTTGCTTTATTATTGCGTCGTAAGAGAATCTTTGGACAGTCCACGAGATGCTGACAGGTCATGTGTATGAACCTTAAGATATTCTGTGAAGAAGCCAGACATAGTCCCATGTAGTAGTTTTTCATTCCTATAAAGTCCACAGGCACATCCACAGAGACAGAGAGTGGAGCAATGTTTTCTAGGGAGAGGAGTGGGGAAGGATGCTAATGGGCGTGGGTTTTCTCTTAGGAGTGATAACAGTGTCCTGGATTTGGTCGCATGTACAATTCTGTAACTGAAAATCACTGACTTGTGTACTGTGAAGGGATAAACTTATGGTATGCAAATTATACTCGCTAAAACATTTAAAAATTACAAACACAGTGTTTTCATCATTTTGAGAGGAATCGCATGATACAGAATTTATCAGAAATATGAGTTCCATAGCAGCACAAAGACAGAAACCTCACGTCTCGCGCATTCTAGTACATCGGGTCACGTGGCAGCACACGGGGATGCCCTGACCAAGTTTCCTGGTCTCAGACAAACCGAGCCACAAGCTGCTGCCCAGGGCAGACAGAAACTGAAGAGAAAGGTTCCAGTCATAAACACTGATGTATTTCACTGGAAGGTAACGTATGCAGTGCATTTAGATGTATTTCTGCATAAGTCACCACCAAACTTAGTGGCTTTAAACGACAAGTAGCATTTCATTATTATTTGGCATGGTTCTGAGGGTGGACAGGGCGCAGTCTCCATTCAGATTCTCACACAATTGAGTCAGCTGTTGGCTAGAGCCGGAGTCACCCTGAGGGCTCCCTCACAGATACGGTGACTGGCACAGGCTGTACCTGAGCAAGAGACCCACATGCAGCTGTGGCCTCTGTCACCCGGGCTTACTCAAGAGCAAGAGCCTCCAAAGGTAAGACGGGAGTGAATGGCGTTTTAGGACTGAGTCGGAGAAACCCTGTAGCTTCGGTTCTACTCCAGGCTGTTAGTAGAGGTGACACTAAGGCCGCAGCACCCTCAAATTTGGGACAGCACAGCCAAGCGTCAATGTCCCAGGGCTGACCTGACCAGGCTGCTGGCTAGGAGCAAGCGAACGAAAGATTTTAGGTAGGAACAAACAACACGGACATTCTCAGAATTAGTCCAGACATACACCAAACCCCTGCTGGGTAAGCAAACACTCCTGCCACCACATATTCCCCAAACCCACATATAAGGAAACACTGCCAGTCTGTCGCCATCGAAAAATACATCGAAAAAGCTTTTCAGACTCTGAGTATCATTCTTTTGCTCCAGCAGGGCGAACCTGTGTGAGGAAAGATGTCTGAAATACTTTGAACTTTGAAGCAGCATTACTAGAGCAGGTGGGGCTGTCCCTCCATCACCAGTTTTCTGCCCGAACATGGAGAATAATCACGCATCACGTGCAGTGTAAGAATCAGTCTTCAACAAGCTCGAAGCACCACAGCAAAGGGAGACTCGAGCAGAAAAACAAAAAACCCACCTGCTCAAACATCAGCAGAAAGAAACCCCTGCAGATGACAAGTGAACAGTTTAGTATCTACTCAGAAAGGATTTTATTTAATTTTTAAAATATGTTTATATATACATATTTACATCATTGTTCATTTTTGTGCAATGTATGCTTGTTTGTTTTCTCCTCTCAGGTGTAGTCCCTGTAAAATTCCCACTAACAACTCACCCATGAACCATCACCATAGTCCCTTGTGCTCTTCTCTCCCGTTTTGATTCCTCTACCTCCCCCTCCCTTGCAGAATGTTTCTGATTTATAGTTGCCTGCTAATTTTGTTTTATTTATTTGATTATTTATTTATCATTGTTGTTTTTTCTTGATCCCTTATTTGGTTCCCCTATATTTGGAAAGAATTTTAATTCATCGTGCACACTAGAAGACTGAATATTTAATACCAGCATTTTCTTTGCAAGACTAAAGAAAAAAGGCAAACTTTGCAGGTATTAAAAATAGCCAACTTGTTTGAAGACGGGAAACCAGAACAAGGACAGCTGTGATCTGTGGGAGTCAGAGCAGCAGGAAGAGCTGCCGGAGCCAGTCACCGCACTCGGGCTTTCATATGTTTAAAGAATTTCCTGTGATGTTTCCAGTAGCCCTGAAAAGTGGGTTTGCCCCTTGCAGTCTGCAGATGAGAAAACTCAGGTTAAGTTACGGCTGCAAACCACTGTCTGATGTGGGGGTGAGAGGCCCCAGCACAGGTCTGGGGGTATCAGCCGGCCAAGTGGTCTGTCACTGGTTTGTCCCTGTTTCTGGTGAAAATCTGCCTGACTTCCAGCATCTGCTGTATCTCTTGGGTAGCAATTTGGTATTTACCACTGATTCCCTTCACTGCACTAAAATCACCATCAATTAAGAAATGCATACACTTACTGCCAAAAGTTGGAGCTAAAATTTAAATAATCAAGAGTCTCTCACAGTTCTTAATACTGAAGGCACACAAAAAGGTACAGAGAAAAATACAAACATCAGTTTTCTCACCATCCTGATTAAGTCCCCAGGTGTGTGCCCCTCCTCAGCTATGGTCCCCTTAAAAAGCCACCATTCTGAATTAGCATAGTTTTCCTTCTATTTTCACTTCATTTTATTTCTACTCCACGTTATGTTGATGAATTATTCCTACTCCACATTATGTTGATGACTTTCATTCAGTCTTGATGTCAATACTGCTAGTTCATTCACTTATCAATTTTTTAAAATTCTGAGTTACATTTTTAGTTTCTAAGAATCTAATTATGAGCAATGACTAACTTCAACACCTTCATGAACAATCTACCCAGAACATAGCTAGAGCAAAACAGGCCTCCACCCTCTCAGGCTCTGGCTGTAAAAGATCCATCTCTTAGATCTCTCTCAGACCCCAACAATTAGGGACCCAGGAGTCCTGCGCGTGGGATCTAGCCATCCTCCCCTGGCTGGCTCAGCAATGCAGGCGCTGGCCACAGCCCTGCCCCAGAGCGCCTCGGGGCTGAGGAGATGTGGTGACCAGGGCCGGGGGCAGATACCAACTGGGGAGCCCTGCCCACTCTCCAACACGCCTCTCTTAAAAGGTGAAGCCTGACTCCATTTCCTTGTTTGTGGACCTAACTTAGAGATTTGCATCTAACCGTGGGAATACAGCAGAGGTGAGGCTACGTGATGTCTGAGACAAGGTCCTAGGAGGGCAGCCGGTACCTACGAGGTGAAGACACCCAGCAGTGCCCTGAGGAAAGGAGCTGAGGCCTTCTGCCAACAGCTGCCCTGTGAGTTAGGTGAAGGCCTTAGAGGTGAAGCCATCAGGCCCCTCAAGCCTTCATGCTTGCAACCACAAATGCGAACCCAGCTAAGCCACAACCAGCACCTGGCCCACAGAAACCTGAGACACAGATTTAAACCACTAAGTTCTGGGGTCCTTTTACATAGTAATTGCCAATAATGTATTGAAACAGAAAGACAACTATTTCATAGCTCAGTCAAAAAAGCAAACTGCAAATAGCAGAGCATTATGTAGATGCCCATTTTGTATCTTTATACCAGTAAACAGGAAATATTGGCTAGGGAGTTACTGGGAAAAGAAAGGGAGGGGCCAGATTCTTTTTTAATTTTATTTATTTATTTTTTTTGTATTACTGGAAAGATTAAGTGCATGCATCAACTTATACAATATTTTAGGGCCTGTAAATATTTCTTTATATGAAATATTTTAAATCAATTGATTTTTTAAAAATCACCCTTATAAAAGAACAAGATTAATTTTAGACACTTCTCTAACATGTTCTATGATGTGGTTTGCCAGCTGACTGCTGAGTATGAGCAGCAAAGTGAGGCAGGAGGGGGCTGGTAGCTGGAGGCATGTGCCGATTCACAGACTTGACAGTTGAGTCTGTTAGAAAAATGGAGACAGATGCTCTAACAAACCATCTGAAGCCCTCAAATATAGTAACAAAGACTCCCGTGTATACAGAAGACTCTGAGAATGTAACCCTTACAAGACTATTTATAATAGCAGGGAACAGTTTATAAAGTTTTACACATACAGAATCATTTATTCCACAATAACCCTTGAGGCATAGACAATTATTTTCATTGCCATTTTATGTACTTGGAAACCATCTGAGGGACTAAGAGAAGTCAGGGCACAAAAGTCCCTGAATTCCATCCTGTAAGTTTAAGCGGATTTATCTGACACCGAAAAGGAAGAGAATGGAAGCCTGTAGGTCAGGTCCTCGTGGCACTACATTCCCAGAACACAGCATCCCCCCAGACATCCCTGGCTGGACTCACTGTGCTCACCAAGCACCGTCCAGGAGTGAAGTGGTGAGGCAAAAATATGTTCTTATCAGGGGGTTTTAGGAAACACTCGAAGTGGCAGAAAACTGGTTTGTTGAAATGTAAACATGGGAATGAAGAACAGCAATTTGTCTCCACTTCTAGTCTCCAATGGCAGCAACTCACTCACTCGAGGTTTGGAAAAGGGGCAGAGTGAACACATACCCTGAGCCATCACTCCTTGCTCACAGGGCTGCATGGTCACCTTCTAGTCATTTAACTTCCTCATCTCTAACACAGGGGACTCAGCGCATGGGGTTGTGTGCCATTCAATAACACAGGTGAGCACCATGTTCAACATAAGATGTGACCAGTGCACCACCACCTCCACGTCACCCTAGGGCGCCCACAGGTCAAGATGGCCTGGACCTTCTTTCAAGCACAGAACCACTTCTTGCCCCCGCAGCTCTTTCCACATCATGCCCTCCAGTGATATGTCCCCTCACTTTGTTTCAATGTCACAGCCACTCAGATGAGTGATTTCCTCCCTCTTCTGATGCACTTAGCTTACTGGTCACTCAGTATAGCTAGTTGTTGTCCCCCCTCTACCCCTTCCAACACCCCTTTCCTGGTGTCCCTTCCTGTATGTCACTGCCTAACAGATGTTCCTGCCTTGCCAAAAGGCCACCCAACCTGAGCAACCTGGATGTCTGTCCCCTCTCAGCAGGAGACTGGCCACAGTCCTGTTCTCTGGGTCTGAATGGCCCTATCCCTTCCTTTTCCCCCTCCCAGAATCAGGGCTGGCTGGAGAGGCTTTATCAAAACCAAAGGAAAGAAAACAGCTGCCCAGGGCCACAGCAGTCACACTTATGACAGTTAACAGCCAATTGTCAAGTGAAAGGCCCTGGGTCCAGTTAAATGTTGGGCAGATTATAGGTGGGGATTTATTTTTGCTAGACTCACAACTAATACTGCAGGTAAGGTGGGGGTAGCAAGCACAAAAACTGGTTTCTTCCAGCCAGAAAATTCATGTACCCTTTATTGTTACAACAAAATTTTTGTGCCCAAGTTGGGTCCTGATGCTGCGGTGAGTGAAATCAGCAATGTCCCTAAAGGAGTTGACTTTCTGGACAGAGAGGCAGATTTATATACAGCATCACACAAGCTCTCAAGATCTGTGACTAGAGGTCAGGGATTACTCCCTAAGAACAACACTTGAGAAGAAATCTGGCAAAGATGGGAGGGAAGAACCTTCTGGCAACCTGAACAGTATATGCAAAGGTCCTGTGGCAGAGAGAAAGGAGATGGTAGTAATCCATAATGGGTTACTGTGGCAGCAGAGTACACATTTATTTATAGTTTATATCAGGTGCTATTTTAATTGGGGGGGCACTACATGTTGTGTTGGTGGTGTCCTTTGTAGACCCATTCCCAGTGGGTGTTTGGGTTTTGAGCCTTCCCCCCACAAACAAGCTATCCTCGGGCTCCAGCACAGTATGTGAAAATTCATTTCTGACAATCCTGACATGACCCAGAGATTCCACAGTTTAAGGGCTCAGTGCTCCAACACCATCCTTCACTTCAAAAACTGGCCACAAGCCCCAGGCCCAGCCCAATCTACAGAGCAACCAGATCAGGGATCCTTATGACCCTTCCCCACACTCCCGGTGCCTGACACAAGCCCCAGGTCAACATCAGTGCTCCTCACAACTGGTTACAAGTCAGAGGTTCTGAGGACACCCTCTTCAGGCTTGATCAATTTGCAAGAGCTCGAGAAACCCATTTTCTCACTAGGTGATGAACTTACTACAGAGATTAAAAGATACTAATCAACAGCAAGATGGAAGAGGAAACACAGGGGGAGGTGTGGGGTAAAGGCTTGGGGTTTTACCTGATAGGCCATTCTCCTCCAAGTAAGTTTATCTCATTTATCCCCAGACAGCATATTAATTTATCAGCTCTGTTTTTCACAGAGTGTTATAGAGCAACCCCGATATTAAACGGGTTCCTGGCTGTGGGTCCTCACCCGCGCGCTTTAAAGAGACTTATGAATACTCTACTACAGACACACGCAAAAGGGTTAATAAAAGGTTTATTTACAAGAGAAAAGGAAATAAGGAAAATGTACAACTCAGGGAGAAAATAGGGAAATAAAGTCTTTAATGCGTCCTACCCGATCCGACGACCTGGAAACCCCAAAGTCACTCTCAGAGCTGACCGGACGCTGCTGCTGGCCAAGAGCCCAAAAATGGAGAGAGCCCCAAAGCCCACGTGTCTGCCTTTTGTATCCACCTGGCTGCTTAACCCCACCCTCAGGTCCCAGCCACCTTCCCTTTGGTGGTGATGGGATTTGGAGTTCCCAGTGTCTTTGGCTTTGACCTGGGGTGGGGGGGGAGTCCACAAAGCCTATATGGAATTTGCTTTGGGACATCCTTTTCCCCCTAACAAGAGGACCAGGGGCACAGAGAGGTGAAGTTGCTTGCCTAAACTCACTTAACAACAACATAGTTACTTTTCTCTTTGTATCTTCCTACAAATACAAAAGAGCAGCACACTGGGGGGGGGGTGTCACTTAAATTGGTGAATCCAATTCATTGTCCAGTGAAACACATAAATCAGCCTCACAGAACAGTCAGGTAACAGACTAAAATCACCACTTTTCTAAGAGTTGTCTTCACGTCATTAGCTGACATGGTTTGTAGGAAGAGGGTTAGTTCCCATTTTAAGAAACCTAATGTGGTTAAGTTTCAGTTTAAAAAACCTAAAAAAACTTGTAATTTGAACTTGAATAATGTAATTTGAATAATTATTAAAATATTCTGCTGTATTTTCCACAAAAACTATATGCTATTTTTAAAAAGCAGGAAGAAAACTAATGAAAAAGCTAACAAAATGACAAAGGACCCGCACCTGTACTATGGAATGCCACCAAGGAGGAGGAGGGATGAGCAAAAACAGCAAGGGAGGAACCGTGCGCTGGGTCTTACCCACTTATGTTCATAAAAAGCACAGAAACCACATATGGATCACGCTGAAATTATTTTTGGAAAGATACACGTGAAACTGCTAAGCATTTCTGGCTTGAGCTGCTAGGAATTGAGTTGGTCTGGGCTAAGAAAAGTGCCCAGTGCCACGTTCCCTTAGAGGAAGGGGAAGGCTGACCCCGAAACAGCTGAAGCCTCCAGATAACTCATCAAAGCAGCTCTGGGAGAAAAGGGTGCCCGCAGTCAGCAAGGAGAGGGTGAGGTGAGGTGAGGCTGCCAGGCCCTATGCATGCTTCTCCATGAGCTGCCTGTGTAAGTTCAGTCTCCTCCCTGGGGCTAATTTTTAGTATTACAATGAAGCACATGTCTCCTTGCATACCCTTCCCCCAAAGCCTCCAGCCTTACCTCACCTCACCCCAAGCCGAGAAGAGAGGTGCTCTGAAACACGAGTTTCCCCTCGGTCCACACTCAGGTCTCACAACAAAAACGTTTTGCTCTGCTTCACTGAAGCTGGTGGTGGTTTCACCAGCTTTCAATCACCAGGCCAACAGACCATCAAGTGAGGGAAGAAAAACAGCACCGGATCTTTGGGTGGAAATAATGAATGTGGCTTTTGCCTGCGAAAGTACGTCTCGGAAAAGAACCAAGTTGGCTCAATGGGGCCAAGAAGACCGGTGTACATATACTATTTGGTATTTTAAAGTGCTATTTGAACTTTCAATTTTCCTATGCCTTTTATCATTTTAAATTACATGCTAATAAAAAAATATATAGACAAGCAAAAAGATGAAGATCCAAACAATTAAGAGCCATAACCACAATACTGAACTTGATTTGCTACATCAGACAATCTCATCCTAAGGACTCGAGGGACCTGGGAGAGTGTTCTCGAGAATCTGCAGGCTTCATCCTGCATGAAGGGATAAGTCGGCAATTTTAGTCTGAAAGAAGTCAAGGGAGTCCAGAGCCAGCCTGTCAATTTTCTGGGGAAAAGGAGGGCTGAATGAAAAAGACAGGGGAAAAAGAAGGGCCTGCATTCAGCCTGGTGGGGCCACTTTCCTATTCAACTAGTCACACTCCACAGAGCCGCCTCGCCCCCTGGGTGACCCGCTCTGCCCCTGCGGGCCAGCAGACCAGGGGTGGACTTTTCAGCCCCAAGACTCCTTTTTTTGGGGGAGGGTGATCTTTATTTTATTGTCTACACCATCTTTTCTTTTTACTGTTTTTGAAAAGGAAAAAAAAAAAAACTCAAATTTTTTTTCTCTTATTTCTGCTGCAGTTTTGTTCTTCTCAGCACTGAGGGGATTTCTACATCCTTCACAGTTCAGTACTTCCCCATGTTTCTCTCTCCTCACCCCATTATCATGATCCCTCCTCCCTCACCCACACAAATGAACCCAAAGCAACACTCACAATTTCCTGTGTCTGCCCACAACTCATACAGCAGGCTTGTTACTTGCTCCCCAACCCCGTAGCTGTAACCCTTAAGACAAAATGACCTAAAATGTTCAACATTCCCTTTTATAGTTTTCTTCACAATAAAGCACAGCGGCCCTTTTTGATCCGAGTTGGGAGCACATGGTTGGGCTCCTAATTACAACTTTCAGAGAGTGACACTTCAGGAAAAGAAAGCCCCAGGGCAATTTCAACTTGCTGCTGCATCTGCAGTCCTGGGGGTGCAGAGAGTATGAAGGTGTATAGTGGCTTGGAATCCCTATGAAATTTTTAATACTTCAAGAGCAAACCACCCCATAAAGAAAAAAAGAGCCAGAGAAGGTAATAAAGTTGCTAGAATCCAGATTTCCAGCCTCTTCTAGAGCCTGCTACTCCACTTTGAGGGCTAAAATGGACTCTCAACTACTATATATTTTTTTTCCTGCTTATTAAACCTCAATTTATTTTTTAATATAAATTATTTTATTTTATATAATTCTTATATCATTTTTCTTTTTTGCATAATGTATGCATTTTCATTTTGGTTTTATTCCCCATTTTGGTTATATTTCATTTTGGTTATATTCTGACTCTAATCCCTCTTCCCCTCCCCCCGCCCCCCCACTGTAGTGTGTCTCTGGTCTATAGTTAAAAATCAAAATCAACAATCAACTATTATATTTTTGTACCTGAATCTCCTGTATAAAATGATCGTGTCATGTGGAATACCTGTGCAACTGCACTGTGGACCCACCTGCATGATCACACACCTGCCTGTGCTCCAGAGCCTCCCCGACCCTATGCAGGGCACCTGCCCACTGTGCCCTCTGCCTGGGATGTTCTTCTCCATGGTGCTAGCTACTTCCTGTTAGTTCGGCCCCCACTTCCTCCCTGCCCATACAAGCTGAAGTGGCCTTTTCCTGCTCATAGCCTACCATTTTACCCTGTTAATGCACGAACATATTTACTTTGTCCTGTTTGTGTTTTAAAATCATTATCCAAACCATTACCTTTGGTTGTTAATCTCCTTACAGTCTGTATTTCCCCACCTTGACATAAACTTGGTGAGAGCAGGTACTTATATGTCTTATTTACCACTCTATGCCTGAGAAAACAGTGACTAGCAGGGCAGACAGTCAATACAAATGTCAGTTCAAGGAGTAAGTGAAAACACAGTTGCATGATTTTCAATTCCACATTTCTTGACATAAAGTCTGATGTTGAATATTACCAGCAATTTTCAAATGCAATCACAAACATTAGCTGAACACAATAAGCAGTCAGAGGAGTTGTAGCAATTCTGTAAATATAAATGAGTTCTTTAGATAACTTTTTCCCTACATCAAATCTTTAGTTAAAAACAAATATCACAATCTAGATGTCTGTCTAGCAGCAGTGCACCCAAAGCAACCTACCTACCCAAATGATTCCTGTCTTATGGTAGCTGACAACCCATCAGGCAGTTTTCATCAATGCTACTTCTTTCATACATAAATCATTTCACCCAAAATAAATAGAAAAGGGCTATATGCCTGATGAATTATTTCCACTTTTAAAACACAAACAGGAAAGTAAATATGTTCATGATTTTTAGTGCTTCTACTAGGGGTGAAAATTGGAATCCAGACATATTTGAGTAAGCTGTCCACAAACTTCCACTGCCTTCTGAAGAAATCCAAGGCCAAGTCATGTCATTCAGCTCAAAAAGGCTAAAACCAACCATACCAGGACACCCCAAGTCACTGGAGCAAGGATGGGTAACCAAGCAAAAGGCAATCACATATGGATGGACACTGAGGAAGAGCAACAGCTCTGAAACTGCCATGGTACAAATCATGTCTAAGAGGAAAGCTTGTCTCCTCAGAGATTCCCCTTTGGGGGAAGCATCACTGCTGAGTGATAGGAGGAGCTTTGCTGAATGATACTGAATGGCTGCTCTGGTTACTGATGAGACCTGCTGTCCATCTAGACATTGTCATAATCCCTTGTACCCCTGGCCAAACTCACTGTGAAAAATATCCTGGGCCTGTTTTTTTCCCTGTACCAAGATAAATAAATTCATCTAGCTACATACCCTGAAGTAGAAATCCCCTGATTATATGTGGAACAGGGGAAATTATTTTCTAAGGTGAAAAGGCATCAAATGAGTCCCTACAGAATGGAATACCTTTCTGTAAGGCTGTCCTGTAATGATTAGGGCAGAAAAATAGAACCACTGTATATAATTCAGTGGTATAAGTAAAAAGTAACCTCAATTCCTGTTTCTTTGACATCAAGTTTCTATCACATTCTATGAACCCAAGCAAGGACCAGTCATGTCTACAAAATGTACATAGTGGTGCTTTGCTAAGTCAGCAATAACAAGCTATGTATTTGGTCCCACAATTCAGTTCATCCAAGATATGGGTGTACCTTTCACGTACCAGGCACAGTATTAGGTGCAAGGAAGTATAAATTATAGCTACCACCCTCCAGAAAATTAGATGGGGACCGATACAAAAACAAAAAATAGAGAAAACAAGATTTGGTGGCTCTCATGAAAGTGAGAGGCTGTTGTAAGTAGTACTGTTGGCAGTTTCCACTTCTGCCAACACCACATTCCTGGAATACACATCATACAGGAGTTTACCAAAGAAAGATGTTATTTTCCTTTTGGGACTGGGGCCAAATAAACTGCACTAAACAAATAGCACTAAATAAATTTGTAAACAATATGTTCAAACAATGTTTCCACAATGAGAAGAGCCTATGTTAGTATAAAAAAGAGCCAGTATCAAGCACCATACCCATAAATGCACATGGTACACAAGGGTTTTCAGGAGGAGTAATAACAAATTTTTTAAGAGCTGCATTATCCGGTTTCATTGGAGAAAAAGTTAAAGGCAACACTTTCTTTTTTCATCATTAAGTTTCCCTGCACTAGAAGAGGGTGATGAAGGCACCCTAGCCCCTGCAGCTGCTCTCGGAGGACTGGCTCTTCCGCAACAGCCACTCCCAGCTGATGTCAGGGGTGGTACGTCTTCTAGCATTTTTTCAAGGTAAGGCCTCATCATGGTTTTGGGAAAGTGTGGTGTACAGGCACAGGTTTTTGGAACTCAAAAACCTGAGTTTCAGATCCTGAGTGTACCATGTTTCTCAACTACTCTGTGTTTCCATTCCCCCGAATAAAACAGCGCATGACAACCTCCCTGGCCTTGCATCACGACATGCACAGGCCGTGCCCCACAGGCCGCAGGCACCCGACAAGTGGCGGCTATGAACGCGACCATGGTTATCTTCACCTTTCTTCTACTTCCGGGGATTATTCAAAGTTAAAGTTCGGCAGTACAGAATTAGATTCAATAAGGGCCAACAGGAAAAGACATCTAATAAATAGAAAATAAACCCCTAAACTCCCCCTACAACTGCCTGACAATTATCACTATCACATTTGGGTTAATCTTGCTTTGTCTTTTCTCCCCCCCATGGAAAATTTTTGTGTAGAATTACTAAAACTAGAATAAAATTATATCCTGACTTGTATAGCCAGAAATCATCAAGAAAGAAAGAGATAACAAAAAAATTAAATTGAGAATGTGAACTATGGGGACCACTGGGGTACCCCAAGGATAAAGCTCTGCAAATTTGTGTAATGATGTCAGTGTACTTAAAGCCACAGAACTGTACACTGAAGAATGATTTTCACATCATAAGCTTTGTGTCATGTATATTTTTCCACAATAAAACAAACACTCTTAAGTCCATGCTTGGTTTACTTTGCACCCTTGGACTCAGAATATGTCAGCACCTCAGCCACATTTGTGAAATATCTGAGTAAAAATTCTGAAAATAGGCCTAATAATAGGATCTGCATTCCTTTTTACACTTTCTACTCGGTCAATACTGAAGCCTAAGGAGTGTGAGAAGATTATTTAAATCCTGCTTACAAGAAACATGCATTGATACTTACCTGGTTCCTGTGTCCTCCCAAGCCTGTGAACTTAGAATTCCAAGGAAGAAATCTATTTCTCCCAAACTAATAGCACAAGCAAAGGATTTCACCAATTGTTTCAACAGGAGAGCAAGATGGTGGGTTGAAGTCTGACTGATGACAGACATTGTAAGTAGGGTGTTCTTAAGTCAACCTGAAGTTAAGTTTGCCAAGGTGACCAGCTTTGAGTGACCTGTTTCACCAGCAAGACTGTTGACTTACTGTTGTATTTCCTACCTGCAGGCAGAGTGCAAAACCTTCACACCTAAATGTACTTCAGAACTCAGTATGAAATCCCAATATGCTTTTCCTTTTAGAATTTAGTCAATTTTTGCTAGACCCAGAGAGACCACTCATCCAGCAGACTATGCTTTAATGAACCTCACTAAAGGCCATCCCCAAGGGCGTGCTCCAGGGACCCAGGAACCAATTGCTCAGCACTCAAGCTGAAGCGTTTGTACACCATCTCACATGTCCTTTCCCAACCAATATTACCGTATGTTTTCTAGACAGGTGAAAATGCATTTAACAATTTAAAACTCACCTGTTAGGTTAGCATTGGAATTTCCTGGAAGTATGTTATCCTTAGTGACTGAAGAACCTATAAAAATAAAGAAAGATCCTCTGATGAAAGAACATTTTATATTTAAGGAGGAACACTAGCAATGTTTCTTTCTTCCCCTAGAGTGGTGTGGGGAGGGGGACTTATTCCACAAGTTCTACTTTGTCCATAACTGCTATGAACTATACCTTGAAACTGTAAGTAAACCTGTTATGCAAGACAAAAACACATCTCTGGGCCTCCCTGGTGGCACAAGGGGTTAAGTCTCAGCACTATGAAGCTATCCACAGCCACTGCAGCATGGGTTTGATACCCGACCAGGAAGGAAACCCTCATGGCGCAGCAGACCTCTCCTGTCTCACCCACTGCTCCCCTCAGCAGTGTATTTCAGTCAATCCGCCTGTTCTGTTCCCCACTCTGTCTCTGGTGAATCCTTTCACCCCTGCCCCACACCTCTGGCCTGTAACCCAGTTCTTGTATGCATAAATAAATCTTTAAAAAAAAAAAAAAGAAAACACAGTTCACATAACAAGCACTTACACAGTGCTTCCTAGGTGCCAGCCATGCACTGAGTATAACATCTTGCCAAAGTTCAATCCCCCACATGTGGACAGAATGACAGGTGAGAAATACCCCAATTTCTGCTCCTAACAACTTTACTCTTCTGTCTTTTGTGTTCATGGCTGCCTTTAATTCTCACACAACCAACACTTCATACAATAGAGAGATGAAGTGGGCAGCATTTTCATTTTTCCTAAACCAGGAAGCTTCTTTGGCTATTTGAGAGCATTTTATTTTTTAATTACAAGTCTTCTCCGTATGATTTTTTTTTTTTAAAGATTTACTTATTTATTTATTTATACAAGCACTGGGTACAGTCAGAAGCGTGGGCAGGTGAGAGAATTCACCAGAGCCAGAGCAGGGAGCAGAATAGGCAGAAGGATCAAAGTACACTGCTGAGGGGAGCAGCGGGCGGCAGGAGAGGTCTGCGCGCCATGTGGGACCCTCACCCAGCGGCTGGGTATCGAACCAGCACTGCAGAGGCTGCGGGCAGCTTCGCAGCCCAGCGCTCAACCGCTGCGCCACCAGGGGAGGCCCCTCAGTATGATTCTTTTTGAATTTGAACTAGTACCTTAAGACTCAGAGGGAAAAAATTTAGAAGGATTTTATGC
This sequence comes from Talpa occidentalis, assembly GCF_014898055.3. Lineage (NCBI taxonomy): Eukaryota > Metazoa > Chordata > Mammalia > Eulipotyphla > Talpidae > Talpa > Talpa occidentalis. Next base: position 37,513,422 of record NW_023601212.1, on the reverse strand, counting down.
CACAGTTAAAATGGTTTATTCACCTCGGGGGAGGGGTTAAGTCAAAGATTAAATAAATATACCACATGAGAAGAGAACACACATATTACTGGGGTCTTTTCCTAAAGATAATCACCCCCCCCAAAAAAAAAAACCACTCTTGAAGAAAACCAAGCAATAAGAACTTCAAAGAATCTTATCTTTACAATCTGTACAAATTTCTTCCTCTTGATGGAATGAGCCATAACCCACTGATTTCAAAAGGTCAAGGGCAGTAAACTACACAGATGTACGCAGCAGCAGGTTCAAATAACTGCCAATGTTAGGAAGTGCTTCCTGCATGCTAGGCCTGGTGGGGGCATGTAAATTGCATTAGCTCACGGAGCCTTCCCAACAATTCTGAGACAAGAATACTGTTTCGCAGTGACAGGAACTGAGAAGGCTACCCAGCAGCAGCTGGATTTAGACTAGGTCGTCATTTAAATGCAAGCCTGCATGCATGAGTGCCGAAAAAGAACTGTTGGTTTTCTACTGGCTTCTCCCCTAGTCTTTGTAGCTGCTGTATTTCCAGTTGTTCAACCCCAAATCCAAGAGGTCATCCTTCAATTCTCTTTCTTTCTCACTTCAATTCATTAGCAAGTGATTTCAGTGTCACCCTCAAAATAGAGCGAAAATCCATTTGCTTCTCTCCATCACCACCTGCCATCATGCACCCATGTGCTTACCTGCACTATCAGTGCCATCACCTAGAGCTATGCTCCACTCTCTTACTGCATTACCACCTGTCATCACCTTTTTCCTGGATTACTGCAAGTGTGTCCTGTGCTTTTGTCTCCCTTAATGAGAGATGATTTCCTGACCACTTTTTTTGGTGGGGGTGGGGGTGGGGGGAAGGTGCTTGAGGGAGCAGACAGAAGCAGATGACCTTTCTAGTTCTTTTTAGTTCTGTAGTGCTAAGGCCTTCCCTTTTTACAATAGCTATTTATAAAGCACCTACTGTGTGTAGCACTATCTTTTGTATCCTTAGAGGTAAGACTAACAAATGGCCTACATACAGGAGCTTCATACTGCACTTGACAAGAAAGCCAAGTATTGAAATAGAATAATGCATTGAGTGAGTGAAGAGTTAAATTCACAAAGTGAACAGACTTACTAAAGATTAATTTCATCTATTACTTTACTACTAATTATGGTCTATTTAAGCCTAGACCACTTTAGAAAGTACCTGTTATTTGGAGTTCCCCACAGGCTGAGAACACTTAGCTAAGATTTGAAAGATGTAAACAAGAGAGCAGGATGTGGCCATCTCCTGACAACCTATGTGAGCTGTTGAATACAGCATTTCTGAAGCCATCTTATTTCTTGGATTTTTGGTATGGAATCAGCACAGCCCCTTCTTCCCCTTAGGACATTCAAGGTGGGTTTCTGCCACTTGCTACCAAGAGTGCTGATTAATAGCCTCTTCCTCTCCTCTGCCATCCATTGCGTCTTTTTTTTTTTTTAAGATTTTTTTTTTTTACAGGGGTACAGGCCAGAGGTGGGGGGTGGGGGGTAAGAGAATTCACCAGAGACAGAACAGGGAGCAGAACAGGCAGACGGACCGAAGACACTGCTGAGGGGAACAGCGGACAAGACAGGAGAGGTCTGCGGCGCCATGTGGGTATCTCCTTGGCCTGCTGGGAATTGAAATAGCGCTGCAGATGCTGGGGCCCATCCCATACCTAAGGCCAGAAGATAGTGGCTGCAAAGAAGATGAAAAAGTCTCTGAGTCAATCAACTCTAGGCTCCAACTTGTTATGACAAGTGGAAAGTACGTGCTGGGGTGCAAGCAGACACTGAGAATGGCTAGGCAAGACAAAACTGGTCATCCTCACCAACAATTGCCCAGCCTTCAGGAAATCTGAAACAGAACACCACCCCATGTTGGCTAAAACTGGTGTGCACCACTGCAGGGGACCAACACTGACCTGGGCACAGTGTGTGGAAATGCTACAGGGTGTGCACTGATCCAGGTGATTCTGATATCATTAGAAGCATGCCAGAACAGACTGGTGAAAAGTAAATCATGCTAATTTTTTCTGTTAATAAAACTGGCCAGAGTTTATATAAAAAAAAAAAACTAGTTATTTGAAAAGTCATTATGTGGGTTAGTGGCAAAGCAGTTAATTGAGAGTTTGAATTCTGGTCTCTAAAATCAAACATGTAGGGCCTCCCCGGTGGCGCAGTGGGTTGAATACAGTGCTGTGGAGCTGTCAGCCTCTGCAGCATGGGTTCAATTCCCAGCCAGCCAGGGAGATTCCCACATGCATGGTAGACCTCTCCTGTCGCACCAGCTGCTCCCCTCAGCAGTGCTTTCGGTCTGTGTGCCTGTTCTGCTCCCCACCTGTCTCTTTGAATCCTCTCACCCTCCTGCACCTCTGGCCTGTACCCCAGCTATTGTAGAAATAAAAAATAAATCTTAAAAAAATTAAATTAAATCAAACAGGCATTGTTTCACTTTGAAAAAGTTAGAAAATGCCTAAGTCTCACGTATAAAATGGGGATAATATTGTGAGAATCCAATGGGATGCTATATTGGACCTCAATTAGTATCCTGTGAGGTGCACAGATCAAGTGCCTACAATAACCGGCAATGTAAGCTCTGGTGTGACTGCTAAAAATCACCACACTCCCTAATACCACTTTCTACAGATTATACACCACATGGAGACTATAACACTTACTTGCTTTTTTGTGAAATCCTTTATAGAACCATCTTTTACTCTGTTTCAAGGTGACATTATAGTCCATACAATGAATACTAGTTCATGAAATCAGAGGTCTATTGTGGTACATTCCAAGCTTCCCAATTAACACTCACCTCTAGTGAGAAATTAAATAATAAACAGATGGTCAAACAGTGAGTAATAAAATAGTACCTGAAAAAGTGTCATGTGGGTTTAAGAAAGAACTGCAACATTCATTGTTTTTCTAATCAGTAATCCATTAGAGAAACAATAAAAAGGTTTATTTTCACAAAGTGACATAAAAAAGGAGGCCTCCCCCCACCAATATCGGTATAAAATTAGTACCAAGATACCCTGTTTCAGGTTAGATTGTTCATTTTCACAATAAAACATCAAATACTGAAAATATGATGGACATGATTTTACTGATCACTTTTTACTTAAATGATCTCAAAAATCACTTCTGCAAAGTCAGAGGGTCACATCCACAATTACAATTCCGACAACAACAAAAAAAAAAATCAGCCAAACAAACAAAACTTGTTATTGTCTGATTCACCCAGATGATTCTAGCAAAAACAGGTGTACCTCAACAGGCTGGTTTTGCAAACTCGGTCTTTCTCTTTTGCTGGGTTAAATGAAAGTAAGGCTAAACATAAACCGGGTGTATTTAAAGTGTAAACATGAAATTTAAGTAAAAACATGAAACTTAAACACGAAATTTAAGTAAAAAACATGAAAAACTTGGGTCGCATTAAACCAACATATCCTAGTTTACTGGCCATTACCAGTACTGGCCATTGCCAGTGATTCGACTTCTGCAATAGCTGACAAAGAGGATAAAGTAATTCATACAGCAAATCCCATGCATCCTGGTCTTAACCAAAAAGTTCCCCAAGGACCGAGCAAGGGCCTAAAGGGAAACCCCACTCCCCAGCCCTGCCCCAGCCAAGAGAAATATCAGCGTATTGGGTTAAGACCTTGCTGGTGACTTGGGGACTCTTACAGCCATCCCCGGGCTGTGATCCCTCAGGCTGCAGAGCTGGCGCGCACCGCCAGGTGTTCCTGATGCCCGCGTGGGCAGCGCCCTCCAGGGGGCACGAGAAGCCACACCTGCCCTGGGGGTGGGTGGGGGCAGGGCGCGCTCGCCCACAGCTCCCAACAAGCTGCATCAGCACCGGTTTTAACTTCAAGCGTCTTAGGACCCCACGACGAAATAATTCGGATGTTGTTACACAAGCAGACCATGGAGCGACCGGAAGCCCGTGTGAGGTTCCCCTGTAACTGACAGACGCCGGCATTGATGGACGGACCTCCCAGCCCGCCCAACGTGGTTTGGAACAAACCGAAGTCTCAAGCCGACGCTAACCTCCCAAGAAACCCCGGCTGCAGGGAGAAAGGCTGCTCGCTAACTCGCGCCCCCGCGCAGGCCCGGCCTCCCCTGCGCTCAACAGGTTCCCCGCGCAACTTCCAGCACAGCCGACGGGAGGACCCGGCGGTTTCCGCCGCAAGCCGCCGGGAGCCGGGAGGGAGACCGGCCCGACCCGCGGCGAGCCCCGCAGTCCAGCCGATCACCTCGGGGTCCGCTCGGGCCCGCTGGGTCTAAGACGCCGAAAACTCGCCGCACATCCAGATCCGGACTCGGAAAGTCCCGCCGGGCAGCGCGCCTTCTCCGAGAGGGGGCTGGGGACCCCGGGGTCACTCACCCGCCGGTTCGCCACTGTCCACGGCCAGCTTGAGCAGCGACATCACCAGCAGTATCCCCAGGGCCACCATGGCCCAGGCAGTCCGAGCGCCGAGCCCCATTGTTCCGAGGCAGGACCAGGCGGCCGCGAGGGTTGCCCAGCGAGGCGGTGGCGCGGTCGAGAGCGGCCGGGCCGTGCACCGACGCCGGCTGCGCGCCCCTCCCGCTGCGCGCGCCTCTCCCCCCACCCCGCCCCCCAAATGACCAAATAGGGCGCGGGAACCCGAGCCTGCAGCGGACGTCGCCCGCCGAGCCGGGGCGGCGGGGCGGGGCTGGCGGGCTGGGCGAGGCGGCTCTTTCCCCGCCTCCTCCCCTGGAGCGCTCTGGAGAGCCCCTGAACGCTGGGGCGGTTTCCTTTCTTTTCCGAAGTGGCAGCTGGGCTCTGCTGGAGATGTGGGCGCACCGCAGCCTCTCCGGATGCCGAGCTCGCCGGACCGCCCTGGGTCGGCCTGGAAGTTACTTTGAAGAGCAGTTCTGGGTGGGGCTCGCGGGCTAGTGCAGCTCAGCCCGCCCGGGAGGTTGCGGGCCGGGGCAGGTGAACAGGGAGGGTCAGGAGAGGAGAGGATTCCCTAGGAGGGGGCCTGGGTCGTCTAAGGTTGCCTTTCGAGTGCCCCAGCCTTAGGGGGAAAGGGTGGGAAAGAGCCAGAAAAGCTCACTGCTTGCTTTCACACGTAAAATATCCATGATCTGTGTTCCAAATTGCAATGCCTCCTCCTTCACGGGATCCCTGCATCTCTGCTTAGAGATACCTTCCGCGGGAGAGAGATGCGTGGGGTGGGCGCGTGGGGGACCGGGAGAATGGGCGCGCGGGTATAGCGGCCCAGGCCCCGGTGCACAAGTCTAACCTAACTGCTTCTGTCCTTGGTATCTGCTGTCCCGGTACGGATGAAAAGAACCTGTTTTGAATAGTTAAGTCCCCCACTTTTTGTATCTTTTATATAATTCTTACATCATTTGTCTTTTTTTGCACAATGTATGCGTTTTCATTTTGGTTATATTCCCCGTACAATTGCACCCCCTTATTTTGACCCTAATCCTTCCTCTCTTCCTCCCCCCACCCCCGCAACCTCCACCCCCCCCCCGTTTGTCTCTGGTTTATAGTTGCTTGTTCATTTTGATTTTTTCTTTATTACACTTAGTCTTTTTCCTGGTCCCTTATTTAAGCCTTTGGAGGCCATTCTACTCCTGGGTCTTAACTGGCAGTGCTTTGAAAGCCTGAGTTTTGTTTCCACTGAACACCCAAGTGACCTGCAGCAATGCAGGAAAACTAGATGGAGTCCTGGAATGGGTGGGAAATTCTCAGCTGAGATGGAAAGCTACTGAGCACCTAAAATCACAGTGGTTCCTCCATTGCAACAGCTCTCAATATGGCAAACCTTTGGCATCTGACCGAGATTTCATGACAAAAAGGCCACAACACCTCAGCTATACTCTCTGAAATATGTTATGAGAGATGGTACTTTCTGACCTCAGGCAAGTCTGTCATGACCCACCATGTCCTGAATTTGCAGACTTACATGTGCTGATTCAACTAAACCTGACATCCACCACGGGCAAAAAGCAAACACTGCACATTTTTAAAGTTTTAGTTACTGCATTTAATTGGGAAACCTGGCTTAGGAATAATTGTTCTGCTGACTGTCTACCCCACTGTCCTAGCATTTCGCCTGCGAAGCTCCACCTGTCTTTATGACTTTGGTTCTGCTGCCTCTGGACAAGATGCTTTCTGGTTCCTGGCATTGTTCTCTTTCTGAAATGCCCTCCTTCTTTCTCTCCCCCATCCATAACGCTTCCTTTCAAACTGAATGTGCTCCACCCAGGAATCTGGTATAGAATAAGAAATGAAACCAGAGGGCAAGCAGGGCAAGACATCTAGCTGACCATGTCCCCCGGGCTGCAGGAGACGGAGATTGTTCCACCATGGGTGTGTGTGGTGTGAGTGGATCCTTGTAGTAGCTTTACTTTGATAGAAACAGCACACAACTATGAATTCTTCCTGTTTTCTTCCGTGTTATGAGAGGGAAAATGGGCGAGACATTATATCTCAAGCCTCTTCAAGGCTTGAGATTCTGGTGGAGGATGCAGTCTTAGCTCTGCCCCATCACCACACTAACATGTTACTCTGAAAAGTGGCATGAAAGGTCAAAAGAATAGCACAGAAGGCCTCAGTAGCCTAGCCCTCCCCTGTCCTCCAGCCTCCTGCCTGGAGCCTTCTCCTAGCCTTCCCGTGACGCAAGCCCACCAGGGCATCCATATCCCTGTGTCTTTGCTCAAGATGCTTTCTGACCTCCCACAGGGCCATTTTCACTCACCTCTCAAGACTCCCTTCGTAGCTCAACCTTCCTCAACCATCGGGGCAGATTTTATTCTAATCCTGCTGCTTGTCCAGTGAATTCTTCCTTAGTCAGATTCTACGAAACTGCAAACTTTAAACTGCGAACTTTAAACAAAACAACTTGAAATGAAAGCAGATCTTCAAATAACATTGTTTTGGATTTTTTCTCATCAACCTTAGCAGGATGGCAAGAACCTGCTGGCTCAGCTCAGCTTCTCCACACCTCTATTCTCCCAATAATTTTTCACACAACAGCCCATGTAATTCTTCTAAAATGCGGCCATTTCCCTGCCATCTTCAAAGTTCAAAATTTTGATGGCAAGCCCTACATGACATGATTCTTCATTGCTTTTCCAACCTCATTTCCCCCTTTCTCCCCCTTCATTTACCCACTCAGCGAACTGCCATATGAGTTCCCATCCCAGTGCCTTCATGCTTGCTGGGTCTTCACATCATGTAGGCGTCTACTCATCTTCTCAGAAGAACCTTTCTAGCATATTATTTGTCTTTGTAGCTTCTACTTCTGTCCCTTATTTTGTTCACTTAAATGTTTATTGTTTGTCTTTCCTACAAGGATATAAGTTCCACAAAAACAAAAGTCCACATCTAAGAGCCTATTTCTGGGCTAGCTCCTATCACAATGCCATGGTGCTTGTCATTTTTATGAATGCCCGTCACCTTTTCAATCGCTTTCTTATTTTAGAAGTCAAACTGTTAGCCTCCTTTCAAATTTTATGCTTCCCTTACAACTGGACTCAAGAATGTAACCCAGCTTCTACCAATAAGGATCATCTGTATGAAACTGAAACTCAGATGAGGGCAGCCAGAGGAAGCAGGCTTTGTATGGAGCATCCAGTTTTGCTGGAAGAGCAGTGTAGGTGGCTGATTTGTTGGCAGCACTAGCAGCAACAGCAGTTTCTCGGTGGTTGTGAGAAGTGGCATGATGGGGAACAGCACCTGAGACAGCTACTTTGTTGGGCTTGGCCTCCAGTGGTTTTGCGCTTTATCCTGGAGGCTGAGCCTCAGTCATGGCTCTCTGCACTTTTCAACAGTTCTAAGAGCCACCACATATCTTCAATATTCTCCCTTTCTGCCACATCTGCGAGTCTTTTCTTTCTCACAACTAAGGATCCCGACTTTACATCACTGATGTGTCTTCTTTCCCTAGTAGGCTACAATCTCCATTAGATTATTTACCAGCTGCCCACTGAGTGCTTACCGGGTGATGGAGAATGTCCTCACAGAGCTGCTGGTCTAGTGGCAAGACATACGTAGTCGGTTACAGTGGAGTGTGATAGAAGCACACAGGAGCCAGGTCTGTGTCTTCCTCTGTGCACCTGAGGATCTAACATATTTCCCAGCATAGAGAGAGCATATCCTGTAAATTTGATGGGGAGATTAACAGAGCAGCAAAACGCGGCACTCTCAATGTTTGAGAAGAGTTTCATTCATCCCATATTTCTCATCTGTGTCTTTGACTTAGGGTCACCTAAAGATGGACCAGATGGTGGGACCATCATTTCATTTGTTCAGCCAGTCACATGACATGTACCAGGTACTTAGGTGTTTGGCAATAGTAGTGAATAACACAGGCCTGCCTGTTGCAAAAAAATGACAGACATGTAGTAAATGAAATTAAAAATCAGTTGTTTTTTTTTTAATGCCCTCCTGCAACTAGTCTGGATGCCAGGGGCCAAGAGGTGTGGGCATGGGGCACACAAGCCTATGACTGTGGACACCTGGGCCCAGGGAGAAAAGCAGGCACGTGTACAAGTGCGGACACCTCTGCTGAGAAGCTGGGGATAAAAGGGCGACGTCACTCTGGGATGAGATGAACAGGACATGACACAAGACTGAGAGGGAGAATGCCAGAGAGTGAGGCCAGAGAAAGAACGCAAAGATTTGTGGGGGGCTTGGAGGCTCGGTTACCTGCCTGCCTCCCAGCCCCTGCCCGGCCCATGCCTGCCTCCTTGCATGCCAGCCTCCCTGCCTGGTGTGCCTGTGTACCTGCTTCCTTGAGAGAGCAATGAAGGCCTGTAAAATCTACTGAGGGCTCCAGGACTCTCCTTTCTGTCTGTCTGAATCGACAGCGAAGTTACCTGCCTGGGGATGGTTGCACTACAGACCCCACTGAGTGGTCTAAAAGTGAGCGGATTCTGGATAGAAATGGCAGAAGCTACTTCTTTTATTTTTCCTGACATAATGTTAACATTCATTTAGTACGTTAGATTACACAATCTTATTTGCTAACAATTGCAATGCCATTTCCATTCCTTACTTGCAGAAACACTACAGTAAATTGATTTACTTGAGGTTACATAGCACACTGGTAGTAGATACACCTAGCCTGGGTTGTTTGTTATCCAGATTCAAACTTTTTTTTTTTTTAAAGATTTATTTATACAAGAACTGGGATACAGGCCAGATGCGGGGGAAGGTGAGAGGATTCACCAGAGACAGAGCAGGGAACAGAACAGGCAGACTGACTGAAATACACTGCTGAGGGGAGCAGCAGGAGAGACAGGAGAGGTTTGCTGAGCCACAGGGGATTCTCCCTGGCCGTCCGGGGTCGAAACTGTACTGCAGAGCTGCGGACAGCTTCACAGTGCCGCACTCAACTGCCTGCGCCACCAAGGAAGCCCCAAATTCAAACTTCTTATGCCACTGATGACCTAATAACAGTAGAAAAATGTACTTAGCACCTATCTGGTACTAGACACAATGTTAAGCATGCTGGATGCATAATCCAGTTTTCAAACTGTAGTGGCAGGAAGGGCACAGGGCAGGATCTCTGTGATCGGAGCAGAAGGGAAAGGAGAGTCCTGGAGCCCTTGGTGGCTTTTTTAGGCTTTTATTGAGCTTTTGCATGGAGTGTGGCAACCAGGGATATGGCAGGCAAGGGTGCCGGGTTGCTGGGAGACTTACAGGCCTCCCAGCCCTCGGCGAGTCTTCACACTTTCTGGGCTCTCTGGCGTTCTCTCGTGGTCTCTGCTTCTCCTTTGCTGCTCTGCTGGTTCTGCTCTCTTCTAGAGGTTCCGTTCCCTGTGACGCCGCTCTTATAAGCTCAGTCTCAGCCCAGGTGTACCCACATATGTATGCCCACACCCCACTCCAGGTACCCACCATCAGGCATGCATTTAGGACCACTGGGATCCATCATTAATCATAAAGGTGGGAGGGCAGAACATCCTGATAATTACTTACCCTGCACAAACCAACGTTGTCAGAGAGGCTAGATAGACCTTTTGCCCAGACTGCAAGCTCATTAAGAAGCTAAGACTCAGAATCCAAGCACTGGATTCTCTCTGACTCTGGGACTCCTCTGTGACTTCATTTTCATCTAGACCCTGAGGAATGGGAGTTCACATGTGAAATATTCCCCTTACCTAGAATATAATACAGAGAGGGGGGTGGGGGAAGGGTTGCACAAATAATGGTAATTGTGTCATGAACAAGGACAAATAATTAGCTGAACTTTCTAAATCTGAGATAAAAAAAAATAGGGAAAGGAAATCAAGGATAGAACTTGTTCTTGAGTCTGTCACTAATATCTACATTTCTTATGTTCTGAGTCAGGGCACAGAATTGTGGCTCAGCTGTCTGATAGCAAGACATCTCTCACTGTTCACTCAAAACAGCTACATAAAGTGATCATTAGACGGCCATTAGGTTTTAGGTTATAAAAAATAACATAAAAATAGTAATGACACTTGCATGTACCTGTCAAATGGCAGGAGCTACTTGTAACTGTAGGAAAGAGATGCTTTTATGTTTTCTCTCTGAAACTTCTATCCCAGGGAATTTCTTTTCATATAAGAGCTAATATAGGACAGCTGCCCTGGCTTGATATCCACAGGCAATTACCTTCTAGCTATATATAAATCAGTCTGTTGATAGATAAATCAATATTTGCACAAGGAATGAACCAGAATCTATGTAACTTTGAGTCTGTGAGGTAGCATTCAGTGGAAAGATGTCACAAGAGTATAAATTGGCCTGTGTCCATTTACCTGTTTCTGCAAATTTCCATCAACTTTCATGTAGCAGTCTGACAGCATGTCATAAACTAAGTCATAATGGTTTCTTGGATTTCCTCCCTCTTTTTTTCCTCTGCTTTATTTTCCCTACAATCTAACGCCTATTTTTCTTGTACCTTCATTTCTCTTTAGCTTTTCCATCTGATTTCTTCCCTCAGAGTCTTCACTGCAGCCAAGTGAGAATCTATTCAAATGATCCCCACAAAATTATTGGGTATTTTGTATTCAATGCTCTGTAGGATTCTCAGATGAAAACAAGGGTAAAAATAAAACAAGGTGGGGGGGGAAGTAAAGGTAAAGATAAAGCAAGTTGTAGCGACAGGAAGGCATAGAGCAGGATATCTATGATCTGAGCAGACAGGGTAAAGGAGGAAGTCCCGGAGCCCTCAGTGGCTTTTTCAGGCTTTTATTGAGTTCACTAGGTTCACAGCAGGCAGGGGTGCCAGGAGGCTGGTAGGCCTCCCAGCCCCCAGCAAGTCTTCACTTATTCTGGGCTCTCCAGTTTTCTCTTGTGGCTTCTGCTTCTCTGCTGGTGCTGTTCTCTTGCTTGTTCTCCTTCTGGTCTGTCTGTTCCTCTCTTATAGGCCCAATCTCAGCCCAGGTGTACCCACCTACGTATGCCCACACCCCACTCCAGGTGCCTGCCATCAGGCATGCATTCAGGATACAGGGATCCATCATTAATCCTAATGGCGGGAGGGCAGAAAAGCCTGATAAACGTTTACCCTACACAAGTACACAAAAATAGAGAGGGCCTCTGAGGGCCTCCCTGGTGGCGCAAGGGATTGAGACGCAGCCTCATAAAACGAGTTCCATTGCTGACGGGGTGGGGGGTGGTGTTGGGGGTAGGGGCTGTTGGGGGTTGGGGGGGACCCACATGGCACAGCAGACCTCTCCTGGCTCGCCCACTGCTCCGCTCAGCAGTGTACTTCCGTCAATCTGCCTGTTCTGTTTCCCAGCTCTGTCTCTGGTGAATCCTCTTGCTCCCCCACACCTCTGGCCTGTACCCCTGCTCTTGTAAAAAAAAACAAAAAAAACAAAAATAGAGAACTACGCTGTTGGTTTTTTCTCTTGAGAGGAGGTTGGAGAAGAAAGAGAACTAGGTGGATATAAGTTTTTAAGGAATGGCTTCTCAAAATGGTAGTAGGGAGCTGTGTCTGGAATTGAGGAATTTGGGTAGATGAGGAGGGGTGATGGTGCATTTTCAGTATCAGTTGCAAGCAGGATTATGAGGAAGAGACCAGAGGTCACAGGCTGCATGTGGGGAGCACAGGGAAGCCCAGGGGTCTTTCCGTTGTTAAATCCCAGGTTACTTTTCACTTTCTACTTTGACTATTTTCCTCTGTAGCAGTCTCTAGGGTTTTAACTTCCTTTCCCTCCCTGTTTAAAATCTGCCACCAACCCCACCCTTTGGTGTTCTTATGTTTTCAAAGCCTTCAGGTGGAAGTTTGTCCCAAGTCCCCAGGCCTTCCTTTCTCAGCAGCCTCAGAAAATTAGCACTTTTATTTATATATTTATTTATTTATTTTTAAATTTAAATTTTATTTTTATATTCCCCATACAATTACAACCCCCTTATTTTGACCCCAATCCCTCCTTTCCCCATCCCCACCCCCCAGAGAGTGTCTCTGGTTCATAGTTATTTGTTGATTTTGATATTTTCTTTCTTATAGTTATTCTTTTTCCTGGTCCCTTATTTAAGTTTTCTAGATTCCTGCTATGAGTGAGACCATCTGGTATTTTTCTTTTTCTTTCTGGCTTATTTCGCTGAGCATGATCCCTTTCAGCGCCATCCATGTTGCTGCAAATTGCATGTGTTTATCTTTTTTGAATGCTGAGTAATATTTCATGGTGTATATGTACCACATCTTCTTGATCCAGTCATCTATTTTTGGGCATTTGGAGTGCAAACTGGTCCAACCACTATGGAGAGCTGTGTGGAGATTTCTTGACCTACTAAACATAGAGCTTCCATATGATCCAGCAATTTCACTCCTAGGTATTTACCCAAAGGACACAGAAATATCAATTTCAAAGAGCACCTGCACCCCTATGTTTATAGCAGCACTATTTACAATAGCTAAGCTTTGGAAACAACCCAAATGCCCAGAAAATTAGCACTTTCTACAGAAAGAGTTACATTACTGAACATGATGGAGAAAGCGACAAAGATAAAATAGCTATTGTAAGGAAGTTTGAAAGGTCTGAAATACAGTTCTTAGAGTCTCGATTTCCTGAATATATCCTAGCTCCCTTCCAGGAAATGGAAAAGGAGGGCTTCCCATTCAGTCTTTAAACAAAAGCTTGGGCAAAACTCACACGTGCACACAAGAAACAACTAGAAATAAATGTTGGGCTGAGAATATATGACAATGTGATAGAGAACAACTTGGTGGTTATTTTAGAATAAGCAGCCAGGGAAGTATTCTTGAAGAAGGTAACAGTTAAACATTATCTAAGCCTTTGGTTTTGCCAGTGTGGTATGTAAATTAAAGTTCTTAAAAGGAACTATGTGAAAACCAGGGGGGAGTACATTTCAACCAAGCTTGCTGTATTGAGGGCGGACAGAAAGAAAACCATTGTGGCTGAAGCTGAGTGTGTTAGGGCAGAGAAGTACAAGGTGAGGTTAAGAACTTCTGGGGTGAGAAGTTTGGGCTTTAATTGAAATATAATGGAAAGCCATTCAAGAGTTGGCAAGGGACATGTTATAATTTATATATTTTTAAAAGATTCTATCAGTAACTATAGAGAGGAACAAAATAGAAGTAGGGAATCCAGTTGGGGTTTTTCTATTTTATTTCCCCAATACTATGATGATTTTCCAAAAACCGGTTTTATCTATTTAACTATATGTCTTATTTCCTCTTTTCCCTCAGTCTAAGTAATACCGAAAGTGCCCTACTCCTAAAGAATGAACACATCACCCAGCAATTACTCCTAGGTAAATACCCTCCCCCACCCCCACCGCACCCCAAAAATGGACTCTAACATATTTTGTCAGCGTTTGTAGCAGTGTTATTCACAATATTCAAGCCATGGAAACAACCCAAGTGTGCATCAACAGATGAACAGATAAACAAAATGTGGTATACACATACAATGAAATATTTTTCAGCCATAAAAAGGAATGAATTTCCAATACACGCTTTGGCATGAATGAACTTTAAAGATACTATGTAATGTGAAATAAATAAGACCCAAAAGTATAAGAATTGTGTGAGTCCGCTTTTTTTTTTTTAAAGATTTATTTTATTTATACAAGAGCTGGGGTACAGGCCAGATGCATGGAAGGGTGAGAGGATTCACCAGAGACAGAGAGGGGAACAGAACAGGCAGACTGATGAAATACACTGCTGAGGGGAGCAGCGGGTGAAACAGGAGAAGTCTGCTCGCCATGTGGGATTCTCACCCACCGGGATTGAACCTGCACTGCAGAAGCTGTGGACAGCTTCTCAGCACTGCGCTCAACCTACTGCGCCACCAGGGAGGCCCTGTGAGTCCACTTCTATGAGTTACCTACAATAGGCAATTTTACAGAGACAGAAAAGAGACTGTTGGTCTTTGGGGGAGGGAAGAGTGAGGAGTTATTGTTTAATGGGTACAGAGTTTCCATTGCACAACATTGTGAATGTACTTACTGTCACTGAATTGTGCACATAAATTTAGCTAAAATAGCAAATTTATGTTATATTTATTTTACTATAATAAATAAACAAGAGATATAATGTGATATTTCTAAAACATCTTTGGACTCTTAGTTTTGTGATACCATGTCAAGGGGCTGAGGTGAGGTGAGGGACATGACATACTTCATGAAGGATGTGTTAGGATTCATCCTCTAGAACTCCGGGAGACAGTAAAACTCAAAGATGGTCAGTGGGAGGGGGTGTGCCCAATCCAACTGGGAGATGGATTTTGTTTGGCTTTTGCAGTGTTACCAACATAGCATTTAAGATTTAAAAAAATTAGTTGCTAATATGTATAACCTAAAAATGTTAATTTCTGATTGCTCTTGAATTATTGAGCTATCTGTTAACCTCAGAGTCCTCATCTCGGCTAGCCGCAGTTATAACAGATGGTCCCTTGAGAGGGGACATGCTCTGGAAACAGTCCCTCTGGTCTTTACTGTCTTATTCCCAGTGGTCTCATTAATCTCTGTATCTTGCCTGTCCTGTGACACTTGGATCTGTGGATCAATGAACAGATGAGTTGTTTAGAGAACCCTGGCCTGGGTTGGCATTTTCTTTAAAGAAAAGTGTAGAAGAAATTTCTCTCCCTTAATTTCTTTTCTTACAACATGGAAATGAGTGTCTTATGTTACTGCCTAGGGATTCAGGTTCCTGTAAATAAAGTATGTGTCGGTGGTTTTGTGAGTTGTAGAATTCTAGAGAACACTTAAAATAAAAAGCTTATTCATGCATGCAGTTCCTGATGTTTGATCAGTGCTTCCTTAAATAGCCAAACTATTTCTAAGGTGTCTCATTTTATTGGTATTGTTATTCCCCCCCAAAATAGTCAGATGTGTTGCATTAATATTGAAAAAAATTAAACAAGACACAGAAGTGCATAAAGGAAAAGTTCTACCTGGATTATTTCTCCACTAGTTGGCACAGTTGCAGTTGGGTTTTTTTCCTCATATCTTTGTGTTTGTGTATTTCTATGTGTTTGTAAATATAGTTATGTAGAAATTTACATGTATATTTATTTGAACATAGACTATGGTTTTTGTCCACAGAAAAAGGAATAATACTACATTGCTTTGTAGCTTGCCTTTAAAAATTTGATGACATATTGTGATCATTTTTCCACATCTATATTTAATTCTTTGTAGAGGCTATGTGGCATTCACAGCAACTATAAACCAGAGACACACTATGGGGGTGGGGGGCGTCAGGGAGAGGAGGGATTGGGGTCAAAATAAGGCGGGTGCAATTGTATGGGGAATATGACCAAGATGAAAATGCATACATTATGCAAAAATGAAAAATGATGTAAGAAATATATAAAAAAGAAATAAATAAAATTTTAAAAATCTATCATACTAAAAAAAAAAAAATGTCCTCTAATATAATAGTTCCTTGTATGAAGTATATAGCAGCTCCTTGAAGAATGTCATTTTGTTCTACATACTTTCATTCTGTCATTAATGACCAAAAATTGGGCCTCCCCGGTGGCGCAGCAGTTGAGCGCTGGGTTGCGAAGCTGCCCGAAGCCTCTGTAATGCCGGTTCGATCCCTGGCTGCTCCCCTGCCATCAGAGGAGGGTCCCACGTGGCACGCACACCTCTCCTGCCGCCCGCTGCTCCCCTCAGCAGTGTACTTCGGTCCTTCTGCCTGCTCTGCTCCCCGCTCTGGCTCTGGTGAATTCTCTCACCCTCCCGCGCTTCTGACTGTACCCAGTGCTTGTATAAATAAAAAAACAAATAAATCTTTAAAAAAAAATGACCAAAAATTGCTTTTAAAAGAATAACATAAAATAAATGGCAGGGGTCCCTTACTGCCTTTAGAAGATGGTGATCTAATCATGCAGAGAGACCTGCTAGATATGGAACATACATGGGAAAAAAGAAAACAAATGTAATGAAAGTCACTTACCCTGGAACAGTGCTTTGCGGTTTATGTTTTCTTCAAGAAAGAAGACATATATGTAAATAGCAACAATACTAAGTTAAAAAGTAACATTGCAAAGGGGACTGGGGGTGTGGGCAGAAATAAGTTGGGAGTGTGGGGGCTAGTATTATGAAAAGGGAAATTATTTCAAGAACATTAGAGAGGTGAAGGAGGAGATGGAAATGATTTTTATAAGTGGAAGAAAATTGTCTGAGGAGGCAGGACAGAAGGGTAAGAGTCTATTTTGAAAGAAAAATAGTTTCTCTTTAGATTAAGCATAGTTTAGGGAATGCTTGAAAACGAATCCTCTATTAACCCCTTTTCTTCTGAGCACCATACTCCTGTTAACTCAACCTCAAGGTTATATCATGATTTTTTTTTAATCAGTCACATATCACTACTGATTTATATTGAGTCTGAGAGGGACTTAAATCTTTCCACGTAGAATGATGTCACATCTGACCCATCCAATCACAGCGGCATCCATTCCTCGTTGTAATGAGCACTCATTGATTCCTCCTTTCATCTAATCAGTGTTACACTCCAAAGGCAGGTATTGTCCCCCTCCACGCATTTGGATCATGCCAGATGCTCAGGAAACAAACATATTGAGTTCCATTACTTGTGGAACACAGAGTTTATCACAGGCTGGCCTAACTGAAAGGAGTAGGTACTCACCACCTAGGCCACATGAGCATCACAGTCTTGGAGGTATGTGTCCAGGAGGGAATCAATTCTAGGAGCTTCTGCTCTTCATCCTGGTGGCTGAGGGTTAGCCTTGTTGGGAGGGGAACCAGGTGTCTGCTGGTGATGAGCTGAGTACAGGAGGTGGAAATTGACATTCTTCCTTGGTTTTTATTTCTATTTTATTTTTCTTATTTGTTCACAGAAGATAACAACCATGCTTCAGTGGAAGGAGGAAGATTTACTAAGGCTTAAAACATTTAGTTCTTGTTAACCAGCATCTTTCCAATAGGCTAACTGAGGCCCCACTGAGGGTACAATGGACTTTCAGCAACTTCAATATTTGTTCTTTCTTTCAAGGTACTTGTTCAAACTGCCTTGCTTTATATAACCTGTTTGATTGCCTACTGTAAATTATAAATGTAACAATAATAAACTTACCTAGGTGAAAACATTTTCAATGTGTTGGATTTTTATGTAAGTAAAATCATTTGTATTTCTCCCATATCAATTAATTCTGTGGTTTATTCAAACCACAGGAGTAAATGAAGTCTGGCTTCAGGATTAGGGAAGGTAGAGTAGATGAATGCTATTGGTGAGAGATCCCGCTTCTGGCCTCATTTCTGCCACTTGTAATTGTGGAGCACAAGTCATAAGTTTATTGCTCAACTCCTCTTAGGTAAAACACAGAGGATCTCTTTGACACAGGGGTCTTCAAGGTCTTTATATTTGGTTCTAGGTGCACCACAGAACCAAATCCATGAATTCACAGTGTGTGACTCCGAGATGTGCCTGCCCACCCTTGTGGTTAAAGAGACTCACTGTGCACTGGCCCAGTGCCTATTTTGTCCCCTCCTTCATCCGCACACTGAGGTCAGCCCTTTAGCCTCCCTGAACTTCCACTTCTCCAACTATTACGTTAGGATAACAGTCCCTGCATCTTAGAAACATTAGAAAGAAGAAATGAAATAACTTATAAAAAGTCATTAATGTTGTGCTTAGCATATTAAATACTCAGTAAATAATAATTCTTCATATAAATTTCACTTGGTCTAGCTTCTAGGTTCTTATGGGTATGACTTTATGTGGTTTCTCCAGCCAGGGAAGCACAAGCCTCTGGAATTATGTGAAAACACTAATTTATAAATATTGTCACTGACAGGTGCCAGAGAGTAATAATAATTTTATAATTTAATAATTATTATAATATTAGTAGTCTAAACACAATATAGCACTTACTATATGGCAGGTCAAGTCTTTTTTTTTTTTTTAAGATTTATTTATTTATGCATACAAGAGCTGGGATACAGGCCAGAGGTGTGGGGGGTGAGAAGATTCACCAGAGACAAAGTTGAAAGCAGAACAGGCAGATTGACCGAAGTACACTGCTGAGGGGAGCAGTGGGTGAGTCAGGAGAGGTCTGCAGTGCCATGTGGATAGCAACCTGGCTGGGGATCGAACTCGTGCTGCAGAGGCTGCTGATAGCTTCATAGGTTGCGTCTTAACCCCTTGCGCCAGCAGGGAGGCCCAGGTCAAGTCTTAAAAGCATTGCATGTAATAACTAATCAGCCCCTGATAAGGAGGGTATTATTATTTTCACCCCCAATTTATACATGGAAAACTCAAGGCAGGGTCCTTAAAGCTAATAAGTAGCAATGAGTGCTTGAACTCAGGCAGTTTCAGTCCAGAACTCATGTTCTTAACTATTCAGCTTTATTGATATAATACAAGATCACTAACTAGGAGTACTACAGACTTGTGTCTCTGGCAATATGGCAGCCTAGATATCTTGGTTGACTCCCACAGAAAACACATTAAAATGCTGAATAATGTATAAAAGTTCACTTATAAAATATGACTTCAATAAACTGATGGGGAGGTTAGGAATTTTCAGTCTTCAAAGTAAGTGAAAGGAGAAGCACGAAAGGTAGAAGTTGAATTTTATCATGGGGACATTTGCTAAACCAAGTAATGGGATTTAGGACCTGTTACTCTCAAATATGATATCTTTCATGCTGGATATTTTTAAATTGAAGAAGTCTGAGAAAATGGCAAAAGCAGGTCTCTGTGACCTTCACCAAGCCCTTCTCCCCTGAAGTAGGTCATAAGACTTTTACATTAAAGATGCCATCCTTATTCCCAAAGGAAAGGAACCTCTTACCTCCATGACAAAGGAAGAAAAGTAAGAATAAAATAGGTCTTGCTTTTATTAAATTTCCTCTAGTTTACTACACTGCCATCACACCCTTTATCCTATCATATTTCTCCATGACTTTTTTTTTTAAGATTTATTTATTTATTTATACAAGAATCGGTGTACAGGCCAGATGTGTGGGAGGGTGAGAGGATTCACCAGAGACAGAGCGGGGAACAGAACAGGCAGACTGATGAAATACACTGCTGAGGGCATGACAGGAGCGGCCTGCAGCACCATGTGGAACACTTGCCAGCCGGCCAGGATTGAACCGGCGCTGCAGAGGCTGCAGACAGCTTCACAGCACCACGCTCAATCACCTGCGCCACCAGAGGAGGCTGTCTCCATGACTTTATACTCTTCATTAAACCTGGCATAAATAAAAGCTAAAGTAATCTTGAGAAAAACGAAGAAAATGGAGGTATCATGGTACTTGACTTTTAACTATATTACAAAATGAAGTAATTAAAACAGTATGGTGATGAGATAAGAATAGACAATGAAATACATCAATGACATAGATTGAGAGCTCAGAAATAAACCCAGAAATATAGTGATACTTACTCTATGGCCAGCAAGTATTGACTACACAATGAAGAAAGGAAGAGAGGACAATTTTTTCAACAAATGCTGCTGGGAAAACTAGACAGCCACATACAAAAGAATGAAATGGAACCATTCTTTAACTACTAACACAAACATAAATTCAAAATAGATGAAAGGCCTGCATGTAAGACCTGAAACAATAAAATACATAGAAGAAAACACAAGTGATACGTGCCATGATATCAGGGTTAGAGATGTCTTTAGAGACTTGACCCCAATGGCAAAGAATATGAAAGCAAAATTAAAGTGGGACTACATCAAATCAAAAAATTTTTGTATAGGGCCTCCCCGGTGGCGCAGTGGTTGAGTGCTGGGTTGCGAAGCTGCCTGCAGCCTCTGCAGCGCCAGTTAGATCCAAGGGTCCCACATGGCGCACAGACCTCTCCTGCCGCCCGCTGCTCCCCTCAGCAGTGTACTTCATCAGTCTGCCTGTTCTGTTCCCTGCTCTGTCTCTGGTGAATTCTCTCACCCTCCTGCACTTCTGACTGTACCCAGTGCTTGTATAAATAAATAAATCTTTAAAAAAAAACAAAAAACTTCTATATAGTAGAAGAAAATATCAACAGAATGAAAAGCCTATTGAATGGAAGAAGATATTCATACATCTGATAAAGGGTTAATATCTAAGGTATATAAAGAACTCATGCAACTCAACAACTAACTATTAACACTATTAACTATTAACACTAAGTATTGTTGACAATGTCGAGAAAAAAATGAACACTTGCACACTGTTGGAAGGAATGTAACTTGGTAAAATTTACATTATACCGTTGAACCTATTTATTCTTAAGTATATACATATATATGTACTATATATATGTATGGAGGGGTGTGTGTGTGTGTGTGTGTGTGTGTGTGTGTGTGTGTGTGTAGAGAGAGAGAGAGAGAGAACATGTATATTCTCCTTGATTACAAAAAAATCAAGCATAGCATTGGGGCCTTGTACTTTTTGTGAAGTAGGTTTTAGAGTAGGTTCTCAAAACATGTTCGCTTTCTCTCCCTTCAACTGGAAAACAAAGGCGATTGTAATGTTGAAGACATTTGAAAAGTGCAAGACAGAAAGCAGAATTTTAAGATTTTTGTGACAGCAGAGTTGAAAAGGAGACATATTAGCAAAGTCCTTTGGGACATGCTTTTCAAACTATTTGTGATGGAAAGCAGTTTCTTTTTTAAAATCTATAGCTGATCATTTGTAATACACAAATATGAATTACTGTACATTCACACTATAGAAAGATGAAATGCATCCATTTGCATCAAGACAGGAGTTCAAAGGATTTATGTGTAGTAGAGCAAGCCAAAATGAGAAAAACCAAATACTGGACATTTACATAACAGATGATTTGACAAAGTAAAATACTTAGAAAAATTAATGGACACTGACAGCTCAGAGGTTAAGAGAGAGGGAGAGAGAGAAAGTGACAGGGGATATAAGGGATGGTGTGTGGGGAAAATACTTGGCAAATCAAGAATCCATTAAAAAATGTACACTGCATGTAAAATCTTTGCTGTACAGTAGGTTTTGGAAAAAAACTATTTTCAATCACTGTTTTCTTGCTAAGACAAATTTGAAAAAAAAAAAAAACCCACAAAAATAAATAAAAATTACGATGAAGCTTAAACTATGGGTATATAATAGAAGCCCAATAACTCTTTTTAGATTCACCAGACATAAAATTACTCTCTCAAATAACTATAAATGTTTCTAAACAAAAACTCCCCATTTCTGTACTTGTCTTTGGCTGAGAACAAGCTGTTTGTGGAACAGCCATTGGTCCGCACTGTGGAGATTGTGTCATAATTCCTCAATCAATACTGTCCTGCCGAAGATCACCAGGAACACAGTGCATCCTGGATGAGATGGGTTGTTACTCATTGTAGCCAGGGAGACCACAAACCCTTCATCTTAGTAAGACTGGATTAGAAAGGACTTACTTTAGAACTTGGGGTTGCCATAGATAATATTGCCAGGACTGAATGCTGTGAGGAGGCAAAGGAAAATCTATGATCAGGTATCTTAAAGAATCTTATTGGTAGGGAACAGTATTAAACCATATAAGGCTTTAATTGCCAAAGAGACTATGACCATCCAGATTAGCTTAGAAGAAGAATATTTGGAATATTTTTGTGGTTCAGACAAGTTCCCGCTGGTGTCTATGTAGTTGTGATTGTGCAGTGGTCTTGATTTTGACATGATCACGCAGTGGCCTGGTCCAGTGTTGTTCTGTGTAAATGTTTATGATCTATACACAGACCAGCTGTCAGGAAGGTGTTTCTTTCTCCCCTTTACGAGAAGACACAGGCCTGTATAAGGGTAAGAACATTTGAAAGACAAAGGAACGGGATGTGGTGAGTTGCTAGTATATTTCAGCATCAATCTCAACAATTTTTTTTTGGCAGTAACAAAAATTTACCCTTTATTATTATTTGAGGCTTTAGAAAACTGAGCCGTATTAAGTGAGAAGAAGGAAATAATTAAAAGGAGAAAAGAAGAAAATTCCAAACCAAGAAATAGAGAAAAATTATAAGGACATTAACTGGCAGACTAGTTAAGACACAGAATGCTGGACCCACCCCATGCTGAGTCCCACACTTAGATTTCTGACTCTGGGATTCTGGAGTAGCACTCTGAACTTGCATTTCTAACCTGCTCCCTGTCACAAATTGGGAAAAATAGAGAAAATCTTAGAAGCATACAGGTTTCCAACACTGAATCAAGAAGAAATAGAAAGCCTGAATAGATCAATTACAAGCCAGATGGTTTTACTTAGTGAGTTCTACCAAACAACCTATCCATCTCAGACTCTTCCAAAAAATTGAGGAAGAGGGAATGCCCTCAAACCCAAACTCATTTTATGAGGCCAACATTACTCTGATACCAAAAACAGACAAGAACATCACAAAAAAACCTGCTGACCAATATTCCTGATGAATATGGAAGCAAAATCTTCTAGCCCGATCCCTGGTGCTGCTGATGTTGTTTGAAAACCACTAAACCAAAAAAGTATCAAAGATGAGGATGATTACTGGGAAAGAAGTTCTAACCTAACATTCTCTGTAATTCCCAAGATAAAAGTCTTGAGCATAACATTCTGATGCAACCCTAACACCGGCCAACACCTCATTTCCCTATTTAAATTACATCTTTGAGGGGGAAGTTCACACAGAAAGATACTCTCCAAAGCAATTTTTGTGAATCGTAGACCACTGATGTTGGCAATTCCATGAAGGTGAAATTTCTGCTTCTTATCATTTTCCAGGATGTTCCCAATGACAATTAGGCAGGTCCATTTTAGGAAAATGGGTTTGAAAATCAGTTCCTCAACTGGATTATTTATAATTTGTAAATAATTACTGTACCTACTAAGTGCAAACTAGCCTTTGTAATCCCTCTTTTAGCTATTCTATTCCATCAATATTGGGATAAAATTCCTTAAAAGGTCCATATCTTCCCACATTTTTGAAATATTTGAAAGTGTTTACTAAAAACTTGATGTTTTCTACTTAATTTTGTCTATTCTTTTTTGGGGATCTTTGTAGAAAAGAGGAAGTAGAAATGATGATGGGTGGGTGACTTTTGCTTGTGCAAAAACTGGTTTTAATTTCCTCTACATCCATCTGTAATTCTACAGATGGGATAAGAGAAATGTGACCTTGGCCTCCTGTGATTTAGCTGGTTGCCCTCTGTCATACAATTTATACTGAGATTCATTTAATTCTTGACCTAAAAAAATTATGTCATACAAGGTGATGTATAAGACCTTATTAACATAGTTTTCTATAACCCTTTTAACAAATTCTATTTTATTAAGCTCTTTAAAAACTTACTAAGAATATGACAACTCATAAAAAAAGAGCTCAAATGACTGTAGAAGATGTGTAGGCTTTCTAAAATTAATTTCATCATCTCTTTGGAAGGAAGCTAGATCTTGCAAAACAAATCTTTTTCTTTCAGTTTTGCATCAGAGAAAGATTCATGTAGAATAAGATGATTAACATAGTGTTCAGATGGGTCTACCCCTGAGAGTTCCTGGGCTAGGAGCAGGTCTTGCTGTGATGAGTCTCTGTATATGTGAAAGGAGGAGCTTATCTAGATATCTCTGAACTCTGAATCTAGATGCTCCAGTTGTGACACGAGGCCTCAGGCCTCGTGCTTGTCACTTTCACAGTTATTCTGAAATATTTTTTCCCTATCAAAATGACATTAACAATAAGGGTGTGTATGGAGATGTCAAAGGACTTGGGGATGGAACAGGAAAGTCAAAAGAACAAGGGTGTTGAACTTAGAAAAGAAGGAAGTTAGGAGGGGAGAGGTATGAAATCGCTTCAAAAAACACATTATGACTGTTAGTCATAGTTCCACCTCAGTTACTGCTGAGCTGTCCATTGTCTGTGTCTGTACAATTCTATCAGGTCTAGCAGCTTCTGGTAGCTTCTCTGACACATTGAGGACACTAGAATATTTGGCAAAGCTCTAAAATCTAGTGTTCAGGCTTCTGCTTCCCTAGTTGAACCCCTGGTCTGGAATCCTGCTGTTTCCCTGGGTCCTAACTTGGAGAAGAGCCAGGCTGCCCCCTTCTTCTAGACCTCCAGACTTCCTTTCCCTACCACCTCCACATAATTACTAACCTAGGCGGGAGTTCCCTCTCATTATTCTTGTCATACATGAAAGTTAATGAAAGTTAATGATCATTCACTTAATGAAAATTAAAAAAACATGTTCCCAGACCCACAAAACAATCAACTAAGTCTTACCAAAAGACATGAAGCCTAAAATCACAATCACACACAGTAAAAGCAGGAAAGCTATGATAGGTATATACCTGTATAAAGTTCAGCGAAGACCTCAACTCCGAGGGGCTGCTTTCCTGCTGCGGTGGCAGCAGTTTCTAGAACAACTGCCAAGAAACATGCTGATGAGGTCCGCACTTTTTGTCCTTTGTCATAAAAGCAAAATACTCTTCAGATTTCATCAGTTAGTAAAAACTGGGACTAATGTAGGTATTTATAAAAGCAAGATTGTGTCAGGTGACCTTAAAAAAGCAGGGGATCCTGTGCAGCATCCATGGGGGTGTCAGAAGCAGTGGCCGGGAAGCATTGTTTTGCCGGTGGCCAGGCCTCCCTTGCTTCTCGTTTAGTTTTGAGCCTGTTTCTCAGGTCTTCATCCTCAGATCTCCCGTGAGCTTTCTCGTACCTCCTCCAATGAATTGACGTCTGCATTGTTATAATCCACTTCTGTGGCCTGCAGTCAAGAACTTAAAATTGGGAACCCCTATAAAATTACTGTGAAATTTATGTGGAAGAATACAAGTTACTAAGATCAGGGGTTGGTAAATTTTTCTATAAAAGTTCAGATACTAAATGCTTTTAGCTTTGGATGACTGGATGTATCTATGCAACTCAGTCATCAGAGAGCTCAAACAAGCCACAGACAGTATGTTAGCAGGTAAGCATGGTTGCATGTCAATAAAAGTTTACTTACAAAATTAGTCAGTGAGGAATTACCAGAACATTGTGCATGGACCCTGATTAAGACAATCTTATATAAGAAAGGCAAAGAAAGGACAGACTGCTTCTACTAGATTTTCAGATGTATCATTCAGCCATAGTAGGAAAAGCAATGTGGCACTGGTTCAGGAACATATAAATGGATCATGGAACAGAATAGAATCCAGAAAGAGACAGCAGAATGAGGGTTAATGAAATATTTTTCACTATGTGGGAAAACATAAATTAGATCTCCACCTCAGGCAAAATATGAAAGTAAACTCCAAGATAGGAAAAACAAATAAAGAGCTAGAAGAAAATATGGAATATTTTAGGACTGTGGGTAGGGAAGAATCATGATTGTCAGGTCACTATGAAACCATTTCATAGTCTTGGGGGATGTATCCACAGAGAAAATGACGGCCATATAAGGGTCCTTAGCCTGGAGCTGAATTCTGTGTGGTTAATTTCCCTGAACACAGTCTCAATCAACCAAAGGACCTGCACTGGTGGTTGTTGGGATTATGAAAAGTAAGGAAGCTGGATAGGGAATGACTGACTTGTTTTGACAACAATGATGAGAAACTCTGAAGGGGCAGAATTTGGAGGCAAATAGCAATACTAGGTCCTGACTGATGATTTTTAGGGACAAGAATGAGGCAAGTGACCAAGTCCAGATACAAAGTTAAATAGACAGTCAGTTGTGTAGCCAGTACATATATCCTTAATGTTCTCTTACTGGAGAGACAGTCAAAAATGACTTGAAACATACAAACATGCCTTCAAACCAGTGTCACTGCATTCCAGCTCTGCAAATTTCATCTGTTATGAACAGATGAAATTTACTTACCTTTCAGTGTTGCTATAATGATTAGATGCAGGTATATAGGGTGGAGTGAATAGGTTACATAGTCTCTGTCATTGAGGTTCTTCTGTTGAGAATTGGAGTTGATTTTCCCTCACTCAGAATTCAGGTTGATCGGTACTAGGTTTGCTGTAATCCATAGAACTTGAAGGAAGTAATGTTTCTGTTTCTTCTTTCTTGGAAACAGCAGCTCTGGGATTTGGCGTCTCGGATTTGATGCCAGTTCTTCAGCCATCCCTGACAAGGCCTCAGATGGCATGAAGCCACCTTGGACAACCTGGTACAACTTTGGGTGGAAGATTTGTAAAAAAACAATCAAGACCAGCAGAAGAACCACCACAATTCCTCAGAATTGTGAGTGATAATAAATGTTTGCCATAATTTCAAGACACTAAGTTTTGGGTTTACTTACTCTTAGCAATAGACAACCAAAAGGATATATATATAAAGCAACAGAGTGCTTGTGATGCACAGTATTCTGAATAATCATTCAAAGTATTTATACACTAGCAATGATTATCCTAGTGAGCCCAGAAAATGGAGAAATCATTCAGGAACTTGTCACTCTTCAGTTGTTACTTTCCCAGGCCATCAACTCATGAATTTCTTTTAACAAATATAAAGTAGGTGCCTGCTTTATGTTTTTCCAGGTGCAAAACAAAACAGATAAATTCCATGTCAGAAAGATGATACCCTTTAGTCTTTGTCGGTGGTGTGATCATTATTGAGATAACCAGAAAATTAGGGTTTAGTTAAAAGGCCTAATTGTCTGATATGGACAAGGGAAAAATGAAGTTCAAAAGAATTCTGTTCTCAGTAAGTTATAATTAACATCTTTCTTAGTAATAATCCTTAATAGCTGAATAGAAACCACTTAGTTATTTCAAATTTAAATTAGACACCTTACTTATCACTTTTGATTTATATCATCATCTTTTGGAAAATGTCTAAAATGAAAAGTTTGATTGAGCAAGTTAAATTTAAAAAATCCATTGATTCATTCAACAAATATTTATTAGACAACTTCTATGTACCAATGATTGTGCTAGTCATTTAAATTTCTAATTCTGAAGAATTCAGACATAGATTCTGCCTATTCTACCAAGAACTTTACTTTTCATATTAATGTCATGTGGGAGGAGAAGCTTTAAACAGGTTTTAGGCTATTGTTCAGATGTTCTATACCAGAATGATTCCTTAGATTAAGAGGTTGTCATCTAGTTACTTTGAGGTAGATTCTTCATTGAGTATGATCTAGTTATATAGAACTGAAAAGGTATACTCAGGTATTACGTTTGGCTAGAATTTCAAATCATTCAGGAACTTGTCACTATTCAGTTGTTGCTTTTCCAGGCCATCAACTCATGAATTTCTTTTAACAAATATAAAGTGAATTTGTAATTCAATTCAATTAGGCCTTTTTAACTAAACCCTAATTTTCTGGTTATCTCAATAATGATCATGTTATAGAGCAACCCCGATATTAAACGGGTTCCTGGCTGTGGGTCCTCACCTGCGCGCTTTAAAGGGACTTATGAATACTCTACTACAGACACACTCAAAAAGGTTAATAAAAGGTTTATTTACAAGAGGAAAGGAAATAAGGAAAATGTACAACTCAGGGAGAAAATAGGGAAATAAAGTCTTTAATGCGTCCTACCCGATCCGATGACCTGGAAACCCAAAGTCACTCTCAGAGCTGGCCGGATGCTGTGAGCTGGTGGAGAGCCCAAAATGGGTCCCCCAAAGCCCACGTGTCTGCCTTTTCTATCCACCTGGCTGCTTAACCCACCCTCAGGTCCCAGCCACCTTCCCTTCGGTTGTGATGGGATTTGGAGTTCCCAGTGTCTTTGGCTTTGACCTGGGGTGGGGGTGGAGTCCACAAAGCCTATATGGAAATAGCTTTGGGACATCCTTTTCCCCCTAACAATTCCCCCCTTTCACTTTTTGCCACCATTTCCATGGTGATGAAGATCGAATATATGGAGGTTGGGATGCAGTCTCAGATGAACATTTTTTTAGGTTCCAGTGTGAAAGAAAACCAGTCTCTCCAGGTATTTGTCCATTGTGGAAAGCAAAAGTCCTTTACTCCAAGAAAAATAGTTCATCAGTTCAAGCCAAAAAAAAGAGACATCTGGAGGCATTAGCCAAAACAAGACAGCAGATATGTAAAAATCACAGGAAAAAAAAAATCTTAAAATGGTTCAACTGGTGTAAAACACAAATTTTCTCAACCTTGATCCCAAACTTTTAACAGCATAGCAAAAGTTTGCAAACTAAATCTACTTTTAAGCCATTTTTTTCTATTTTTGCATAAAATCACAGGGCAGAAAATAACTAACAGCAATTTTAGCTGGCTTTGTTGAAATACTCCATATAGGATCAGAGCGAACCGGTGGCATCCAGTCGATGTATGCTTCAGGTACAAAGTTGGTCTCATCAGACTCCACCTGGGCTTTCCTCTTCTCGAGGGTACCAGGGCATTTTCGTTGGCCGGGTTGTCCAGTCCTGCCAATGGAGGCAAGCTTCCTCACCTTCTTTGGAGGTCTCTGGAACCCTACAGACAAAGCAAACAGGTTCTCCTCTTCTTGGTTCAGCTTTTTTTCAACTTTCTGGAAGAACTCCACACAAAGCCACACAATCAAACTCACGTCCAATTTTTGTTTAAGCAGACAAAATCCCTATGGAAGTTAGGCAAAAACAGACTCTGAGATAAGTAGCAAAAATTACTACCACTATTTGTATGCTGTGTTGGTATCAAGGGGAGAGAAAATGTGACAAGTTAGCTTTGCTGGAAAAAAAATTGCAACCTTGCTGCAGATCCTGGTTACTCAAAACAAAACAAAACAAAACAAAACAAAACAAAAACTTTGTGGATTCAGGACGGAATGCAATAATATTAGTTCTCTGACAAAAAGAAAAGAAAAATTCACCTTTGGTGGTGATGGGATTTGGAGTTCCCAGGGTCTTTGGCTTTGACCTGGGGTGGGGGTGGAGTCCACAAAGCCTATATGGAAATAGCTTTGGGACATCCTTTTCCCCCTAACAATTACACCACTGACAAAGACTAAAGGGTATCATCTTTAAGTTTTCCTCAATTTTTCTGTATATAGTTGACCCTTGAACAACATGGATTTGAACTTTGTGGGTTCACATATATGTAGATTTTTGTATAAACAGATGATGTGAACTTATAGTATAGTATACAGTTCAGTGCATTAATGTATTTTCTTTTTATTATGATTTTCTTAGTAACATTTTCTTTACTCTAGCTTATTTTATTGTAAGACTATAGTATATAATACATAAAACATGTGAATTGACAGTGCCGAAGGCCAGCTCCGGTAAAATGTCGGGTCAGGTGTCCCTGAAAGGATGAGACGGCGTCGGTGAAACTGAGGACTGAGGGGAAGGGGAATGAGGCAGACACAGACACTGTATCTGGTGCAGTTATCTCCTGCTAAGGGTCTCAGCGGGTCTTTATTTATACATTAAAGCAAGCGGTAAGATTACATCATCATATGCATAGAAGCAAAACAAACAATCAGTACATTCCTTTCCCATGGACATTTTGGCACCTACGTGTTTTGAGAAAAGAAGTGACCTTTAAAGTTAACAGATAATAAAAACTTAGACTCATTATTTCAGCCTAAACAACTACCTAAGACAGCTAATAGTCCTTGGTATATCCCTGTCTGCCAAGGCTACAATATCAGGAGGCTCCTCTATCTATATGGCCTGCAACTAGAGACCAGTTGCTTCCTGGTTATCAGTTATCAGAACTTTTTTCTACCTAGAAATTCCTAACGTCATTAACTTTATGAATCATTAAAAGGCTTCTTTATGGAACTTCCATATAAGGAAAATTGCAGCCAGCTCTGGGTTGCTTATCAGGCATGCTCCTGTACAGTAATTATTTCCCATTGTCAAGTGGGCCAAATTGTTCAGTGTTTCATTTTTAAGCAAGTAATTCTCCGTGCCATGTACTTTAACAATATTCTTGTATGTATAATTTATTGCCCAATGTATTTGCTGAGAAGTTCTTTCTTATTATGACCAAGAACAAAAAACAAAGGGATGCTTAATCTTCAGTCCCACAGTGTGGGGCTCTTTAAAGGTCTTTGGCCCCATGGTGTGAGGCCTTTTCTTAGCTGCTTGCCAGCATCTTATCTGGCTGGGGCAGGAAGGCCCCCTGCAGCATGACAGTTCATGTCATCAGCAAGTGTTCTGGTCAAAAGAAGGTGATTAGTGAGTAGCCAAGTTTTGTTTTTTTTTTTTAAAGATTTATTTATTTATGCATTCAAGAACTGGGGTCCAGCCCAGAGGTGCGGGGGTGTGTGAGAGGATTCACTAGACACAGAGTGGGGAACAGAACAGGTAGGTTGACTGAAATACACCACTGAGGGAAGTAGCAGGTGAGACAGGAGGGGTCTGCTGTGCCATGTGGGTCACCTCCCTGGCCAGAGATCGAACTCAGCTGCAGTGACTGTGGATAGCTTCATAATGCTGAGACTTAACCCCTTGCGCCACCAGGGAGGCCCAGTAGTCAAGTTTTGGGGGAATGAAAAGTTGTATTTGGATTTTTAACTGTATAGGGGTCAGCACCTCCAATCCCTGTGTTGTTCAAGGGTCAACTGTAGTTGCTTGTTTTAATTCTGGGGTGGTAAACTTACTAATTTGAGAGCAAAAAAATGAAGCTCTCAAATGCATTTTGTGATGCTGAGATTGTTTTCAAGGTCACTTTCTAGTGTTGCTTTAGCCCATAAACAAGTACACAAAGAAAATTTGATAACCACCGGTATCAGCCCAGGAATGAATGTCCATCCTGATGATAAGCAAGGAAAGCTACTGGCCTCTGGTCCTTAAAGTTCACAATACTTGGAAAAATGCCTCAGAAAAAGATGATAGGGATAGAAGACTGTGTAGCCCCTTAAAGCTTTACTCATCACCATCTGGTAATCATAATGCTATTGTCCCAGTTGGTGGGTCCTTACCCACCATTTACAGCTGCAGGACAGGATGCAAAAGTATGTACAGTAGGAAGCAACAATAACAGGATTTATTTACACAGAAAGTAAGGAAAAAGGGTGTAGGGTAAAGAAAATATCAGGCTTTTCTGCCCTTCCGCCATCAGGTTAGATGATGGATCCTTGTCCTGAATGCATGCCTGATGGCGGGCACCTGGAATAGGGTGTGTGCATAGGTAGATGGGATTCAGCTGAGCTAAGACTGTGCTTTTTAAGGGCGGCGTCACGGGGACGCCAGCAGCAGCAGTAGAAGCCGAAGCCGAAGCCGAAGGAGAAGCCGAGAAGCAGCAGAACGAACGCTAGAGAGCCCAGATAGAGTGAAGACTTGCTGGGGGCTGGGAGGCTGGCAGGCCTGCCAGCCTCCCAGGCCCCCAGCCAGCACCCCTGCCTGCCATATGCCTGGTGAACCCCAATAAAAAACCTGCAAAACTACTGAGGACTCTGACTCCTCCTTTACCCGGTCTGCTGGATCCTAGAAAACCTGCACTGTGTCCTGTCCAGCCTTTACAAAGAGAGAGAGAGAGATGGATACTATCTGACCTACCCCAGATAGCATCCATTGAGCAGAGATACAGATTCAAACCAAAGCTGTATCTGTTCATCTTGTGGCTTCTGTTCAAAATCTCTCCTCACCAGTGATTTACCTGTCACAAGTCCAATAACTCAACCACTAAAGTCCCAGCAGCTTAACTGCCCTAGCCCCAGCAGTTTTAACTGGATGAGAGCCTTAGCAGCTTAACTGCTCAAAAGTCTCAGCTCCACTACTACTTCCTCCAACCAGCCCCTGCTCAGGGGGAGGAATTAGAAAATCTCCACTACCACCATCAAGGTGACTAGAAGAGGCACCCAATAACTTGGAGATTGCTGCTCACAGTTCCTCTTACACTCACCAATCAATATTGCAGCAGTCCATCACAGCTGTCCCTCAAGGGGAGAGCAGGTCAAAGCACAATTTGCTGTCCTCTATATGCTTGCCAGTAATCAGAGTAAATCTTTCACACATTTAGAATGACTAGTAAATAAGTGGGTATGGGTCAGTGCTCTCAAATATCATATTGCATGACAGCCTTCTCTAATTGCAGAAAACATAAACTTTACCCCCAAAGAAACAGTTCTACACAGATTCATATTGTCCCCTGCACAGTAAAGCACTAGCTCTTAGTTTCCTCTTTTTGGATGGGGCATTGACAGGTGGGTTGTGAAGGCAAAGGAGGGTACAAACTGAAACTCATCTTTGTTGATCGACACAGCCTTTTTGTTGTAGCAATTCTTCTTTGAGTTAGAATTAATAAATTGCCTCTGGTTTAAATGATAAATGGTTTTATAAGAGGAAGGGTGACACCATGTGGAAGTTTTAAAACATAGCTGCAAATTTGTTGGCACATCTATATCATTTTATCTATATCTGGAACAAGATTTGAAGGATGGGGACAATATGCAATTTCCATTTTGTTCAGTTTCATAGTCTCTGTGCAGTGTAAAAGCTCACTGTTGATGCAAATGTGTGGCAATGTCAACAGTCTCACAAAAGCTGATTTGGAGAAAGTTGAACAGGTGAGGGTGAGACTGATGGATGTCTGGGTTGGCAGGGGACAGAGAAAAGGGGACACAGAGTAGCTGTGGCAGGAGAGAGGCAGTGAAATTAGGTCAGGAGTAGGAACTCAGAACCAGAGTGACTACAAGAACATAAATCTTGGGAATTCAAGGCATTTTGTTTGAAATTTTACATCTCAGGACACTCGGAGAGCTTGGACCAAAAAGTGAAGGGGAACTCAGTATATCTTTAGGCTACACTAATTAGCAATAAAGGTTTAACGATCACCCTACCCAGCTGGTGATTGGGTGAGGTGCATCTAAATACCCAAAATAACATGGTGGGATGTCTTTGGGAGGTCGTAGTCTTTGCTTTCATTGTATAGCATGTCTTTCGACAGAAACAGTGCTCTCAAATATCAACCCTTTTACCATGGAATACAAATTTTATTTGTGTATTTGACATTTACTGACATCTGTCAGGTGCAAGTTCCTTGAGGTGAGTCTTAGATGCTTATGGAACAGGAGTAAAGGACTTCTTCCCCAGAGGGAGAGCTATACATGCAAAAACCAACTGCAGTACAAAGAAGGATGAAGGTCATGTTGAATGGACTGCAGAACAGGGGAGGCATTTGATTCCCGATGAGGAGCAAATGACATAAAAGCCAATGAGTGAAAGTATGTTTTTCCTGATGGTTCTAAATTCTTTAAAATTTTTTTTTCACTCCTGTTGGGACAGAAGATAAGGAATTCTGACATGGTATAAAACACATAAAGACTACTGCAAGACTATAAAAACACTAGAAATGGCAGTCTGTACAATCTGTCATTCCCCAAACCACATCCAAAAACTGAGAAGGCAGTTGCTGTACAGATCACGTGTCCTGGAGGTTAGATATTTTTGCATTCTGTCCTTGCCATTTTACCAGCTTAATGACCTTGGCAAGTTACTACTTAACCTCTCTTCATGTTAGATTACCAATCTGTAAGATGAAGATAACAATGACTCATTGGAGTGTTGGCTTCAATACTAGCACACATGAAGTCCTGGGTGTGTGGTAAATGCTTGGTGCGAGGATACTATTATTTTTATAATTCTGAAAAGAACACAGGGCATTTTGCATCGATGAGTTTAATCATATTCTTTTACATTTGTATTCCCCATTCACATCACTTCTTAAATTTACAAACTCCCTCCATTTGCAACCTTTATCACTAAATCTGATTTTCATTGGTTCGGATGTTACCTCTCTTCAACTTCAACTAGGGGCACCTCTTTGTTTAATAGATAGGATTTAATACCCTAGTCTGTCCTCTTGAGATTAAATCTAATTAGCTTGCCCCAGAATCGTTTTCAGTCCCTTTCTAATAGTCTTAAATCTCTAAGATATAGATGCTGTAGCATATTCACATGTTCCAGTGTCATATAAGGGGAGGTAGTATTTTGTTTTGTTGGTGATAACTTTACCAACAGTAGATTCTTTGACAACTGCAGTTCTTTTTTTTTTTTTTTGGTTGAATTTTTTTTTTTTTTTTGTCAGAGAACTAATATTATTTGATTATGGAGAAGAGAGAAAACTTTTCTGACAATACAGATTTCTCTGGCTTTGCAAGAGACACATGTCCCACTTAGATACATTCTTTGCTGTCCTTTTAAAGAGGACATTCTCCACTCATTCCATTTGGTATGTTTTCCAAACATCGCTGATGAGAAGAATCATCTGTGTTTCATCTCAAGCCAACTGAGTCAGAATCTGCAAAGAAGGAAAACTAAGAATCTGCCCTTAATGCTGTTGACTAGGCACATATGGGAAATGGAATGTTCTCTAAGCAGCGATAATAAAGGTAGCCTTGCTGGGTTCTTCTGTAGGCAGGTGGCTGGTATAAGCGGATGGGAGTAGTATGGGATGTAGGAGACTGAAATCCATGCAGTCATACAAGCTAAACTGACATGAAGAACACAGAAAGAAGCAGATTTCCAGGTTTTCTACCTGTAGGGGGCAGGACAGGGCACAAGGCAGGTTTTCTGATCCCATGCAGATCGGGTAAAGGAGGAGTCAGAGTCCTCAGTAGTTTTGCAGGTTTTTTATTTGGGGTTCACCAGGCATATGGCAGGCAGGGGTGCTGGCTGGGGGGCTGGGAGGCTGGCAGGCCTCCCAGCCCCAGCAAGTCCTCACTCTATCTGGGCTCTCTAGCGTTCGTTCTGCTGCTTCTCGGCTTCGGCTGCTGCTGCTGCTGGTGCTGCTGGCGTCCCCCGTGACGCCGCCCTTAAAAGCACAGTCTTAGCTCAGCTGAATCCATCTACCTATGCCCACACCCTATTCCAGGTGCCCGCCATCAGGCATGCATTCAGGACAAGGATCCATCATCTATCCTGATGGCGGAAGGGCAGAAAAGCCTGACATTTTCTTTACCCTACAGTCCACCCCCTCAGGGTTTTCTGCCATACAGTCTATACATATATATACAATTTTCTAAGCAAACAAACAATGCAGCCATGGCCCACAAAAGCAAATACATCAAATATAACAAAATACAATATAACAAAATACAACAGAACACAAATAAGTCCAGGCAGGGCACCAACCAAGTGCAAAAGACAATTATTGGTACCAGCAGATGAGCCACCAAATCTGCTGCCGAAGGCACTGCTCATATGAGGGAGGGGAATCACTCACGGCATCTACTATATCACACCAGGAGCCGTCAGGCTTCCTGGCCTTCTCTGGCTATAGTCTAGGCTACAAGGCACACAGCATCCACCCCCAGGATGCACTAGCTCTGGGATTGGCAATTTTATTCTGTTGGGGGTAATCGCCAACCCTCAGGGTTTCTGTCTGCAGTCGCTCCAACACTCGGCCTTCATGGCCACCCATGCGACTCGCAGACCCCTGCACTCAGGCCAACCCACTGCACAAGCACATGGGTCGGGGATCCAAACTTTGCATTTGGCTTGGGCTCCACCCAAGCCACATTCCCCACCGTCCCCAAGGACGGGCTCCTCAGCTCCTCACCCTCACTCAAGAATGAGCAGGGCATCACCCATAGGTGATTTTACGAGACTCACAGGGCTTCAGCATACCCAGGCTGCTTAACAGCCGCTTTAGGGCTTCTCAACTTAGCATCAGTACCAGCTTTTGCCACCTTAGTTGGCTTTTCTCCTCCACCTGGCCACTGGGCATACACAGGCTGCTTTTGGCCATCTAGGCCCACTGGCCACCCCAGATTCTCAAAAAATAAACATAACCTGCTAAGGTCCTCCGCCTTCTGGCGGGATTGTCAGTCCAGGTTTATCCGTCCATGTCCATTGGCCTCTCCCTGCGTCAGCAGCGGCCTGCTGCCTCAGGGGTCATTGGCTGGTCCTTTCCAGTGTCGTTGCCTGGTCCTTTCCGGTGTCGTTGGCTGGTCCTCTCGGGCATCTCCTCCATGCGAGGTCTCGTCCCACAGCTCCAGAACGAATCCACCTTCTGTGCCGCCATGGTGCCTCCAGCATCCTCACAGTCAAACACAGTCTGTTCTCCTTAGTCCCTCCAGGTCTTCGGAGGGCTCCAATACCCGTCTACATGGATCTTGCCGACTTACGCCAATTGTAGGGGGCAGGACAGGGCACAAGGCAGGTTTTCTGATCCCATGCAGATCGGGTAAAGGAGGAGTCAGAGTCCTCAGTAGTTTTGCAGGTTTTTTATTTGGGGTTCACCAGGCATATGGCAGGCAGGGGTGCTGGCTGGGGGGCTGGGAGGCTGGCAGGCCTCCCAGCCCCCAGCAAGTCCTCACTCTATCTGGGCTCTCTAGCGTTCGTTCTGCTGCTTCTCGGCTTCGGCTGCTGCTGGTGCTGGTGCTGCTGGCGTCCCCCCGTGACGCCGCCCTTAAAAGCACAGTCTTAGCTCAGCTGAATCCCATCTACCTATGCCCACACCCTATTCCAGGTGCCCGCCATCAGGCATGCATTCAGGACAAGGATCCATCATCTATCCTGATGGCGGAAGGGCAGAAAAGCCTGACATTTTCTTTACCCTACACTACCTTAGTGGATTTCCTAGTTCTCTACCTTAGTTGTTTCAGCAGCGGCTCTTTCTGTCAGTCAGCTGCTGCTATTCAGTGTTTTCCAAGGTGTCCTCTGAAATGCTATTCTGTGGGGCTCAATGGAGCCATCGAAAGAATTGTACTTTAGTAAACACTGAGTCGACAAGAGTTTGCAAGGTACTCCTTGTTTAATCACTATGCTATAGGGAGAGTTTCTTGAACTTGTGTCTCCATAGCATTCATTTTGGGGAATTGTCTTTTAGGACTAGAGTTCTAGGAACACACTTTGGGAAATGCTGACTTAAAGTAAATTCTAGGTTCAGCTGATAGCTTAAATCCATTATCCTGCAGGAAGAATTTCCTTTGTGGACATTATGATGTGGAAGCACTCTCTTTATATGCTAATCATTCTAAGTCTTTCAGGCAATCTTTTTCAATTGTTTTTGATCATCCTGATATTTGACTGGGACGTTTAATTGGATCTGTGGACATAATGGTAGCGTTCTCATTCTCTTTTCCATCTTCTTTCAAACACGGAGAGGTGAGAAGTATGCTGTGTTTGCTAGACGAGCATGCCATCACACAACCTGCCTTCCAATCACTGTGGAAGTTCTTGGCATCACATGAACCCAGGTGTAGGGTGAGGAAAATATCAGGCTTTTCTGCCCTCCTGCCATCAGGATAGATGAGGGAACCCTGTGATCCTCAATGCATGCCTGATGGCGGGCACCTGAAGTGGGTACACCTGCGCTAGGACTGTGCTTTTAAGGGCAGTGTCACAGGGACGCCAGAAGTCGAGAAAGCAGCAGCAGAAGCCGAAGAGAAGCCGAGATCACCAGAGAGCCCAGAGAGAGTGAGGATTTGCTGGGGGCTGGGAGGCCTGCCAGCCTCCCGGCCCCCAGCACCCCTGCCTGCCATATGCCTGGTGAACCCCAATAAAAGACCTGCAAAAACCCACTGAGGACTCTGACTCCTCCTTTACCCGGCCTGCATGGGATCAAAAAACCTGCCCTGTGTCCTGTCCTGCCCCTTCCACCAGGCAATATTGTCTAGCTTCTTTTGGGTCATCTTTATCTATACACATGTCTCCCCCACCCCACCCTGACCCCTGTCTTTTGATTCTTTTCTCACATTATTTCTTTTTTTTTTTTTTAAGATTTATTTATTTATTTATTTATACAAGCACTGGGTACAGTCAGAAGCATGAGAGGGTGAGAGAATTCTCAGAGCCAGAGCAGGGAACAGAACAGGCAAACTGATGCAGTACACTGCTGAGGGGAGCAGCGGGGGGCTGGAGAGGTCTGCGTGCCATGTGGGACCCTCACTGGTGGCTGGGGATCGAACTGGCACTGCAGAGGCTGCGGGCAGCTTCGCAGCACAGTGCTGAACCACTGCGCCATCGGGGAGGCCCTCTCACATTATTATTTCTGACTGACTTTGTCAAGCAAATACAAACAAGTTTATTCTGTTGAATTGAATTTTGAACTTGATTAAACAAAAAAGTATAGGTTGGGATATGGAATATTCATAAGTGACATGACCCCCCAATTTCATGGTTGGACTCTCTCTCCCACAGACATGCAAGCAGGAAAAATAGGGTCACTTAACTTCCTATGGCTGCCACCTTAGAAGTGGTCATCTGGGGAGGATGGTGTTATGTTTTTCAGGCCATTCCTGCAGGGAGAGACTCTCTTAATGTATTTGAATTGATATGGAAAAACGGTAAGTGGCAGCTTGGAAAAAAACCTTGATAGTGTCATTTTAATGACTTTACCAAGTGATACTATGTTAAAGAAAGCTTAACAGCAATATCCTCAGGGTATAAAAAATTAAATTTTGAGTAGGTAAGGTCTCAAATTTCTCCCCTCAACAAACTTTGATAAATTCTATTTACTTGTTGGAGTGATCAGCTATTTATTTTGTGAATGGTGTAAGATTTCATTCTTTTGCTTGTGAATATTGATTTTCCTATCTGTTGAAGAGACTAACTTTTCCCCATTGAGTATTTTTGACTCATTTGTCAAATATTTATTAACTAGATATGTGTGGGTTTATTTCTAGGCTCTTGATTCTGTTTTATTGACCTATATGTCTGTTTTATGTCACATTATTTGATATTGTTTAGATTTTTATAACTTTGTAGTATAGTTTAAAATCAGGACATGTGACTTCTCAGCATTACCTTGCCTTCTCAGTCTTTTGTGGTTTCATCTGAATTTTATATGTTTTTTCTGTTTCCACAAAAATTTGCTATCATATTTCAAAGGAAAAACAGTTCATCTATAGATGACTTTAAAGAGTGTGTATATATTAACAATATTAATAATTCTAATCCTTTAACACAGAATATTTTCCAAAAACAAGTTCTGTTGTATTTTTCCAGGTAAAATATCCATTTCCCAACCTTTTTCATCTAATCTCTATGGAGACAATGTGAAATCCCCCAAATTTGAAATAATTGATATTACCATATAATTCCTGAATGCTTTTGATATCATCCCGTGAAAGCTTGAAATCGTCCAAGTTTTCATCTTTATAAGTTGGGTACATCAAGGAATTTGGGTCAGAAGAATGACTCAGACCCAAAGAATGGCCAAGTTCATGAGTTGCAACATATAGTAAGTTAATTCCTAAAATTAAAGAGTGATATTCAGTAACTATAAAAACAATTATGTAAATAACATATACTAATAAAAGATAAAGTACCTATAAAAATACCAACTCTTGGGCCTCCCCGGTGGCGCAGCTGGTTGAGTGCAGTACTGTGAAGCTGTCCGCAGCCTCTGTGGCACTGATTCGATTCCCAGCCTGCCAGGGAGATTTCCACATGGCGCGGCAGACCTCTCCTGTCTTACCCGCTGCTCCCCTCAGCAGTGTATTTCAGTCCTTCTGCCTCTTCTGCTCCCCATTCTGTCTCTGGTGGATTCTCTTGCCCTCCCGTGCCTCTGGCCTGTACCCCAGTGCTTGTATAAATAAATAAATCTTAAAAAAATAAAACTTCAAATCCTTTCTAGTTTATTTATTTGTTTCTTAGTTGTTGCAAAGGGGGGAGGATTTGGAAAGAGAATCAAAGTGTTTTAATCATCCCACTTCTGCTTTTTTTTTTTTTTTTTAAGTAATGTTTTCTACCTCTTCGTTTCTTAAGGAATCATCAAATAGGGCCACCCCGGTGATGCAGCGCGTTGTGCACAGCGCTGTGAAGATGTCTGCAGCCTCTGCAGCACTGGTTCAATTCCCAGCGGGCTGGGGAGAATCCCACATGATGAGGCAGACTTCTCCTGTCTCACCCGCTGCTCCCCTCAGCAGCGCTTTTGGTCCGACTGTCTGCCTGTTCTGCTTTCCGCTCTGCCTCTGGTGAATCCTCTCACCCTCCCGCGACTCTGGCCTGTACCCCAGCTCTTGTATAAATAAAATAAATCTTTAAAAAAAAAGAATCATCAGATAGCAATATTTTGTAGTCGAAAGCAAAGGCTTTATATGTCATAAGATCTGGGTCTGATATATAGAACTGCTGCTTACTAGCTAGAGCATTCTAAACAAATTAATTGTATTACTGAGTCTCTGTTCCTCATTTGTTAAACAGGGATGATTCCTACCTTCCAGATTTGTCATAATCATTTCTTCTGCAATATCTTAAAAGTATCAACTATTCAGTAAGTGATAGTGAGTTTGAGTGTCAGGAGAGAGAATATTGACTTTGAGGAAGCAAAGTCAGAAAGGCGAGCTCTCCAGGCAATGCTGGTTTTTGGTTTTGACTCTTTAATTGGATTTCCTCAATCATTTTCTGTCCCTCAGATTTATAGAAAGGCTTTGAAAATAAGGGAGAGAGTGTGAATCTATGAGTATGAGGAGCGGCCAGTAGTAATTGTGTTGCATTCATTAAAGGAAGTTGTCTTTGGCCAACTTGAATGGGAAGAAAGGAGAATGAAAAGGGTTTGCAAAATGTGAAAGGGAGGTTTTGTCAGGATTTTTACAGGTTAGATTTTCACAGAAAGACATCACTATGGTGGTAAATTCCAAATACCAAACACAAGTACTAATTTTCCTTTCAGGGTCTGTTAGTAGTATCTTTGTTTTTTGTTTTCAGAATTGTCTCCAATTAGAATTATTTATACCAGGGATTCCCTCCATTAGTTTTCTGATGTCTCTATAATTTGCTACCATGTAAGAAAATGAGTATAACAGACTGGGTTATGATATGGATTGTTTAATCTCAGAATTGTCATGGCTCTTCTCTCTCTAATTAAAAAACTTACTTTGGGGGAATACAAAGACAGCACTATACTTTTTTTAGTTACTATAATTTGTTGAATTATTAATACATCCCAAGTAAATAGTCTCTCATTTAATTCAACCAACAGTCTTGGGAGGTGGGAGTATTTATAGTTTCCACTTCATAAATGAGAAAACTGAGGCTCAGAGGAATTCAATAACTTGACCACTGGCACACAGCTAGTAACCGGTAGAGGGAAAACAAAGTGCACCAATGTGGCTTGATTCGGAGCTACTGTTTTCGCACAACTGACACTCGAATAACATGGGTTTGAACTGCTAGGGTCCACTCAACAAAGACTTTTTTTCACTTAATACGTAAATATATTTTCTCTTCCTTGTGATTTTCTTAATAGCACTTTCTTTTCCCTAGTTTTCTGTGTTGTAAGATGTACATAGAACATAAGCATACAAAATATGTGTTAATCGACCCTTTATGTTACTGGTAAGGTTTCCAGTCAACAGTAGTTAGGTTTTAAGGAGTCCAAATTTATACTTGGAAATTTTTTGACAGCTTGGAGGTTGGCACCCTAATTCTCTGTTGGTCAACTATATATGTAGCATTAAATGAAAGAATGCATTTAAAACACAGTACCAAAAAAAAAAAAAAAGTACAGTACAGTGGCTGGCAGTTAGCAAAAGCTGGATAATTATTACTAATTAAGGCAATTTTCAAAGAAGTTTGAGATTCTCCAGAGGAAATTCAGTGGGATAAGAAATGCCGTACCTGAGGTTCTGCCGCTAGTCCAGCGCTCATCCTCATCAAAGTGCACATCTCCTCCCAAGCCTGGGCCCGGGTAATAGGCGTGGGCCAGCGTGTTTCCTGGTCCATCAAAAGGATACAGGTCTCCGTGTTCTGAATGAAAACAGGATGATGGCACCCACTGTCTGAATTTACCTCCAGTTACTTTACCTTTTGTTTCTATGATTACTGAAAGATCTGTATGGTCCAAGCAGCCAGCTTTGTTGTCCCCAGCAGCCAGCTGCATATATGGGGTGCTTTGGGTGTCGCTTTGCTACTGGCACTATTTCTTTCCTTGAAGTTCCACTCATTGATGATAATTACCATATGTTGAATGCTTCCTGGATGTGGAATTTTAATACATTCCCATATAACTTATGGTTGCATTTATGCTGAATTTGATTGCTTTGTTTGGCCAGATAGTGGCAGGATAGAGAATGACTGAGTGCTGTGCACTAGCTAGTATCATTTTTCTTAAAACCCTAGCTTACTGTTTGTGAGTATAGTAGACAGTCTCTGTACTGGAGATTGATGGTTCAGTTATCATTGAATTGATAATGCTTTTAGTTGTGATGCAGAGCTATGAATTTTCACATTGGTATCAGGCTATATCCTGTTTATCCAGTTCGTGAAGAACAGGGGGCCATGGTCAGTGCATTTTGAGCATTTTCCTCAGTATTGTTCATATTGCAGCTGAAGTTCATATTTCAGCTAAATTCACAGGACCCAGGCAGTTCAATACTAGAACAGACCAAAATAATTAGTATTTTTCCTGTAAGTTTGCATCATGAAGCACTAGCAGTTAATAGAAATTCATGGTTATATCTCCTTAAGTACTTTAATAGGAGACTTCTCTACTTTCTACTCTGTGACTACCCAATGAGTATTGGTCACAGGCCACAGGGGCTGGCCCATTTCTTGGAGACCACTTGAGGCTTTTGGTGTGGGAACCCCTTCTCCTGGTTTTATGTTGATGTTAGTTAGGCATGTTTTAAATTGTCCCATGATAGATTATTTGTCTACCTACCTACCTACCTATCTGCATAACTACTACAAAAGAGGATCTAGCAATCATTTTCAATAAAGGTCCAGATAATAAGCTAGTATTTGTGGGTTTGATGGTCACTGTTACAATTACTCATTTCTGCATTGTAGCCCCAAAGCCCTCACAGACAACAGGTAACTGAAAAGCCATGACTAAGTTTTAATAAGTATTTTTTAATAAATACATTATTGTGGATTTTCTTCATAGACTATAGTTTGCTATCTTCTGCTATAAAAAGGGACACTATATTAAGAGACTAGAAAAAATGTGTAATACCACTGTGTGTGCATTTACTTATATATGTGTGTGTATACATATATACATACATAAACATATTTAAAATCCTAAAACAAAGTGGACAATATAAACAAAATAACACAGAGGGTAAGCCTGCAGGAATCTTCCTTACCTCTTCTTACAAAACTCATCTTGATATCAGCAATTCCCCATTTCACTCTCCTGAAGCTCAGTGGGACCTCTTTGCTCCACATCTTGAAGGCCTTTTCTATTAACTGATTCACTGTGACATATGGTAAGTCTGCAGTATATGATGCAAGCCTGGAAGCAAACAAGATAACAATGTCTGTCCTGTTAAGAAGAGGGTTTTATTATTTTTGCCAAATGAGCCAAAGCAAAACTAACCTGTAGGTAATTACTTTGGAATTCCATTTTGGTCTCCCTGTACCTGTACCTGCAACATCTGGCATTCCACATCTGGGCTTATTCATGATTTCTAGGATATGGGAGTTTAGGGTTCCAGTTATAGGCAGGCGGAAGAATATTTGCATTTCCTTGAGTTTTGCTTCTAAATTGTTGGCATTCTTTGTTTTTGAGTCAGCTGAGTAAAATCTCTTGAGGTAATTCTATGGGGAAAAGAGTAATTGATCTGTAATTTTTATTTATTGTCTTCTTTTATATCAGAACTTTTTATATCTTTGCCTATGATTCCTGTGGATCTGAATAGTGGTTTGAAGACAGAAGTTACATAGCCACAAACTTAAATAAGTGTGCATTAGTGAGGAGAAAATTTAATACTTATAATGAAGTATTGCCATTCTAGTTCATGAGAAAAAGAGAAGAATCCTTCTTTTTCTCTTTCATGCCATTAAATGTTTTGAGTAGACCTCTGCACA
The DNA here is from genome assembly GCF_014898055.3 of Talpa occidentalis. NCBI lineage: Eukaryota > Metazoa > Chordata > Mammalia > Eulipotyphla > Talpidae > Talpa > Talpa occidentalis. The sequence continues at coordinate 37,469,378 of NW_023601212.1, read as the reverse complement.
CTTTTAAAACATGCATTTGTTTTTAACAGTCACTCAGAAAAAGTGCCCGGTGTGTCCTCAAAGGCACAACTGACATCTTCCCTCATCATCAGAGGCCCAGTGGGGCAGTTGAAGTTGCCCAGACCCATCTAAGATTGCCTGGAGTTGAGGTCTCCTCAGAAAGATTACAAAATCTATTTAGTTTCATGTAAATGATCTCCAGGTGAAGAAATCAAAGCTCAAGGCAACTAAATGATTTTCCAGGATCACACTTTAAATTAGTAGCAGATTGGTCCTGATGTCCTAATTATTGGTTCTGCGCTCTTCCCACTGTAAAATCTCTAGTAAAACTTATTTCATGAGCCTGCAGGATAAAGCAGGTCTTCCAGGTCTATTCATGCGCAATTAGCTCCCCGGAAATTTCTTAAAGGACTCTAACCCCTGGATATGAGGATTCCTATCTGTAGGGTAAAGAAAATATCAGGCTTTTCTGCCCTTCTGCCATCAGGATAGATGATGGATCCTTGTCCTGAATGCATGCCTGATGGTGGGCACCTGGAATAGGGTGTGGGCATAGGTAGATGGGATTCAGCTGAGCTAAGACTGTGCTTTTAAGGGCGGCGTCACGGGGGGACGCCAGCAGCACCAGCACCAGCAGCAGCAGCAGCCGAAGCCGAGAAGCAGCAGAACGAACGCTAGAGAGCCCAGATAGAGTGAGGACTTGCTGGGGGCTGGGAGGCCTGCCAGCCTCCCAGCCCCCCAGCCAGCACCCCTGCCTGCCATATGCCTGGTGAACCCCAAATAAAAAACCTGCAAAACTACTGAGGACTCTGACTCCTCCTTTACCCGATCTGCATGGGATCAGAAAACCTGCCTTGTGCCCTGTCCTGCCCCTTACAATTGGCGTAAGTCGGCAAGATCCATGCAGACGGGTATTGGAGCCCTCCGAAGACCTGGAGGGACTAAGGAGAACAGACTTTGCCTGTGACGACGCTGGAGGCACCATGGCGGTATAGAAGATGGATACGTCCACGAGCTACAGGATGAGACCTGGCGTGAAGGAGACGCCCGAAAGGACCAGCCAACGACACCGGAAATGACCAGCCAACGACACCGGAAAGGACCAGCCAATGACCCCTGAGGCAGCAGGCCATTGCTGAAGCAGGGAGAGGCCAATGGACTGATAGACTGATGAACTGATGATTTTGGACTGACAATCCCGCCAGAAGGCGGAGGACCTTAGCAGGTTATGTTTATTTTTTGAGAATCTGGGGGTGGCCAGTGGGCCTAGATGGCCAAAAGCAGCCTGTGTATGCCCAGTGGCCAGGTGGAGGAGAAAAGCCAACTAAGGTGGCAAAAGCTGGTACTGATGCTAAGTTGAGAAGCCCTAAAGCGGCTGTTAAGCAGCCTGGGTATGCTGAAGCCCTGTGAGTCTCGTAAAATCACCTATGGGTGATGCCCTGCTCATTCTTGAGTGAGGGTGAGGAGCTGAGGAGCCCGTCCTTGGGGGACGGGTGGGGAATGTGGCTTGGGGTGGAGCCCAAGCCAAATGCAAAGTTTGGATCCCCAACCCATGTGCTGGTGCAGTGGGTTGGCTTGAGAGCAGGGGTCTGTGAGTCGCATGGGTGGCCATGAAGGCCGAGTGTTGGAGCGACTGCAGACAGAAACCCTGAGGGTTGGCGATTACCCCCAACAGAATAAAATTGCCAATCCCAGAGCTAGTGCATCCTGGGGGTGGATGCTGTGTGTGCCTTGTAGCCGAGACTACAGCCAGAGAAGGCCAGGAAGCCTGACGGCTCCTGGTGTGTTATAGCAGATGCCGTGTGTGATTTCCCCTCCCTCGTATGAGCAGTGCCTTCGGCAGCAGATTTGGTGGCTCATCTGCTGGTACCAATAATTGTCTTTTGCACTTGGTTGGTGCCCTGCCTGGACTTATTTGTGTTCTGTTGTATTTTGTTATGTTGTATTTTGTTATTTGATGTATTTGCTTTTGTGGGCCATGGCTGCATTGTTTGTTTGCTTAGAAAATTGTGTATATATGTATAGACTGTATGGCAGAAAACCCTGAGGGGGTGGACTGTAGGGTAAAGAAAATATCAGGCTTTTCTGCCCTTCTGCCATCAGGATAGATGATGGATCCTTGTCCTGAATGCATGCCTGATGGTGGGCACCTGGAATAGGGTGTGGGCATAGGTAGATGGGATTCAGCTGAGCTAAGACTGTGCTTTTAAGGGCGGCGTCACGGGGGGACGCCAGCAGCACCAGCACCAGCAGCAGCAGCAGCCGAAGCCGAGAAGCAGCAGAACGAACGCTAGAGAGCCCAGATAGAGTGAGGACTTGCTGGGGGCTGGGAGGCCTGCCAGCCTCCCAGCCCCCCAGCCAGCACCCCTGCCTGCCATATGCCTGGTGAACCCCAAATAAAAAACCTGCAAAACTACTGAGGACTCTGACTCCTCCTTTACCCGATCTGCATGGGATCAGAAAACCTGCACTGTGCCTGGTCCTGCCCCTACACTATCCAACAGCCTTAAAGAGGAAAAAAAACAACACAAAACAAAAAACCTGTTGCAAGAAATACTAGTAGCAGCCTCACAGGAATGTTTATTAAGTTCTTACAAATGGCAGGTTCTTTACCAGAGGCTTTACATACTCATCTCATTTAAGCTTCAGAACCACCCTATGCAGTAGAAACAACATTGTTATTTCTATTCACATAGGGTGAAACATGTGAAGGGAGAAGGGAGATAATTTGCCTCAGGTCACACTCTAAGTAACTAGAAGAGACAGTTGGACTTGTATTCCAATTGCAAAGCCCATTTCATTAGAAAAATGTACAGGGCTGTGATGCAGGATAGAATTGTTGAAAGGATTCAAACATTGGCTCACTCATTTACTGTCTAGTTTGGAGCAGGTAGTGATGATGCCTTGTCTCAGAACCTCACAGGAGTTTGCACTTGATGTAAATCACCTCAGAAATACTGTGCTCTCTCTTCCTGTTACCAATGACTGTTTCATTCACAATAATAACTGCTTATTGTTCATCCATGATAATTAGTAATTAACCACTTATTTAAAAACAGCTCCTCTCATCCCTTCTAGAGCAACAGACTTTACAAAGGCACTCTCTGGAGAAATATCTCTGCATTCTTGAGATAAATTTTCCTGCCTTCCATTAAACCTAGTTAACTTTCCTGTAGTTTACTGACAATGTGCAAACTAAGTAAAGGGACTAACCACTCTTGCAAGTGTACTTCTGGGGAACCCATTAGGTGAAACCATATGAAATTGCTGTTGTGGAGGTTTAAAAAAAACAAATATCAGTAATTTCATATGGTTCAATCTAACATCACTGGGATTTCTAAAAGTCAAAATGAAACAAAACTCCTTTCTTATGCATACAGCTTATATTTACAAACAATAGTTAGGAGTAAACATCCCCTTATTTTACCAAATAATAATATACACTCATTTGGCTATGTATTAAATAGTATATTGGAATGATAGTATTTCTTTTTTTTTTTTTTTTTAAAGATTTATTTATTTATTTATACAAGCACTGGGTACAGTCAGAAGAGCTGGAGGGTGAGAGAATTCACCAGAGCTAAAGCGGGGAGCAGAGCAGGCGGAAGGACCGAAGTACACTGCTGAGGGGAGCAGCGGGCGGCAGGAGAGGTCTGCGCACCATGTGGGACCCTCACGGGTGGCCGGGGATCGAACCAGCGCTGCAGATGCTGCGGGCAGCTTCGCAACCCAGCACTCAACCGCTGTGCCACCAGGGAGGCCCAAATGATAGTATTTCTGAAACTTGTCCTTGATGCCTATCTCTACCACTAACAAGCATGCAAATCAGCTGAACTTTGATTTCTTTTTTTTCCCAGGATGGATCTGAGCGTCAATGATATAATGTATTCGAATGAAGCACTTGACACGCCAGTTGTTCCATACATGATAGTGGTAATATTATCCCTTCATTTATTCACTAGAATAATCCTGAGAAGTATACAACATATAGTATTACTATTTCCATTGGACATAAAAGAAAACAAGTTAGACCATAGCTTATACATCATATGGCTTGCAGGTGGGAAAGCTGTAACTTCCACCCTTGCTTTTTTGATTTCAAGTGTCTCCTTTCACAACTGGCCCTCATCTTAAGAGGCAGCACTCTGCTCTTTGTGAAAAGAATCTCAAGTTACTTTAAGTAATAAAATCAGTAACAATTTCAACTTGGACTATGAAGGATGTTTTCTGTACTCTGTTAAGAGCTTCCCCACACCCCCATTTGATTGATACCATTGTTATCTTCAAATTTCAGGTTAGGAAATGAAGCTCAGAGAAAGCTGAATAATGCCTGCCTATGTACATGTAGATGGTGAGCAGAGGAGTTTGAATTTGAACCTGGTTCGGGCAGGCTCTAAAGTCTGCTCCTAGCAGTTACCTGATTAAAACATACATTGCTTTTATAATGAGAAAAAATTATCGAGGTGAGAAACAGATTTCTTAATGCTAATGGTGAGACTGGGGGACCCCAGGTGAGTAGGTCCATGACATACCTGAGCCTGTTCCCACTGCGACTCACTCCAGCCTCCTCGGCTTTGGGGCAGTGGCAGGGCCAGGCTGCTGGGCAGCAGACACACAGCACACAGTGCAGCCACTTGCATAGCTGCCATCCAGAGACAATTGTTCTTAGATCTAGGGTTGGTGTGGTGTTCTTTGCCAGAGGCAGAGATTTATATAACTTCTCAGTACTGCCTGTGAAATAGATGACTCAAGGCATTGTTTTCTTTTTTTCAGTGTCTACAGAACTTTAAAAGTGTGTGTTACTTTTCACTAATGATAACAAGGAAGTCTTTTGTCCTTATTGGCAGAAAGAACCCAATGTATTTATCTTTCAAAGGATTCCCCTGCCTTGTGTGCTGTATAAATTTAATCCATGAGAAAACACATTTTACTTGCCACAATAAAATTACCATTCAGACATGTCTTCTCAATGAGTGATGGGGCACATCATTCAGCACATTATTGTCCCATGTATCTCAAATTTTAAAAAATGAAAATGCATAGAAAAATGAATAAAACATACAAATAATTATTGAGCAATATATAAATAATCATTAAACATTCTGTGATAGTTAGCAAAGGCTGGGAAGAGAACACTGCATCATCCTGTGGTTCTTTATTGAATGGTGTAATGGAAATGCTGTACTGTGATTGGGGCTGTGTACAGTACAGGACCTGTACTCCATTTCCTCACCTTCCTGGTACCCTTGTGCAGCACCGAGAAAAAATTTTAAATACAAATAAAAACTCCCTGTGATCATAGAGAATGACATTCAATTCTGTTTTCTAATCATTATAATTGCATGTTCCCATGTTTACTTTGATTCTACGGCTTAAATGCAGGGATGCATCATGCCACAGAGATTGGAGAAACAGATTGTGCTAGAGTGAGCGTGAACTTTCTACAGGTGTGCATGTAGCCGAGTCCTCTTTTGTCTGAGGGGAAATGTGTAGCTAGAAGCTCTCCAAATTAATGTCCCTATGGACACAATACCTGTTCAAGATAGATGATGAAAACATGCTAACTTGAAGTATTCCTACATATTATTAAAATTCAACAGTAACCAGCATTTGTTTAGGACATAGGTGAATGCTTGCTGTTTGGAAGAGGAATAGCTTGCAAATGATAGTATTTAGGATTTCTGGCATGTAATGATAATAAAACTGAGTTTAACTTAATCTGCAAAGATGAAATAATTCATCCAAGAACAAATACTGACGTCATTAGAAGACCAGAACTAGAATGCAGATTTCTTGTTCCCTATCACTGGGGAAGATGGGTCACATTACAACATGAGGTAAGTCCACAGGACTTTAGAAAGGGAAACAAAAATGAATTGTTTTCATCTAATACCAATGATCAACTCATTGTTCATAATGAACTAGGCATGGGGCTCAGTGCTTCAGCTAAAGGAACTCGTTTATTTCTTACAACAATTCTGTTATTATGATTCCTGTCAGCCGGATGAGAAAACTGAGACTGAAAAGAAAATAATCTTCCCCAGATCACTCAACAATTGCTAGCCTGATCACAGACCCCACAGACAAGTGTGTTATTAGTAAGATCTGTGTCACCAGAAAGGTCAAGGGGGAGATAGCACACTGAACTTGGGCGGCAGGCCCCAACACACTCTCCTCCCACGTCCACCCACCTAGCAATTCACCTTTTCACTAGGATCTGGGGGTGTCTGCTGCATCCGAGTTCTACATAGTTTCAACTTTGACCACCTGTGGGATGGCAGGTATAATATCTAAATGCCATTGCTTGTTGAGTAATGGGTGAGTGTGGGGCAAATGTCACCCAGGATCCTTTCAACCCCTGTAATGATAGCAGGTAGGCGAGAGCAGTTGAAAAAAATCCCTGTTTGTGTCTGGACTGTTCTCAGGTTGTTGGGAAGACTATGACGCTGCTGTGTCTCAGGTCACAAGGCGCAAACCCACAGTCTGCCTCCCCGTATGCTGCCCTACTTGTTGGTTCTCACTCACGACTGTGATGGTGGCCTGCAAACCTTGCCCTCCTTCATGGTGTTAACTGAAATAAAAGTCTCAATGATAGACAAAGAGTTTATTAGAAAAATCAAGGTGAGGATTAGAACCTGGCAAACTTTGGCAGATTTTACTCTGAGAACTGCTCTGACTACCCCAAATTTGAGTTCAGTTTATATAGCTTCTTACAGAGTAGCATAGTTGTAGAAAAAGTAAAGGAACAGTGAGTCATTGATCATAGAAATGTCATTATTCTTGACGGGGCATGCAGTTTTTAGTTATAGGTCTAGGCCTTTCAATTTCCTGTTATCTTCACCTAAAGGACTATCAGTGCTATTTATGGGCAAAGGAGGGCAAATGCTAGGGTTTAATAATTTTCCTGACTTCTGAAGAATGTGCTGTGGAAATACAAAGGCTAGGTGCCCATTGTTACAATCTTCTTAACTGGTTCCTTGGTCATCAGTAGTGGGTGAAATGTTGGTTTACCTACAGACATCAAATTATTATAAGGCTGGTTCACAGCACAGGACAGAGCTATGATGGCTGTAGATGGCTGTGCTTTCTTGCCTGCTAGACCAGGGGTGAGGGGAGGGTGGGAGGCAGTCCCACATCATTTGTAATATGTTTACAATAGGAATCTTGAAGCTAATAATTTTCAGCATTTTTGTGATGATTGTTAAAAACATATCTGTTCTCTCTACCCTGGGGGAACAGAACAATACAAATAGATTTCTGCAAAGAATAAGTCAAATACTTCAATAGATGAACAGGCTACAAAGACACCCAATAAACACATGCTGACATACTTACTGCTGCATTTGTTTTTCACTTCTTTCTTGCTTGGAAGCTGCCTTCACATTCCATTGTCCCATTTATGTTCCCTCATTTGAAGTAGTTTTTGGTGGACTTGGGCTAAGAGGCAAATGCTCATAGGTAGGAAGACTGCACCCCTCAGTTATGCTGATTGTTGACTCCCAAGACCATTCTTACAATTGAACTCTTGGAATAGAGGTGGTGAACAAAAAAATTCTCACACAAAGATGACGGCAAATGGACCCTCAATATTTCCTAGGTAAATGTATTGCATCTTGAAGTTAGAATTTTTCACATCTCTGGAAAAGCATTTGGTCGTTGACTCTCCTTGTTTCTGCTGCCTCTTGGTATCAGAAACCATAACTGGTATCAGTTCCATAACTGACACCAAGAATAAGATGTCTTATTCTTCCAGAGAAGGCAGTGGAGGGGAGAAAACATTGTTGCATCCTCTGATATGACCAACCCTTAAGTTTAGCAAACTTGACTGATGCCAGAGACACAATTCTTCTCTAAGTGACCATTTCCTTAAGAAGTAATTTTACCCAATAAGGAGGAGGAATAAAACTGTAGCCCTAACATTTGACCAGGTAAAGGGGAGACTAGATAGTTTTTTTTAAAGTTATGTTTATTGAAGTAATGTTTGTTTACAACACTATATACAATTTAGGGGTATAGGTTCACACCTCTTCAGATGTATGTTACCACAGCACACCCACCGCCAAGGTACCCACAATCCTTCACCACAGTCCATTGGCACTCCCCAACACCTCTCTCTTTTGCTCCCCTTCCTCCTTCTCTGCTTCTGGGATCCTCAGTTCTGTGTTCACATTTCAAGGGTTTGTTTTTTGTTTTTCCTGTTCCTTTGCTTTTTTAAAAAAAATATTTCACGTATGAGTGGAATCATCTGTATTTGTCTTTCTCCTTCTGACTTATTTCACTTAGCATAATCCTTTCCAGTTCCACCTATGTTTTTGAAAATGACAAGCTTTCATCTTTTTAAAAAATAACTCAGCAGTATTCCATTGTGCAGTGAGCTATACCACATCTTCTTTCTCCACTCATCTATCTATAGGCAAGGGGAGACTGGAATATTCACTGTTCTTCTACTTACAGACTCCTGCGTGGGGGAGGAAGCTTTCCTATAAAACTAAGAAAATCTGATGTGGAAACGCAGAAGTTGTTAAAATGCTAATTTCAGAATTCTGGGCTATTGCTGAAGTTGGAAGCCTGGAGGGGAGAGTTTACTTTTGAGAATCCCATTTATTGTATTTTGGCTGTGAAAGTCAAGGTCCAGAAAGTGGGATTTGGAGACAAAAGAGGCCAAATTGATTCTGGTGATAGAGGGATTTTCTGTTTCCCCCATTGGTCCTAATGGAGTATTCAAGGTGTATGAATTTGGAGAGGTGGAAAAAGGGAGAACACAGGCAAACAGAGAGAAAAAAGACTGGAGTGGCTGTGGTAGATTAGGTCCTTGAAGCAACACAGCCAGGAGAGGATCCTGAGAACATTCAGGACTGTTACTAGTAGCTTTGATATTCAAATGTAGGATAATAATTCTTCTGCTCTAATCTACCCCCTGACCTACCATAAATCTACTGCACACATTAACACTGTGATTGTGGGAATCTGGGGCACAGGAAGAAGGGTACAGAAGGTGACCAAGATAGAGGACCATGAGGATGCCCTGCAAGAAGCTTGGAGAAGAGCAGAGGGGGACAAACAAGAGCTGATAGACAATGGTGGGGGTGTGCATTGTGGATGACCTGAGATCCAGTGTTTGGATGTTAGAGAAAGTATCATCTCAATGGTGGGTATTTGGAGACACTTGAGCTAAGGTATCAATAGCTCAGGGCCATGTCCACCCAGAAAAAAGTCCAGATAGAGCAAAGTCTACTAGATTTCCATCCCTGGAAGGAATCCAAGAGTTTAGAGAGAGAGAGTGAAATCGATGGTCTATGCAGAGAAATACAGTGTTCCTGGGTTGCGGGAAGGTAGGTCAGACAGCAGAGCTTCAGAGCACCCCCCAAGGGTTTACCTTAAGTCTGCTTAAGGGACAGTGAAGAATTCCCAGCAGAGTGGTGAGGGAGGGCAACCCAGCTCAGAAGGAATGAGGAAGAAAACTTGGCTCAGAAACCACAAACAGAACCAGGAACAAAGGGTGGAGTTCCAGGAAGAAGTAACTGATTTCTCTTCCCTGGGAAAGGTGAAATGTGTGTGAAATCCCTCTTTCATTCAGAATCCTAGTGTCTCCATTATTCCAGGAAGTCAGACAACTCACTACAAAGGGAGCTGCAGATGTGAGGGGAGAGAGAGGCACATCAGAGTTCTAGACCTCACTTGTGTATTACCTGCTGTGGGACTGGTCTCGCTTCAAAGGTCAGACAGGCTTTTTTTGAAATGCCCAGAATAGGACTGTTTTTTATAATACCTGTCATTTTGGTATATGGAACAAAGGTCAGTCAAGGCACTGGAAGCTAAAAAGCTCTTGCTTTCCCCCAATCCCTTTGCCTTACCCCTCCTCAAAGAATTGGCTACTCCTCCCTCTCAAGATCTAAAAGAATGTAGTTTGGGGGCTATCTTCCAAATTTGGGTTCATGACTGAACATGTCTCCTGTGAGAAATACATCTTTTTACCCTTAGAGTAAAACATGAGATTATCTCCTCCTTGACATGTGAATTATATGCCCCCCACCTTGGTGCCCCAGCTCCCTCAGCACAGGATATAAACCCCTAGTTTGCCTCCTTTTAACTTTAGGATTTACAGTCATGTATCCTCTATATGTATATTATTAAATTGGTCTTTTGCACCTACTAATATGTTCCATGTTAATTTGTACGTTCATTTGGTCTCAGAAGAACCCAAAGGGTTGGGGGAATTTCCCCTGCCCACCCTCCAACCTTCTTTCCCCTTCTCCCTCCTCCCAGTTCTCCAAATCTTTCCCTGCTCACTCCCTCTAGAAGCCTCCTCTGTTCCAACAGCCCTCAGGTATATCCCTGCAGAGCTGGCAGCTGATTCATACATAGGTCCAAATGTAGCTCTTCCTTTAGCATGTCATGAGGGGCATTGTTGACATGTGTTTACTCTCTGGCTGTAACTGCACTGAAGTCTTTCTTAGGGAAGGTTGAATGGCTAAGAACACTGGACATGAGTCCCAATACTGTCTCTACCTCTTTCTAGTTGTGTGAATGGGGCGACTTTAGTTAACCTGGAAAAATGGAGAAAACAGCCATACCTGCCTCACCTCGCTGCTGTGAAGATCAGATGAAACAACATGTGCAAAGCACATACATAGTGCCTGGCCCATAATATGTTCTCAATAAAAATGACTTCGCTGAAATGTCAGGATATCGATTTTGAAGACAATTTGGTGGTATTTATTAATGCTGAACATATGCATAAATTATGACCCAATAATTTCATTCTTATGTATTTATCCCCCCCCCCAATTGAGTCTTTTGTTAGTTGATAAGATCATCATGATGGGAATACATTATGAATTCTGAAAAGTCAACCAACAAGGTTTTGAACTACAACCCAGTGATAACTTGGGGATTGTCCCTGCTATAGTTTATCCATAGTGACGTGGTTTTGTCTCTTCGGCCCTTAAGTTCCTGAGTTTCACAGGTCTGAAGTTTTTGGCACACCAGAGTCAGGTGAGTTACATAGTTGTGTTTTGGAAATTGGGGCTTTGTTATTAGAAGAATAATTAAATCTTGGGCAGGAATTGGCTGACTTCCTCAAATAGACTGCTGGGCAGGGTTCTTGGCATGAAGGTATTTGTGCCAAAATGCTTGAGTTTGTCCATAAAATACATAGAAGGAAATATAGGTGAAACACTATGTGACATGCTCCTCAAAGACATATTTACAGACACATCACCCAAAGCAGTGATAGGGAAGGCAAAGATAAACAGCTGGGACTACATTAAATTAAAGAGCTTCTGCACAACAAAAGCAACAATAACCAAACAAAGAGAAACCCCACCGACTGGGAGAAAATTTTTGCACCCAACACTAATGATAAAGGACTGATCACAAAAATCTACAAAGAGCTGATGAGACTCAACAAAAACAAAGAAAATAATCCAGTCAAAAAATGAGCAGAAGAGCTAAAAAGAAACTTCTCTGAAGAGGAAATGCAAATGGCCAACAGGCATATGAAAAAATGTTCAACATCACTTGTAATAAGGGAAATGCAAATCAAAACTACAATGAGATACCATCTCACACCAGTGAGAATGGCACATATTAAAAAAACTAGCAACAACAAATGTTGGCGAGGATGTGGAGAGAAAGGAACTCTCCTGTACTGCTGGTGGGAGTGCAAACTGGACCAATCACTATGGAAAGCTGTGTGGAGATTCCTCAACCTACTAAAGATAGAGCTTCCATATGATCCAGCAATTCCACTCCTAGGTATTTACCCAAAGGACACAGAAACATTAATTCCAAAGAGCACCTGCACCCCTATGTTTATAGTAGCACATTTTACAATAGCTAAGCTTTGGAAACAACCCAAATGCCCAAAAATAGATGACTGGATCAAGAAGATGTGGTGCATATACACCATGGAATATTACTCAGCATTCAAAAAAGATAAACACATGCAATTTGCAGCAACATGGATGGAGCTGGAAGGGATCATGCTCAGGGAAATAAGCCAGAAAGAAAAAGAAAAATACCGGATGGTCTCACTCATAGCAGGAATCTAGAAAACCTAAATATGGACCAGGAAAAAGAATAACTATAAGAAAGAAAAAAATCAAAATCAACAAACAACTATGAACCAGAGATACTCTTTGAGAGGGGGGAGGAGGGATTGAGGTCAAAATCAGGGTTGCAATTGTATGGGGAATATAAAAATAAAAAAAAGAAAAAAAATCAGTGTTAATAACATTATTACTGGTGGTTAACATTTGAAAATGGAAGTATGTTTTTAAAATGTACTTGCTTTTCAAATACAGCTTTTTCTATTTTCCTATTTAAACATTGATTCAAAAGACCACCTGTACCCCTAAGTTTATTGCAGCACTATTTATAATAAGTAAAACCTGGAAACAAGCCAAATGCCCAAAAATAGATGACTGGATCAAGAAGATGTGGTACATATACACCATGGAATATTACTCAGCAATAAAAAATGATAAATTACTGCCATTTGTAGCAATATGGACGGTGCTAGAAGGAATTATGCTCAGTGAAATAAATCAGAAGGAAAAAGAAAAATAATCAGATGGTTTCCCTTATAGCAGGGATATAGAAGAATCAAATAAGACATCAGTGTAAAAAAATACCAACAGTACAAAACATAACAAAGCAAAAACAGACATTATAAACCAGAGACATCCTTCAGGGGAGGGCGAGGGAGAGGGATCAGAGGGAGGGAGGGAGGAGCACAGGGGACTGAGGTGATGGTGCACAGGTGCACTGGTGAAGGAAATTCTATGGGGACTACACCTGAGGGGGTGGGGGAAGCAGATATTGTTTAAAAATGAACAATGATGTAAAAAATAATTTAAAAAAAAATAAAGGTTGCTACCATAAAAAAAAAAAAGCTTAAGTTTGTGCCAAAGCGCTTGAGTTTTCATTGTCCAGGACATTCTTACTTGATCCTCATTAAACTCTCATTTAGTAAAACTTAGCTCAATGTTCTCTTATTCGCTCTTCAGCAGAATTTTTGCACAAGGTTGCAGTATTTTATAGATAGCCCTTATTGATATAATTTTTGTGCAATTATCAAATGGTCAGCCAATTCTACTTCTCTGTCCCTTCCTCCCTCCTTCTTTCTTCTTATCTCCCTTATAACATATTTTTAGATATTTCATAAAGTGCATAAAACACAGGCATACTTTACAGGTGACTTTTAGTTACAGCATATTATTTTGAATGACTATGTCCCATGGATCAGGGCTACCCAAAATATAGTAATTAAAACCTTGCCACAAAAAAAACCTCAAGGTCCAAGAAGCCTCACTGGTAAGTTATATTAAACATCTTAGGAAAAAGTACTGATCAAAGACAAATTATTTTATGTTACAGAAAAGAAGGATATACTTCCCAACTGATTTTATGAGATCAGCATACATAAGACCAAAAAACAAGAAAAGAAATATTCTGGTTAATATCCCTCATGTACAGAGATACAATAATTTAAAGCAAAATATTAACAAAATGAACCCTGCAATATATAAACCAAATAGTACATTATGACTAAGTTTATTTCAGGAATGAGTGCAGGAGCAGTTTAAAATTTGAAAATCACTTGGTTTGGTTTCTTATTAAAAATAAATAAATGAAAAAAATTTAAAAATAGAAAGAAGAAACCCATGTAGTCATTTTAATATGCAGACAATTATTTGACCATACTGACTTCTCTATTCATGATAATAGAAGACAACATCCTTTGTTTGCTAAAGACCTGTACATTAATATACTTACTGGACAAAGACTGGACAGCTTCCCGCTGAGAAGTGCTTGCTCGTCACTTCCTGTCAATGCTGTACTGGAGGTTCAAGGCATAAAGACTGGAAAAGAAAAAGTAAAAACCTTGACATAAATGTCTATGGAGAAAATCATATGAAATTCACATGCAAAAAAATACAGCAGAAATGATATTTAGGGACTTCACAGAATCCAAGCCCAATATATAATAATCAGTTGTGTCTCTATCCATTAGCAATGACTAATTGGAAGTTGAAATAAAAAAGAAAGCCATTTTTAGCAGGGTCAAATATATGAAATACTTATTGATAAATTTAATGGGCTACCTGTGAGATCTGAACATCTGACCACTACAAAACATGGCTGGGAGAAGTTAAGGCAGCTGGAGCATTTTCCCCATTGGGGGTCTTGTTACAAAATGGAATGCATCAAGGCCCATGTAACCATGCAAACTGTGGGATATGAAATGGGGGATAGGGTGCCCTGCAGTGCCTTTGCCATCTGTGTTGGCAGCAACAGGAGACGCCCTCAGACATTGTCAGGTGAAATTATTTGAGACAAACAATTCATAAGTACATGTCCTCTGAGAACTCCCAGAACTGTGAGGCATTTGGCTTAATTTCCCTGACATGATGTCGGGCCCAGATAACAGTTTATAGAAGCAGATCCATAAACCTAGACTGACTTCTCTATAATGTGAACTTACCCGAGAGCCACTGTCTTTGGTTTCTGGAATAACTTGAATGATGGAAGTCCTGCATTCTTATATATGGGTAAATAAATACCCTGAGTGAATGGATACATAAGTCAATAAATGATTCCACGTCCTCCCTTCACATATTGATAAGGATACAGCCTTGGGCTGATGTATTGAGGACTGTAATACACAGAAATATCAAAAGAGCCCAGAAACAAATTGCTGGGATTTTTCATGTGAGGTAATTTCCAGAACAGCCTTTAGTAGTTTGCTTTCAGTATAGTGAACTTTGATTCATATGAGTGAAACTACACATAACCTATTTACTGTTCAAACTAAATTTGAGTTGGCAGCATATTATTCAAATATTTTTGTAACTAACTTGTACTTAGCAAAAAGAAAGGGAGGAAGAGAGAAAGAGGGAGAGGAAGTGAGAGATTGAGAAAGAGATTATGTGGTTGTCTTTGTGGAAAGGCAGATGTCCTGGCAGTTAAACCTAACCGCTTGAGTATTAATGTTATGAAAATAACAAAGGGGTGGTTGTAAACACATTTACTACCCGACTTCAAAAGCTCACATTATTTATCATTGCGCTACAAGCTTAGGATTTTCCCAGAAGAAACAAATTGCTAATTACTTATATAGAAATGCTTCTCCCGGCAACTCCCCCCCCCCGCCCCCCCATGATATAAAATGGATTTAAATGTTACATTTACCACCTGGTCTTTTGCAACTGTTTTTCTCATTATCCATTCCCTACCTTCTCTCAGAACAATAGGTAGGCTGCATTGAGCAACAAAATTTAATTTCATCCAAACCATTTGAATACATTGCACATAAAGAATTAAAAGACTAAACTGATGTTGAATTAAGATAAACAGAGAAGGAATTAAAATGAAGATGTGCATTTAAAAAGTCCCCTTTTGGATTCCAACATCATTCATTGATTTACTATTATAATTTATTTACCGGAAGTCTTCCTTATTCTGTGCCTGTTTCAATTCCAAGAGTCTTTTGTTGGGAACAAGGAAGGGATCATGACATCTGAGGCTTTCAGGATGCATGTAGTCTGGTCAGTTGACAAGCCACATAGGGGTGGGAAAGGAAAAGGCAGTCTCAGCAGATGGAGACCATCAGATGGTCTGTTGTTTCTTTCTATATATTTCTGTAGAGGAGAAATGTAGAAAATCTTTTGTCCTAAACTATCTATGCTCTGTTATGAGAAAATGAAACTCCAATCTGTTGACTAACATGCATTTCTTTTCAACTGGCACTTCATTACACAATTTTAAGTATGCTTGTTCACAAAGAATCTTCCATGGCATTGACTATAGAAGGAAATTACTTAGAATAGGTATAAGGAGAAAACACCTGAATAATATATAAATGAAAACACTCAAAGATTCTGATAATTGTAAAATACGTCATACAGAATTCCAAATAAAAAATGCATCGTTTGTTGTGAAATGGACATCTAAGATGTTTCCAAACAAACATTTGAAAAAGTACAGACCAAGTTGGGTCTGCCATTCCACAACAGGCCAAGGGCAGCTCCCCACCTTGTGAATCCATTGTTCTCCGGTAGCCTTTCTGGTGCTGAGGACTCCCACTCCTCCCCTCATAAAGTTATCACTGAGCTTAAAGACAACACACAGAGGTCATCAGGCCATCAGAAAGCAAACTGTCTGCATCCTCTTGTTCCAAAAGGACCAACTGAATCACACTTTGCTCAAAGTTGTTATTTAATAAAAATATTTTTTTTGCCTTCAGTTACTCTGAAACCAAGTGAAGAGTATGTTATAAATTATTCATGCACAAAATTCTTCTTTCAAATGAGTGTATAAATGTTCTGAGTTTTGACAAAAACACAATCACTATTTCTTGAACTTTAGAGAGACTGCTGTGTTTCTTCCCAAAATATATATTAGCACCAGAGAGTCAGGAATTCTTATTCAACAAAGGAACAGTGATTTGTAAAAATTTTTTGGGGGGTTTGGAAGTGAACAATAGCCTAAATATTTTTTGATTATTGATTTAACTTGGAATTAACAATTATCAGTCCTTGTGATGTTATAGTTTAGCATTAATCTGTCTATCTTAGGAGAGATATACAAATTCCCCAAAATATCTCAAAACAAAACTAATTCAAATTGCTTCTCAATCCACTCTTCTTATATTTTTATTTTTTTTTATTATTTTTTAAAAAGATTTATTTATTTTATTTATACAAGCCTGGGTAGAGTCAGAAGTGCGGGAGGGTGAGAGAATTCACCAGAGCCAGAGCGGGGAACGGAATAGGCAGACTGACAAAACACATTGCTGAGGGGAGCAGCAGGTCCAGCAGGAGAGGTCTGTCGCGCCATGTGGGACCCTCACCGGTGGCCGGGGTCAAACCGGCGCTGCAGAGGCTGCGGGCAGCTTCGCAGCTCAACGCTCAACCGCTGCACCACCAGGGGAGGCCCACATCATCTTATATTTTTAAATCTTACTCTCTAGAATGTAAGGATTCTAAAACATATTAGTGATTATAAAATTAGATGATAACATATACTGGACATATTTCATAGACTGGCCAGAACCTGTACAGTGGTCAGCATTTGCTAAAGCCCTTATAGGGTACCAAAACTACTAAGAGAATTGTATATTTGGACTCATATATTTAAGCCTCTAAAAATCTCTAGGAGGTAAGAAATACTATTGTAATTTTACAAAGGAGTTAACTCAAATAGAGATTAGGGAACTTGAACAATCTTAAGTTAAAAACAGCAGACTTGGGGCCTCCCCTGGTGGCACAGCAGTTGAGCGCTGGCCTGTGTAGCTGCCTGCAGCCTCTGCAGTGCCAGTTCTATCCCCTGCTGCCGGCGAGGGTTCCGCATGGCACAGCAGACCTCTCCTGCCCTGCCCGCTGCTCCCCTCAGCAGTGTATTTCGTCAGTCTTCCTGTTCTGTTCCCTGCTCTGGCTCTGGTGAATTCTCTCACCCTCCCACGCTTCTGACTGTACCCAGTGCTTGTATAAATAAATAAATAAATCTTAAAAAAAAAAATACCCAGCAGACTTGGGGTTTGGATCTAATCAGACATGCTCTGATTAGCACATGCTCATTTGCTTTCGGCAGCCTTCATCTAGTCAGTGGAGTTCTACAGTGTGCCCAGCACTGGGCACAAGGAGCACTGGCTGATTGTCTCAGCACCAGCTGTCCTTGGCCTGAAGCTTCATTGCATCTAGTCCCACCACAGTGGGTCACATTGACCACCCTCTCAGACCATACACCACCTTGATCACTTTGCTTATTATTTTTTAATATAACAGGTTTATTGGGATATAATTCACATGCCATACAATTTATCCATTTAAAGTGTATGCAGTTGATTGCTTTTAGTATATTCACAAAGTTGTGCAGCCATCACCATCATCACTTCTAGAACATTTTCATCACCCTAAAAAGAAACCTCCAACCCATTATTGTTTCCTTCCAGTCCCTCTCCCCCCAGCTCCTGACAAATGCAAGTCAGTTTTCTGTCTCTATGAATTTTCTTCTTTTAAACATTTCATATAAATAGAATCATATACAAGGTGGCCTTTTATATCTGGCTTCTTTCATTTAGTGTAATGTTTCCAAGGTCCATTCATGTTGCAGCATATCTCAGTCTTTTATTGCTGAACAATATTCCATTCCAATATAAATGTACCATATTAAAAAAAAGTCCATTAGTAACCTGAGGGATTTGTTTCCACTTTTGACTTTTAGGAAGAATGCTGCTGTAAACATCTGTGAGGGCAGACTTCTCCTGCCTTGCCCGCTGCTCCCCTCAGCAGTGTCTTCAGTCCATCTGCTTGTTCTGCTCCCTGCTCTGTCTTTGGTGAATTCTCTCACCCTCCCGCGCCTCTGACCTGTACCCCAGTTCTTGTATAAATAAATAAAAATAAAAAAAATAAACATCTGTATGTTTTTGTACGGCTGTATGTTTTCGTTTCTCTTGGGTGTATACCTAGGAGTGGAATTGCTGGATTGTGTGATAACTCTATGTTTAGCCCACTGAAGACCTGCCAGTTTGTTTTCCCTTCTTTCTTATTGATATTAAAAAGTTCTCAGCTCACTGTTTCAGCAAAAGTGACTTTTCTCACAATCTAGAGGCAGCTAATATTAGAAAGCAGAGTAACTAGACTTTGTCTTTAAACAGCACAAATTTGAACATCTGGTTGGCCAGAAATAGTCACTTTTAGTAATACAAACCAAATGGAAAGCTCAGATCACCTTTACTAATGGTCCATCTCTTCTGAATACAAAGTCTCTAATTCAGTCAGTACAAGAAACAAATTTAATAAATGATAGTAATAATACTAGCTAACATCTGCTAAACACTATGGATGTTCTGGTCAGTCTATGAAGTCTGTCCAGTGTATTTTATCATCTAATTTTATAATCACTAGCATGTCTCAGAATTCCTAAATTCTAGAGGGTAATATTAAAAAATATAAGATGATTGGATTAAGAAGATGTGGTACATTTATACAATGGAATACTACTCAGCTATTAAAAAGATGAAACCATGCCATTAGTGACAAAATGGATGGAACTGGAGGGGATTATATCAAGTGAAATAAATCAGAAGGGCAAAGATTAACACCAATGATGATTTTACTCTTTTGTAGATTATAAAGAAAAAAATCCCAGACAAAACTAAATCAAAACAAAATCCTGGAAATCTGGCTGTAGAGCTGAAACTACCAGAGAGGGAGGGTAGGAATGGGGGAAAAAGAGAGAGGGGACCTACTGGACTATGGTGGAGGATTATTGGTGCTTTGACGGGTTCTGGTGTGGCAATATATGTCTGAAGATGTGAACCTGTAAACCACTATTAGCTTAATAAAAAAATACAATTTTAAAAAATCGTAAGGATGACAGCTGTATTTTATCTACTCTGATGACTAAGTGTGGGGGGCAGAGGAGGGAGGTTAGCTTGAAGTAAGAAATGCTAAAACAGAAGATGACTCTTGCAAATGGAATACTATTCAGAAGAGAGTCACCTAGATAAGTACAGGATATTTTCACTGAGGGTATTTTATTTTTAGGAACCAGGAGATATTGAAAGAATTACTGTTGTCATTTCTCCTGGAGAAGCATAGTCATGATACTGTCTCTAGGTAATAGTTTTTTATAGGTATACAGAATTTGTTGTCAAATAAAGTGTGATAGAAGATAGTAAATATTAACTGAAAGAGAAATAAGTAAGTATATTAATATAACATTTTTATTGGCTTTTTAAAAAAGTTCCTGTTGTAAAGTGCCCATGTCTTCCCTAGTATGAAGGTTCATAACCTACTTCAAGGTCTAGTGAGTACACAGAGTTAAACAAACAAACAAACAATGAGAAACAAATCTTACATGGTATCTTGTTTATGATATGCTTAAACTAAAGATGGATATATTTATATTTATGATAGCAAATATTAAGGAGACTTTTATTTACAAGCCACTGCTTATAAAGAATAATTATAATTTGTTCGGTAATGGCATCCTATTAAAAGAATTGTGTAAGAGAATCCACAAGTAAGTTTCTTCCTGGAAATAAAACCAAATTTTCCATTTGATTCAGTATGGTTAGAAAAAAAAAAAACGAGTGTTTATCTGAAGAGCGTATTGTATTGATTCTGATTTTGTATAAACCTGACCAAACAGGAATTTCCCATTTGGATTAAAACTCTGAATCCACAACTATGAAAAAAATTATAAACTTGATTATTTTCAATGAATTTTAAATTGCCCTTAGAAACTTTCCCAAAGGCCACAGGAAAGATCCCTGTTCTACATTCTGCTTTCATCCTTAAGATCCAGTTATGGGCTGCTTGCAGTCATCTTCATTCCTCAGGTAAGACTAGACGTTTCTATTTAGCAACCAACCCAGGAACTAGATTTCACCACACTGACCACATCTTCCTTCTCCGTATCATATTTGTAGGCTTTGGGTCCTGAAAAGAAGTAAATGTAGCCTAAAAGAGACAAAGTTGAAATCGTGGTTACTGAAAATGATGTGCAAATTCATAAATAGGAGGATTTCTTATCCTAACTTTCTTGAGGTTGCACCAAAGAATGCTGGGGATTTAATTAGGTGGCAATTAGTCCTCGGCACTGCTCCCCACTGAGCCCTAGCACTCAACACCGCTAATTCCTCAATTAATTGTTGCTTATCTTTCTTTCTGTTCTATACTGCTTCTTGGGGTTATTGACAGTCAGTTATATTCTGTGCTTCTGCTCAGTTATTTCCCTCCAGGAAATCCCCTGCCCTTTGCTTTCCCTGGTCAAATCTCTAGCTGTTCTTTAACATGCAATTGAAGTCCCATCATCAAACCTCCAACTATAGATGATGGTTCTGATCTTTTTTTTTTTCCCCTCAAAATACCTCTTGCCATTATTGTGACCACCACCATACAATTCAGTGCTAAATTACAGATTATTGTATTGTCTAGAAATTTCATCTGTGTTGGATGGATGGTTATTTCCCAAAGATATTATCCATCTCACAAGAGCAGGTACTGTATCTGGAACTGTCTTAGCATTTCTATGTACTGTCCAATTCTGTGTTACATGCTCAGGAAAATTGTGTTGATGGATCCAAAATAGTCAGTGAAATGTTTCACCTCACATCAATTCAGTTCAACTTCCCCAACTGTTTGTTAAATATCAGGAGTTGGGTGATAGAGTGAGGAAAGTCACTGGCAAGGTGGAGAGACTGTGCATTTTAAAGATGAAAAAGGCAATTCTGGTCTGGGTGAACGTAATGTTGTAGATGACGAGTAGACTAAAGCTATATTTAAAATTTTTCTTTTGCAAAGGGAAACTACAATGGTAGAGCATTTACAGTTGCTCTAGTGGTGAATCTGGTTAGCTACATTTATAAAGGATTCAGGACCCAAAATGAGAATCAAGGACCCCCATTTGAAACCCCCCTTTCTGTTGTGTTAAAGCAGAGCCCAGCCTCCTTTTACAACTTCCACAAAAACAGTTTTCTGTGGAACCACTCACCATTTAATTCTACAGCGGCATCTATTTGACCATTTACTCCAGAAAATTCCTCTTCGGTATATTTTGGATAGTCTTTTTCCATTTTCCTTTTTCGTTCATCATAGCTGGAAGAAATATTATTTTATGAATAATATTACGCGTGGATGCACACACACACGCACACATTCGATCACTACTTCACTACTTTCTTAGGTTTCTGAGATTCTAACACCCGGTTTGGGGGCCACTTGCTCTAAACAAGCTCTTTAAAAAAACTCCTAAATAGTTTGCTTAGAATCAGTCATTCTATATGTTGTAGCAATGCATCCCTATAATAAAAAATTATACACTGTCTTTCAAAAGGAACTCTACTCGTGCTTTATATACTTTTGTGTCTTGTAATCTCTCTTTCTTTCTCTCTCATCCCACATATATGAATTTCCTTACTTACCAAATAGCTAAAAGCCCTTCAAAGGGGCCTTTATTCATGGGCAATTTTCTGTACACGCATATGAAGAGGTCAAACAAATGAAGTGAATGAATAAACAAATGTATGAATGGCCAACAAATAAAGGTAAGAAGACTAACTGAAACTCCTATTTTTAAGTCGATTTAATTGAATTAAATTGTTTTTGTTTCCTGAAGAGATTATATGACTGACCAAATAGTAGATTAGGATAATTGTTCAATGATGCTTGTTCTGGATCAGCAAGCATCATTCAAAGATAACGTTGAAGATTGGTTAGTATGTCTCTTTGAAATTTTGTGGTTTGCATAAGTCATATGACATGTACGAGTTCAGCATGCAGGGAGAGCAGACTCATCTCTTCCAGAAGATGTCATTTAAAATGTGAGAAATTCCCTTCTGAGTAGGACAGAGTTCCCAGTGGGGACATACCCCGGGTGGACATTTTTTTCCCACAAAAGGTCAAACAGTTTCTACTGGTGCCTGGGCCACCAGGTGGTTTCCTGTGGTAGCAGGTCAAAGGCACATTCTCCTGAGATATGCCCCTCATGTGGCTGACTACACAGGCCAGGGGACAGATCCACCATATTGAGCAGGGAGTGAAGACTGGGAGAAAAGCCAGGCTAAAATGTTTGAATCACTTTATGGAGGGTTGAACATAAGAGAGCACTAACTCTCCGCAGTACATTTGCAGGAGAACCATTAGAATCTTCTAGAATGCAAGCTATCTGGAAAACCAAGCTTGGAAAACCAAGCTATATGAGTGACTATAGCACAAGTGAAAATGATATCCTATATTGCCTGGTCATCAGAAGAACCAGTACCCTCATTCTATTCTTACTGACTACAAAATATGGGGAGAGGAGCTAAGAAAAAACTAGAGGAGAGAAAAGTCCAGTGCACTGATCCTGGGGTCTCCATTTCCTTTGACCACTGTTTCAGTGTCTGAAATCTAGAGCCCTTTATTAAAGACAGAAATGCAGGTTGTTCACCTATTAATTTTTGTCCACTGGGCTGCTTTTCTTTTCTCACTTACCTAAGACTATTGTAGAACTAGAGGAAATGGAAGCTTTGATTAGAGAGAGGGAGGAGGTAATTCTTAAGCTTAAAATATTTGGGGAGTGGACTGCAAAAAAAAGTACAAAGAGGCATTTGGTGTATCTGTAGATACAGGGAAATATGGTGGAGGAGGCTACAGAGGGTGATCTATTGACTTTTTTGCCTGATGCTGACCCCATCCTCAGGGAACAGCTGGAACGCCTTTCACATCTTCATCTTCTTCCATGTGCTCTGAATAGAAGATCGAAGCTGAGCACTTATAGCTGGATCTATGCTTTACCTCTGTGTATGTCAAAGACACATTTATGAGTGTAGAACTTAATCACCATTTACACTTTTTTCCACGGCAAAATGTGTTCTCAGTTTTTAACAAATGAATGACTAGTGAATATTTGCAGGCAGACCTATTACACGTTAAAATGTGTTTATGTCATGCTTGAATTGAATGGAAAAGTCTGGAAAGAACACAGCAAAGAACATTTTTCTTGAGAATATAAAAATAGTTAAAGTAACAGAAGAATAAATCTTGAAGGGAAAATAATGATTAATCCAATAGTACAATCTGAAAAAAAAAAACTTTCCCTCTTTTTTCTGTCTGCAGAGTTCACATCTCAAATCTTACATAAACCTATCTGGAGGATAATGGAGATAATATGTTGTATATAAATAAAATTACATAAATTAGAGATGCAACATCCCTCAGAAAATTATAATTCTCAATCAGACTTGTAAAAGCCTAGGCAATCCAGTAAAAGAGGTCAGTTGTATGGTAAAGAATGGAATTGGACTTTTAGTAGTGAACGTAATGTATTAGATACAGATGTTAATTTCTAGTGATGTCCTTCTAAAACCTATGTAATGTTTAATGCAATGTTACAAAAAACCACACTTAGACAAAATCCTTGGCATCCCTTCTACCATTTCAATATTTAGGTCTCTTTCCCTTCCTGCCAGTCACCTCTAATCCTATAGCTCTTTCCAAAGAGTATTATTCTTAACAAGCTATTTCATTTAGGAGCTAGCTGGCAACATATTAATGTTTAATTTAAGAGGACATTAGGTAGATAGGGCCTTTATAATTAACATGTACTTTTCATTTTGTCCAGTAATATTACTATCGAGCCATCAAAAAAATTACCACCTATTTTTATTATCATTTTACAAAGAAGAGAAACTTTAACACTGAAAAGCAGATAAAATCTCAGAATAACAGAAGGTTCTTGCCAAGAATGTATTGCTGTACTGCCTGTACTGTTGTACTGCTGTACAGCCCCTTGTGTTTATAATATTGTGTCATTCTTATTTCACTGTGTTCTGGAGAAAACCTTGTGATGGCCTAGTGCTTAGTTTGTGGAAAGAGATTTGGGGATTTCTGTTGGAGAGCACAGAGCACAATGTGTACCGTCAGATGGTGCTGGCTTGAGTTCTGACAGCTATCTGCTGGCTCTGTGGTCAGGGGAATGTGTTCTGAGCCCCAGTTTCCTTGACTGGAAAATAATGGTCATTAGTTAGGATTAAGAGACAGTTTTCTCTCTCTCTCTCTCTCACACACACACACACACACACACACACACACACACACACACACACGAGGTACCTCACACATGTAGATACCCAGGGCAAATCCAAGACACAAGACTTTGAAGTTTATTTTGGCCCCAAAAACCATTGAGTCTGATGTATGGAGTTGAGTGAACTCTGTGGCTTGATCTGGGATCCTGAGTCATCGAGTTTAATCTTAACCTAATCTTTAAACATCCTTCATCAAGATAACATTGTGTATTAGGAGGCAAAGGTGGAGAAGAGGTGGAGAGGGTAGTCTAGAGAACGTGGGAGGTACAAGTCAAAAGTACAGAGTACACGTCAAAAAAGGGATTATGATCAAGGATGTTTAGTGGTATGTTTAGGATTTTACTGAGGGTGTAAGAAAAGGAAATTATATGACAAGATGAGATTGATGGGCATGGGTATTTTGACAAGCAGTAGATATACAAAAATTGGTGCAGAGAATGAAGTTGACTGTATGTGGTCAATGAGTAGTGCTTCTGGGTTTAAATTAAGAGGACCTGAAATGCAGCCTCAGATGGACAACTTTTCAGCTGGGTGTCATTGGTCTAATCACTTTATCTTTCTGATTAACATGATTTTCAAACTGTTAATGAAGATTGCAGTACCTACGTATCCAGATTGTTGAGACAGCAGATGGGAAAATGAGAGAATATGAGAAATACCTGGCATGATTCCTGACACCCAACAAACCATCAATAAATATTATTTATTTATTTATACAAGAACTGGGGTACAGGCCAAAGGCATGGGAGGGTGAGAGAATTCACCAGAGACAGAGCAGGGAGCAGAACAGGCAGAAGGATCAAAGTACACTGCTGAGGGGAGCAGCCGGTGAGACAGGAGAGGTCTGTCCCACCATGTGGGAATCTCCCTGGCCGGCAGGGAATCTAACACTCGCTGCAGAGGGTGTGGACAACTTCACAGTGCTATGCACAACCCACTGCACCTCCGGGGAGGCCCCAAGGAAAGAAATTTTTATTGTGAATCTACTATATACTATGTACCTGCTAAAATCATTGCATACATTTTCTCATCACCGAGGTCTTATTTGTGAAACCTAAATACTCCATAAAAATGATTGGCCCTGTAACTATGTTTATTTCCTGAATGGCAGTTGCTTCATTATTAATATTGATTAATGTGTATAAATACTAAATAGATTGATGTTGACAGCTAAACTTCACTAGTGATATCACAGAAAACCCACAATGATATTTTGATGTGGGTTTTCAGATATATTATTTTATTTTTCACCTTTGTAATTTAAGGACTTGATCACTCTTTTGTTTAATTTTATACTTAGAATTTAAATTTAGCAGTAATCTCTGATAATTTCAGGATGAGGATTTCTATCACTTGTCAATGGCAAAACTGACTCATTTCACCACCTATAGAAAACTGAATCAGGTGTTGGGTCAGCTAATGGATGCTTAAAGAGATTGGGAGGTAGGATGGCAAAAGGGGACCTTTTGATAAGGTATCTAAGATATAGATGTAGAATGAATCTAGGAATTTTCCCTAAGGAGCCCTTTCTAGTGAGACAGAAATCTGGTATCTATCCTCTTTAAGCTAATTATCTACCTCTAGCAAAGAATCATATGGATTTCATGGGGGAAATGGTCTTTTGTGAACTACACTAGAGAAGAGCAGGGAAGAGAGTGGTTAGGAATGAAAAAGACAAGAGAAGAGCTAGAATCTTCCATGTACCAATCCAGATAGGAGTCAGGAACTGGGGCCTTGGAGGCAATGAGAAGATTCTGAAACAAAGAATTTGTAACATGGAAAAAAGAAATCTATGCTATAATATTAAGTGGGAAAATGTCACTATATAAAATTGTGTATTTAAAAATGGAGAGAAGCCCTAGAGACAAATAGAAGGAAAATATTAAATGGGTATCAAAAAATGTTGCCATCAGAGGAATTCATTCCCTTTGTATTTTCCATGTCTTCTATAATGAGCATCATATGCTATCCTTGGATGTTATTTCCTGGGCAGCCTCATGCTCTCACATGGCCTCAATCACCACTGGATTATTTGATGAATTCCAAGTTTCTCTCTGCAGCTTCCAAGTCTCTCTGGACATTTTTCTTGGGAACCTCCACATGTACAAAATGGAACTCCTGTTTCTTCCTTGAATTCTGTTACTTTTTAATTTTACTACTTAATAAAGTGGCAAATGTGAAAGACCTAGTTATCACAGAAGTGATCTTTATCTACTCAATCACCAATACATAATTTTTTTTTTGTTTGTTTTACTGCTTGAATGCTATCAAATATACCTGATACTCCTGAAAGTTGTCATCTTTGGCAGGATTACTATAATATTGTCTTTTATTTAATAATTTGATAGTTTTTAGTAATTTTACAAAATCATACTACAATCAGCACAATTTTAGAATATTGCCATCACTCCAAAAAAAGAAACTCCATTCTTTTTTGGTTATTATTTCCCAGTTCCCCTCCCCACAATTCAATTGACCATAGATAAATGGACTAATTTCTAGACTGTTAATTTTCATTGATTTATATGTCTATGTTATGTTAGTATTACATTTATATGTAATACTATGTTTATATGTAATACTATGTCTATGTTATGTTAGTATTACATTTATATGTCTTATGTTAGTATTACATTGTCTTAATTATTGTTGTTTTGTAATTAGTTTTGAAATCAAGAAGTCTGAGTCCTTCAACTGCAGTCTTCTTTTTTAAGATACTTTGACTATTGCGTGTCCTCTCAGTTTCCATATGAATTTTAACAACAGTTTACAAAGTTTTACAAAGAATCCGGGGGTATTCCAGTAGGTATTGTGTTGAATATGTAGATGAATTTTAGAAAATATTGCCATCTTAAAAATATTAAGGCTTCCAATTCATGAAAATGATGTCTTTCCATTTAAATCTTAAATTGCTTTCAAAAATGTTTTATAGTTTTCAGGCTACAAGTTTTCCACTGTATTTCTAATTTTTGGGTTTTTTTGATGCTATTATAAGTGGAATTATTTGTTTAAGTTTCCTTTTATATTGCTCATTGATGTGTACAGAAATGCAACTGATTATTGCATATCAAATTAATACACTGCAAACTTGCTGAACTTATTTACTAATTCTAATAATCTTAGTAGAAGTTTCCTTAGGCTTTTTAAATATAAAAACTATTTGACATGCAAATAAAGATAGTTTTACTTTCTTTCCAATTGGGATGACTTTTTTTTCGTAAGGATGGTGCCAGTTTTATTATCTTACAAGAAGAGAGTAAAGGATGACAGGAAGCTTGTTGCTGCTGGGGGACGGGCACCTGCCTCAGTAGGCGCAGATGGCTGGGGACATTTTTTTTTTTTTTTTAAGAATGGTGCATATCCATCATTCTTGCTTCCTTGTCCTTACTAAAACCTCCAATACCATTTTAAATAGTAGTGATGAGAGTGGGAACTTTTGACTTGTTCCTGATTTTAGGGGGGAAACATCCAATATTTCATTGAGTACATTATTAGCCTTGGATTTTTCATAGGTACCTTCTATCAGGTTGAGGAAGATTCCTTTTATTTTTACTTTTCTGAGTGTTTTTATCATGTAACAGAGTTGGATTTTGTTAAATGTTTTTTCTGCAACTATTGAGATGATCATATGGCTTTTGTTTCTTTATTCCATTGATATGGTGCATTACATTAGTTGAATTTTGGATGTTAAGCCAACTTTTTATACCCTGGAAAATCACACTTGGTAATGATGTATAATTATTTATTTATGTTGGTAGTCTTTTTGGGGGGTTTTGCATTCATATTAACAATATATACTGGTCTGAAGTTTTATTTTCTTGTGATCTCTTTGTCTGATTTTCAGATCCGGGTAATGCTGGCCTCATATAAAGAGCTGGAAAGTGTCCCTTCCTTTTCTATTTTTTTTGAGTTAAAAAAAAATTGATACTAATTTCTCTTTAAATGTTTTGGTAGAATTCACCAGCCATGTAGGCCTGAACTTTTCTTTGTGGAGTGTTTTAATTATTAATTCAATTTCTTCAGTTGTATAGGTCTGTTCGGACATCCATTTCTTTTTGTATAGGTCTATTCAGACATCCATTTGTATCTTTCTAGGAACTTGTCAATTTTATCTAAATTATCTAATTTATTGGTATTCAATTGTTCCTTTATTATGCATTTTATTTCTATAAGATTGATTTTAATGTCCCCTTTCATTTCTGAATTTTGTAATTTAAGTCTTTTCTTTTTTTTACAAGGTCGACCTAGTAGTTTGTCAACTTTAGTTCTGATGTTTTTCTCAAATTGCTTATTCATTATTTCATTTCATTCTATTTCATTTATTTCCACTGTAATCTTTATTATTTGCTTCTTTCAGCTTGCTTTATATTAATTTGTATCTTACGGCAAACAAGTTACTAATTTGTGATCTCTCTTTTTTAAAAATACAGGTGTTTTTACATCTGTAGATTTCCCTTTCAGCACAGCATTCATGGGATCTGTGAGTTATTATAAATCTTTTCATTTTCACTCATCTCTAAGAATTCTCCAATTTTCTTTGTGATATCCTCTTGACTTACTGGTTAAGAATATGTTGCTTAATTTCTATTTATTTGTGAACTCTGCAGTTTTTCTTTGATGTTGATTTCTAGCTTCATGTCATTGTGATCGGAGATGCTACTTCCTGTAATTTCCATTGTTTTACATTTATTGAGACTTGTGTTATCTATTCTTGAGAATATTCCAAGTGAATTGCTTTCAACCAAAGAACTTTTTCAGTATATCTTGTAAGGTGGGTATGCTAACAATGAATTCTCTCAGTTTTTGTTTACCTTGGCAGGCTTTTATTTGGCCTTCATCTTTGAAAAGCATTCCCCCTCCCCTTTGGGCAGTCTGAATGTTTCCCATAATCTTCTGGCCTAACCGGTTTCTCTGACTTCCCTGTCTGTCCTCTCTCATCCAGTCACACTGTTGCCAGAGTGATATTTCTATAATGCAAATCTTTGGGTTTACTCCTTTATTTAAGACTTTTCAAGATGCCCATCTTTTTTATAGACTACTCTCTCCAGAAAGGCCTAGGCTGTCCATCATCTACACCCAGCTATCCTTGGGCTGCCACTCTCATTTTAGCCCTTTTCTAGTCACACTGAACTGCTGGAGGCTTTTCCCATATACACAGCTATTTCACGCATCAGTGCCTTTTCTTCAACTGCTCTCTACCTGGAAGTCCCCCCTGCTCTCCCACCTCCTGCATGGGAAATGCCTACTCAACTCTCATGATGAAGCTCAGTCATTGCTTCCTCTAAAATTCTTTCCTGATAACTTTGCTAGAGATGGCCACGTCCTCTTTGTTTTGACCAAAAATCTTCTATTAGGGCACTTGTGGCACATTTAGATTGCTCTTAAATATTTATCTGTGTATTTACTCTCAACTGTAAGATTTGTAAAGGGCATTAATAGCACCCAACATGTATTGAATACTTATTATATGACAGGCACATTACATTTTTCTCCTTCATTCTCACAACTCTACAGAGTAGATACCATTTCTGTCTCCATTTTAAAGATAAGGAAGCTAAAAAAGGTGATTCAGGTTGTCAGATGATTTCTGCTAGAGGTGAGACTAACACTCTCTTGCTTCTGCTCACACTCCTAAACAGCAAACACTGTGCCTTTAGTGGCAAGGTCCTAACAAAGTCCTAACTGTATAATTATGTGCGATATATATAGGTTGAATGTGATAGCTCAGTTATGCTATTGTTGTTTTTTTTTTTAATTTAAGATTAAAAAACAAGATTTTGAACTCTACCCATCTTCCCTATTTTTAGTATTTATTTCTCTATGGTGACTAGCTATAAAATTCTTAAATAAATAGAGCCACTTGCAGTATTTCAGGGACATTGAGGAAGGAAACAATGTGGAAGTTGTGTCCTAGTTGGCATCAAGTCTTTTATCTGTCTAGAGAGGATTGGAACTGTAGATTCAAGTCACTTTATATAAACTGAAAACCTCAACCATCTCAAAGAATGCTAGCTAATGGCACTCCCCTAATCCCCTGAAACTCCTTGGTGTGGCCTCTGCTCTGCTATTGGTAGGTGAAAGAGCACACTTAAAGGGAGAAGTTTGTTACAGATAGTAAATGTAATATAAAGAAAGAAAAACTGACTGGATCACTAGGCTTTCTAAAAAGAAGGGAAGGCATAACATAAATGTTCATGTGGGGAAGTGGCCCTCGTTGGAAAGTTTCACCAGTATGTCATTTGACGCAATGGCATAAGCATGATTCAACCCCTCTGTTGATCTCACATTGTGGTTCTCTGTCCTGCTCCCCTATATGCTACTATTACACTGACATGTGAGTTCTCACAAACAGAGCCTAAACCACCCTCAGTCCTCAGTGAAAGAAGTTCAATAGTTTTCTCACTGCACTTCATTCACTAAAACTGGCCCCAAGAGTTCAAGGATAATATCTCTGACAGCAAGCATACTGAGATTTTTCTTCTGTTGGTACATTAGTTATGTCATGGACTAAGCTAGCATTAGGACCAAGAATAACCCAAGGAATGATTGGAGATGTGTGTGCTAACAACTGTCAATGGATGGCAATGGAGTACAATTCTTGGGCCACAATTAGAGGCTGTGGCCTCCAGTATTTGAGTGTGGTCATGTGCTTTACCTATGAAACGTCATCGGTTGACTTTGCCCTTTCCTCCCTTCTCCCTCCTTCTTCCTGTTTAGAACACGGATGTAATGACTGATGCTCCATTGCCCACCTTGATTCTTGAGGCAACCACTTAAAGTGAAAGCCATGTGTAAAGAATAGCAGAGCCAAACATTAGAAGGAACTTGGGTTCCCAGAAGACCATAGACCACCACACCAGCCCTTAAATCTGTTAAACTCCAGACATTCACATATACGAGGAAAACTAACCTTACATGTTTAAGTCAGAATTACTTTTGGGTCTCTGTTACTAGGATCTGGGTGCAATTTCTAACTGATATGCGTCTTCATATGACAATAAGATGTCATAGAGGTTCTGCTGAATACAATGTGTGGAATTGGGGAAAGTTATTAGTGGAGTTGTTACAGCAGCTTTTCTGAACTTTTGAGGTCAGCATTGTTCATCTGATTCCTTAGTGTACAAACCTCTGTGTTTGTTGGAGTGTGCAAAGTGAAAGACTTGCTGAAAGGATTGTCTCTTTTTTGCTAAAGGCAATAATTTCAGTTCAATAGGGTCAAAAAAATAAAAAACCTGTAGTCAACTATAGATCTGAGGCTTAAAATAGGGGAGGAGGAGGAAAAGCCATCAAAACAGGGGTGGGGAAGAACACAAAGGACCATGATGGTTCATAGGTGATGTAGTGGTAGGATATTTACGGGACTACACCTGAGGGAGAAATCAAATACTGTATAGATATGAACAACAATGTAAAAAAAATTCAAAAAATAATTAAAGGAAAAAAATTTCAGTTCAATGCCAGAGTTTTTCAGTACTTAAAAATGAAATTCCTTTTGATCAGTTCTTTGGCTTGAGCTCAGAGAAATATTAAGTTCTAAGCAATCATGTGTTAATTATCACAGCTTTTAAAGAGTCTGTTTGCTCGTTACTAGGTAGTCCCTACTATGAAACAGTTACCCTGTGTCACTGTGCTAAGTGTCTATATGCATTACACCACTTAATACTCTCAATCACCTGGAAGGTTCATGTTAAAAATGCCTACTATGGTTTTCCTCCCACACCAGCAAAATAAACTCTTTAGCATTTGAGATAATGGCCTAGACAAACTATATAATGAGTCTGTTTTATGTAGATTACTAAAGTTTTTTGTAATAGACACAGTTATAAAGGTTATTTCCTCAGGGGTCAACAAGCACCATTAAAATCAGAGACTCTCTCCTTCCCCAATCATTTAAACCTTCACTGAGATTCCTATGTTAGCTGTAGCTGTCTCAATGCTACCTGATTGGACGTGTATGTTTTACTGTGGGTGTTGGTGAGTGATAGATTAGTACAAAGACTAGAGAAATGTTGAGAGAAATAATCATAAGGTGGATAGTCTCCCAATGAGGATGAGGCTTTAAGAACACTTTGACAATTAATTGGATAATCATGACATAAATGCCCCCCATGTCACCACACATGAGCACACATGTAGTTCTCTATCTCACTCTCTGAAAGTGCACAGTGGGACAGGGAAATGATTTCTCAAGGTCTATCTTCCAGAAGTCAGGAATTGATTATAGCCACCTTATCTTAAAGACAGACTTTGGAGAATCTGCCCAGGAGATATCAGGGGTTTAATAAATGAAGAAAAATAACTAACTTAGTGGTTTAAATGGTGGACTGGACATGACACCATGTCATGCCTGGACATGATACTTTGAGTAATGCTCCTAGTGGCAGCCCAGAAGAGACAGTATGGCCACATTTGTTTGCATTCTTTTTGATAGCATAAATTTTCTTCTTCATGCAATATATCTGTGCTCCAATTGTATTATTTTGTTAGCATCAAATTGGGGAAGTTATTTTCAGTCAGGTGAAAGAAGATGAC
The DNA here is from genome assembly GCF_014898055.3 of Talpa occidentalis. Classification (NCBI taxonomy): domain Eukaryota; kingdom Metazoa; phylum Chordata; class Mammalia; order Eulipotyphla; family Talpidae; genus Talpa; species Talpa occidentalis. The sequence goes on along the minus strand of NW_023601212.1, from coordinate 37,436,266 downwards.
AAATATTTATTTATAATTTTCTTTTATGCCACAGAGTTGACTATAAAATAGGTGATATAAACAGGAGACATAAACTAAAATGAAAACCCTTGGACATCAAAGTTGTGTGCTTTCCTGCTTCCATCATGCCCTATCACAGACCTAAAGTGTTAAGCATAGTCACCTGCTTAGAATTTGCTTTTGCTTCTCTCTTTTAAAGTTTAGAACACCAAACAAGGCCATGGGGATAGGGGAGGGTGAGTTTAGAGACAGAACTTGGTAAAGAGCTGCACCCACTTTTCAGCATGAATCATTTAAAAACAGAAAACCAGTAGGTGGGATGAGATATGATCTCTGACAGACCCTTATTCAGATATACTTATGATAATAATAAGCAAGAGAAGCATGAAATTCCATATGATCTACTTAAGATAGGAAGAATCTTCAGGTTCTAGGATGGATAAAAGGACTTAGCAGTAAGGAATTTACCTTTCAGCAGAACTTTCCTTCAAAGAACCCCATAGTCAAGACCACATTCATTTTGCATAAAAAAATTGTGAGTATTCTGAAACATTTTTACACACTTCCCTTAGACACTTCCAGTGGGTAGTCCTGTACTTGGTGAGACTATATCTGCTCTTTTAGGCTATTTGGCGTCTGTGAGTGAGTGCACTAAAAGATGGGGATGATCAGTGTCCTAGAGACTTAACAATGGATTTCTTGCATGGATGTGCTGCTTCTCGTTTGCATGGTTCTGTATCTTGAAGACAGCATTAGCCATCAGTGATTGACACTCTAGTGGCCAAGAATGCTAAAGTCTGCCTACTGCAAACCTTTGTGTTCTTTTCTGTCAGAAGTTTTTTCCTTCCTGCTGAATATATTTGGACTATCAAAAGGAGAAAAGCCATACCTGTAGTATTCATCTCCCACGAAGAAAAGAGTCTTCTGTGCATCCTTGAGATAGACCGCAGCATCTATTCGCTGCACATACCTGGGGAAGCCGAAGTCATAAATAGTCCGGGGAGGACCTTGCATTTGGAATCCTCTTGTTATCCAGTAGTGGGGGCCTGAAAACAGAAATCAAAGTTCACAAAAACTCGTAGGTATGGACTTTACTCATGAGGATCATAAATGGGCCTAGTTTATGAGATGTCTGCCATGGTGACAACTGTATAGGAGATAAGAGCGCCTCTAACTATTCAAATCAGTAAAAGACTTAAATCTTGCCCTGGAGCCAAATGGCCCTAATGAAGTATTGAGAAAGCAATAATATTGATACAAATGTGTCTTAAATTTAGCATACTAATTTTTTCCAAGATACGTTCCATTTATAATATCATTTAAGCCTCATGTATCAATATGGGAAAGGAACAAGTGACATGCAAACATTGTGACGCTTACTTAAATTGGTACTTGTCTTTGATCCTTTTTAGCCTCAAGAAAATATAAGATAAATAACTGATAGTTACCACTTACTAGATAATTATCATTGGCTCACCACTTTCACATTTTCAAGAATGATAGTACTATGGTTATTTTACAAAGATACTGAGCAATAATACTGCTCTCACACACTGGGTTTAATGTTGGCTTTGTGTATTAGAAATTTACAGTAGATTTCTACTGTATCAGTAGAAATGCCATTGTGCCTAGAGCAGGGACCAGCTTTCTGTTTCCTGGTTCTGTCACATGGCATGGTGACTCATTATGCTAAAGACTTGCTCAGAGTACAGAATGAAAGTCATTGTCATTCCTGTCTTTCTTACAAGATGGTGAATGATATTTCCTATCCAACCTGAGGAGAGGGAGTGACAGAAACACACTCCCTGATTACAGAAGAAATGCTGATATGCTGGATGTTCTCATCACAAGGGTACTGAACCCTCTTGTTTTGTCTTTGAGGGATCAGAGGGTACCTTTGAAAAAGTAAGCAGTGCCCCGCTCAGCCACTTCATAAGCTGCATCCACATTGGACATAAGCTGGGGGAAGGAGCTGGTGATGGTGCTGGGCCGGATCCCTGCTGGCAAGTGAACCTGCCGACGCCAGAAAATCCTATTGGGCATATCAAGAGAAATCAAATTCAGGGGTTGATCTTAAATTGAATAGAGATTGAAAGTTACTACAGGGCCTCCCCAGTGGCTCAGCGGTTGAGAGCTGGGTTGCAAAGCTGCCCACAGCCTCTGCAGCGCCGGTTTGATCCCTGGCCACAAGCGAGGGTCCCACATGGCCGCAGACCTCTCCTGCCGCCTGCTGCTCCCCTCAGCAGTCTGCCTGTTCTGTTCTCCGCTCTGGCTCTGGTGAATTCTCTCATCCTCCTGTGCTTCTGACTGTACCCAGTGCTTGTATAAATAAATAAATAAATCTTTAAAAAAAAAAAAAAAGTTACTACAAACAGCTCTTCAGAGATAACTCCTAAATGCCTCTTGTCTTTGACGTTTTTTAAGAACACATTTTTTTTTTAATTTTAGTAAAATATTTCTTCTCCCTTTTGTTCTCTTAGTATTTTTGTAATCCTCCTTCCTAAATTTATTTGTGAATGGTCAAAAATGAAAGGAGATAGCAAGGAAGTAGCAAGGTTTGACATATTTAAGCTGTATGCCTCCTACTCTAAATATCACTTTATATAAATTTCCCTTTCCTATTCCAATCTCTAAAAAATTAAAATTTCAGGGGCCTCTCTAGTGGCTTAGGGGTTAAGTCTCGGTGCTATCAGCACAAAGGCCAGCCAGGGAGCATAACCAACATACAGTGCAGTAGACCTCTCCTATCTTGCCCGCTGCTCCCCTTAGCAGTGTATTTCAGTAGATCTGCCTATTCTGTTCCCCACTCTGTCTCTGTGAATCTTCTGACCCCACTGCACCTCTGGCCTACACCCCTGTTCTTCTATGCATAAATAAATAAATCTTTAAAAAATTAAAATTTCATAAAGATAAATATGATCCAGGTAAACATTATGAATATTACATAAATAAACCAAAACTTTATGATTGGGAGATGCTGATTGTTTTGAGTAAAAATAATGGAAATACTAACAATGATTAATTATCATGTTACCTATTTGTTTCTCTTTTGAAAGTGTCTGTATCTTTGAAATTTATGGCCAATTCACAAAAAATCTGTACAGACAAATTAACTTACTGTGCAGCAATTCATCTATCCACATAGAAAATGTTATTTAAAAAAAAATTGTGACAGTGTACCTGAGGGCACTGGGTTGATGACTTTCGTGGTGGTCCATCTTTAATTTTGGAAATAAAATTCATTTTATAAAATATGAAGCTTACTTGGCTCATGGGAAGTTAGAATCAATACATAATTTTATTTTGTGGACAGAGAAACCAATTAAGTGTCAGGACACTTAATTTTCTGTGTAATTAGTTTAGGAAGTCCTCAAATGTCATGCTGAATTTTCCTGTTTAGTTAATTTAACAAAGATCACCTGGTGCTGTAATGAACATCAAGGATAAAATGCCGGGTAAGACCTGCTCTTACAAAACTTTCAGCCTAGTAGTAGAGATGGGTAAGCAATTAGGTTATTATAATTCAGAGTGATCGGTGGTACAAAGAATTAATTTCAGGATGCTATGGAAACAAACAGGAGGGAAACCCCATGGTGTTTTGGGGTTTAGCAAAGGTGTCCTAGATGAGGCCATTTACGGTGAGGATGAAATCTAAATGAGAGCTATATTGAGAGGAGAGGAAGATTTCTTTATGTTCACTGAGGGGCATCAAGACGCAGAAGAAGTACATTGTGTTTTAGAAGAAACACCAGCACCACAAGCCTCAGTGTCTCATTTCCTAAATGCTATCATTTAGGTAATAAATGGTAATAATACTTGGGCTATCTCATGAGATCTCTAGGAGGATCAAAGGAGATAATGTACATGAAAGTGCATTAGAACATATTTTGTAATTATAAAAATTATTATTTTCTTAGACCTTAACTATCCACTAATTTGATACCCACATAGATAATACACAGGGTGGCAGGAGTCCATTTAGGGTACATTGCTGTAGGGCATTGAAAAAAACATAGCTTTTTCAAAGTTTCTCAGTCTGTTTTTCTGCTGTTACTTTACAGCACAGCTAGCCTAGTAGATAACATTTAGCCTTGAGATATAGTCTGCATGTACAAAGAGCAGTAAATAATATGAAACCTTGATGAATAGTTTGCATACACAAAAACATAGTTCTGTAAACTAGGCCTAAACCTGGCTCTACGCTGCCTTTATCTATAAATCATATAAAAGCTAATAAGGTTCCTGGGGTGGGGGTGATCCACTGATGGGCTAGGGCCACTGCTGCAGCTAGAGCCTGGGGGGTTGCCACTGCTGGATGCTGCCACTGTTGCTACTGCCACTGCTATTGCTGCCTTTGCTGCTGCTGCTGCCAGGAATGAGAGGCACAGGGAGAGGCTCCAGGGGGCCCAAGGAGTCTGCCAAGACCAGGTCCAGGATGGGGCTGCCACCTCCTGAGCCACTGGGCTGGGCTGCTCCCTCTAGGCCAGCCAGAGAGATACTATCATTGTTACTTGTGTATCACTTGTTGACATAATAAAATCTTGTTCCTGGCCCACATCTGGGCTTCATGACCTGTGTTTTCATCTACTGCCATCAAGAACCGAGCAAGCTTGTTGTCTGTCGAAGCCCTACAATTGCCTTCCCTCGGGTCCCACACATCACAGTCTTACTTATATTATGTAGCTATTATATTAGGAATACTTATATTAATGGATGAAAACCAGAGGCCCAGAAAGGATGCAGGCCCAAAGACAGAGGCAGATTAGACTCCCGCTATCTTGATTTTCTTCACATACCCTGCTGTAGGCGGCGCCACTCATGCTGTCTCTTGACAAGGTCCAGACATTGGGGGAGACTCCTGAGAAGAGGGGGGTTCTGCACTTCCCAGAAGATCTGAATAAGGGAGTTTCCACAGAAACGCCTACTAATATTCTCCTGTTTGTTCTTGGTCAATGCAAAAGTAAGTTAGTTATAAATTGGCTTGTGAAAACCTAATTCAGACCAAGGTGTTAATTGGCCTGTTGTTCTTACACTTGAACTGCTACAAAAGAAAGTAAAATTGCTAAGGTATAGTTAGGAAAGAATTGTTTTGACCCTAAGAACTATGGAGAACAAGCTGCCCTGAACCAACTGTGCTTGGAAACCATAGCCTAACCCAAGGGGTATGTGTTTTTGGCAGCAGTACATTTCCTGGTGTATGCAAAAGGTCAATAGTTTGCAGGCTGTGTGGACGTTAGGTATTTCCAGTTAAGAGTTAGATTTCTACAGAATTAAAATATATTTGATGAGTTACTTTAGGCCCCTTTGAAGTATTTGATAAATTAGCTAGATTATTTGTGTGCTAGGGAGATCGGTTGATTTTAGTAACAGAATATAGGATAGGACTTTCACGCTCACTCTGAAATTAGCTAAGTTTAATAGGATGATTAATTGTTACTGAATATTGTGCTGTCTTAGATAACTGATCATGCTGGGAAATGAGTTGTACCAAGAAAACTAATTGTCCCTGATGTTTTTCTTAAGGTGATCAAAGAAGTGCCCTTTTGGTATGAGACCAAGAGGGTCTCTATATGTTCATGAGAAAATATGTAATGATTGTCTTTGTTTTGCTTCAATGCTTATGATGATGTAATGTCACCGCTTGCCTTAATGTATAAATAAAGACCCACTGAGACCCTCAGCAGGAGTTACTTGCACCTCATCAAGTGTCAGTGTCTCCTCACTACCTCATCTACCTCATCTCTCCCCTCCCCTCATCCCTCAGTTTCACCGATGCCCTCTCAGCCTTTCAGGGACTCCTGACACAACATTTTGCCACTCAGACCTGGCCTTTTCTGAAGGCAAGAAGAACTAATTCATTTTGTCCCCACCACCAAACAATGAGCACACGTCTGAGTGTCCAGAAGAATCAGGTAATGAAATAGATAAACATATCATGTCAATAATCTGTAGTCTGATTTTTGATCAAGAGGGCAGATACAATGGATTAATTGGGAACTTGATGAGAAATCTAAAATGCGAGTGTTTTCCAACTGACTCAATACAATACACAGTTCTGAGTGCCGACTCTGTCCAAGTCCCTGATCTATATGTCTACTAAGGCACAAAGTGTGCGGTTCAGGGAGTTTTGAGTGGTGGGTGAAGTGAGAAAAGTGGGCAGAGGAGGAGCAGACACCCTTCCTGTAATTTGACTCTACCTGCATTTTCTCTGATGAGCTACAGCTACTTCCAGCTGTTTCTTCCTCAGGCACGATGAAGCTGGGATTTATTTTCTTTCATTTCTCATTTAACAATCAACAAGTAAGTCTAGGTAAAATTAACACTAGCTTTTACTTCAAGTGCCAGGACACTGATGTCCTGAATGACTCAATGTAAGTGATTAAGAGTGCAGACAGTCAAAAATGAACTTTTGGGTTGCTTCCATAGCTTAGCAATTGTAAATAGTGCTGCTATAAACATAGGGGTACAGGTGCCCTTTGGAATTACTGTTTCTGTGTCATTTGGGTAAATACCTAGGAGTGAAGTTGCTGGATCATATGGAAGCTCTATGTTTAGTAATTCAAGAAATCTTCACACAGCTCTCCATATTGATTGGACCAGTTTGCACTCCCACCAGCAGTGCAGGAGAATTCCTTTTTCTCCACAACTCGCCAACATTTGTTGTTGCTAGTTTTTTTAATATGTGCCATTCTCCCAAATGCCCAAAAATAGATGACTGGATCAAGAAGATGTGGTACACATACACAATGGAATATTACTCAGCAATCAAAAAAGATAAACACATGCAGTTGCACGCAACATGGATGGAGCTAGAAGGGATCATGCTCAGCGAAATAAGTCAGAAACAAAAAGAAAAATACTGGATGGTCTCACTCATAGCAGGAATTTAGAAAACCTAAATAAAAGACCAGGAAAAAGACTAATCAATACAAAGTAAAAATCAAAATCAACAAGCAACTATAACCCAGAGACACACTACGGGGGGGGGGGGGGGGGGGGCAGGGAAAGGAAGGACTTGAGTCAAAATAAGGGGGGAGGTGCAATTGTATGGGGAATATAACCAAAATGAAAACGCATACATTCTGCAAAGATGAAAAAAGATGTAAGAATTATATAAAATAAAATATTTAAATAAAAAAATGAGCTTTTGGAGCATTCTTATGGATAGAGCATCTTAAATTCCTTATGAAATTTATTTATGAAATGAATCTCTATTTAGGACCTTGTGGGGACTATGAGGAGTAACTTGAGGTAGTCATTCTGAATCGAGTGATTTTGTGTTGGGGGACAGTAGACAATGGCCGGCAGTCAGAACTTGGATTTCAGTAGGCCAAGGACACTGGTAATCATCTTACAAAGCACAGAATTGCCCCCACAACACAGACTCATCTGGCTTGAAATGTCAGTAGTGGCAAACTTTAGAAACCATGTTTTAAACACCATAGTGACATAACATATATGCTGTATACATAAAGTAGGAATCAACACCACCCATCACTTGTGTAAAGTGTCACTGACTCCAAAAGAATCCATATTATGAAAACTACTAGTACACTAATGAAAAAAATTAGGTTTGGCATGCTCAGAGAATTTACAACTTTAGTTAGAGATCATAATAATACATGGATTAAAATTGATGAAGTATAGTGAATAACCTCCTAATACATGCATACATGAATTTAAAATGTATGCCAAAACAAACAAACACAAATACATTATGAATCCGTTTGGAAAGAGCAGCTGCAGGATGTACCAGAACCAGTAATAAAAAGAGTTTGCCAATGGTCCGTAAGCTGATCTTTGATAAGAAGAGCAAACAATGGAATTTATTGATATTACCAATCTGCTGATAAGATATTTAGCTTGTGTACCCAAGACTAACACAGAGCCAGTGCTCAGTAAATAAATATTTGTTGGCTAAATGAATGGGTGCCAGAGGGTTGAGTGGAATTTATCTGGTCATTGATTTTCATAGTCTCTGAAATCTTCATTCCCTTTTACTAAAGAATAACAACTAATTCATCAAGTTTAAAGAGTCAATGTAATCTTCACCTGTTCTTTCTGACAGTTCTGTAAACTCCTTGGGGTGAATCATGTATTGTTCATCTTTAATCCATGGGTTTAGTCTAGTGCCTGACACATCTAGGAACCTGAACCAAGTTTGTGGAAACTTTGTTCTTTTTTCTTGTTGTTATATCCAAACAGTTTCACCTCCTACCTAAGCTGAGCTCACAGTCTTTCATTTTCAAGAGATGCCTTCACCTCAGTTGCTAGGCCCAATGGAAGCCCTCATTTCCCATCATCTTCAACCCCTTTCCCTCTCTGATTCTTGTCATTGCCCTGCTCCCTGCTTTCAGAAGGAAGAGGTATCTTTCTAGTTTTTTGAAGCTCTCAACTGAATTGCTGCTCCTCCTGAAGACTCATTTTATCACTGTATGTGTGACCTTCATGTGTGTCACTCAATTTCTCTGACACTTCATTTCCTCTTGCTAAATAAGAACGAGAAGGATAATATCTGTGTAAGTACTTCAAAGGATTAATTGAGATGAAGCATATGAAAGCATTTTATAAACTCTAGAAAATTCTGATAATTATCTATAGATGCTAAAAAAAAAAGACTAGTTTTTACTCTACAAATTTAACAATGTAAACTTAAACTTGGAGATTATAAATCAAGCTAAGTTTCCTTCTAAATTTATATCACTGATATAAATTTTTTCTGTCAATGTAAACTTTGAATTACAAATGATGACATCAGTGGCTGAGAAGCCATTCATTCAGGAAGTTGTATGTGTGCGTGTGTGTGTGTGTGTGTGTGTGGGGGGGGGTGATCAGTTACACAGACACTTATATCCAAAAACTTTAGAGGCTAAGAAATCAAACATTCATCATCTATTTTGCTGTTCACAAGCAAAATATAGTCTATACAATTAAAACTTCACCTGTAGATAGTTCTGTGGATTAAACACAATTAAGGCCATGCAAAGGTTCCTTAGATCAAGTGTTTATATCCATCTAAGAAGCCTGTGGGGAATCACACTGATAAATCAGAACCTGTGAGGATGTAAATGGTCTCATCTATAGCCAGGAGAAGGGGGTCCAGGAGAAATGAAAATGAATTCTGCCTCTTTGTCTGAATTCTTAATGCATAACAGTGAGCCAATCTAAATACAAGGATATTTGTTGCCTATCAATGAGGCAAACTGATAGCCAGAAAAGGCACCTCCATGGAGACTGTGAAGAAGCACAATGGTCCATGTGAAGGAACAATGCTGTCAGATGCTATGTTGCCCACAACAAGCATGTGTTCAGGGGCACAGACGAGAGATGTCAGCCATGGTGTTGCACGTGGTTTATACTTAGTAAGTATCAATGATTCTGACAGGGACAAGGACATGGCGAGGTCAAAGATATCATGCCCTTTCATTCAACTGTACCTGTTTTCTTAAAAAAGGGTAAGCCCCCCACCCCCACCCCAAAGCCCTCTACTTATCAAACTCTTAGCACTGGGCAATTACCAATGACTATTTGATGATTACACATCTTTTGTGAAAGTCTTGGCAGTAAATACTGAGAGTGGTAACAGACTATAAAGGGAGGCATAATGAAAGAGACATTTAGAAATGAGTGGTGGAAAGGGACTAGAGAAAGAAAATCCAATGACTACCCTTATATCTACTGAGTCATCCTAATTTCAGTCTGATGAGCAATGGTGATAAGCAGATAATTTCCAAGAAGGAGAAGAGCTGGGAGTACTGGGAGTCAGATGTGATCGCCTTGCATGCCCTGCAGCACAGCATTTGCCACCCACTCGCTGAGGGACATTGAACCTCTCTTCTTCCTCACTGGCTTCAGTGTGTGCAATACTTCTATGTAAGTGCTTTGCTGTTAAATCCTCTCAATACTCCTATCAGGTATGAATCATTACTCTCTTTTATGTAGACAAAGAACAGATAAACAGCTTTTTTGGGAGCAACAAGTTAGTGAGGAGTGGAGCTGGAACCCAAACCCACACTGGTGCATGATAGAGGCCATCTCCTAACTGCCTGCTCCGGCCTCCTATGGTGCCAGTCAGAGCTAGAATCCCAGAACTCCAGCCTCTCCTCCCCTGCTGGCTGTCACCAGAAGTCCCAGAGCATTTACTAAACCTGAACAAAAACCAAAGAATTTTTTCAAGCCACAACATACTGGCAACCTGAGGGTCATTATGAAAGAGCTCTCTGTTCTCTACCATCCTAAAGCTTGGAATTCCCATCACCAACAATAATCTGTTGATGAGACATTTTCAAGCTGTGGATGTAATGACCACACGGTTTATCCCCAAAGCAAGATGGAATGCAGTACCTTTTAAAGTCACCATGAAATTGTTACATATGTTTGTAGAACACAAAGTATGGGGCACTTTCAGATGTTCTGTCTGAAGAAAAAGAAACTTTAAGTGCAAAGTCATAGATGCATATATGACTTTCTTCTCTATATAATATACATATATACATATATATATTAGACCACATATATTTATTTATTTTTTTTATAGAGGCATGTTTTATTTATTTATTTATTTTATTTGTTTGTTTGTTTTGTTTATACATGCACTGGGTACAGTCAGAAGCGCGGGAGGGTGAGAGAATTCACCAGAGCCAGAGCGGGGAGCAGAGCAGGCAGAAGGACCGAAGTACACTGCTGAGGGGAGCAGTGGGCGGCAGGAGAGGTCTGCGCACCATGTGGGATCCTCCTCCAGTGGCCGGGGAGCAGCCGGGGATCGAACCTGGGCCGCAGAGGCCGCGGGCAGCTTCGCAACCCAGCGCTCAACCGCTGCGCCACCGGGGAGGCCCATATATTTATTCTTTAGAATAGATGACAAAATATTACAGTGATCCCAGATTTCCACAGGCACTTAGGGGAGAGAAGAGAGAAAGGACAAGAATTGCAGCCAGACCAAAACTACCTATGAAACTCTCAGATCATTCTAGGCTTATATAATATAATCTTGAGAATAAAATCAAGAATGTCACAATCAGCTATCGACCTTAGAATAATAACATTAAATAAATAAATAGGATAAGCATAAGGTTGATCACATCCAAATCTCTCATTTTAGAGATAAGGTCTCTCAGCCACTGACTGTCCACTGAAACATGGTCTTCTGTTTCTGAGTACAAAGTCTGTCCTATCAGTTATGTAGAAAACCTTCTGGCTACATGGTGAAACTGCTGAGAGAAGCACTGCATTTTGACTGGAGTGATCTCTGCCTTTGGTGTGCTTTTGGGTTAGTAGGAAAAGCACTTGGGGAGGCTCCTGTGGTCCCAGCACGTGGCCTGCAGGATAGGTAGTGGGCCACAAGGAGGGGAGTGTACTTAGACTGTCAAGATTTCGCAAACATTTGATAGGCTTGTCCACGTCTGTTCTATTCTCAAAATAGGTTTCTGTATTTTAAAATATCTGTCCATCACTGTCACATTTTGAAAGATGCTATGCATCTTCAATTGGAATGCAAAGGAACACATTTGTTAAAGTTCCTATGCAAGTAGGGATTAAAGAGAAGGTGTCTGCCAGAGGCATTGGAAGGATTCAATACATCAGGACTTGGACACTAACTGGGTGAGGAGAACGGTGATAAGGAAGAGTCAAAGGTAGCAGCTCATTCACAAAGATACAAAAGTCAAGATTTGTTGGCTACATGAAGGAAAACTCAGTGTTAGGTGTGTCAAATAGAAGATGGTGACAAGGTGAAAAATGGTACCGGGGGTTCATAAATAAATGGCTAATGCTGGCAACATCTCTCCTGCCCACCTGTACCTACGAAGGTGTTTCTCTTCATCAACCTTCTCCCTTTGCCGGGCAGCAGAGGCAGCTCTCCTCCCACGACTGCCTGCCCATGACTATGCAGGCCTCTCCTTTAACAAACCTGTCCCCTTCAGGGGCAGCTCTTTCTCCCAGTTTGTGTCTGTGCAAGCATTCCTTACTTCCCTTCTCTTTTTATAATAAAACCTGCTCTTGTGACTATAAAAAAATGGCTAATGCTCAAGGGGGAGGTCTCATTATATAATAATAATGTTAATGGTAATAATTATGACAGCTGACAATTCAGGGTCATTTACAATGTTTAAAGACTTTTCTCACTTAATCCACACTATTAATTTCCCAGCTGCTATGTTAGCCTACGTCTACTGGACATCAGAGACAGAACCCCTGTAGTGGAACCTCCAAACAAATCAGGGAGAAGAGGCTTATCTTTTTAGAAAAGTGAACAGCAATGAAAAATGCTGCCGAGGTCATCAGACTGAACACTGAAGAAAAAGAACCAGCTGGACAGGATTTATTAAGGAAGGTGATTTCAGTGGGATTTATGAGGGAGGTGGCAGATCATTATGTGAGAAAGAGCAAGTGATGGGAAGCAAATGGAGGCAAGTGATCTAGATCTTTCATTTGCGAATCTTCTTCATGACAAAGGGAGATGAGTTAAGAGGAAGGCTAGAAGAGGTAACAAATGAGGACTTTTCAAGATAAGAAATACCTGGGCATGTTGAACATGAAGAGGAGCCAGTGGAGGAAAAGAAATGTTATGTGCTGTGGGAAAGGGGGAGAAAATCAGTCATGCGATAGTATGTTTGGAATCTAGCACATCCCAGGCTTCCACCCGCGGGCTTGAGGAAATTGAATGAAAGGAAGTCACAGCTTTGACGCCACTCTCCTTTGCTCCTATCAGAACTACGAATATTTATCAAAAGAATAAATGGTGCTACAGAATAACAACACGCTACAACATATCCAGCCTCTCTTTATCACTGCACAAGTGCTACTTGCACTTGTCTGGGCAATGCAGAATTTGACAACTGATGGAACTGTTGATTCTTAGCACTTTCCAGGCTCTTCTTGCTCTGTGTCTGCCTACCACACCTAGGTCATTGTCTAGCAATTCCATTCAGTTGATTTTTTATTAATAATCTATAAAAATAAATCAATAATCAATGTCTTAATAAAAATTAATTAAAAATAATAAAAAATGTTACAATTGTTTCTAAGCCTTAATCCACCGTATATATATTTTTGATCCCCTCTTCCGATTATAGTAACTGACATTCATTGAACACTCGCTGTGTCTGTCCCAGGCTCACCTGATCAAGAAGAATTTAAATCAACTCAACCTGCAAGGTAGACCTCTCCTGTCTTGCCCGCTGCTCCCTTCAGCAGTGTTTCAGTCAGTCTGCCTGTTCTGTTCCCCACTCTGTCTCTGGTGAATCCTCTCACCCTCCTACACATCTAGTCTGTACCCCAGATCGTGTATAAATAAATAAATCTTTAGAATAAAATAAAATAAAATAAAATAAATAAGCCAACTCAACCTGGTGCTAAAGCCTCAGTTTCTGGGCTCTGCTCTAATTTGCCTTTGAAGAGTGGATGCCCTACTATTATTGAAGACTTCATGCCAGCTGTTCATAACTTGTTAAAATTAGAAATGATCTAGATGTTTACCAGTATGGGATTGGTTAAAAAAAGTAACAGTGCAGCTCTTCAATGGACTAATAGTCACAAATGTAAAATATAGCCACTTAATGAAGTCATCACTAGTAAAAGTTATTCTCTTTGAGCTATTTTCCTTACCTATAAATTGGAGGTTCTACTCTCTACCTCATGGTGCTAACGGTGTGAAGAAATGCAATACACACATGGGAAGCAGCTCAGCACTGAGCATAGTGAGTCCCGCACAGTGGTCTTGGCAGTTCCACATCTGCCCACAGAACCCCACCTCCCTCATGAAAGCCTCTCAGGAAAGCATTTCTGTACAATCTTCATAAGGACTACTAGACAACACTTGTCTGAATGTGGCACTATGACCTGATGAGAGTTGTGGCCTGTCTTACCTGTCCCGGAAGAACAAGAGCTCCTTCCCCAGCATTGTCACTGCATCAAAGGATGAGCTGGAGTCACAGAGGTCGGGGGTGGATGGATTATGAGGCGGGGCATTGGGCACTGTGGGTTTTCCTGGGTATGTTTTCCGAGGTCCTAGGATTCAAAGTGATGGGGTCAAAGTGGTACCAGAAATTGAGAGTCACACACCTCTGCTCTAGAGACCCACTGCCACCACATAAGATGAAGTGATAAAGAGCATTGCTATCGACTGCGGGCAGAACTGGGTTTGCCTTCACTGGTGGAGGTGAGCTGTGTGACACAGCACATTATTTCACCTCTTCAAGCCTCAGTTGCTTTGTTACTACAATGCGAGATACAATAATGGTACCTATCTCAAAAGGCTGTTATGAGAATTACTTCATATCTGAAAAGCACTTCATACAGAGCTTGGTGCAATAGTAAATGTTTAAAAAATGGTAACTATTATTTTATTATTACATATGACTATTCTGATACTTACAGATGTTTCACATGAGAAATGAAATTTAAAAGTCATGTGCCTAAGTGTAACATGGGGACAATATTATAGGGCACATTTGAAAGTGGCTGAAGGAGTAAATCTTCAAAGTTCTTGTAACAAGAAAAATTGTAATCTGTATGGTGATGGGTGATAGCTAGACCCATCACGGTGATCATTTCACAATATAAACAAATAATGAAATATGTTGAACACCTGAATGTTATATGTCAATTATTCCACAATAAAAAAGTTGTAAAAATTTATACCTCAATAAAAAATTAATGTTGCTACTTATTGTTTGTAATTAAATTATTTGCTCTCAAAAGAATCATAACTTTTTGTGTATTTTTATATACTTCTGGGCATCCTGTATGATACATAAGCCATTTATTAGAAACCCAGGAAAAACTCAGTTATTTCTTGTGGCTGAGGTACACGAAAGGTGTTTGCTACCTCAAGGCAACTTCTGGAGGATCCTCTCATAAAAGAAACACAGCTTCTTGGGAGAGCTGTCACTCAGTTTTTATGTCCATTCTGATCCTGGGGTCTCTCCGCCAGTTACAGAGAAGGAACCAGGCTGTCTGGTCAGGCTGAGTCAACCCCAGCAGGGGCTGTTGGAGCCAGGGCTGAAGAGAGTGAGATGAGGGATGGGGTGGGGTCAGCAGAGGGGGGAAGATCAGAGGTGGGTGAGGTTTCCAGACAAGATCAGAAACTGAATGTTGGTCAGATTAGAAATGAACCCCAGTATTTGAACATTACTATATGCCAGCACTCCACCGTAGGGTGGCAAGATGGTCAGGGGTGGTGCTGTGTATGCTCTCTGGTTATATAAAACCATGTTTTTACATTTTGTTCACTTCTGTAAAAATGGTCATGTCAAAGTACACACTTCCATGCCTGGCCCAGTGCCCCTGGCTCTCAGTGTGGTGACCCCACATATAGGATCTGTACAGGTCAGAGAGGTCTTTGGGTTCAATCTTTCTTGGGGGTCCTTGCATGGGAGAGCCAGAGAAGTTTGTAAAGTGGAGACATTTCCAGTATTTTTCTGTTATCACAGTAGGAGCAGAATTTGCACCTACCCTCTCTCTGGAGTGGATGGAGATGGCTGAACATTTCTTTGAATACAATTTGTCTTTGATGCCTCAGGAGAAATTTGACTGCATCGGGCTGGAAATTTGACTCCAATGTGCAGGAAGGCATGGGATCTGAGCTCTCCTGGCCCTTTTCAGGGGTGAGAAGATGGGGAGAGACTCACACAAGTAAAAGCTAAATAACCAGGCTCCCAGGCTTAAGGGAAAATAAGTGTCCTGGAATTCTCCACCTTTCATCCATTAAAAAGCAGGTGTAAGGGCTCAAGGATGTTTAAAGAGTCCTCCTCATAAATTAATGGAGGATGACTGCAGTCATATAGAGTCTCTAGTAATCCTTGATACCTTGAAAGAATGCTAACATTGGTGATAATTTTGAACATCTTGGGATATTTACTGTCTTTGAGGCTAAGTTTTCTCAGTTATCACATCATAAAATACGCTTCCCACCCTTCAGGTTGGCCATGAGCATGCATGAGAAGATTCACATGAACACACTTTGTAAACTGCAGACTGACTATAGGATTGAGTGGTGGTATAATATTATCACCACTGCTGCAAATGGGTAAGCACCATATACTTGAACTGTAAAATATGTTCATCCTGGGCCTCCCCGGTGGCGCAGAGGTTGAGCGCTGGGTTGTGAAGCTGCCCACAGCCTCTGCAGCACGGGCTCAATCCCCGGCCGCTGGGCGAGGGTCCCACATGGCGCGCAGACCTCTCCTGCTGCCCGCTGCTCCCCTCAGCAGTGTACTTCGTCAGTCTGCCTGTTCCGCTCTCCCCTCTGGCTCTGGTGAATTCTCTCACCCTCCTGCGCTTCTGACTGTACCCAGTGCTTGTATAAATAAATAAATAAATCTTTTAAAAAAAGGCTCATCCTCTCCCAATGTCTAACTCATGCCTTGTACCCTAAATAACAGACAAAAGACTATTTTCTATTGTATTAGGGACCAAAATGCTCTGGAGGAAAGATGCAAAATTTAGTTGCACATCTTTGAAAAGGAAACAATACACATATCTGGTAAATAAGCTCTTCACCAGAAGACGTAGTTGGGGCTGTGGTCTTTACCACAGTTTCTACTGATGCCAGTAATACCTGGCAAAGTAAACTTTAAATATATGAAGTGAATATCTGTCACTGTCGGGGTTAGTGGTCAAAGAAGTGACTGTACCATACAATGTCTGGATCCCTTTCACATCGTCTTTGGGGAGGTGGAATCCAAAGGGATGCTGATATTTATAAGTTGGATACATCAATGCAGATGGGTCTGTGGAATGGGCCAGGCCCAGCGCATGACCAAATTCATGAGCTGCAACAGTGAATAAATTGAAACCTAAACAATATAAGAGAAAAAGACAGCATCAACCCTGGGTTTTATTTTCAGTATCTTCTGTCTTTACAGGAGAATTTATGCTCAAATCATATTTAACTCATTTTCTTCTCATGACTGGATTATTCAAAGATCGAGAAGTTATTCTGGCACTGAACTTTGCTGACTTTAGTCTAGTTCTTTCCCCTGTAGCTAGAAAGGGCTTGGGAAGTGGGGAAAGATGGAAGTGTCAGTCAACCCATTTTGTTCATAGTCAGTAATGGTAGGTAGATGGGCAAAAAGGACTTATGTCTGACAGTGGCAAAAATACAGAGATTTATGCCATGGATTCTCTGCTAGTTCCTTCCCTGTTATAGCTTACTTCTTTTGTCTACAGACATTTCACACTGAGGGTTTTCAGGTGGACTGCATGGTTACAGGAACATTTATATCCATCTCTGATACTTCTCAGGAGAGAACTGAATCCCTCAGGTCATTTTTAAATGTAGCCCATTTCCAAACATAGGTAAGAAATGATAATACTATGTCATTGCAGAGCTACACATCAAGGAAAGAATTGCTGCTTCTTGAGATTATATGCAATGAACCAGAGACAGACAAGTCTACAGCACAATTGAGGGTGGACCTTTTCCCTTTTGGATTTTTGGCTTACTTGTTTTTCCTAGCCAGCCTCCCTAGTTAAAGGGTGGCTTGGGACGTTGAACCTCAAGGTTCCATGATGGAGGCCCAGAAGAAGGTACAATATGTTCCAGGTTATGGTGAATTGTGCATATATACCATTCATCCCCATAGTCCACTTCTCAGCATTGTCGAAGTGTGTATCTCCTCCCAGGCCTTCTCCAGGTGCAAATGCATGGGCTAGAGTCCCTCGAGGCCCATCAAATGGATAGGAATCCCCATGATCTAAGTAAGTGAGGAGAAATGCCAACAGGAGTTTAGTACTTCTAATGAGTTTTGACATAACAGCACAGAGAATGGACTTTCGGATATAGCAAAACACTTCTCATACAAATAGATTTCCTTTACAATGTTCATTTTTTTTAATGATAACAATGTCACATGCCCACAAATAATCTGTCCATTGAAATATTAAAAGGGATATTTTGTATTTTGAAAATAGTGTTAAAAATTTAAAACTGTGCTATTGTGATGTGTGCTAACTGACATGATACTGTGGATGATGCCTGTGCCATAGATTACAAAAGGAGAAAGATCAGATGGTCATTTGATAACAACTTGTCCACTGATTAGAATGTAAGCCTGTTAGAGTGAAGCTTTCAACATACAACTCAGTTAAGGCACTAATAGCATATTGAAGAAGCCTGTGCTTTCTGTTTCTATAGCACATAATACAATTTAAGGAAGAAGAAAATTTGCCCTTAATTTTGACATACTTTCATGTGCAAAACTCATGAGAGCAAGAAAGGTATTTATAGAGTTCTGCTTTTAAAACTACATGTTTGTTTTATTATCTATATTTAATTAATAGTTCATTGTAAATTTAGTAGAAAGGGAAGAAGACGACCAAATGAGGGATGTTGTAGAAGCTAAATCTTACACCTTTTTAGCATGTTAGTGAGGATGCTTTGTTTTATTAAAAATCAACAAAACAAAGTCATGGGTGCCATTTTACAGGTTTTGGAGCAGGGAACGTCAAACAGGGTGCATATCCTTGAGGATATTGTGAAGTGGGGCGGAGTTCCCATTGTGTTTGAGAGTGGGCACAAGCCTGAAAAATGGGGAATAAGCTGTCCCAAAGCTGCTGTGAGCCACACTCTTGGCCACTTCACTGGAGGGAGAGGAGTGTAGCTTTGGGCCCATGGGAGGAGCAGGACATATGGGCCAGGTCTCACCCAGGGCCATCTCTCAGGGCTTATAACCAGAACTTGCTTCATTTTCTTTCTCCTGACTCCTGAGCAGGTTTACCCAGTGATGTAAGAGTAAACTCAAGATCAAGATTTGAAATAACTTAGAAACTTTTGCCCTTGAAGGGGAATAGGCAGTGGCACTCACCTACTCTGACTTCTAGGAAGGCAAGAAGGGAAAGGAATTTCATGGCCTTTCTTGTATCTACTAACTAGATGTGTTTCTTGCAGGGCTCAGAGCAACCCCATGCAAATAATGCCTCTTCTTCTGGCCAGGGTGATTAGGGTCATGGGCAAGATGGAGGAGGCAGGCCTAGGTGCCCCCAAGAGGTAGTCTACAGGTGTGGGCAAGAGAGTCATGCCACTCTCCTGACTACCACTGCTGTTAGGGATGGGGGAAGCTGCCAATGCCAGTGTGGAATTTATCCTTTGGTAAGGACCCAAGGAGGGAGATAAGGAACAATGGACAATAAAGGGATATATAGTGATGAACACCATCATGGGAACAGATGAGGTCAGTGACTTCCCAGGCAGTGGGAATGCTAAATCTGATTGAGTTTGTCTCTAAGCAGGGCAAAAACAAAATGGTTACACTGAGTCCATTCTACGGATGAGTCTAGACAAGAATTCGAGGAGGCCTATTTCCTACAGGAGGAAACCTCTGATTTTACTGAGCTCTTGGCCTCTGCCAATCACACCTGGTGTGAAGGACAAATGTGCAGGTCACTTGGATTAGTATCACTGGAAGAAAAGTATTGGAACTTCTTTCAGATTAGCAGACAAAACCCAAAAATCACCACAATACCTCCAGTTTCAAAGGATATCATTATATCTGCTTCTCCCGAGTTTACTCTGACAAAGTTCAGCGGGACGGCACTGCTCCAGGCCTGCAGGGCCATCTCCACCGCTTTGTCCACCTCAGCAGAAGTCATGGAAGATGTGTATTTGGATATTCTGTGAAAATAGAAGGAACATGTTTTCCTTCCAGTAAATGCTCCTAAGTGAAGAAAGCAAGAATTATGTTAAAATTGTACAAAAATCTAAATATAGAGCATAAAACTATAATTCAGGTTTTTTCCTTCAAAAACTAGAATTCTCTATTTTTTTTAAAGATTTATTTATTTATTTATACAAGAACTGGGGTATAGGCCAGATTCGCGGGAGGGTGAGAGGATTCACCAGAGTACAGAGCGGGGAACAGAACAGGCAGACTGATGAAATACACTGCTGAGGGGAGCAGTGGGCGAGACAGGAGAGGTCTGCTGCGCCATGTGGGACCCTTGCCAGCCGGCCTGGATCGAACTGGTGCTGCAGAGGCTGCAGACAGCTTCACAGCGCGGCGCTCAACTGCCTGCGCCACCAGGGGAGGCCCTCTCTAATTTTTTTTATTGAAGTAACATTGACTTACAATACTCTATATGACTTAAAAGTATAGGATTACCTCCTTACCATACCACATTAACCACCAATGCACCCAGTCCTCTACCATAGTCCACTGTGACCCTTCCTGACTTTATTTCCTCCCTCTTCCCTTCTAAAGTTAGATTTCTAGAGTTTGTTATTGGTTTGTTCTTGTCTGACCCTTTGTTTTGTTTCTCTATATTTCATGTATAAGTGACACTGTCCAGTATTTGTCTTTCTCCTTCTGACTTATTTTGCTTAGTATTATCTGGTCCCCATCCAAGTTGTCACAAATGAGAAGAGTTCATCTTTTGTTTAATTTATAGCTGAATAGTATTCCATGTTTTTCTAATCCACTCCTCTGTCCTTGGGCACTTAGTTTGTTTCTATAACTTGACCATTGCAAATAGGGCTGTAATGAACATAGGAGCACACATATCCCTCTGAAACAGGGTTTTTGCATTCTTTAAGTAGATACTTAAGAGTGGAATTGCTGGTTTCACAAGGTAGATCAATTCTGAATAGGTTGAGAAAATTCTATATGGCAAAACAATATTTCTTACTTTGCTTTCATATTTGTTAAATTATTGAAACATGTTTAACAACAAGAAAAATGACAGAAGAGATGAAAAAGTTGAGAAAATCTGGTGCTGAAAAAACAATTAGACTTTCCTTGTTATTATATTGTCAATATTTTTAAAGAGTAATGCATTTAACTAGCAAGAAATCTGTTTTCCCTAAAATGGTTTTAATTGAGGAGACCTCTTTTTACACAAGAAGATACTGAAAGTTTTCAATTGTAAATATAAAAATGTGGAGTTTTGAGGTTTTTCAAATTCTTATTCAAAGGTCATCAGAATTTCCCCAGGGCCATGGGGGAAATTTTTTTCCTGAAAATAATACATTCTTTCAAGAGGAAGTGCTAGCTTTAAACAAGGTATTCACTTGGACTGAAAATGGCTTGAATCTTGCATTGAGATCTAGTGTGACAATGACATCTAAAGGCAGACAGGTGTAAGTTTTTTTGACAAATAACAGGTGGAGATATGTGGTGGTTCTGCAGGACATGTGCTCTGGAACCCAGAGGTTGGGGGCTTCTGGATGTCTTTGAAGGAAGGGCAGGAGAGAGGAACATCTGCTTGGGATGGTGGACCTGGATGGAATAATGGATCTAGAGTGAGCAGTCAGGTCTGTGAGAGACAACCCTGAAAACACAGATTGAGTTACTTACTTATTCTCCACCTCCTACTCTAGTGCCTTGCACATACAAAGTGCATAAGAAATACTTGCTAAATGGATGAATCAGTTAATAAAAGCTAGCATTTTTAGGGCTTACTCAGCGGTTCTCAAATTAGGGCCTGTATAACTATCTACCTGCATTTTCACAAGTATCTTAGGTTATTCCCATTTAGGTGCCATAATCTCAAGCAGAAATGAAGTAATATTCGTGGTGCAGAAAAAGAAGGTACCATGTCCCTCAGGAGGGCAGTAAAAAGCTAAACCTCAGCAGGCGAGGCAGGAATAAGGCCATCCTTAACTCCAGGGCGTGGACCTGAGAGGAAGAGATTACAGGATTAAAGGGGGGAACCAGAAAGGCCCTTAAAAAAAAAAACAGTGCTTTCAAAATATGCTTAAGATGAATCTATGATTGATCATGAGTCTGGTTAGTACCTGGAAATCCCCTCACATTATTTAGTGTCAGCTATATCTTTCAGTGTTGGGCAGAAGGAAGATATGGAAACGGACAGTACAAGGAAAGAAGAAAACATGCAGAAAAGTACTGAGGTAGATGAAGCAATAGAGATCATAGTTAATATTCTTTGCACACACCAAATTACAGATTCTAGTCCAAGCACTTTTTGATGTGATATGCCACTTAATCCTCACAGCAAACACTAGGAAGTAATAATACATTTTATGGCTCTACAGCTCAAGTCAGGACTTGAGCCCAGTTTTACCTGACTTCAAAGTTTATACATATAAGCAATATGCTATATTTTGTCTTTTTTAAATTCTTTGACTTATGTTATAATAAGTTATGCTGAGATTCAGAAGCTATATAAGCAGAGTACAAAGACTAAGCCTCTAGCTTTTTTTTTTTTTTTGAGGTTGGGGAGAATAAGGCATTGTTCAGGAACAAGTATGGATATGGGCAGTTTGAATGTGCTTGAGGGGGTCTGGGTGGCCCAAAGAATATTATCACAAGAATATTATCTTTTTCCAAGTCCCAAATTAGTTTGATCTATTATACCCCTTGTCTTTGCTGTGTACAGTCACACAGTGATACCAATCTGTGATACCAATCTCATTCCTTGGTATTTATGCAAAGTATGCAAAAACAATAAATTCACTGTAGCAATATTTACAATAGCCAAGTTATGGAAACAACCTACATGCTCAAGGACAGATGAGTGGATTAAGAAGACATAGCACGTATACACCATGGAATTCTACTCAATCTATAAAAAAGGTGAACTCTTACTATTTGTGACAACATGGATGGAACTGGAGGGGGTTATGCTCAGTGAAATAAACCTCAGGGAGAAAGACAAATACTGGATGATTTCACTTATATACAGAATACAGAGAAACTAAACCAAAGTAGAGCCTAGAAATCTGACTGCAGAATTGAGGATACTAGAGGGGGCATGGGAGGCGGGAACAAGTGGGGAGGGTACCCAATGATATAAGGTAAAGGACTGTGGTTTCCCTGGTGGTGGATTTGGTGTGGTGACGCAACTCTGAAGAGGTGTGAACCTAGTCCCCTGAATAACTTACAATGCTATACACCAATGTAACCTCAAAAAAAAAAAAAAAAAAAGACGAAGAAGACAGAAGGAGGGAGGAGGTAATGGGGGGGGGAGGTGACGGGTTGTGGCACTGGAGATTCGGTGGAGGGTGAATAAGCAATGTACATATATGAAAGTGTGAAGTTATACTTTCAATATAATACAGTTTCATACAAGAGTTACAAATCAATAAAATCTGAAAGGAAGAAAAAAATACCCCGGGAGGAGAAAAAAGGAAAAAGGAAATGACAGAAAAGACTGCATGGGTTTATATAAATTTTTCCTGTATTTCTCCTAACTAGCTCATCATCATTGGTATTTCTTTCCCTAAATGCTTTGATTTTTGTGGCGTTCTTTGCCTGAGACGAATAATTGTGTTCACAGCGCTACCTTATGGGCTTTGTGGCTCATAGCAGCTAACTCGAGAACTAGAGGAATGCCGAGGCTCTCTGGGCTTGGGTTCTCATTAGATCACAGGGGTTCACTGGTGTACTGCTGCTGTTTAGCAATCCACTCTGTGACTTAAGCCGCCTCATTTGTAGAGTTTGCCTATTTCCATATTGATAATGCTCTCATTGTGGCTAATTTCAAGCTCCAAACTTGCCACCACTGAACACAAAGTTGGGCAGATGAGTGATAGCAAGTCATTTTCACCATATGAACAAAATAGATGTAAAGGACCGTGTGAACATAAATCATGGTAAACTGTAGCCTAATAATTAGGAAGCAAATTTTTGACTACTTTTTTTTAAAAAGCATGTAGCATATAATTAAATATATAATATAAATTGTACATACAAATAAAATTTGTTAATTGAAAATCTATAAAATTATTAATTGTGGCCATGTTCAGCAACCAGCTTACAGAATTCCTGGACACTTAACAACTGGCTGCAAAATTCCAGGAAAGGTGAAACCCAAACTCCTTGGCCTTAAATTCTAGCAGCCCTGAGGCTGCTTCACCAGCTTCACTTCCTGCCATTCCCCTTCCTGACCCTCTCCTCACAATACATACACCATTCTATCCACCCACCCACCCCCCATTTGCTTATTGTGCTTTTCTGCGTGGAAAATCCCTAACATTTGGAGCTCCAAGGAAAAATACAAATAGAGGCCAGCTTTCTTTTCCAATGGCACCTCTGTTTGGAATTGCAAGGCCCAAGTACAGTTGTCATGGATAGTCACCCTTGGTGGGACAAACCTGGAAAGGGATCTGTGCTGGCCCCACACATGGTTCTGGGTGCCTGGACAATTGTCCCTGCCTGAGAACCCAGAGTACAGCAAGGATGTAGGTGTTGGTTAGCTGTGTCCCTTTTTTTTTTTTTTTTAATAGAGGCATGTTTTATATTTATTTGTTTGTTTGTTTGTTTGTTTTGTTTATACATGCACTGGGTACAGTCAGAAGCACGGGAGGGTGAGAGAATTCACCAGAGCCAAAGAGGGGAGCAGAGCAGGCAGAAGGACGGAAGCACACTGCTGAGGGGAGCAGCGGGCGGCAGGAGAGGTCTGCGCGCCATGTGGGACCCTCCTCCGGTGGCTGGGGAGCAGCCGGGGATCGAACCGGCGTTACAGAGGCCGCGGGCATCTTCGCAACCCAGTGCTCAACCACTGCGCCACCAGGGAGGCCCTAGCTGTGTCCCTTTAGACCACACAGAACCCTAATTTGGGCAGGAGGGGTCAGAGGGAGGTCAGGTGGGGGCAAAAGGTAGAAGGGGGAAGGAATAGTATAGGGTAGCCTGGGTTAAGTGTCATTCAGTTTCTACACTGTTTTCAAATCAGGCTCAGTCTTCACTGCCTGGCCCTGGGTGATTTGATAGATCTCTCCCTTTGCTCTCACAATTTTCCTCTTGGACTGTAGTTTCATTTTTCACAGGGAGCTGCAACTGTCTGCTTGTATGTGAGTCTTGCCCCAAAGGACAATGGGTTCCCTATGATCAGGGAAGGTGATCTATTCATCATTATAAAACCTCTACTGTAGCCTTCAAAACACTCCAAAAATGGCTATCATAGGCACTAATAAATCATCAATAAATTATTTTCAGAATCAATAAATGAAAAAATTAATTTGATAGGAGAACTTGATCATATCCTTCTGATTGAGCATGTTGTTTTTAAGAAAATTGGTTGGTACCATCAAGTTATTAATGCTGGACTAAATTATTATTATTATTTTTTAAAGGTAAGTGTGCTATCTCTAACTAGTTGTTTGCAATGCAGAACATGGCTTGCCATTACAATGATCCTGAGAAAATTTTTTCTAGCGAATTCCCCAATGTTGCTGACTAAATATTGGACCTAAAAAAGTTCTTATTTTTTCTCAGGGTTGTGATGAGTCATAATGTTTGTACAGATTAGAAGGAGATTTTTTTTTTAAGTGCTTCTCTCTGGATTTGGAAAGACTCGATCTCATTACCTGTATGTCAAAGTATTTTTTTTCCATTTGGGTTCACCTGGGAAGAGCCGATAGTTTGCCACATCAGGAACTCCACAGCGAGGCCTCTTGATCACATCCATTGTGGACCTGTCTAACTTCCCTGTGATCGGGAGGCCAAAGAATGCCTGCAGCTCTTTAATCTTCTTTACCATGGAATTGCCTCCTCTTGCAACCATCTCACCAATCTGCTGTCCTCCTTTCTTTGCATAATACTTGTCAAGATAAGCCTGAAACGGAGAGGCAGGCTTACACAGCTACAGTCCAGTCTTTGGGAAATACTCATGCTAAGGTAAGACATTAAGATAGGGGCAATAATCTTGAGATTCTAAAAAGAGAGTCTGGTGCATAGTCCCAAATTGGGAAAAAAATTAGATGTACTTGCATAGATAAAGCTTCAACACATAAATGCCAAAATTATTGAAAATGATTATCTTTGGGTAGTGGGAATTTTAGTTTTTTTTTTAACTCACCTGTATTTTACCACTTTTCTACAATGAATAGTTATTTTAAGAGGAAAAATAATGGAAGGAAAGTGATGTGAACAATTTTCCCCATAGAACTTTAATGTGTCATTGAACAAAATGACAAAATATTCTGTTTGCAAAAAAGATTATCTTATTTCTCTTGTAAGCAGTTATTGATATCATATTTTCATTATACTTTATGAAAATAAGTATATCTTTAACTCCCAGAAGTCTGATATTCCAGCCTCTCATCTTCTACAAAACAGAGAGCAGAGAAAATCTGTCTCCCTGGTGAAGCTTTTAATTAAGTATATTCAATATATGAGGTTGAGCTTATTTTCATGGGTCAGGTTTCCTTGTTCCTTGAGACAAGTAAATTTTTTTTTTAAAGATTTATTTATTTATACAAGCACTGGGTACAATCAGAAGAGCAGGAGGGTGAGAGAATTCACCAGAGTCAGAGCGGGGAGCAGAGCGGGCAGAAGGACCGAAGTACACTACTGAGGGGATTAGCGGGTGGCAGGAGAGGTTTGCACACCATGTGGGACCCTCCTCTGGTGGCCGGGGAGCAGCCAGGGATCGAACCAGAGCTGCAGAGGCTGTGGGCAGCTTTGCAACCCAGCGCTCAACCGCTGCACCACCAGGGAAGCCCAAGACAAGTAAAATAACCATAAGATTATTACTGGCACATAAAATTAACCATAAACCGTAGGGCTTAAAACCTCTACTATAGCCTTCAAAACACTTGCTATCACTCCATGGTGAACTGAGTGAGGCAAGGTAATACAAATGCAGGGCCAATCTGCTGCTAGCCCAGAAATTTCACCTGCCCAACTTATTTCAGGAAGATAAAGAGCAGCTAAAGATATACATAAACAGATGATTTTATATGGGATTTTCTATTTCTATATTACTAATGAGGTATTTTAAATGTATAGAAATAAATGGCATATTAATGAAAGATTAATATCCCATGTAAATTATGTATGTTATTTATTTATAGAAGACTCCTCTTAACTGCAGTTTCCTTTTTTGCAGTTTCAGGTACCCACTGTGCACCGAAAATATGTACAATAGGATGTTTTGAAGGGAGAAAAAGAGCACATTCACATAACTTTTCTTATAGTAATTATTATAATTGTTCTATTTTTAGTTATCATTGTTACTCTCTTACTATGCCTAATTTATCAATTAAACTTAATCATAGTGTGGTTAGGAAAAATCATAGTATCTATAGGTATATGCTCCTATGATATATATAGATACAGAGTACTAGCTGAGGTTTCAGGCATCTACTGGGGATAGGGAACTACAATATACATTATACATGCATATTTATAGCATAAATAATAAAATATTGGAAAGAATTTTAACATTTAACAGTGGGGATTGTTAGACACATTACTACATATTTGTGTGAGTGATGGTAGGATTCTACTGCATTTTTAAAAAATATTTCATGGCATGGAATAAAGTACTCAATATAATGGCAGTATACTGAGAAAAGGAGGGCTGAGAAAAGAAGGGATGAAATGTTTATTATGATTATAATCATCATTTCATAAATAAACCAAACCATATATATGTATATTATAGTCACATTCATTATATATGCATGTTAATATAGCTAATATATTAATCCACTTATTTATATAACAAACATGAGTTATAACATAAGTAAATAATGGGAGGATATTGGGATATTAATCTTATTGGATTGTAAAATTAATCTCTGGATTGTAAAATTATGGGTTATAATTTGTTCTTCATCATTTCCTACATCCCAAAGCTTTCTAATATGAACACGAACTGTAATAGCTTGTGTGTTTGGACAAGGCATTTTGTTTTCTTACTGTTGGGCCTGTTGGCTCCCTGCCTTGTCTAGAGAAGTTAACTCCCCAGGGCCAGCCC
The DNA here is from genome assembly GCF_014898055.3 of Talpa occidentalis. Lineage (NCBI taxonomy): Eukaryota > Metazoa > Chordata > Mammalia > Eulipotyphla > Talpidae > Talpa > Talpa occidentalis. Next base: position 37,408,609 of record NW_023601212.1, on the reverse strand, counting down.
TTGTGAAAATCTCTATGAAGTAAGAACAACAGAGGAGGAAGAGAGGGGACAGCATGGAGCACCCAGACCCTGTAACAACAGTGTGGCTTTGGATTCATGTCCCTTGCTGGTTAGGCCATCTTTAGTGAGCATTTAACATTTCTGATCCTTTTTGCAAGATGATGTTGCTTCTCTGAGCCATTCCTGTTTGCTCTTGATGCTGTGATAAAGGTTGACTCTGAATCACACTCTTCAGATGTAACCTTATGCATAAAGTCAGACACCTGTATTTTCTGAGATGGTTTTGATTTCAAATATAAGATGATACATGATAAGATGATACATCAAATATAAGATGATACATGATACATGATTCATGATACCTGAATAAAAATAGGTTTACAATAGCTGGTACTGGAGAATCCATGTTTGTAAAGAAAAGTGTGTGTGTGAGGTTATAAAAACAACATTGACTGAGGAAGTGGCCTTGCCAAAAGCTCAGTAATGAAAAAGAATATTCAATGCATTATTAAAAAAAAGAAAATGAATGCAAAAATAGTTGATGATGAACCAAGTAATAAATTTAAATAAAAATGGGCTCCAGTTGCACTTCACTCTCTCTCCTAATCCGCCCTAAGTCATAGAGACGGGTTTTGAAAGTTGAAGACAAAGGGACTAAGAAAGTATGAATAGTGATGGAATTGACAATAATTCTTTTTTAGTTATACATGTCTGGTAATTTTTCTTCTGTGGTTTTTACAATAAAAGGTCATTCCTACTAAATGTGTGTAAAATACTAGGCCTGCAGCTCACATGGGTTTAGGGCCCGTCATGGTGGAAATGGTACTTCTAACGAAGTAAAAATAACAGAAACGATTTCTAAGTAAACAGAGAATACAAACTGGTTCGTGTCACAAGCAGTCGTTCCTACTCAGCCACTTGTCTTCCGCGACTAGACAACCCTACCTCAGCTCTCATCATGCCTCCAGGAAAGAAACCTGGAGAGAACGCGCCTTTTACGACAAGCCGCAAACCACGCAAACCGCGTGGTTTTGCGACTGCAGCTCGTGCGTGACGCAGCCTCGCGCCACAGCGACATGAGACCGCGCGCCGCCAAGGCCTTCCCCGCAGACTGGTCGGTGTGCGCTTATCTTCTTCTTCCTGCCTCCCGACCGGGAGCGGGTGGGAGCGGGTGGCGGCTGCTGGGGTGTTGGGGTCCCGGGGCCTAGGGAGGTCTCCGCACCCACGAATGGGCATCGCCTCTTGGCCTTACGTTGTTTGGGAGAAGTTTTGGGGGCACCCTCCACGCTCCCCCAGAAGGGAAACGTGCGTGTGAGGCCCTGGCCCGGGGCACTGTTTGCGGTCCCTCTCCCGCAGGGCGGCTGCCTCTGTGGGACGGTGGCTCCTTCACAGACGCAGTGGCCGTGTTTGCCTGACACTTCTCAGCGCCGTGTAGATGGCCAGTTATCGTCTGAGTTCTTTTCTTTAGACAACATGTGAAAACGTGCCTCTGTGAAACCTTCTGGCACGTTCCGAGATATTGAAGAGACAGATGATTCCGCAAACCTTCTTGCCAGAGTGACTGACAAGGTTTGGGAACGCTTTTCAGGTCGAATGTCGAGGGAGGCGTTCTGATGTGCACCTAGCATCGCGTTTGGGTAATAGTCCACCACTGGGATATTCCTACAGGTCTTGATTCAAGTCCTGATGGTGGCACCGGGTCCCAGATTTCAGGACTCACCAGAATTGTCCCATGTGCACCTCCTACCCCCTTCTCTAAAGTCACAGGTTTTTAGGGGCTACTGTCAAATGGGTCTCTCTGCGCTTCTCTTCTAGGGTTTGATGAAAATGACAGTGGCCAAGGGAGTCCCTGCTGCCACGCTGGTCATTTAGGTCACCTCCCAACTCTTCACTAGGGCACTTTCCAGTTGTCTTTCCTGAGAATGAGTAGCTTAAAACTCAGATTTAAGTGTGCTGTTCAAGTTGTGGCTTCTTCAACGTTTCTTTCTGTTTTCACTAAGTCACAGAAATTGCTTTGTGAGGACTTTTGATGCTGTGTGACAAATCCGAAGTGCTAGGTTAAACAAGTTTGAGCAATTCCTTTAATTTTTTTTTTATTTCAGTTTTATAAAATGGGACTGGTCTGTCTCTGTCTTACTGTGAGGCTCCAGCGTGCGGCTCCAGTGAGGCCCTCAGTGTGAAAGTGCTTTTAGATGTACTCTGTACCCTTTTATTCATTAACTCCGCTTCTGGGAATCTATTGTGGAAAAGTGACCTCTTATATTTGGCTATTGTACAAAGGTGTTTGTGGAAGCAGTATTCATATGGAAATAAAAATTTGTTAAGTAACAAGTAACACTTGTTAAAAACTGTAAACTCGCTCATAACTCATTTATATTTTAGAGTACTTTTGACTCTTTAAAGTGGTAGTTATGACAGTGGTATAAAAATCAAAATTTTATTTTGATGTAGTAGTGTGAAAAGTAGAATCAAATACAAGAACAATTGAAAAAAATCTTTATGCATAGAAAATAAAATGGTAATAAAAACTCCTGAATTTAATAGTTTATATTTGGAAGGGTTTTATTTTTATTTCTTATTTTCTTTAATTATTACCTCAGAATTATGGGACAGTGCCGCTTTATATTATTAAGGACATTTCACAACCTGTTTCAAATGTTGTGTTCCTATTATTTATTTTTAAAAAAGCGACAAAAATGTAGAACAAGACCCTAGATCATGAGACTGAATAAGCATTATATCATTCTGTCATTTTCAAAACTTTTATACTAATTAGCAAGTCAGAATTTAAGGGGTAAAAATGAGCATTAAATATATCTAAAAAGCAGCTTTTTAAATGTAGGTTATTCTGTCTATGATGTTGGTAGAAGCCTATGGTATTTGGAAACAAGGGTCTATGAAGAAGAGAGCAGTGCGAGGTGCTGTTTGACAGGCTCCCAAGCCCTAGGTGACCCTCTCACCTGCTCTGACTCTGGGACTCAACCTGTGCCCCGTTCCCTCAGCTCTCAGCTCTGGCCACACCAGCCTGATGCTGATCCAAGCTCTGTAGCCTTGGCTCCTGCACTACCTCTTTGCTCTGCCTGCCTTGCTCTGTCTCCAGATCCTCATGCGACTGCTTCTTTCATACAACTCAGGCTCAACTCAAGATGAGCCTCAGAGAAGCCTTCTTGGGCTACTCAGTTGTAAACATACCCTCCTGCCTCAGTCACTCATTTTTTCCAATATCACTTCTCCCTTTCTGAAATATTTTTTAGGCACTTAATTATTGGCTGGCTTCTCTCCTTCTTTGACCTACCCACCACCTCTGTCAATCACATATAAGAAGCACCACTTGAAGAGGAATTTTCTGGCTTTGTTCACTGATGTTTCTCCAGTACTTAGAATTGATCCTGGCACACAGCTAACAGTAAACATTCTGTGAATAATTGCTGAATGAATGAACTTAAATTGTCTCTTTTCTTGCTCTTTCATTTGTTGTATTGTGACTGACGAAGCTGTTACTTGTTTTTATGAACTATAAGGTAGGACACAAATTCTTTCTAGTCACTTGGGTCCACTCTGGAGGTTTGACCAGATCATTTCAGTATATTTAAGAGTGGTACCTCTTCCTGGCTGGAGCTGGTGACAGGACCCATTGTAGCAGGAGAAGGTGCTGTTTGCCTGATGGCAAGTTGACAAGTGTCCTTGGTGAAAGATCTTTCTGAGCATATGTGGTGAAGGCAAACGAGGAGGGCTGACTTATATTGGGAAGGAAGAAGTAAGGAATTATTAAAGATCCCCAAATTCTAGTTCCAAGACCATCTAGTTCTTCTAATAAGCACAGCTTCAACCAAAATATTCTGGCCTTCTTCCTGCATAGATGCTCAAGGATCAGCTAGATTCTTCTGCAAAGAGCTGGTAGTTAATGTCTTGGCATAAAGGGCAGTAATTGATGATAATATAATGAAACTGGCATGGCTGGTCTTGGCCCCAATGCCATAGTCTGTTAAACCTGAATGAGAATCGCAGTCTTCTGCCACCTTAGATCAGTTCTGGTCTCTGTATGGCCCTCTTTCTGTAATTCACATAGAATCTGCTATGTGAATCATAGTAGCATGAGGCTGGATCAGGGGGATGCCATTTGGGGAGGAGGGACCTAAAACTGGCAACAGTGAAAAACTGAAATAGACCCTAATATTCTGAGCTATTTTTGAATTTATTTTTTCTAAAGTGGGCTCACATCAAAGGAAATCAGATCTATGGGTGTATACTTGGCATCTGCCATACTGTTGATCTGCAGGCCTGATATTCAGGGTCTTTGATGATTGGTGTGGTGGTCATAGGGGCTCACCGACTCCAGTGGATGAGTGGTGTAGACAATTGGTAGGAATGGTGGTGTGTGGTATGTATTGTATGTGGTATGTGGTATTGTGATGTGCACTGTGTATGGTGTGTGGTGTGCATGGGTGAAAATCAGCTTTCTATGCACCCACTGAAGCATAATAGGTGTAGCCTGATAGGTGGGAGAGCACTCTGACTTAGACTTGGAAATCATAGCAGTGCTACCATTTTGACAGACTTGTGAAAAAGACATTTGTTTCATCCACATACCTTTCACTAATGTAGTACATTCCATCAGAGACTCATTTCTTTAGGTTAAACACTGTCACCTTTTAAATGCAAAAAAGTCTATCTATATTCTTTAGTGCCCCATAAATGTAGCATTTTTGTTTCTGTGAGATTTGTAACCACATAACAAGGTTGTTCATTAGCATATGAATAAAGTTAGATTTATAAATGCAAAAAATGCTTGGAAGCAAATATACACTGAATCATAAATTCTAATAAGAATTATTGGTATCAAATCCTTTCCAACAGTCAGTTAGTGAGAATTTTAAGAGGAAAATACAGAAAGTGTCAGTAAATAAGGTATATGGGAGAATATAATTTAGAGAGGAAAAACTCTCAAATGAGAAGTGGGTAAGCACCCAAGAAAAACCTGGTTTACCTTACATTTTGATAAAGTTTGTCCTGATCACAAGAGCCTTTTTGTCAAGTGTTAACACAAGATATCTGTTGTGACTATAGGAAGCTTTATCTCTTGTGTGTGAATCTTACATATTGATTTTAATTTTTCTGCCCTCATTTTCCTCCTACATTCTTCCTCAATACTGCTTTTTGTCTCTTAGTATTGCATGCATTTTTGCAAGTCACCTCAAATTCTGTATGAAGCAAGATACATAGAATATTTATTCATTCATTTATTGAGTCATGCACACGAGCCCTTACTTAGTGGTAGAGGAGATAGTAGCTCCTTGACGTCAGTGGGCTCATAAGATGTTTCTATAACAAGAGCAGAATTTTCCTTCTATTCTCATTATACTCTTAGGTTTTTTCAGGGCAGAAGGAGGAAGAGGGTAGTGGGGTAAAGATTCACAAACCTGTGCGATGTGGTAGTTGTTCCTTGAGGTCCTGAGGGTGGCTGCAAATAGAGAGGGAGCTGCAGTGGACAACTTCAGAGCTGTGATGAGGAGCACAGCAAGCCCAGATGCAGGGAGCACCTTCATCTCCTCACTGTGGCTTGTTAATTATATCAACCCGAGGTCGGCAGACAGCATGCATTTGCACTTCGACCTTGAGCTGCTTTTATAGAGTCAAGCAGGTCTGGGTCCTCAGAGCAAGGATGATTCATGTCTCAAAAGGTAATTATACAGCTCATTTCTCTCCCTGATGACGGGTTAACACATTGGTACACAGGAGTCAGGGAAGTTTCATTGCTCACAATTTACCAGGTCAAAAAAGAAAAACAGTTACTTTAAATGAAATTTGTCTGCTGCTTACACAAATTGGAGTAAACTTTATTGATTTGAACCCAACTCAACTGAAACGTTTGAGTAGTCTCAGTTTGGGCCCTTTTCCCATTCTGTTTACAGAAAAGGTAATCTATGAACATATGATTTAATTTGTCCTCATAGTAATTCTTGGCTGCCCACACATTTAGTCTAATCACCTGTAACTTCTGCCTCCACTTCGACATTTCTCAGTAATAAAAACTGTTCATAATAATGGTTTTTCAGACGCATAAGATCCTGAACCATGAAGGGAACATTACATTATATTGTGCTGATTTAGGGTGAAAAGAAAACTAAGGGTTAGAAAGCTTTTGAATAAGTTAACAAACAGGGATGCCTCTTAAGAGTTTACCAGAAACTGCATGGTATTGGAACTAGAACAGACACACAGACCAATGGAAATGAATAGAAAATCCAGAAATAAACCTACAGATTTATGGTCAACTAATATTTGACAAAGGAGCAAAGAATATGCACTGGAGCAAAGAAAGTTTGTTCAATAGATGGTGCTGGGAAAACTGGGTCGCTACATGCAAAAGAACAAAGCTTGACCACTACCTCACACCATGCACAAAAACCAACTCAAAATGGATTAAAGAACTAGACATAAGACCTAAAACAATAAAATACATAGAAGAAAATATAGGCAAAACACTACATGACATGCACCTCAAAGACATCTTTACAGACACATCACCCAAAGCAGTGATAGTGAAGGCAAAGATAAACAGCTGGGACTACATCAAATTAAAGAGCTTCTGCACAGCAAAAGAGACAATAACAAAAACAAAGAGAAACCCCACCGACTGGGAGAACATTTTTGCACACTAATGATAAAGGACTGATCACAAAAATCTACAAAGAGTTGATGAGACTCAACAAAAACAAAGAAAGCAATCCAGTCAAAAAATGGTCAGAAGAGCTAAAAAGAAACTTCTCTGAAGAGGAAATGCAAATGGCCAACAGGCATGTGAAAAAATGTTCAACATCACTTGTAATCAGGGAAATGCAAATCAAAACTACAATGAGATACCATCTTAGACCAGTGAAAATGGCACATATTAAAAAAAAAAAAACTAGCAACAACAAATGCTGGTGAGGTTGTGGAGAAAAAGGAACTCTCCTGCACTGCTGGTGGGAGTGCAAACTGGTCCAACCACTATGGAGAGCTGTGTGGAGATTTCTTGACCTACTAAACATAGAGCTTCCTATGATCCAGCAATTCCACTCCTAGGTATTTACCCAAATGATACAGAAACAGTAATTCCAAAGGGCACCTGCACCCCTATGTTTATGGCAGCACTATTTACAATAGCTAAGTTATGGAAGCAACCCAAATGCCCAAAAATAGATGACTGGATCAAGAAGATGTGGTACATATACACAGTGGAATATTACTCATTAATCAGAAAAGATAAACACATGCAATTTGCAGCAACATGGATGGAGCTAGAAGGGATCATGCTCAGCAAAATAAGTCAGAAAGAAAAAGAAAAATACCGGATGGTCTCACTCATAGCAGGAATTTAGAAAACCTAAATAAGAGACCAGGTAAAAGACTAATCAATACAAAGTAAAAATCAAAATTAACAAGCATGTAGCGACCCAGTTTTTCTAAGCACCATTTATTGAACAAACTTTTTTTGCTCCAATGCATATTCTTTGCTCCTTTGTCAAAGATTAGTTGACCATAAATCTGTGGGTTTATTTCTGGATTTTCTATTCATTTCCATTGGTCTGTGTGTCTGTTCTTGTTCCAATACCATGCAGTTTTGATGATTATGGCTTTGTAGTATAGTTTTAAGTCTGGGAGTGTGATGCCTCCATTCCCTTTTTTTTTTTTTTTTTTTTCAGGACAGCTTTGGCTATTTGGGGCTTTTGGTGCCCAAATGCCCAAAAATAAATGACTGGATCAAGGAGATGTGGTGCATATACACCATGGAATATTACTCAGCATTCAAAAAAGATAAACACATGCAATTTGCAGCAACATGGATGGAGCTAAAAGGGATCATGCTCAGTGAAATAAGCCAGAAAGAAAAAGAAAAATACCGGATGGTCTCACTAGTAGCAGGAATCTAGAAAATGTAAATAAGGGACCAGGAAAAAGAATAACTATAAGAAAGAAAATATCAAAATCAGCAAACAACTATGAACCAGAGACACTCTATGGGGGTTGTGGGGTGGGGAAAGGAGGGCTTGGGGTCAAAATAAGGGGGTTGTAATTGTATGGGGAATATAAAAATAAAATTTAAATAAAAATAAATAAATTACGCAAAATCTAAAGAAAAAAAACAAAAAAAAAACAAAATTAACAAGCAACTATAAACCAGAGACACACTACAAGGGGCTGGGGAGGTAGGAACGGGGAAAGGAAGGACTAGAGTCAAAGTAAGGCGGGGGAGGTGCAATTGTATGGGGAATATAACCAAAATGAAAATGCATACATTGTGCAAAGATGAAAAAAGATGTAAGAATTATATAAAGTAAAATATTTTTTTTTAAAAAAGAGTTTACCAGAACCTTAGGCAGAACTCCCCATTCTCTGCTTTCTGACCCTGAGTGATATCTTCCCTCCTGCTCTACTTCCTCCCACCCCACTCTGATTTAGATAGATCTTGGTCTAGAGATAGCATGCAGAATAGCAGTGATGATGGGAAAACAGTTTGGCATCATACAAAAGGTTAGATTTTGTTTGAGATACTTCCTAACTTTGTGACTTTTTACATGGCTTTTATCCTCTCTGACATTAGTTCTTTAAGTGGGTCTTAAATGGGTTCAAATTTTAGTTCTGACACCTGTCCATATGGTATTGGCAGGTTATGTTTAGCTATAGCATTTTCATCTATAAAATAGTAAAAAACATACTGGCTTTGTAGTATTGTGATAAAAGAGTAAATCAGGTCATAACACAACCCTTACTTAGCTCAGTGCTCAGTAAACATTAGCTTCTACAAAATAATGTTTAATGCATCTTTTTACTTTGGTGCCAGCCACCTGGTATTTTTTTTAAAGATTTGTTTATTTATGCATGCAAGAGCTGGGGTGCAAGCCAGAGGTGCAGGGTGTGAGAGGATTCACCAGAGACAGATTGGGAAACAGAACAGGTGGATCTAATGAAATACACTGCTGAGGGGAGCAGCAGGTGAAACTGGAGAGGTCTGTTGCACCATGTGGGTCATCTCCCTGGCCAGGGATCAAACTCATGGTACAGTGGCTGCAAGGATAGCTTCATAGTGCTGAGACTTAGCCCTTTGCACCTCTAGGGAGGCCCACCTGGTAGTTGTTTGATTAATGTTTTTGAATGGATGAATGGATAACTTGAGCAGTGTTTCTGAAAGCATGGTTCTTGGACCATCAGCATCTGTTGCCTAAAAGCTTGTTGGAGATGCAAGTTCTCATGCCCCACCCACCTAGACTTACTGAATCAGAAATTCTAGGAATGGGGTCCAGCAGTTTATGCTTTCACAAGTCTTCCAGGTAATAATGATGTATGATAAAGTTAAAATATCACTGTATTAGTTGAGCAAATAGGATTGTGGGGTCTGGGATGAAATGAAAAAAATATATAACAAGTGCTGAGAACACCCCAGACACAGAAAATATTCAGTACTTTCTTTGCTACCAGCAGCAGTTCTTTTTAGGAGTGACATACCTGGTGTTTGAAAGTCATTTGTGAGATCTGTTGCAAATAATTTATTACTAGTATTTGTTAAGCCACGGATATGCAAATGACTCACACTTAGACTAGATTCAGAGTAATTTCTATAGTAATATCCTCTCTCTCTCACTCATATGCACGTACACACACACACACTCACACACACACTTATATTCTGACATACTTTTCTATATGGAAGAGGAAAGTATGAAGTTACAGGCAGTGTGTGTAGGTTAGTAAGTAACCTCAGGTACTCAAGAGTTTGCCACACATGTGAACATTATTTCTGTCATGTGCTATGAGGCACACAAAACATGATTTTCAGAAGAAAAAAGAAAGAACTGCAGATCTAGTAAACTCATTCAAGTAACTAAATCATAAATTTGTTTTTGAAGTAAATAAATGAATATACTCATTGTTACTTTTTGGTCAGAAGAAATAATAGAATATTACAATGTCTTTAAAGTTTTGTATCATATGTTCTGTCCTCTGTTTACAGCAGATGTCAAAATTGAAGAACAAGGATTGAGTCCTTGAAACTCCCATCTATTTGTTCATCTTTTTCTTTGTTTCTCCTCAATCCACTCTTCAAATTCACCGTGTGTACAAAGGCAGAACGGGAGGGAGTGTTGGAGTTGAAGGAAGGAACGTAAGGAACACAGAGAAGATATTTTCACCATTGGAACTTAAAAGAACATGCTAAATTTCATTTGTGGAAGCAGACTGAAGTAAATAGTTTGTGATCTAGATATTTCTAGAAGGTTTCAGTCTAGCACCTACTGTTCTAATTCATGAATGGAGGTAATCCTAATATGCCTGGGTTTGACACTTTGATTGTTAAGTGCAACAACTGAAAAGGAATAGCAATTTGTGTTCTTATAAGTTACACATTAGAGAAAATAAGTCTCACCTCCAGGCTAGTGCTAGGTATCATCCTTTATTTTCCAAAAATAACTGATTAAATAGTTGTCTTACTTTCATAAAGGGTATAGGGCTTTGTATTTAGGCAGACCTGACCTCAAATGTTGACTTGGCCATTTTCTAGGCCAGTCAGTGTTCTTCAATTTCAAGCTATGAAATCCAGTTCTAGCTAATAAAATTCTCCTTCCTGCTTTTTTTTGGGAAAAAATGTCAGATCAGAAAATTGCCAGGAAGTCTAGAACACCAGACTGGAGAACCACAGGACCAAGGCAGTAGAGACCAGAGCCTGTTGCTGGGGCCCTTCCCTGCTAACACTGTTCACTCTTCCAGCTGCACAGTTAAGGCCACTGCTGCTGGCTCTTGTTTTTAGTTGTCTTTGCTTCACTCCCTCAGCATTTAGTTTTCTACAGAAGAGTCTGTTTGTTGGACCTGGGTTGTGTGCCCTCACCCTGATGTCCAGAGGCAGGAGCAGAACTCTTCATCATGAATATCTTCCATAGAGACCACCAATTACATATATAAGGGGAAAGTCCCCCACAGAGGAAATTGGGGCTGCATAGCCGAAGAACAAATCAAAATCTAACCCAGATAATGTCTACAACAATTTGTGAGACCGCTTAAACTATCTGCTGCTCTAAGAAAGATGTTAAGGGGATTGAAAGGCTAGTGGGTGCTTTGTGCTCAGGCCAGGTCACGAATGGGAACCTTCAAAATTGCTTTTCATCATGCTTTGCAAAACTTTTCTAGAAATATTGTGATGGGTTAATAAAAAATGAGTATAGGCATCTTCTACTAAGATACCATTAATTATGGAATTGACCATGGAAAAAAATAAAGTATTACCTTACTAGATGTATATGTTGACAAGCCATTTATTGTTGTTGTTTTTTTAAAAGATTTATTTATTTATTTATATAAGCACTGGGTACAGTCAGAAGTATGGGAGGGTGAGACAATCCCAGAGCCAGGGTGGGGAGCAGAACAGGCAGACAGATAGAGGACACTGCTGAGGGGAGAAGTGGGCACGGCAGGAGAGGTCTGCGTGCCATGTGAGACCCTCGCCGGCGGCTGGGGATTGAACCAGCACTACAGAGGCTGCGGGCAGCTTCGCAGCCCAGCGCTCAACTGCTACGCCATCAGGGAGGCCCAACAAGCCACTTGTTGTTGATTGTCTTTCACTTCTATAATGTAAACCGCATGAAGATAAGGACTGTATAGACTCTGTTTGCAGCAGTAGCCCTAGTACATGGAGCAATGTCTGGCACAAAATAGTATTTAATAAATAATTGTTGAATTAAAAAAATAATGCATGAATGAATGATTGATTAAAGCTATGAATAAAACAGAGATGTCCTCAAAGGAATGAATTTTAAATCAAGCCACATAATGAATCAAATGAAAACATTTGATTAAGACATTGATATCCTTATCATGATCCTAGAGTGACAGAGCTTTTATCAAATCCTTATACCATACACACTGAACCATAGGACAGCTTGTCTTTCAAGGGAAGAAACTTGGCTTAGGAAGGGTGAATGAGTTGTGCAGATATTAAGTGGTGGCTCCAAGAATTTTACCCAAATCTGTTCAAGCTCAAAGTCTGTTCCTTACAATTACAGAAACCAAGCCTAGCAGTGTCCTGGGGAACACCAAACCTCCAGCTGGCAGGTGGGCTGACCAGATGGCTGACTCTAGTTGCCCAGTAGCTTGCTAGCCCTTCTGTAAGTCTTGCTTTGGAGTAATATCTTTAGTAAAAATGGACTGAAACTTTGTGACAAAAAGAAATTTCCTCTAATTACAAATTGGGAGGGCCCTTCTAAAAGGCAATTATGTATCAGCAAGGACCATAAAAAGGTTCATATTCACTGGGCCATATTCCATTTCTAAGAATTTTCACTAGGAAAATAATTTAAAGACTAAAAGCAAAAATGTTTATTTTATGTTTGCTTATAAGAGCAAAAACTTGGAAACAACCTAAGTGTCTAGGTAAGTGGTTACGTAGATTAGGACAACTGAATGTTTTGTAGTTTTGTCATTAGAAATGAAATGGCAAAGCATAAAATATTAAATTAAAAATGTTAACTATAAAAGTGAAATACAAAATTAGACAAAATATGATTTTATGTTTGCTAAAGAAAAGTCTGCATGTCCAAGCCAAAAAAGTTGGAAGGAAAGCTGGAGGAATGAAAACAGTAGTGTTAATGTGGTAAAGATTTTCCTCTAACCATTCTTGTACATTTTCTTTAATGCTGCCATACAATTTTAAAGATAGTAAATGAAATTTTGGAAGATTACATCAGTGTACCCTTTAAGTTGTATTGGAAAAACAGAACAATGGCGTATTTTACTTATATGTTTGCCCATTCATCTGTTTACTGACTTTAGAACTCTTGCTTTATTCTATATGCTGGTACCATATAGGGACCAAGAGGGTTGTAAAGGGGAAATAAGAATGTTCCTGCCTACCATGCTTTTGCATCTCCAGGGAGAGACACAGATGTAAACTCAAAATAGCTCACAGTGTATTTAGTGAAATAATAGAGGTATTTAAATGTCTGAATGAGGCAGGTGAGGGAGAGCCTGTTTCTGCCTTTGCTGTTGAGAATGGGAGAGGACAGTGTGAAGGGGGGCCTAGTGGGCTTTCTACAGAGAGGTGCTTTATGAGTTCCACATTCATGGTTATGAGTTATGTGTTCAATGGCATGATGGTGTGGTATGGAGGGATGGTGATGGCAGAGAACAGCTGCTTTTACAAAACTGAAGGTGTTTCTATGTGCACAGTGACGTGGGGCACCAGAATCTGGGGGAGGAACAGTCAGGCAGAGACCTATCTGTTGGGGGCCATCTCTCAGCCATAGTTCCTGTGACAAACAGGAAGCCAGAGGTCATGATCATTTTCTGGACAAGTCCTACTCGACACAGAAAGCCAGAAGAGCTCAAGAGCAGAGCTGAAATGAGGCTCCAGGGCACAGAATTGGGACATGCTTGGTAAAATCAAGGCAGTAGGTGAACAAAATGGCATGGAACAAGGGAGAAACAGCCACAGTAGCAGCTAGGGATTTTGAGGGTTTGCTGAGCTTATTTAAGGGGCCTGTGAGGGGTGGGCTGGGCAATGTCGGAGAGCTTCTGTGCCAGTGGGAAACCACCGGAGGGTTCTTCCCTTGGAATCCATGACTGAGTTTGCATTTACAGAAAAACAGCTCCAAACATGGTGTGGAAGGCATAAATAAGAGGGGAGTGAGGATGGAGGTCGGGGTCCCCAGGAGCAAGTGGTAGGAGGCTCTGGTCAGGAGACTGACAGTTACGCTTTCTTCAATCATAAGAGACCGCTGTGTCCATGTAGTTAGCATGTTGTTTATTTCTGTAAAATTCCAGGCTGTTATACAAGCTCACTGACATGAGCTTTTGAGGTTGAGTAGTAAATGTGTTTACAGCTGCCCGGGTAGAGGGCAGGATGTCAAAAGTCCCATTAGAGCACATTCCATTTGCCCAATCATTTTAGAATGAGTCAGTTTGCTAAATTATAGACCTATTTCAGTGCATGGATCAGCAATTTTTGGAAGTTGATAGTTCCCCCAACAGTTTTTTTGAAGTCTTCAATTTTTCCTCTAGATTTTTGTCTTCACATAACATCAAGGAACTGTTTTTGAAGGGTTTGCCACACCCTTACCACTTCTCCTTTGATTAAATATATATATGTGTATATATACACATGTTTGAAAGTGTGTTTCAAAGTGTCTCTGTGTACCAGACACTGTTCTGGGTGCAAGGGATACAGAAGTGAGAAAATAGCATTTGAACAGAAATAGCGATTTGAACACTTGAAAATGTTTCCAGATAGAGGGAGCAGTGTCTCAAAAGGCTTTGAGTTGCGATGGAGCCTGGTGTTTGGGGAGAAGAGCCTGGATCGAGGAGGAGTCTGAGTGGAGTGAGGGGAGCTGCAGTGGGTGAATCATGGCTGGGCTTGGAGCCCTGCATTGGATTCTCCATGGGGTGGGAAGCACTGGAGGGTTTGCAGTAGATGCACCACAGGATAGAACATGTCTGAAAGGGCAACTGGCTGCTGTGAAAATGTGCATGTGGAAGCAGGGGTGCCAGGTGGGCTGTTCAGTGTCCTGGCAAAAGATGTAATGATTAAGCCAGTGGTGCTGGACCGGCCTCATCAGCACTACTTTGGAGTTTATAACCTACATTGAGACCTACTAAGTCAGAAACTCTGGGACTCAGGGCCCAGCCATCTGTGTTTTAATATGCTTGTCAAGAGATTCTGATACATGTTTAAGTACAAGGGATTGGCTTAGGTGAGGAAGAGGAGGGAAGCAGGTGTTTGAGCTGGAAGGCAGAGTGAGCTTCTAGCGCTTGCTGACAGCATGAATGAAGCATGAGTTATAGAGAAATCAAGATTCAGTCCTTGGTGCTCTGTGTGAGCAAATGGTGAGGGAGTGTGGTGAAAGGTGCTGATTATAAACATTAGGTTGAGACAGTGGATCTGAGTTTAAACCTTAACTCCATCACTGCGTATCTGTGTGACCTTACTATGTACTACAAAATCAGGCTCTGAGACAATGGTTTCAGAGCAGTGATCTCCTAAAGGCCTAGGAATGTGTCATTTGCCATGAGAATAAAGAAAGCTTAGAAAGGTATGTTGATGGGAAGACAGCACCATGGGTATTTGGGACTCAGCTCCACACCCCTACTTCCCTATCCACTATCCCCCCAGACCTCCTGTGGCATGCATTTCAGAACTGTTCCCTGGAAGGTTGAAGTTCATTGATTGAAGTTGCTCCTGGGACACTGATTTTTAGGAGCTGTCCCACACAGATCAGATATGCACCTATCAGAAAATGCCCCCAGAAAGATGTGAGCGTTGTCTGTAGGAGACCTTTGATGTAGGCTGAGGGGATGTGAGTGGGTCACTGACAGTGTCTACAACACAATTTCTCTGTGCCTCAAGTTTCTTACCCATAAAATGGGAATGATAGCAACCTTATAGCAGTGCATTCCTTATAGCAGTACTGTGAGGATTAAATTTTTAGGCCACAAAGCTCCCAGAACAGTGTTAGGAACATAGTAAGCACTCAGTGAACATTGATTATTATTTTTTATTAAGATGGGGAGAACTTGGGAAGTTTCTCGCAAGCAAGGGGATACAAGAGCTCTCTGTTGTAACTGTGAAGTATCTGACATTCCTATGGTGGTTTCATGTAGGTAGTGGAATTGAATTTGGAGTTAGGGAAAGCCTGAGACTGGAGGCATAAATTTGGGAGGCATTAAATATAGGTGACAGCTGGGGGAAATAAATCCTCTAGTTCAGAAGCTTCTAGACATTATGCCACGTGTCCACCTTGTCTACAAACACTATGGCCTAGGTGGTTTGGATTCAGTTAGCCCTGAGTCTATTGGTGGACTGGGTATTTTTCTTTCTTTTTTTTTTTTTGGTGGGACCCTCGCCGGTGGCCGGGGAACTAACCGGCGCTGCAGAGACTGCAGGCAGCCTCGCAGCCCAGTGCTCAACTGCTGTGCCACCAGGGAGGCCCCTGGGAATCTTCTAGTCTCCAGTGGCCATAAAAGGGGATATGTGGGAGGCTTTCCAGCAGGAAACTAAATCCAGCATTTTCATTGGACATGATGATAGTACAGAAACCAAAACAAAATCCTTCAATTTGGTTTTGGGTGGGTAGGGCCTTTTTCCTTTGAGTTAGTTATGAAGGCAGAAGGCAGAACACTGGAAGCTATTAGTCAACTGAACATTTTTGTGTGAGGAGACAAAGGGAGCTGGGTCATTTGGTGGCAGAACCATGAACCGTGATTTCTATGAGGGAGAACAGCGTGGAATGCAGTGAAGCTTTTACTGTGAACAGAATTTTAACAAACACTTTAGATAATTTTTTTCTAAAAGCCTTTCAGTTTTATTGTTCATTTAATTTTATTGTTTGTTGTTCATAGTGTGCCCATTATATTTAGTGTTTCAGTCCAAAGAATAAAAAGGTTTTAAATATCCTGAAATCCTGCAAATGCAGTCATTATAGAAGCTTCAGACACAGGATTCTAAGAGAATTGAGAAGTCACTAAATATAAAGACTTGCATTTTCAGATAATGAAAATGATGAATGAAGTACCATGTGGATAGCAGTGATTTAAAAGAAGTGTATAAATAAAGTCTAGTTGTCCTTAACCACATAATCACAGTAATTCAGGAACACACAATAAAACAACCACAGTGCTTCCTGCTCAGCATTTCCAGCAATTTAAAATGTACTTTGACAGTAAAGTGGCAGCCTACAAAGTTAATATACAAAAATACATGGCTTTTTCTATTGGCAAATAACAAACTGTGAGGAAAACATTCCCATTTATAATTATACCGAACAAAATTAAATACCTTGGAATAAATTTAACAAAACACTGAAAACTACAATGGATTGGAAGAATAAATGTTGTTAAAATGGCCATCTTATCAAAAGCAAAATACAGATTTAATGCAATCCCTATCAAAATCCTAACAGCATTCTTCACAGAAATAGGCCGTGAAATCTATTTGGAACAGTAGAAGTTCTCAAGTAGTAAAACACTCCTGAGAAAAAAGAACAAAAATAAAAGTTTCACCAACTTCAAACTATACTGAAAACCAAAGGTAATTAAAATACATGGTATTGGAAGAAATACCAACACACAGATCAGTGGCACAAAATTGAGAACCTGGAAATAAAAGCACACATATATGGACAACTAATCTACACAATGAGTCAAGAGATTACAATGGAACTGCAAAAGCATCTTCAATGGTGCTAAGAAGACTGGACTGCCACATGCAAAAGAATGAAAACTAGACCACTGTTTAACCCCATGCACAAAAATTAGCTCAAAATGGATTAATGACTTGCATATATGACATGGAAACATAAAACACTAGGAAGAAAACATAGGCCATATGCTCCCTGACATCAGCCTTAGAGATTTATTTGGAGATTTGACTCCAAGGGCAAGGGAAACAAAAGCAGAAAGCAACAAATGGGAGAACATCAAACTAAAAAGCTTCTGCACAAGAAAAGCAAATATCAAAGTGAAAAAACATCTTGCTGGATGGGAGAAAATATTTACACACATCCAACAAGAGATTAATATCTAAACTATACAAGAACTCATATAACCCAGTCATAAAAAATCAACCCTGGGCCTCCCCTGGTGGCGCAGTGGTTGAGCGCTGGGCTGCAAAGCTGCCCGCAGCCTCTGCAGTGCCGGTTCGATCCCCGACCTCTGGCAAGGGTCCCACATGGCGCGCAGACCTCTCCTGCCGCGCCCACTGCTCCCCTCAGCAGTGTACTTCGTCACTCTGCCTGTTCTGCTCCCCACTCTGGCTCTGGTGAATTCTCTTACCCTTCTGCGCTTCTGACTGTACCCAGTGCTTGTATAAATAAATAAATCTTTTTTTTTTTTTTAAAAAAAGACAGTAGTTTAGTAAGCAGTTTTAAAAACACCTACTGTTTGGACAACTTTTTATGCATGGTGATAGGAAATTTCAGTTAATTAAGTTACTAATTTCTTTGATTACTTGCATATGTAGGCAAGATAAGTAGTACTACAGTATGGCTGTGTGATCTTGGGCAAGTTCATTAACTTTTCTAAGTTTTAGTTTCTTCATTTATGAGATAAGATATTAAAATTTACTATATACTATGTTATGTGTACTAAATGAAATGGTGTGTGTAAATGCTTGACACAATTCCTGGACTATAGAAAGCACTGGATAAATGTTTATTATTATATTGCATTATATATTATGTGTATTATTGCATGCAATTATAGTTCAATATAAGATAATGTATATACAAAGCCTCTTACTATCACTCCCCTGCGAATCAGATCCCATCAAACATGCTTAGAACTGCTAAATAAATGTGTGATATTTAATGAATGGTTATGAGTATCTTCTGTTTCTTTTCTGTTTCATGCTTTTCTCCTTCAGATATTTTAAACATATCCTAAATTAACCTACTCAACCCCTGCCCAACCTCTTCACAATTGAAAAAAACTTTCTCTTTGAGGAAACAGTGCTCACAGTGGACTTCTTCCCTCCCCCTCCCTTCCTGCCTTCTTTCCTTCTTCTTCTTCTTATTGTTTTGTTTTGTTTTTCTGGTCATCCTACAGTTCCTAGAATGTTGCTTAGGAAAGGTTTTTTTTTTTTTTTTTTTACCAGCAAGTGTTGCAAGAACAGCTGATTGAAGTTCACAAATATCACACTATTCACTTACCAAATGGCTACATGCCCACCGCCAGTGATATTGTACTAACATGACCCAGCTTTGTCTTTCAGGAGCTCACTCTCTGGTCTAAGACAAAGTCTAACAGAGCAATTAGAAAACTGGGCTTAGAATGGATGTACGGTGCCCATGCTGTGGGATTATCACAGAGGTCAGGGAGCTCTACTTGGTTGTGATGGGCTGGGCAGCAGAGAACAGGGAAAAGGAAAGAGAGAAGGCACCTTAGCAGTTGGGACACTGTGAGGATGGTCTGGTTTTGTGCAGGAATATGAGAAGCAAGCATCCCTGCAGAGCCAGCAAATTGGCTGAAGAGAAGAGGCTGGTGGGACCAGATCTCAGTGTGTATTCTGTACCCCAATAAGTGCCTGACTTATATATGTCTTGTAGACATATATGAGGACTTTTGACCCATCTGCTCTTTCAACTCTAACTTCCTGCCTTTTCTTTTTTAACATACTTTGCTTTATTTACTTTTTCTATTGATTCAAAAAATGGAATCTTATCGAACTTTGATTATACAGTAGAATCCCCATACCTTACCTTACATACTTCTTCCATCTGGATGCTCATCTGTATCCTTTATCATACACTCTTGTAAAAACAAAACAAAACAAAACACACAACACAAAACAACCAGTAATCCAGTTAAAAAAAAAAAAAAGTGGAATATTGGCTTACACCAAAACGTACATTCCTGAGAAACTGGAGCCCACGGAGAACAGAAAGAAGCTGCTGGCATATTCCATTGTCTCCCACATCGAAGTCTGAGTCTACAGCTCATTATTGGGTTCTCCCTAGGCAGGATGGTTTCTTTTGAGTCATTCAGGTGAATTTTCGCTTTTTACCATCTGTCATCTTTTTTTTTTCTCTCCTCAAATGAGAAGTGTCTAGATTTTATTCACATGTCTCATTTTCTTTATTGCTGCTTTAAAAGAAAATTTCTGATCTTTAAATATGATTATTTTATTATGATAGTGAGAAAAGCAATCACTTGAGCAGATTTATTTACCATAAGGTAGTGTTTCTCTCCCATAGATACTGCAAAAACTATGCATTGGACATGAGCTACAATTAAACATTCATTTAATAGGTTCCCTTCCTTCCTTCCTTCCTTCCTTCCTTTCTTCCTTCCTTCCTTCCTGTTGGAGATTGAAGTCAAGAGAAATTTTATCTTTGTTAATACTTTTGTTTTTCATTTTGTCATTGCAGTTGGTTTCGTTTAGCTCAGAACTGGTCAGTCTGGCACATTTTATGTTAGACTCATTTCACAGTCTTTTCTATAGTTTTTAAAAGAGGTATTCCTCTTTCCTTGGCACATTGAATTTTAAAAAGATTCTGGCAGATGTCATTTAAAATTAAGTTTTCCCACTTCCCTACTCCCAAGTTTTATTAAAGAGAAATGAGTGAAAAGTGAAATGAGAAAGAAAGGATACCATAAGTGATTTCTGGATAGTGTTATTTCACACATTAATTATCACTCACAGTATTAATTGGGAAAGCAAACAACTGTGTTTGCAGATTATTAACACTTTTTTTTTTCTCCAGGAAGTTTTAGTATTTTGGTAAAAGAAGCAGAGATTAGCAGCATCCACAAGCAGTGGAAATAAGAGTGGTCACCTTGTGGGGTCTTCATCTCAAGGTCAAACTTACAGTGCTGGACATTGCACCACAACTTAGAAAGGGGGCAGAATGAGTTGAAGCATTTGTATTGGTTGCTGCCCAAGACATAATCCCCAAATCAAAGCTATTCTGTACCTCCATCTGGTCATTACCCTATTATAATTTCATTCTGTCTCTTTGATGTTCATCTTAACCTGATTTCATCTGAGTAAAACTGTAGCACCGAGGCCGCAGGGAGCTCAGCTCCCTAACAGTTGACTTTTCCTGGGGTATTTTGCATCTTCTAACTATATTTGACCCTTAAATTGTGAGGTCACATTTTCACTGACTCCACAAAATAATCTTACATCCAAACTGGCAGCCTGCATGGAGTTATCCTTCAACTTTGGTTCATAGCCTTATTCTTTCTCTCGTTTGGCATTATCTATTTTTGTAGCTTTGCTGTTTATCTCCACAGGGCTGAGTTCATACAGTTACATGTTTTCATAAGAAGGATAC
Source organism: Talpa occidentalis (assembly GCF_014898055.3). Classification (NCBI taxonomy): domain Eukaryota; kingdom Metazoa; phylum Chordata; class Mammalia; order Eulipotyphla; family Talpidae; genus Talpa; species Talpa occidentalis. The sequence goes on along the minus strand of NW_023601212.1, from coordinate 37,387,817 downwards.
CAGGATGTAATAATACTATAAAGGAGATGCGTAACATTTGTGGTGACTATACTTTTCCATGTCTTAAATAAGAATTTATTAGATAGCATTTTTATATAACTCCATGTCAGAACTCATCTCATTTTATTTATTTATATTTATTTATATTTATTTATTTATGCATACAAGAGCTGGGGTACAGGCCAGAGATGCAGGGGGGATGAGAGAATACACCAGAGACAAAGCGGGAAGAACAGGCAGACAGATCGAAATACACTGCTGAGGGCAGCAGCGGGCAAGATAGGAGAGGTCTGCTTCACCATGTGGGTTTCTCTCTGCCTGGCCGGGGATGGAACTCGTGCTGCAGAGGCTGCAGAATGCTTCATAGTGTGGTGCTTAACCCCTTGCATCATTTTATTTGGTCTATTTATTATATATTTTCTTTACCCTGGACTAGATTATGAGTTCTCTAAAAGCAGAAATCATCATTCACCATCTTTGATTTCCATCTCCATCAGCTCTAATTAATATGAACTTCAGAGAGCAGTTCAATAAATATTAGTTATATCAAATAAATTATAACAGCTGCAAAATATTGACTTGGAACTAGACTCATGTTCTGATTTCAGAAATGTTTGCTTTTTTCTTTTCCTTGAGAACCCATGGTCATTTTTTTTAAAAGTTAATTTGCAGTTTGAAGCTGTTTAGGTGAAAACTACAAGAAGCAGCAGCAAAAGAGACGAAGCAGGCACTTTCGGATATTATAATTACACCTAAGGTTTGTTTTTATTATAGTTCTTCAGGTTTAATCATGCTCTTGATTCCATGAAATGTCATAGAATCACAGGACCGAGGAAGTCTCAAAAGGTCTTTTGGTCTCTGTCTCTAAGGAGATAGGAGTTTAAAATTTTGCAAACATTTGCTTACTCTGTAGTTTTCTTTTAAAATATCCAGGAAGGGAAGGACACATAAAGGTTCAAATATTTATTTTTGGAATAAATGATGCATGCGTGTGTGCAAGTGCACGTATTTTTGGTATTTTTATTGCGGTAGCAATGGTTTGCAACACTGTGTATGATTTGGGGGTACAGGTTCATACTTTTCAGATATATGTTACCACACCATGGCCACCACCAAAAGCTGCCCAATTTCCTCCACTGCAGTCCACTGATCCTCTCCTCCTTCCACCCAACCCCGCCCCTTCCTCAATTCAACAGTTGGATTTCTAGGTTTGTTTTGGTTTTGCGTTTCTGTTCCTTTGTTTTGTTTCTCTACAGTGGAATAAATAGTACATTATTTAAGCCTTTTTTTGGTTATGGTTCAACTATCTGATACATTGTCATCAGTAGTTCTTCCTTTTCTTGCCACTTATGGGAGTTTTCTTTTTCTGATCTCTTTTTTTCTTTTTAAATCCCTCACTTCTGTACTCTATAGAACAACTTAGCAATCAGTTTTTGTTTCTTGAGCATGCAACTACAAAATGTGGGCAATGCTCACCTTTGCCAGTAGTGGTTAATCAAGACGTTTATTCCAGGGAAAATAAAGTGCTTTTCTTATAGGGATTAGGTGATTGAGATTTTGCTTCATCTCACTCCATTTTCATGTAATCTTAAATATAATCTTAAATAAATGGCACCATTCCTTTATTTATTTGTTTGTTTGTTTATTTATTTCAACACAGAGCTTCCTTCTCAGAAATACAGTGCAATCTTGTTTCCTCTCATTTTCATCCTTTGCTCAGGTCAACATCCATAGTGTAGGTTGATTACAGGGTCCTGAAAAAGGCCAGATTGCTTCAACTGTAGCATTCATGGTGGGCAGTGCTGGTGACTCAATCCCTGCCACCATTTTTAATGCAACTGATATTACTGTCATCATCATCATTGTTTTAAAATCTTCATTTGTTTCCTTTCAGATATCTAGGTTTTCCATCATAGTTATTTTGTTCTGCTCTTAGACTCAGTAGAATAAGGCTTTTCTTTTTTTTTCTTCAACGTGAAGGGATTCTAATAACATGAATGGTGGTTGTCTAATTTTCTTCCAACACTTCAAGGCATATTGATTGTACTAATTGTGATCATTTGGTTGCAGACTTCCTGGCCTGCTATCTTGATAAAGAGTTTTGATAAATATGATGCTAGCAGTACCATTGAGTGTGCTAAGAAGCAGCATGGGAGGGGAAGTCTTCCCAGAGGAGGGGAACTATCGCTTGTGGCCTAAAGCATGAGGTCCAGATGAGGAGGACAAGATGGTAGAGGAAGAAGTTTCCAGAAAAGTAGAACATCAGTTGCAGAAGGGTGAAGGTGGAAGAGCACATGGCTGTGCTCAGGTAGAACAGTGCACATCCAGCAAGGCTTACACATCACATACAAGGCTGATGGGTAAAGAATGAAGATAAGACAACATATAGACTTTTGTCATATCAGTCTTGTAAGTCATTTGAGAAGGCTAGAGAGTGATGAAGAACCCCTTAAAGGTCTTCAGAAAGGGAATGGAGTTATTGATTGTTTTTCACTGGGCTTCCTGTGATCTTGGTGTGAAAGTTGGAGGCATTGAGATTCCACTACTGAACATAGCAATCACCTAACAAAGAGATGATGGTGCACTGAACTGAGGAGGGAAAAAAGTTAGATGAGCTTGAAAAATATAAGAAAGTAATGGACAAATTAGATGAAATATGTCACTACTCATATTTGCAACTAAAATTATACAGTAACACTTAACCCTCACCAGTGGAATTAGAGGTTGTGGCAAACTCTTGGAGCAGAAAGTCCTTGATTTATTTGTCATTTTGATTCTGAACAAGCACTGTCTTAAAGAAGGGTGATCATACAGGTCATGAGATTTCTGCCATTCATGTACAATTGACTCTTAAACACATGAGGGTGAGGGGCATTGACCCCCCCCCATGTACTTACCCCACATATGACTTTTTGACTCCCCCAAAACTTAACTATTGATAGCCTGATGTTGACCAGAAGTATTACCATAGCATAAATAATTGATTAACACATATTTTTAAGCTATATATTATTTACTGTATTATTATAACAAAATAAGCTAAAGAAAAGAAAATGTTATTAAGAAAACCATAAGGGAGGGAAAATACATTTACAGTACTCTGTTTATCATTACTATAAGTTTATGTTGTCTTCTTATTCATGGGTGAATGGTCATGGTTCATTCAAGGTCTAAAGTTCTGTAAGAACTTATATTTGGGTTCCTTGACTATTGTAGCTCCCAAGTTTGTTCTAAAGTCTCACAAATAATTCATAAGTGGCTCTAAATATTTCCCTTCCTATCGAATTCATCAGAATTCCTTTTCATGCTTGCAACTAAATACAGTGTCCTGAATGATAGTAACAACTTGGTTAATTTTATTAAAAATACAAGTAATAGATAAATTGAAGGATATTGTGGAGAAAGAATAAAAATATGAAGAGGTAAAAAAAATTGGAGAAAAATGATAAGAAAATAAAAGGTTAAATTAAAAAAAAAAAAACACTAATATCCAATTAAGAAGAGGTCCAGAAAAGGAGAACTGAGAAAATAGAGATGAAGAAATTATCAAAGAAATAGTATAGAAAATTTTCTTTCTTTTGAAGATTGAGAGTTTCTAAACTGAAAGGGCCTACTAACAATTACCTAGATAACAAATGCAAGAAGGTCCACATGAAGGTGTATTACCTTGAAATTTGGAAAAACATAGAGGAAAAGAGAATAAATCCAGGTCAAAAACCTAAGGACTTATGATTCAAATGGCCAGATTAGGGTCTAGAAGCTCTGGAAGATAATGTGGAGTGTCTTGAAAATTCCAAGGTTAAAAAAAAAATTACATTATATTTTTATTTTTTATTTATTTATTTTTTTAAAGATTTATTTATTTATTTATACAAGATTGATTGATTGATTTATACAAGCACTGGGTACAGTCAAAAGCACGGGAGGGTGAGAGAATTCACCAGAGCCAGAGCGGGGAGCAGAGCAGGCAGAAGGACCGAGGTACACTGCTGAGGGGAGCAGCGGGTGGCAGGAGAGGTCTGCGCGCCATGCGGGACCCTCCTCGGGTGGCTGGGAGCAGCCGGGGATCGAACCGGCGCTGCAGAGGCTGCGGGCAGCTTCACAACCCAGCGCTCAACCGCTGCGCCACCGGGGAGGCCCTACATTATATTTTTAGACCCAACCTATCTATCAATGAATATACAGATCAAGAAGTCAAAAATGAATTCCCACTATACCTTTTCTAAGGAAGTTACTGGAAAAAATTGTTCAATAAATGGGTAGGGTGAAAACAAGAAAGAGAAAAACATGGTGTCCAGAAGTCAGGAAGCTAGCTATACAGAAAAGAAATGAAGGGATGCTTCAGGATAAACAGCTGAGATCAGGACTGGAGATTTGGGATGGACAGGGAGGAAAATAAAACTAAATTAAAGGGTTGCATAATATTTGACTTGGATAATTATTGATAGACACATATCAAACTACGTGGAGCATTTGAAAAGACTTGGAATGGGTGTAGAAAACAAAGAATGAAAAAACAAAGCAATAAGTAACTTTTAAGAAGAAAAGAAAGTTGTATGTCAATGGAAGTTTAATTACCATAAATTACTTTGAGAATTAGATGATATTATTTACGTACTCAAAAATGTGACCCTGTTGACTTTGTTAAAAAATTTGTGGTATTAGTAAAGAGGGAATGTGAGAAGTAAAGGTGTGCAGGGTTGGGAGTATGACAAAGCTAAAGTCCATCTTAACAAAAGTCAGGAAATGTATAACATAGATAAACCAAGAAATAAATGCATAAGGACATTATTCAGGGAAATAAAGTTGAATATCAGAAGACACGATTAAATATGTTGCAGTAGATTTTTTTTTTTACACTGTACCACTCCAGACAGCAGTGGAATGGTTCTTCCAGGTCAATCTTTTTGCCTTGCCTAGTAGGTGAAGTCCTTATAAACATATCCTTAGCTCTAAACGTTAGAACTTAACATTGGAACTAAACATTCCAATAAAGTTTGTGTTCTTCCTCTCAGACAACTGTATAGCTAACAAAGTACTTTCACATAGATTGTTTTATTTTACCCACATTCTGAGCTGAGCTTGTGTATTTAGTATTTATTACATGCTAGTCACTCTAAAATATACTGACCATAGTCTTTCTAGGTGGGTATTATTATACCATTTATTGATGGAAAAACAAACTCAGAGAAATAAGCTTGCAAATGTCCATGAGTCAGTTGGTAAATAGCAGAACCAGAAGTGGAACTCAAACCTCTTGCAGGATACACTCAATGTTGCAGGACAAACATTGCAACTACCTTTAGGTTTCCAAACTTTGGAGCAAATTCCAGTCCTTTAGCCAAATACTTGGAATGTTGTTCAGTAGTTTTGACTCTTAAACTTCTACCTTTCTCTCTCTCTCTCTCTCTCTCTCTCTCTCTCTCTCTCTCTCTTCTCTCTTCCTCCCTCCTTCCCCCCAACCTCCACCTCCTTTATGTCTTTGAAACCTTACAAGTTTTCCTATTTGGTCAACCACATAATTTAATAGTCTTGCAATCACAATTATTTTTCTTCTGAGATCCAGTTTTCTTCCTCTTAGAAAGATCTGTATATATACCTGGAAAATAAATTCCCTGCAGTGATTCTGCTGACAGCAGCTGAGTGAGTATAACTGAAGGGTTTATAGAGCCTAACCTTATATTAACAAAGAATCAAGGAGAATAAATGTTCAGACAACCTTTCTTCATATTTTAGGACTCTGTCTTTGCCATATTATACCGAAAGCATTTGAATCCTTACTAGAAAGTTATGTTTTAAGATAGAAACCTGGTTATTATATCTAATTGTCTGTCTCTCTCACCTCTAGGTCTTCCAGTCAATTAATACCCAAGTCTTTTTTTTTTCTTCCTTACTTTTTATGCAAGCAAAATCTATAACAATACATTAAATTAAAACTGTTTTTTTTTTTCCTTTTAAAACATTCCTTTCCCAGACATATACTTCAATATCAAGCAGTAATCTAGGGGACAAGGAGGTAACATATGACTTTTCTCTTTTACGTATTTTATAATAAGAAAAAAAAGGTTACATAAGTATATTTTGCCTCAAACCATGCTTTTTAAAATGGTGATGACTATATCCATAGAAATAGAGATGTCATAGGCTATACTGAATCCATAATATTTTGATGTTAAACAAACATGTTATAACAGACATATAATGAACAAAGACATATAATGAAATGGATAGCAAAATTCAAATGAATTTTTTAAGAAAAAGCAGTTAATTTCAGAGGTACTTATGTTTGAAAATCAGGTTTCTGCCTCACGTGTAACTACTTCTCTGGCTATATACATTCTTTCCTTAGTGTACATTAGAAAAAAAATGTTTGATAAGCACTGAGGGTAAGCAGGAGCTGAAGTAATATCTGATAAGGCTGTTCGCAAGATGGTTTCTACCCTGACAGAAGGAGGAGTGATGAGCTCCGGGATTCCTATTACGTCTAAGTTCATAAAATCAGGCAGCACCTTGGAAAAAAGCAAGGAGGAACTTAAGAGTTCTAGATTCGAGGTGATTCCACCTCAAGGAAGATCATTTTCTAGCATTTATTCATATAGCAACTTATTTCTTTGCCATGTAGGATCAGGTCATCAATTAAATGATGCTTTCCGGGGGCAAAGTGCCCCTCCCCCAGTTGCTGCCAGAAGTTCAGCATGTTCCCTCACTGTCTAGGACACAGGTCAGCTCTCTAGTTATGCTCATGGAGGTCACGCCTGATATTAAGTCTCATATTCTTAACTCAGATCTATTTGGTTTTCCAGCCTTAACCCATCTTTTGCATCCCTGGAACCAGGTTTCCAAGGCTGCTCTCCAGTGAAGTCACACAGGGCACGTGCCAGTCTCACAGCAACATGGTTTGAGCGCAGTTGTGATGTGTAGTCAACCAGGGAAGCCTATTTGCAACTCAGTTCTTCAGGCTTTTATTGGGGCTGGTGACATGCTGCCTCTGTGGCCTCTGCCCAGTATGCATTCAAATTCCATGCTTTCAGGAGGAAAACAAGTGGTCAGTGTAATCCTTATTGTTTTTCACGGATAGTTTAGGCACAGGTAGCTAATTTTACCCATTATTTGTGGGAACTCTTCCAAAATCTAGGTTTCAAGGTTTCAAGGTCTGCCTTGCAAGCAGAGCTTTTGAGGAATGGCAGTGAAAGTTGCTATGTTAATTTTTTTCGGTACAGTGGTCTTCTAGACAATTTTTGAAGAAAGAGGTCTAATCTTGCTAGTGGTGAAAGGATGTCTGGACCTTCTTAGGTAGTTTTTGGAGTGAGCATAACTACTCTTCCATTCTTTCCTAAAGCAGAAAGATCAGGAATAATTACAGCAGGAGAATGAAGATTTTTTTTTTTTAATCCTTTAAATGGGACCAAATAAGTAGAGACTTGTCCACATGAGCATCACAGCTGGGCTCAAGAAAATAGCCCTAAAAGAGATGCCTCACCATAACCCAGCATCTGCCTTAAGTATGTGTTGGAGCAGGAAAATATACACGTGCAAAAGCCACAGTAAGCACTTAGAGGCACCCTGCTGGCTTACTGACTGGCTAAATGCTGATTTCAGGTTTAATACACAGTCATCACATTAAACAGTGTTTACTTGCCAGGATTGTCTTGTGTCTGCTGGTGCAGTGCCTTGCTGCCCTTCCCCTCCTCACCTGAAGGCCCCAGAGAGTCCTCTCCATGTCCCTGGGTCTACAATGTGTCTGCTCAGGTGCCCTCACTCCACTATCAGGAGGGTTGCCTCAGTTTCCTTCCTCTATTACCTATTAGTGTCTCAGGAAAACCGGACACTGCAGATTATCTAGTAAGGGAGCATTGGTGGAAGAAAGAAGTTGGTGGAGAATCACCTCTGAAAAGTTGAGTTCTAGATGGGGAATTGGTGAGAGGGCATCCTGGTGCCGCTTAATCTATGCTTTTTTTTTCTAACTTTTTTTTAAAGATTTATTTATTTTCATGCATACAAGAACTGGGGTACAGGCCAGAGGTGCGGATGGTGAGAGGATTCACCAGAGGCAGAGTGGGGAGCAGAACAGGCAGACTGAATGAAATACACTGCTGAGTGAGCAGCGGGCAGGGCGAGACAGGAAAGGGCTGCTGTGCCATGTGGGTTGCTCCCTGGCCAGGGATTGAACTCGTGCTGCAGTGGCTGCGGATACCTTCATAGTGCTGTGCTTAACCCCTTGCGCCACCAGGGAGGCCCTCTCTCTAACTTTTCACCATAATAAAGCATAGACTCTTTTTTTTTTTAAATAATAAATTTTATTTTTATATTCCCCCATACAATTGCAAACCCCCCATTCTGACCCCATCCCTCCCCTCCCGCCCCCCACCCCCCAAAAAGTGTCTCTGGTTCATAGTTTTTGTTGATTTTGATTTTCACTTTCTTATAGTTATTCATTTTCCTGGTCCCTTATTTAAGTTTTCTAGATTCCTGCTATGAGTGAGACCATCCGGTATTTTTCTTTTTCTTTTTGGCTTATTTCGCTGAGCATGATCCCTTCCAGCGCCATCCATCTTGCTGCAAATTGCATGTGTTTATCTTTTTTGAATGCTGAGTAATATTCCATGGTATATATATACCACATCTTCTTGATCCAGTCATCTATTCTTGGGCATTTGGGCTGTTTCCAAAGCTTAGCTATTGTAAATAGTGCTGCTATAAACACAGGGGTGCAGGTGTTCTTTGGAATGGATGTTTCTGTGTCATTTGGGTAAATACCTAGGAGTGGAATTGCTGGATCATATGGAAGCTCTAAAAGCATAGACTCTTAGCAGTCAGGGAACAGGATGGCATATCTTCTTATGCCTGAATAGCATTCCAGGCAGTTGCCCAAATTAGCATATAAATCAAAGCCCACCTATTCCTGGAATAAACAAACTTTAAAGTCCTTTTTATTTATAACTACGTACTTAATTTTCATCTCCATTCTCACAGATTGTAAAACCAACTAGTAGTTTTGTTTTGTGATGTGAACATTCCCAAATTATCTTTGTTAAGCAAAGTAAAAAAGAAAAATGTGATAAAGTGAAAATTTTCATTTGACAAATATTATAATGTACATGCTGTAGGGAATAAACATTGCCCCTGTTCTTCTGGAATTACATTGTGGAGCAGGGCGCTAGTAAGTAAATACACAAAAGAGAGGGCCATACAAATATCTGTGGGAAAGTGTACAGGAAGATGAGACAGTAAGTACAAAGTCTCTGGCAGAAGCAAACTTGGGTTAGTTGAGTGAATACTTCTGTGGAAAGGTACATGTTGTAAATGGCTCTTCTGGACTATCACATACCCTTTTCTCCCTCACTGAATTTGTTCAAAGGGCTCAGAGTTCCTTAGTTACTAGGTGGACAAATTCTCTCTGAGGGAGCACCTTGTTGGTTGGTGTGGTTCTAGGTTTGATTTGTAATGTGAAGGTGAGTCTTGGAGAAGCCTGGGGCTTTCACTTGTTTTGAACTCAAACACTGGGTGAGGAATGGCCATCTAGTGGCAAGAGAGGAAACACATAGGTAGTTGGGGAAGTGGGGGCGAAATCTTCAGCCTTCCATCCTTGGCTATAAAGTTATTCTGGAAATCTGTTCATTTCCCACTCTCACAAAGATCCAAGGGAGCCAAACAATTAACCCAAACTTTTTGTTTTCTGATAGAACACATGGTTTCTTTAACATCTACTTGGCATGTTACACATTTGCACATTTAATCTTTAATTGGGGGACATTTTGGTAGTTTTCACTTTTGGCCTATTACAAATAAAACTCTTATGAACAATCATTTATGTGAACATAACTTTTCATTTTTCTGCCATGTATAAATACCCAGGAGTATAATTGCTGAGTTGTAAACGTATATACTTTGTTTTTTAAAAAAACTACCAAACTCATTTCCCAGGCCCCATTATACATTCCTACTGGCAATGTACAAGCTGCCACTTTCTCCACATTGCCAACATGTATTGTCACTAATTTTCATTTTAGCTGTCATAGTGCAGTAATATCTCAGTTTGTCCTTCATTTGCTAATGACTACACTGAATATCTTTCCTGTGCTTATTTGCTGTCCACATATCCTCCTCTGAGAATTGTCTCTTCATATCTTTTGCCAAATCTAAAAATCTTTTAGATTTTTTTAAAATTTTTTTTTTATAGAGGCATGTTATTTATTTATTTATTTGTTTGTTTGTTTATACATGCACTGGGTACAGTCAGAAGCGCAGGAGGGTGAGAGAATTCACCAGAGCCAGAGCAGGGAGCAGAGCAGGCAGAAGGACCGAAGTACACTGCTGAGGGGAGCAGCGGGCGGCAGGAGAGATCTGCGCACCATGTGGGACCCTCCTCCGGTGGCCAGGGAGCAGGTGGGGATCGAACCAGCGCCGCAGAGGCCGCGGGCAGCTTCGCAACCCAGCGCTCAACCACTGTGCCACCGGGGAGGTCCTCTAATTAGATTTTTTTTTAATGAAGTCTTTTTTCAGATATGTGGTTTGCAGATATTTTCTCCCAGTCTATACCTTGTTTCTTCATTCTCTTTTAAGGGGCAAAAGTTTTTAATTTTGATGACGTTCTTAACGATTTTTTTGGTAACAGACTAGTTATGTTATTCTTATAATGGTTGCATTTTATTTATTTATTTAGTTTAGTCAGTTATTTAGTTTGGATATATAACAACTATATATAGCATAATAATATAATAACCAGTGTATATTTAGTTATTTTCATAATAGTGAAAAAGACACTGTAATATTTCTGTGAATATTCAACTTTATGCAAGTGTGCAAGTATATCTTTTTTTAATTTTATTTTTATATTCCCCATACAATTGCAGCCCCCTTATTTTGACCCCAATCTCTCCTTTCCCCGCCCCCCCCATAGTGTGTCTCTGGTTCATAGTTGTTTTGTTGATTTTGATTTTTTCTTTTTTATAGCTATTCTTTTTCCTGGTCCCTTATTTAGGTTTTCTAGATTTCTGCTATGAGTGAGACCATATCTTTAGGGATAAATTCCTGGAAGTGGTTTTGAGTAGATCAAAGGATGCTAAATTGCCCATCAACTGCATTGCAAATGTTTACATCTATACTATTGGGATGTGAGAACTCTTTTTATCCTGTGTTCTCATCAGCATTATGTATTAGGACATTAAAAAGTAAACCAATTACTCTGAGGACCTGAGACACTCACAAATAGTATTTCAATGTTTTTATCTTTATTTTTTAATATTATCTTACTATCAATTTTATCTTTATGTTTCTTATCTGTCTTTTTATATTTCTTCAGTTGTGAGTGAGATTGAACATAAATAAGCCCTCCTGTCACTGGATCATTTTTCTATTGAGTTGATGGTCATTTTCTTATTGATATTAAAAGAGTTTTTCAATATAAAAAAGAAAACAATCCCTTTCCATATGCAAACATTTTTCCTATTTCCTATTGTTTGTAGTATTTTTTGCCAGGGAGAAATTTAGATTTTTATGTGTTCCATTTCATAGTTCTTCCATTGTGATATCTTCCATTTTGACTTATATAGGAAGGGAAAAATATTTTAAGAAATTCTTCCATATTTTCTCTTGGAATTTGTAATTCTACAAATTAGCATTTGTAATGGTCCATTCAGGTGGGCTAGATCCTTTTACTCAAAATATTTGGAGACCCTCAGTATAGGCATGAACTCGAGCTCTTTAGAAACAAAGAATATTGGGCTTCACCCAAGGTTATTTTGCACCAGAATCTGCATTTTACAAGGCTGGCTGGATGATTCATATGCACACTGAAATTTGTGAAATACCAGGGTAGGTTATGTTTGTTTGTGTAGGGGTGGAGAAGAAATTTTACCTGCCCCTACAGGTTCTTCTCAGGCTGGTCAAGCAATCAAATTAACATCAGACAAATTAGTGGAAGAAAAGAACAAATTTCATTATATATACAATTCATGTAGATGTAAATTCTAAAGTAAACAGGGCTGAGTTAAGGAATGGGATGGCGCCTGTGGCTTCAGGAGAGAGGTGGGAGCTACTCAGTGCCTACATGTTTGCCCTGCCAAACACATAGATTTTTCTCTATAGAAAGGTTATTTCTGGAGATAACCCTAAATCTGGGTAACATCCCCAATTTTCTTTTAGTATATGAAGGGAGTAGTAAAAGTTCCTTGTAAGCCTGTGAGGCCATTGGCTTCAGGTCAAAGTAATCTACCTGCCAAAGCATGATGTCTTGAGAAGGCCTATTTTGGACACTGGGGGAGAACTCTCATATATTTGCATTTTTCCCTTGATTGAGACCCTAGAGGATAGATGAAACAGCACATTTTTTTAAAGATTTTTTTATTTATGCATACAACAGTTGGGGTACAGGCCAAAGATGTGGTGGGTGAGAGGATTCACCAGAGACAGAGTAAGGAATGGAACAGGCAGACTGACCGAAATACACTGCTGAGGAGAGCAGTGGGAGAGACAGGAGAGGTCTGCCTTGCCATGTGGGTTGCTCCCTGGCTGGTCTGGGATCGAACTCGTGCTGCAGAGGCTGTGGAATGCTTCACAGTGCATTGCTTAACCCCTTGCGCCACCAGGGAGGCCCAAAACAGCACACTTTAAACTCTTTATTTTCAGTGAAGTTTTCACTAGGTGGCGGATGGAGAATTTTAAACAATGGTTAAGATTTGAATATTTAACTTCAGAAAATTGTGAAAGCTAGATGTGACAGTGTGGGTCCACTCAGCTACAGAGTTAAAGAGATTAAGAGAAAGCTCATCCCAGTTTGAATGTCCTCTCACTGCCCAAACCTGATGTTTTCTTGATAATAGCTCTGTAGAGATATAGGTGATGTGGTTTTTGGAGTTATTGCGGGGTCCTTGGGTTCAGTCTGGGAAAGGTTTCACCAGAGCTCCCGTTTTAGCGGCGAGTGGCGAATTCCCCAGATGAGTTTCTCCATGAGACAGAGATGTTAGTGATATTTAAAGGGCAGGTTTATTAGGGAAAGGGACAAAGAAAGGCCACTCGCATAGACACAAGAGGGCAGGAGAACTGTCCCAGAAGGGACAGGTTTGCTAAGAGAGGCCTGCATGGTGTTGTTACAGGGCAGGGAGAGGGGCACTCCAGACCCCCAAACCTGCCTGCTCTAAACGGGTTCTGCCATCCGCCACATCAACACAAAACATATGAGACTATAATGGGAAGGAACTTTAATACAATTAGGAAACAATACAGAAAAGACAAATAATATAGTTTCTAAATCAAGCACCCAAAGTTACTCATCCCCTCGTGGGTAAAAGTCCATCCAAATGGGATTGGCCCAGAGCAAGGCCCCAAAGCCTGCCCCAAGTCGAAAGCATCTTCCAGTGGGGACCCACAGAAAAGGATCAGAAACAAGCAGACTAGTCTGGATGGAAAAGAGCAAAATAAACATCAAGACAAAAAACGTCATTGTCACCTCCCCAGGGGTCTCTCACCCACATCTGTGTCACCCAGTCCACGACCAAAAGGCAAGTGTAGTTTCTTCACATGTTTCTCTGTTCTATGTGCCTCTTCCATGTCTCTTTCTGGCTCTCCAACCTGCTTCCTTCCTTCCTCAGTCTCCTCTGAAGCTTCTTCTCTCTGCTCAGCTCCACCCTCTCTTGGGTGGGGCAGGAAACCTGGAGCCTCCCCCTTCCCTGGGACCACCCTATTACAGTTGCAGGTGGGGGGCCTTGGCAGGTCACCGGCAGGCAGGAAGGCTGCTGCCCTGCAGAGGGAAAGAGTTGGTGAAAAGAGGCACCTGCATAGTCACAGGTGGGCAGAGGGAGTGCTGCCTGTGCAGAAACTGCATTGATATAGTCCTTTTCTCTTTGGGAGGAGTCACTCCTCCATGGAGTGGCCTGCCTGTTGCTGATGTTTGGTAACAGGCAAAACTAGAAAGGGACCAGAGATTCCAGGATGGGCCCAATCTCCATATCTTTACCCTCAGATCTGTGCTCCACTCCCTATAGCATCTGATCATGTTTGGGTCTCATGCCTGTGATAAGGCACTGGCGGCTAAGGGTCCAACCTCAACAGCTAGGTTAATGGTCATGTTATTCCCCTTGACCCCCATCTCCTTGTGTGAGTCAGGTTTTAGTCTTGTGAGGCCTCCTTTCTAGTTTTTCTATTCTTGTCCTCCATCATATGGACTTGTTTGGTTGTTGTGAAGCTCTAGAAATGGGGGTTTTGACATCCCTTGACAAATCACTCTCCTTAGTAATGCCCTGACTGAGGCTAGTTACTCTTAGGGCCTGAGTTGTTCCGGATACTGGAGTTGTATTTGCTTTGTCCTCTCTTATTTTTCCTCAGAGCCTTGGGGTGAACATGGAAGACATGATTAAGTACAGTCCTTCTGGGGCAAGAAGAATAAATCAGGACTTCTCTCACCTGCAGGGACTTTACCAGCTAGTTTTGTATCACCACAGAAGGAAAAACATGCCTGTCCCCAGACTATGTTTGTGAGCAAGTTACTTTTCAAAAACTTGTCAAGTTGATTTACTAGGGGTCCTGCTGCTTCAACCAGATCCCTGAGCTCTCAGAGTTCAGGTGGGTGTCAGTGTTTTCTGGAAATATTTTCCCCCTTAAATTGTATTATCTTTATTGAGGTAACATTAGTTTACAACACCGCATATGTTTTAGGGGTACAGGTTCACACCTCTTCAGATGTATGTTTCCACACCACACCCACCATTCAAGCACTAGCAATCCTCACCCTTGCCCATTGGGCCCCCTCCCTATTGGACTCTCACCCACCACTCTCCCCCTCTGATAGCCTCAATTCTGCAGTCACACAAAAACTGACTTTTATTACTCATTCCAATGCTCCAAACCCTCCAAGTCAGTCAAGGAAATTGCCTATTGTTATTGGGGATTTTGGTTGCTTAGTAGGAAACCTGAGTGGAGGTGAGGGTGACTGTTGTTTGGTGAACATGCAGCCCATAGTCTGCAGGCCAGGCACTAGAACCAAGCATGAGAGGGGTTGAGTATCAGTGTGGGCTCTCCTAAAGGCTAGTGAAGAGAGGCCCAGTTCAGGGGAGAAGGGAAGTTCCTATCGAGAGGACTTTAAGATTGTCTCCCTCGTCTAGATGGTGTGTGAAACTGACTTGCAGCCTCCAAAGCAGCCATCCAACCTTGGGCATTTAGGCAACAAACTGTGTGTATGTATGTGTTGTCCTAAGGTAGCTGCCACTGTGATTTTGTGAACAGCTGCTCCCTCTGTTTCCAGTGTCTTATAGTCCAGGGGGGTACTGGCAGTTATGTCTTGGCGGGGGGGGGGGGGGGGTTAAATTTTAAATTTACTGAATGCTCCTCTTCTTTGGATTATGCAAGGCGGTGCATTGGGTTTCAATATCCCCCAAACCTCCACTGCTACCTGAGGCTTGTAATGTGGAGAATGTGAAAACCCAAACAAGACCATGGAAGTATGACCAGGAGGTCTTCAATTTAATACACTCGCCTCGAAGCCTCTTGGGTATTGGACACCACACTGAATATAAGAATGACTAAAGTACTGTCCCTACATTAAGGAAGGGTATTGAAAGGTCCATGCAGGAGGCCAGAAAGCAAAACCCACCAGCTAGCCCACCTGGGAACAGGAATGCGGAAGCCTGCCTAGAGGACTCACCATGAACCTCCCCATCCCTACACATCTTTTCTCAGACAAAGAAACTCCCCCCCAATCCCCCCCAACAAACTTTTTCCCACCTTAGGAGCCCAGTCTCCCACCTGACGTCTCCTCACCCTATAAAACCCTGCTTCTCCCTGACAAAGTGCGCGGCTTCACTGACCCCCACCTTGGGTCCGTGAGGTCTGCCCGGGGCGCAGTAAATTTTCCCTTCCTTTGAGAAATTTAGCCTGGCTCTCCTTTTCTTTACCGCACGGAACCTTTCAGGTATCAGTTAAGTCTAAAGCCATCGGGGATTCAGATCAACACGGCGGCGGGGAAACGCTGAGAGTGAGTCCTCCGATTAAAAAAAAAAAAGTTAATAGGGAGGAAAAGCGGCAGGTCCCTGCGAAAACCAGGACGTGGAAGATAAACGGGTGACTCTGGCAAACTGCCCGAAGAGAAAGACACCATAAAAGAGGGCGAAAAGAGAGGAAAGCTCAGAACCCTGGTACCCTCCCCCCCCCACAGAGCCGGCACCCTCCGGCCGACAGAAAGAAAAACAGCAACAACAGTGAGTACAAACTTCAGCTCGAGCGGGACAGTGAGTGGAAAGGAACTATTTCAGGCACTGCACCCCGTGAACTGGAGCTCTGGGGAACTCTGCAGGAATCGCCACGCAGGTGAGCGAAGGGCTCCAGGCGCCGGGAGAGGAAGACTAGTGGCGGAAACCTACAAATAGCCCCAGGCCAGCCGGTAAGCTGGGTGGAAAAGCGCGCGTGCTGGAAAAGCATACACAGATTGCGGCTGCCCAGGTCCCCGCGCCCGCGACCTATGTTCCTGGTGAGACACGTGGGGACTGTCACTGAGGTGAATGACCCTTACCGAGTAATCAAAAGCCAGGTGCTCGGGCACGGGAGCGGGGTGCAAAAGGTGCCATTTCTGGGGACACTGAACTGGGCTACCGCCATGTCCCGGATCTGAGAGCTTTGAACTGAGATCTGGGGCTTGAAATTTGGGGCGTGGGATCCCCACGACACGGGGCACAAGGGGCAGACACAGCACCCCGGTGCCATGAGCCATTCCATGCCACCCTCACTCAGTTGCCCCGGAGACCCACGGGAAAAAGCACAGCTCTGGAAGGATACTAGGAAAGATATCTGGCGCCACCTAGTGATCAGAACAAAATCACCAACTTCCTAATAGTTGGAAGCCAGGGTTTCCCAAAGCACCTTTGGGATCTAAGAGGGCTTGGGCCGTGCAAATGGGGGTAAGATGGGAAACAAGGCGTGGAGCAATACCCCATTCTGGAACTGAGAGCTAGGATTCGGAGTTGGAGACACGCCATGACAGTGGGCACTGCACAGGGTGACAGCTGTCGTTTTGGATCTGAAACCCTGAGATTGAGAACTAGAGCACAGAATTCAGGGCACGGGATCTACACAGCTGCGGGCACAGCACCAGGTGAACACAGGACAGACACAGCACCCAGCGTGAGCAATAGATCCCTGTGTCGAGGTGTGCCCCTCCCCACTTCGTTTCTCAGAGAACTACAGGGGAAAAGCACAGGTTGGCAAGTACAAGTCTCTAGCACTACCTAGTGAACAGAGCAAAATCACCAACTAAGTGATTCCCTGATGGCACTGAGTAAATACGGAGGGAGGGAACTGTAAGAGATAGTGCCCAGCAACACAGTCACAGCATCAACTCCCTGGTGGAGTTTTGGCCTACCAGTGCTGGTCTCAGTCTAGTAGACAGTTTTCAACACACCTGAAGGAGCAATCCAAGGAGATGCCTGCCAACTCCAGTGGCACAACGTCCCAATGCATAGAACAAATTAGAAAGAAAACAGCAGGGAGAAGGAAAAATACAAATAACCAAGCAAGCCCACAGGAGAAGGACATACCACAAAAAGAAAATCAGTCACCAGAGCTCAACAATGACATGGAAGAACTTCTCTTCCTGTCAGGTAGAGAATTAATAATCATCATGATTAAAATGTGTAATGAGATGAGACAAATAATCAATGAACTGAAGAATGAAAATGAGACCTTAAGAAAGGAAATAAAAATGTCTAAAACCATCAATAACGAGGGATGAGGAATGTTATATAGCAAAGAACACAGATCTGCTAGCCAGGGTATCTAGATATGAATTTTATCTTTGTTAGCAGCTTATTGTGTCTTTGGGCAAAAATGGGTAAAATGGATGTATCATTACGAACATTTTCTTCCTTATCTGTGGTGTGATCTCGAGAACCAAAACAAGATTATGGCTGTGTAAATACATGGTGAAATACAAACTTTCAGTTGTAGCTACTGCCATTCTTTGCTTATGTATTGCTATGCAGATAATTGACAGCTAATATTTTAAGTTATTTTTATTACTGTGAAATAAGGGAGCTGCAGGCTGAGAGGCTGGATTGCTGAGATATAGTTGAGTTCCCAGAGCCTCTCTGACAATTACTCCTGCAGGAATGTTCTTGTGGATGGAGACAGGCTCCACTGAGTGTGGCATAACCTGGGTTCCTACCAGTTGTCACTTGGTATGTTAATGGGGTTGCTTAATGGGGAATGTGCTGTGTTCCTTCTTTTTCCTGTACACACATTGAGAAAATAAACCACAACAATCATGAAATCAGAACTTTGGTGAAACTTATTGCAGAAGAACTAGGAAATACAGTGCAATGGAGCCTGGTGGGTGATGCTACAGGGCTGGGTGTGGACAGTAGAGGCAGGTTATTTATTTATTTTTTAAAAGTATGTCAGTATATTTTTTAAAGATTTTATTTATTTTTGTGAAGAACTGGGATATAAGCCAGAGGTGTGGGGGCAGAGGTGGTGGTGGTGAGAGGATTCACCGGAGAGAGAGTGGGGAGCAGAACAGGCAGATCTATTGAAATATACTGCTAAGGGGAGCAGTGGGTGAGACAAGAGAGGTCTGTTTCACCATGTAGGTTAGCTCCTGGCTGGAGATTGAACTCAGGCTTAGCTGAGGGCTGTCACTGTCACTACAGTGGTAGTGCTGAGACTTAACCCTACTCTACCATGGAGGCCCGAGAGGTAGGTTATTATAGGTGAACTGATAACAGTTAGAGGAAATTCTGTTTTGAGTGGTGGGGAGTACGGGGCATGATGGAGTGTTAGAACATTCTTATTTCTGGAGAAAATGGAAAATGTGAATATGTGAATAGAATTTGGAGCCTAACATTCATCATGTGATATAGGACAAAGACTAATAATCTCTCTAAACCTCATTTCTTCGTTTATAAAGTGCAACAATGCCCACTCTTATAGGATTGTTATGAGGATAAATGAGATTCCATAAAGTAACTGGTCAGTGTTCAGTAGAAAATGGTCACTATTATTGTGATTACCTGAAGAGTTCTTTTAGAACTAACTGGGGCACAAACTATCTTTAACAGTGAAGATAGGGCTTAAAAATATAGGAATTTATTTTCCCCATGAGAATCCTTTCCAAACAGGGTCAGTACTCATTCTGTGCTATTCTTGCAATCAGGTGTTAGGTTCAAAGCACGTTGTTTTTCTATTTTAATAATGCAATGTCTGAGGCAATTCAGCGAGTTTCAGAAATACTGTCTCTCACTTTAAAATTTTGAATTCTTTTTGTTTTGTCTTAAAATAAGTTCCATTCTTATAGAAAAAAATCTGTTAGTGTTTAAAATGCCTAATAATATATAATCTTAATAACCCACCACCCCACTTGTGTGAGGGAGCGTTTAGCAAGGTGGTGGGCCAAGTCTCCTACATTGTAGGCAGTATCTTTCTTCAGACAATGGACCTTTTCTCATTTTGTAAATATTTACACATTAATGAAAAAATTGTGATCTTTTGTATATTTACTAAATAAAACCATGATGTGCACTGTTAACATAGATAAATCATGTGCTTTCAAGAGTTCGCCTTTGTTTAAATCTGAGATGTTAGGGGCTCATGCGCTTGTGCCCTCCATCTGCATCCCACAAGACATGCCCATACTTTGATTTGGAGAATCTCCAAAAATGAATAACTATTGTCAATACAGTCTTTCTTTGCTTGTTTCTAAAGCTGTTTCTTTCTTTCAAGACCTGATCACAGGCTCTTGAGAAAACCAGAAAGAGCAAAGCAAACTGGCACAAAGTTTGCTGTTCTAGTTATTTGGATTTCAGTAAGTGTATAGGGCACAGTTACTGGAAAGGGAAAGAATTGGTCCATGTTTTATTCCAATTTTGAGTAAATGAGCTTGGCTTTTAGTATTTCCAGTTGTTTATACTTTTTTTTTCCTTCTTCTTTTTAATTTTCTTACATAATTTTTCATTTTTATACAATAATTGGTTTCTCCCCTTAGGTGTAGAGCCCATAGTTTGTACCTTTGGATAAATTGCTTAACTTACCTAGTTGTACTAATGACAGCTCACAGTTTCAGAGTGCTTAGTATGCCTGACCTACTGATTCTGTGTGCTGTACATCACCTGTTGTCCAGGCACTGAGCAACTCTATGAGCCTGGATCTCTTACTGCTGTCATTTCACGAGTGGAGAAACAGGCACATAGAGGTCAGTAACTGGTCCCAGATTCCACTGCTGTCAATGGAGGAGCTGGGTGATACCCTTAAGAAGTCTGGCTCTAGAGCACATCTTATCCACCCTCCAAGCTAGGAAGAGGAAAGTAAAATCTCTCTTCATGAAGCAATACAAGGCTAACGTGTATTTTGATGCTCTCCTCTAGGAAAACAAATGCCTCATTAAACTTTTTCTAAGAAAGGGGAGCTCCTAATGGTATACTTAAAGGAGACAATAAAACAAATATATAGCTTAATTGCTTTACAATTAAAAAGAAAAAATAAGAACTTGGGTTCCTTATATAGAAACTTGGGTTCCTGACCCATCCTCTGCTTCCTATATATAAAGCTGGTGGCCATTGGATCAGACAGAAGAGCAGGAGGCTGGAGTCTGGGGAGAATGACAGGGGAGATGACTTGGAAAGTGAACTGGCTAAAAGACATTTAGAATAAGAATGTTGTTGTCTTCTAGTTGCTTGGTGAACATACTTAGAATCCCCAAGTGATTCTGGGAGTCCAATTTATGTAAATCTCAAAAGGATGAGTGATGTTGACTAACCCATAGATCACAGTGAAAATCTTTAACATAGCTCTAGTAGTCAATATATGTTCCTTAAACATTGTTTTTAGATGTTACATTGGGATCTAAATATTAATACTTTTATAATTATATCTTGTCCTCCTGTATGCATCAATTTTTTTTCTTGAAAATTAAGGAAAAAGTAGCAGATCTGTGTGTAATCTCACAACACTCTCCAAGTTGTAATATCACAGCCATTTATGCCACAGAACTAGAGCAGATGCAAGGAAACAAATCAAGCTTGAACAACATTTAAGAGTCTATTTCATGTTAAATACTTCTCACACTATTTTTTTTGAGGTTAGTTTATTACCAGCCTTGAGGTAACATTAGTTTAAAACACTGTATAGGATTCAGGGGTAAATTTCTCACCTCAGCAACTATCTTTTTCACCCCACACCATCACTAAATGTTGAATCACCATTCATCACCATCTAGTCCCTCCCTTCTTCTTCCCCTTTGGTAACCACCAATTGTCAGAGTCTAAGCGTTTGCTTTTGCTTTTGTTCTGTTTGTTTAATTGTTTTTGCTTTCCTTTATATTCCATAGATGAGTGATATCTTACGATATTTGTCATACTCCTTTTGACTTATTTCACTTACCATGATCCCCTCAAAGCTGATCCATGTTGTCATAATAGACAATATTTCATCTTTTCATGGTGAAGTCGTATTTCATCATGTAGATATACCACATCTGTTAATCTACTCATCTGTTGTTGGGTACTTTGACTGTTTCCATATCTTGACTGTTGTGAATAGTGCTGAATGAACATAAGAGTGTGTATATATTTTCAAATGATTGTTTTCATATTCTTCAGGTAAATAAACTTCCAGAAGTGGGGTTACGGGATCATATGCAATTTCTATTTTCGATTTTTTGAGGAAGCTCCATACTGTTTTCCATGGTGGCTATTCCTATTTATATTCTCACCCACAGTGCATGAGGGTCCTTTTCCTCCCTTTCATCACTAACACTAATATCATTTCTTTTTTTTTATAATTGTCATTCTAATGTTTATAAGGTTAAATCTTATTGTTATTTTGATTCCCACTTCCCTGATGATAAGTGATGTAGAATATCTTTTCATGTAAGCCACTCTACTTTTTAACTGATGAGTAAGTATATCTCACTCTAGAATTTGATATTAGGAAACTAGCTTGCACATAGATGCATTGCATACTTATTAGGCTCCAGTA
Organism: Talpa occidentalis; assembly: GCF_014898055.3. Lineage (NCBI taxonomy): Eukaryota > Metazoa > Chordata > Mammalia > Eulipotyphla > Talpidae > Talpa > Talpa occidentalis. The sequence goes on along the minus strand of NW_023601212.1, from coordinate 37,365,863 downwards.
TAAGCCATATCAATAATATAGGTGATAATTGCTCTCTTACCTCTATGCTCATTCTCAGAGGGTGAGGACATGGGTAGGGAAGAGAATGTAGTATATTGGGTCTCTCCAGCTCCAAAGGCTTAGACAAAATAGAATGCTCAAGAATGCTTTAATAATAAGACACAGGCTTACTTCTTCAAGTCCACAGAACAAAATGGGCTAAAGTACAGTGAGAATTTCGCTTTTATATAAAAATTTCCTGTTAAAAAAAAAATCCAGCAGCTCAAAATGGCTGTTCAGTCTTTATCTTGTAGGTACTTAGAACTAGGACTGGAAACTTCATGCTAAAGAATAATTCTCTTCTACTTTTTAGCAGACTTCAGATTAAAAGATCTCTTGAGGCTTATTGTGGGTCTATGAACTTACTGGTAATTGTAGATTTTTTTCAGCACATGAACAATACTGAAAACAAGCATGTTTACATTCTTATAAGACATTGACACTCCTCCAGAATGTACTTTTTCCTCACTGATACTAAAATCAGATGAGGAGTTTAATGGTTCTTTACACTGAAACCAAGTATTGGTTTTCATCCTGCGGGTAACATTCTTTGCCTTAGGGTCATATTCAAATTGCTTTGATCCACGGAAGAAATAGAAGAATCCTGGGGAGAAGGCACATGATCATGATTAATTTCCTTGTACAGCTGTAGCATTGCTTCCACACTGTTTAATTTCACAAATAGAGAATAAAATAATTGAAGATTGTGGGAGAAAAAAGAAACTTAAGTAATATGTAGATACATTTTATCTGTTACCGTCATATGAGAAATCGTATTGTTTTTATTTCTCTGAGGAAGATGTCAGGGAATAAAATGTGAGTTTCAAGGGGCTCACTACTTTTCTAGGCAGGCTGTGGTTTAGTGTCAGAGGTTTTCAAGCAAAGTTTCAAAAGAGTGACTAGTTGAGAAGGAGGCCCTTGTGGGTATGACCTTGGACTCAACATCCTCATTTTCTTTGAGCTGTTCTGCTTTATCTGTTTCAGGTGTTGAGGTTCTGTGTTAGGTTTTATTGGAATAAAAATGTGTCACTCAAAAACAATTTTAGGTGCCTGCTGATTCCGTGTCTAGGTTGCTGTCTTTGAAGACAGCAGCTGGACTGATTGGTCCGTTACCTTACCGGAGGTTCTTTTAACACTATAGCTTCCCAGATCTGACCTGCACTTCTACCTCAGAAATGGAAGGATTTGTAGCTTTCACACACAAACTTAAGCTGTGCATATTAAACTACATACTCTGTAGTTTGAGAATCACCCTTTAGTTGATGCAATTAGTCACCTAAAATGCTTTTATGGGGTTTCTTGGATCAATGATAGGTAAGACTAATCTCTGCATTTTTTTAAAAATAGATTTGAAATAGTTTAACTGAGAATACAATTCAGGACTTAAGGATTCAGTTTGCCATAATGCCTGCAGGGTTATAGTTTATGATTACATATACTCAAGAGTAGTAAATTACATTTAAATGGAAATGTTTAAGATTTTGTGCTGTCTTCTTCACAGTCAATAAAGTCTGAATCCTGATAGCTTTGGCATGGATGCTTACCTTTATGATGGAAAGCAGCATCAACTCGGAGGCCAATTCCAGGAAAATATTTTACCACCCGCTGTGGGAACCCTTTGTCCATGGTTGCCGTCACTTCGTCATACCTGGGTACATGAATTGGCAAGATTTGCAGGGGATCTTTGTTTGGGGAAACTTTTTACTTCTGCCTAACTTGGAGTCAAGTGGGCATGTGGAGGAAGAAATAGGCCTAGCAGATAAAAACTAGTTGCATCAATGGAAAATATGGCTAAGGTTATGTTTCATTGAATCACTGATAGTCTCTTCTAAGCCAGAAATGAAGGGGAAAGCTACATCATTATTCAGATTGATGCTCTTTTTTTTTTTTAAGATTTATTTATTTATACAAGCACTGGGTACAGTCAGAAGCACAGGAGGGTAAGAGAATTCACCAGAGGCAGAGTGGGGAACAGAACAGGCAGAAGGACTGAAGTACACTGCTGAGGGGAGCAGCCGGGGATCGAACCGGCGCTGCAGAGGCTGCGGGCAGCTTCGCAGCCCAGCACTCAATCGCTGCGCCACCGGGGAGGCCCCAGATTGATGCTCTTTGAGGAAATATTAAATCAAAGTAAGGGCTCAGCCTGACGTTTGACTGGATTCATTTGTGTCATTGGCAATTTAGTTGCCATTGTCAGCTTTATTATTTTAGCTAAATCTTTATTATTTACATTGGAGAAAGATAACTGGACTCATTGGAATGTTCTTTGATTTGGTGAATGTTATCCACCTAAGTCTCTCTCATCATAATTTGCTTTAAGAAAATTATAGGTCATTTTAGTTTTTTTCCTGTGTGAAAGTGATGCAATGTGTATATTTTCCAATACATAAAACAAGGGAATCAATTGTCTGTAAACTTACCTCCAGCACCAAATGCCCACAAAGAAGTAGGTTTTTTTGGTGTTGTGGTCACAGACAGCTGCATCAATTTTCTTCACATATCTTGGAAAGCCAAGCATATTGATAGATTTGGGGTAATCTGGCAAGACAGCATAGCCTCTGATTACCCAGAACTTGTCATCTGGGAAGAAAGAAAGTGATTATTGCCTGCTCTGTTTCCTACAGGGAGAAATGGATGTGTTAAGAAGTTTGAAAATATGGAGATTTTTATTTCCTCCCCAGTTCAATGCTTTGAGATTTAGTATCTTAGTTCTCTATTTATTTTTACCACCTCTTTAGTTGCTTATATCAAATTTTGAATATACATTTAATAACTTGCACACTCATATCAATTGGTATCCACTGCTTTTTCTAACTTTGATAAAACAGTCAAGTCTGTTTGGCCATGTTCTTTTAAATTTCAGTTCCTGAGTGTTCTCAAAGGCAAGCAATTTGATGAAATCTATATAAAGTTAGGTTGCTAGATTAAGATAGCAGTTAAATTTGAATACCAAATAAACAGTAACTAACTTTGGTATAAGTATATGCAAAATATTGCAAGGGACATAGCTGTACTAAAAATTATTTGTTGTTTGTATGAAACTCAAAGCATCCTGTGTTTTCATTTGCCAAATCTGGCAACCTTAGTGAAATGGCAATATAAAAGAAAGAGGAGTTATCTTTATTTGAAATTATCTTTATTTAATTTATCATAAGGGTTTCTTTTAGCTCCTGTGCTTTTGGGAAGGCATTTATCCTCATAAGCACAGGCAATCCCTGGATAGCTGTTCTTTATGACAGGAATCTAAAACTAGCACAGTAGACCTTTCTATTTAGTTCATGCATGAAAATTATATTCCCTGCATCAAAATATCCACTTACCAGATCATACAGCCACAGGGAGAGAGAAATAATGGTGGGCAAAGTTACCTTTAAAAATCAGAATCCTATCTTTGGGATTCTCATATGCAGCTTGAATATCAGCAGGCAGAGATGGCCAGAAGGAAGAGGTTAATTCAAATTCAACATCGGTAATATCAAAATAGATCCTCCATAGATGCCTGTGTTAACAAAAATACTTTACACATACAGTCTACATGTATCTATATCAGTGAAAATATTGCAGCCTTAGTGTTGTCTTTTATTTAATTTCTTGGTATTTTTCTCAAATAATTGAGAGTGTTAACACAGTTTCCATCAGCAAATTTAGGTGGTTGTGTGTACAGTTCTACCTTTGGACCATCAAGGGCATGCCTTTGTGTCCACTGCTTTGGGTACACATTGAAGCCCCATAGGTAGTTCTGAGTGGCCACAGTAGCAATACTAAACATGCTAAGGCAACACCCTGGTTTGCCAGAAGAACTTTGGGTCTGGTGTTTGCTAGAATTAAGAATGTTATCGTTAGCATGCCAAAATATTTCCTCAGATGCTCCCTTCTGGCTGTAAACTTCTGAGTGTATGAATGAAACTTGAAAAGTCCTTACCTGCATCTTCTGACCCGTGTTGCTCCCCACCTACCCACCTAGCCCCCTGACAAGTGATCTCCCAGCCCCTGCTGTTAGGAGCACAGTAGTGACAGTGTCACACAGGACTGTAGAGCTATTGGAGAGAGTTTGATTTCAAATAGTCACCCTTGTTGTCCATATATCCTTGTCAGATGGTATATGTCCTGATAGTTCATTCTGAAAATAATGTCACAACCTATACATAACTGATACATCATATATCATAATTTAAGTCCAAAAATCCTGTGTGTGGTGAAAGAAAAGATTTCCTATCAAAGCAACACTGAGGAATGTCTGCTGATACATGTTTAACAATCTGGCTCTCCAAGTAGGTAAAAGGCCATTTTTATCGCTTGCTCATTTCCATGGGATACATATTCTTACATGGCCAATTTCCAGCTACTGAAATGATGTGAACTATGTTACAAAATTCCTGAAACTCCATCAATTGTTTCCTGAAATGGTATAAGTCAGTCCAACTGGCATTGGTGTATTATGTTAGCCAGGAAGCCACTGAAATTAGACTCTACTTCACTTTCTTATGCAATGACAATTTAAAACACTGCTTAAAAATTAATTGATTAAACAAGTAAGAGGTATATGCATATAGAAAAAACAGTCAAATAGCATGGGCAATTAGAAGAATTTCAAGATGAAAAGTAAAAGGCGTACATTCTCACTACCCCCCCATCTCCCTCTTTATCCCCAAATCTCTTGTAAAGATACATCTTCATAGAAAGTTGAGGTGCTTAAGGGAGTAGGTTTACCTGCCCTTAAAGAACATCACTTCTCTGCGGAATGTGGTGATAGCATCAAATGTCAAGTCAGGGTCACAGGCATGAGGTATAGGGGGTCCCTTTGGTTTAGCAGGTGCCTTAGGCAGACCTCCTTTGATGAGAAAAGAAATACCACAGTGAACTAGGGTGGTGTCTGGAAATATACCTACAGAGGATCTTAGCCAAGTGAGTATTTCATGATAATATTTCAAGAAGTAATTTTCTCAGCTTCCTTCCTGAAAGCTTCCTATCTAGTTCACATGTATTCAGATTAATGAAGTTGCTCACCATAGATGGATTGTATTCCGTTGATATCATCTTGAGAAAGTGGATATTTGTTAGGATCCAGGGAGACATAATTTGGGAACATCAAGGCTGTCTGATCATTGGAGTGAGAGAGCCCCAGTGAATGACCAAATTCATGGGCAGCCACGAGGAATAAGTTGAATCCTTCACAAAGAATAGGGAAAATATGAGTCTGTGAATCCACTAAAATTTTGTGGTTACATCCAAGATTAGGAAGTAACTAAGGGAAAAGAAAAAAGATTTGCTAAATGTATGTCATTCTTATAACAAGGTGCCATTGTTTATTTGGGCAATATTTGCACACTAATTTGGTATTATTCACATCATGGGGAGCTACACCTATAGTAAGCACATGGTAGGCAACAAATGTCTCAGAAATGGATCCTCTTAAAAAAATTTGTCATCATTTTTTGATGTTGCTAGGCTGTACTAACAGGGGTAGTTTCTCCCTATTTTCAGAGCTTCTTCACTGACTGTAAGATAAAGTCCAGTGACCTTAACATGGCCCTATGTGATCTAGTCTCTACCTTTTGTCCAGCCCTATCTTACTTTTATATTCCTGAAGCTAGACATATTGGATCATTTGTATTTCTTATCTTGCCTTGTTCTTTCAAATCTGTGTGTCTTGATATCTTCATCTCACCTGCCCAGATTATTTTCTCTGCTACCCTCTTTTGCCTAACTAGCTTATTCCTCAGGGATCCCCTTTAGAGTCATTTCCTTCACCAGGCTTACCTTATCCCCCCAGTTCTATCCAGATTGAGTTAAGTGCATCTCTTTGAGCTTCCATAGACTTAATTCAGCCATAGCACAAAGGAACTGTTTGTTCCTTTCACCCAGTTGTGTATCCTTTCATCACAGGGACCACCATCTTTTATTCTTGGTGACTGCTAAGCTGCTTATCAACAGTGGGTGTTTAGTCACGGTTGCTGTTGCTGGTTATCCATGTGTTTATTTGTGTAAAAGAATTGTTAGATGCACCTTCTACACAGGACCAGAGTACCCTGCATTTATCCTTACCAGAGTCTTACCAGGCTGCTGGAATTTTGCCCCTTTTTTCTCGGTCTTTCCCACTAGTCTGTAAGGTTCTAAACATAAAAAAGACTTCTAGATTTGCAAGGACAGAGCCTATGGATCCTAAGGAAAAGACTGAGCCTTTCATGGTGGAGACTTGCCCGATGATATGTGCACAAAGCAAACAAGGAATGGCAGAGGATTATCTTACAGTCTTTCATGCTTTTCTCCTCTGGCCTTTGCTCACTGGATGTGCTTCCAGACAAGTTAAAGGACAAATGATTCTTGGAAAAAATATTTCAAATGCAAATCTTCTAAGTGAAGTCCAGACTTTCATCCTGACTTTCAAGACTCTTTACAGTTGGAATCCTATTTGCCATTTTAACTCTCTTCTGACATGATTCTAATACTTGAGTTGGCTGGGTCACTCTGTCTAGAACACTCTTTAGTGCCCTCTTCACTCAGCTTTGCCTTCTGTGTTGCTGCTGAGCTTTTAGGTCAGTGTGTGGGTTTGCATTCCTTTCATGTGCTCCTACTGCACAGCTCTAATTGCCTTAATCCCAGCATTAATAAGACTGGTTTTAATTGCCATTTGATTGATTATGTGCACCCCCTTGAAGGGAAGCATCTGAGTCTCATTTCCTCCATTATCTTCCACTATCATATCCTCCATTTCGGTCATAGAGCCTGCATTATTGGAATGTGGAATCTACTCTGAACGATTGCTGAATGACTTTATTTACCAAATATTTGTGGAGTACTTTCATATGATTACAATATTATAGGTCCAATGACACTGTAGAAAAGATGCTTTGACTGCCTTGGAGAGATAACTAAGTGGACGATGCATTATACATCCTTGTGAATATTTTTCCCTCTGCCTGGAAATCACTAATTATCATCAACCACACTAATAATTACCAACCATCAATGTCAAACATTTTCTGAATGTGCACTATGGGCAAGTGCTTTGCAAGGTGTCTTCATTTTTATTCCTGGTAACCTGCATCATCTTCCTGCAAGCGGGGCATTAGTATCTGTGTTTTGTAAATTGAGAAACAGAGAATAAAACAAATCAGTGAACTTGCCCAGGATTCCTCAGTTTGTAAATTGAAAAGACCCAAAGAAATCCGATCTTCAGGGACTACACCTAACAGGAGAATGATTATGTAATAAAATAAATAAATTTTATAGAAACCAAAAGCCAAACCTGTCAAACTGTGGGCCTTTGTCTTTCCACATCACAACTTCTGTACACCTGCAGTCACTTGAAAGGCCTGTTTCTGTTGTTTAAGTACATGCGTGTGTGCAGCACACGTGCAAATGCAGGCTTGACCCTGGGAGGTTCTCAGGGAACTCTCCACATGTGCCTCAACCCATCCAGCATTATTATGTAGTCACTTGTTCTTCCTCAGAAGGAAGTCACTGGTGTTAGCAGGTGATTATTGTATGTTGTTCCCAAGCAGATCACACTAAGACGTTTTTGCCCTTTTTCCAGAGCGAGTCTACCTACTCCAACTAAGGACATTGTCTATATATTATAAATTATTGGCAACTTTCCTATTTAAAAATCCCAGTTTAGGGCCTCTCTGGTGGCACAAGGAGTTACGTCTCTGCACTATGAAGCTATCTGCAGCCAGTGTAGCATGAGTTCTATCCCCGGCCAGGGAGGTGACCCACATGGCGCAGAAGACCTCTCCTGCCTTGCCTGCTGCTCCCCTCAGCAGTGTACTTCAATCTGCCTGTTCTGTGCCCCACTCTGTTTCTGGTGAATCCTCTAACCCCCCTCCCCCGGCCTGTACCACAGTTCTTATATGCATAAATAAATCTTTAAAAAAAGGTAAAAATAAAATAAAATTCCCAGTTGATTGGAGGTTTTATTTGCTTGAAGTTTCATGTTTTTATTAGAGAGTACAGGGAGATATGTTTGCTTTTATGTCAGTGAGCAAAGAGCTATGATTGGGTGTCACCCAAGGCCAAAATTTTGACCCTAAGGAGATATATTAAAACAAATAAGAAGACACCCCTTTTGAAACTGCTCTTTGAACCTGGCTGAGGCCTCTGTGAATTCCTTCTCTTGCTCAAGTAAGTTTTGCTGACTCGGGGCCCAGAACTCTCTGAACTTTGTAATAACCCACCTTATACATCCCACTGGCAGAGGGCTTGTAGTAATGTGGGTTATAGTAACTACTATTAAGTATTGGGTTTTGTAGGATGAAAGGACAGTGAAATACTTGACTAATCTCTGCCTCCATCTATGAAAGGAAAGTCTGTCAAGGGAGGGGAGTCCTCTTGATTTTGGTAAGCATGAAGGTATTTCCTAAACTGAACATTTCTTCTGCCTGATCGGATTGGCATGTAGCCCAAATCCACGGAAATTTTAGGACACGACTCAGCAGAGGATACATAGCAGACATGATCCATTCAACTTTTTGGTCGTCTTCCTATGATGCCACCTTCCCTTCTTCATCCTCATGTCAGTGATGCTCATTCACACAGTGATGGTCCTGGAGCCTGAAGCACAGCCAGCGCTGACATTTTTACCCTCTTTGTTCACTAGCACTTTGAAAAACAGTCACATCGCATGGCCAAACTTAGCCACGAGTAGCCATGGGTCATTTAGAATCACTGATTTTCTGCTTTTGCAGAAAATATAAAACTGACCCACAGACTATCTTGGATTCACTTGTGTAGGACTGTGCTGTGATCTCGTGGGCCATCCATTAACAGAATCACAGGCTTTGCTTTCCAGGGATCCTGACAACCAAACACCAGACCTGAGATAAGAGAGTCTACTGAAACAGCTGTTTTTTGATGCACAAAATAATAAAATACCAGGCAGGCCAATTAAGAAAAATAAAATCAATCCATTTAGTCTGAAGGAATAGGTCAAATGCAAAGACAGGGGTCTTATTCCTTGGCACAGGGGCAAGAATTAGAAAAGGAAGTTCATGCTACAAGTAGACCTCTGTGGGCCATGAACCCACATCCAACCCCTAACACACAATTACTACCTCTCAGCATCTTCTGTCAGCTCTCAAGCCACAGATGGCCTCTGTCATGGGTAATGCATGGGACACACTCAGTCTTGCATAGTGGTATGAGAGTTCAGGCCTTATACACCACACAGGTAATCAACCTCCAAAGAACCAGAGATTTCTGGTATGACTTTGTGATCCATACCACACCTTGCATAGTTGAAGGCACCTAGAGTACCTCCCCACATGGTGGGTGTATGAGTGAATGTGTAAGTAAGTGAAGAATGCCCTGATTAAAACAGAATGAGAGGCTTCACAAGGGTGTTGTGTGTACATGGCTCTGAACTGGACAGGCACAATCATCTGAATAGATACTGAATACACCTTGGAAAACAGAAATTATGGAACATGTGGGCAAATTGGCAAGTGAAAAATAGCAAACTGAAAAGCTGTTCTTTCCAGTGATACTCTAGACTAATACCATTTTGCTCATAGAGAAAATTTGGCTCACCTGCTGCATCCTTGGACCAATTTTCATCCTCATCGAAGTGAGTATCTCCACCCAGGCCTGGACCTGGAGGAAAGGCATGGCCGAGGACTCCCAAGGGGCCATCAAAATAGCGAGGACACCAACCATGGACTGGGAGACAATGCATGGGGAAAAAATGATCAGCTTCTTCAAATCTCCTAAGATGAAAATAACTTTTATTTCTGTTGAAATCTTACCTCGGGTCCTAAAGGCAATCATGATGTCTGCGACCCCCTTGGAAATTTTGGTGAATATTAGGGGAGTAACTTTGCTCCATACTTCCAAACCTTTTTGAATAGCCTCATCCACATCAGCTTGTGCCATATCTGGGGTATAATTCATAATTCTTAAAAATGAACAGAAATATATCAATTACATGTATGCATACACATCCTGCAAAAAGATCATTTCTATCTTATCAGCTGTATGCTGTGTATTAACTGGATATGGTGCTGTTTTTACACTTGCACAATGCTTAGCTATGTAAATAAGGCACCTATATATGCTATGCAGTTCAATTCTCTTATCCATCAGGTAGTAGTCTAACCCTTACAAATGGACTCAAAGAGGGGCCTCCCCGGTGGCGCAGCGGTTGAGCGCTGGGTTGTGAAGCTGCCCGCGGCCTCTGCGACGCCGGTTCGATCCCCGGCTGCTCCCCGGCCACCGGAGGAGGGTCCCACATGGCGCGCAGACCTCTCCTGCCGCCCGCTGCTCCCCTCAGCAGTGTACTTCGGTCCTTCTGCCTGCTCTGCTCCCCGCTCTGGCTCTGGTGAATTCTCTCACCCTCCCGCGCTTCTGACTGTACCCAGTGCATGTATAAACAAACAAATAAATAAATAAACATGCCTCTAAAAAAAGAAATAATAAAAAAAAAATAAAAAAATAAAAATTAAAAAAAAAAAAATGGACTCAAAGAGGTTAAATGACTTCCTTGAGATCATACCTAAATGGGAGAGCATTCAACTCATGTGTTTGCTGAATTTATGAACACATTATAAATATATCCTAAAACGAATTGAGATTTATTTTCTCAAATGGTTTGTGGAAACCAGATTTAGGCATATATCTCAGTTGAGAGCCACAAACAGTTAATTACACAGGAAAAAAATTTTCCTTTTGTTTATATTCTGTATCTTACTAAACTTATTTTTATCTCATTTCCTTTACTTCAGGCAACTTCAGGAAACTATCAGAAAGACTCTTTAGGGCCAGACAGAGGATTCGTGGGTAGTGGTCAAGGCACACTTGAACCTCTTTCTCAGGTCAGGCACACTTGAACGTCTTTCTGCCCATTAGGCAGCTCCCTTTCTTTCAATGTCTGAGGCAAACACTTCACCTCCCCTGGGATCCATCTGTGAGTTGCCACCTGTAACTCACACGTGTCTCTCATGTGAACTGGCTGTGCTGCAGGGTCTTCCTGTTTCTCTTGAGCACACTCAATCTGAGCCTTCAAGCATCTGCCATGAGAGGGCAGTGCTTATACTCCACACCTATACAGAAGTGTGTGGCCAAAGCTAGAGATCAGTGTGTCTGCCAGTGCTTGGCTGTGGGAAGAGTATGTAACCTTGACTATAGTTAGGAACCTTTAGTTCCTCTGTGTTTAAGGTAGCAATTATAGAGGTGCCTGTCTCACAGGTTTTTGGTTGATTGGAGTATAGGGTATCCATGAAGTGCCAGGTACACAGGAAGTGCTTGACAAAATGAACTGTTATTATTTTTGTTCCCTAGAGATTATATTCATGTTCTTTTGGGTTAGGGGGAAATATGTTGACACAAACATTACCTGTATGTGAGGTTGTACTTTCTCCACCCTGGGAGAGTGTAGCCATACTGACCCACATCAGGTACTCCACATCTGGGGGTCTTCATGATCTCAATAGTGCTAGAGTCCAGTCTTCCAGTCACTGTCAATCCAAAAAATGCTTGCATTTCCCGAATTTTACCATCTATGAGACTCCTGTTCCTGCTTTGAACCAGATAGCTTCCCTCTAGCTCAAGAGAGTAGAACTGGTTGAGATAAGCCTGACCAAAAAGACAAAAAAGGCATAGACTACAGGAGAGAAAATATCCATCTCAAAATAAAACAAATTGCCTGAAAAGCCTTTTGGCTGTTGGCAGAAGGGAAAGGGAATAAGGAGTGAGGCAAAGGAAGGAACAACGGATAAAAGAAGAAAGGGAGGAAGCAAAGAGGAGAGAATAGAGTCACCCTGTTTTTTCAGTTTTCAAGAGGTGGTTGAACCATGTGTGACCACAGTTGGCCCAAGCACAGTTTGGGGTGCAGTTTGGCGGCTTGGAGCCCATAGAATTCCAAGCCCTGGGGAGAGTCAGGCTGCTACGTGTCACATGATCACATGTCTTACATCTGCTGTTACTTTTATTTTGGTGTTTCTTTGAAACAAATTCTAGAAGAGATCAGTAAATATTCAATTTTCAAATTTATTTGATTTGTCTGAATAAAGCAAATTGACTGATTTTTAGAGGGAATATCCAAAGAAACGTTATGTTTCACACATGCAGGGATAAACGTCAGATTGCAGTGGGTTCTCCTAGTTGGGTTTGAAATGCTTTTATAGAGAGCTGCACTTTTTGCAGGGTGATCCTTCTTTTCCTCCCACTCTCTCTTCATTTATAGCAGATCCTGCCTCTCACTCCCCACTCCCGCTGCCCCCCCCCACCCCGACCCTGCTCACCACCCCTCATACAATTCCCAATGTCCTTGGAACTTGGGGAATGAAAGACAGCTCCTTCTCACAAGAAAATCCAGGACTCAGAATTTGTAGGAATTTGCTCTCTTTTTAGGTCCTAACACAATCAATAGAGTGAACTTTTTATGGATAGTCATTAATAATGTTTATTGACACAGTACCTGAGCCAGTTGCATGTTTTCTTCATTTTCTGTCTTTCGGTCTGTAGGAAATGCAGAAGAAAATGTTATAAAGAGCAAAAACAGAAGCAGAAAGCTCTTCATTCCTCTTTCTTTAGCTGAAGACTGGCTCTGTTTGCATAGAATTTAGAGAATAATAGTGAGACGTGGCATGAATTGGCTTTTGTATGATCATTTAATTAATAACAGAAAAGGACATTTGCCATGAAGTGTTTCATGATAGACTTTTTTTCTTAGGTTGACTGGATTTTGCAATCGTGATTTTCATTTGTTTAGTCAACACAGTCAATGTTCATTACAGTGCTGTGTTGGTCAAGAGGGAGGGTAGTTCCCAAAGACTGTACCTTAGAGCCTGCCTAGGTGTGTGGTGGGCTGTACCATTTAGGTTTGTGTGATCTCACTCTAGGGTTTATGCACAGTGACAGAATTGCCTAGTGATGCAGTTCTCAGAATGTATCCCTGACTTACTGAATTGAATATAGTATGAAGTCCTTCTTCAAATTACATTTGTCCTTGCAGTTGGAGGCTTTCCTAAGCATGCGTTCTTGAATGTTTACACAATAATTTTATTTTGAATGAAACTCCAAAATATCTTGGTTAGCATGATATGTCATGAAAACAAAATTGAATCAGCAACAGATTTTCCTTATTAAGCAGGGCAAACACCAAATGTTTGTTGAGCATTTTAATGTCACTTTTAAGCAAACATGAGTAAGGTAACATTCCAATCTTGTTGGAGAATTCAGACACATACAGAGACTAATATCAGACAAAAATGACTCTAGAGACTGAGAAGGGCCCGCAGGTTGAGATAATGCAAGTGTGCTGGAAGTGAGATATAGGAAATCTGGCTGAACAAATACATGCATCCTGCTGTTTTCTTCTGCTATTTTTTTTAAATCCCCTCCCTGTCTTTTCACAAATTTAACTCCTTAACTCATAGTCCTTTCCAAATATTCTTATCTCTATCCTCAATAAAATTTCTGTGACATAGCCAAAGAAATTACTATAAATCCTAAGTTAGATATACTTCTTTTGTATGTAAAACTTATCCCGATAATACATCCTCTTTAGGAAATACTATTTATTGACTTACTGAACATGTATATATAGTGTTAAAAATCTATTTGGTCTCTAGGGAGAAAAGCATAGTGCAAACATGAAAACATTTGTCTTATAGCAGTAATAACGGTAATGATTTATTTTTCTAAGGTGGGTGCCATTACAAGTGTGTTCATTATATTATTCTTCTGTGTTTTTTAAACTCTAAAATACTTCTGAGCAAATGGTGCAAATAACAGAATTACCCCCTCCCCTCCAAAAAGAGAGAAATATCAAATGGTATTTGTTTATAATGAAAAACAGCTTTCCTCTGCCACATTTCATGCCTTTTAAATCTTCCTCATCAGAGATAAGTTCTTTAAATTTTTATAGCTTTTTTCCTGATGCTGAATTTCACATTTATAAATACTATGCTTTTCCTACTATTTGTTGACTTTTCAATGTTAATTGTTATTATAATCTGTTTATAGAAGAGGACCCTGCCTGTTATTTTCTCCTAAGTTTTTAGAGAAGTTAGCAATTGGTATTCATGCAATTGTGACTAGGAAAACATTCTCAAGAGAGCCTTAGAATGTTCTGTGATCTCATCTCCCTTCTTGTACACTGCACCCCACCCCTAGCCCTTTGAAGCCGATAGTTTAGTTTTATTTGCAGATTCTTCCCCAATTCTCCAATAGTCTCAAATTAATCAAACATAATAGGAAAGCTAGCAATACCATTTTGTTTGAAGTCATTCCTCCAAGACTTTTTGACAGTTTGGACCCATTGTAAAACTGTCCTAGTGACATCAGCCAGTTTGGTAATCTTTTTTTCCCCATCCTCTTGCTTTTTTTGGAATGCATCTCTGTTGGACCTCCTGGATTGAATCTCTGTGTTTCTAATATATTTCTTACTATTTTTCATCAATTTTATTTTTAACTCACCTATTGAGTTTTTAATATGTATCTAATTTCTAACAATTCTTTCACATTCTCTGGGTATCCTTTTATTTTAGTTTCTAACATTGCATTCTGTGAGAGTTCTTTTGTTTTTTGTTTTTTTAAATATTTTATTTTATATAATTCTTACATCATTTTTCATCTTTGCACAATGTTTGCATTTTTCATTATAGTTATATTCCCCATACAATTGCACCCCCCCCTATTTTGACTCTAGTCTTTCTTCTCCCCACCCCTCCTTCCCTGCCCCCCACTGTAGTGTGTCTCTGGTTTATAGTTGCTTGTTTTTTGTTTTTTTTTTTTAAAGATTTATTTATTTATACAAGCACTGGGAGGGTGAGAGAATTCAGCAGAGCCAGAGCGAGGAGCAGAGCAGGCAGAAGGACCGAAGTACACTGCTGAGGGGAGCAGCGGGCGGCAGGGGAGGTCTGCGCGCCATGTGGGACCCTCCTCCAGTGGCCGGGGAGCAGCCGGGGATCGAACCGGCACTGCAGAGGCTGCAGGCAGCTTCGCAACCCAGCGCTCAACCGCTGCGCCACTGGGGAGGCCCTATAGTTGCTTGTTGATTTTGATTTTTAGTTTGTCTTGATTAGTCTTTTTCCAGTCTCTTATTTAAATTTTCTAAATTCCTTCTATGAGTGAGACCATCTGGTATTTTTCTTTTTCTTTCTGACTTATTTTGCTGAGCATGATCCCTTCTAGCTCCATCCATGTTGTGTGCAAACTGCATGTGTTTATCTTTTTTGGTTGCTGAGTAATATTCCATTGTGTATATGTATGACATCTTCTTGCTCCAGTCATCTATTTTTGGGCATTTGGGTTGTTCCCATAGCTTAGCAGTTCTTTTGGATAGAAAATATGTCTTCATAGTTTTTGAGAATGTTAAATATTTTTTAGTTTTTTTGGCTAAATTTCCTTTGCTCTCATGATTATTTGAAGTATCTTTTTTGGAGCTTTCTTTCCAAAAGTCTGGCAGTGTGCTCTGCAGTCTGTTTGAGAACCAGTCAAGAAAGCTGAGTGGAAGCAGTGTGTGCCTAGGCTGACATGTCAATGGGTGACTTCATTGTTGGGGGTTAGAGTGGGTCCCTGACACTTCATGTGATGAAGTGTCAACGAGACTTGAATATTACAGAAAAAAATCAATTAACAGATGAGCAAAACAACAGAAATATTTCTCCCTCACACAAGTCCAGATCTGTTAGTCCAGGGCTTGTGAGACAGCAGCACATCATCACAGGTGCAGGCGCCTTTTCCCTGCTCCCCCACCCCACTCAATGTGATGCTCGTGGCTCAGGTCACTTCTCAGGCTCCAGTGAAGATTGTATCTGTTCCCAGGCAGCAGGAGGAAGGACGCAGAGAAAGTAAATTCCTAGTGAAAAGCTCAGGTCATATTCTGCTTACACATTTTGGCAATGCATTTCTAAACTTAGGGCCACATCTAGCTGTAAGTGAGGTTATATAATATAACTGGTTACATTGCTACCTCAATAAAATCATTGCAGAAGAATGATGCTAACATAGGCAGCTAGTGGCTTCTGCCACACTGAGATTTCAAACCCAGTATGAGTATCTGTATATCTTTTTTCTTGGCCTAGTAAATTTCTCAAGAGAAGATTCCTCCAGTGTCCCATTATTTTAACCTCCCAGCAACAAATATAGGAGGTGCCTCTGGTGTCCTCTGTTACACTCCCTCTGAATACCTCTGATTGTGGTTGTTGTTGGTGGACAGGTGTGTGTGACTCACCTTGCTCTGACAAAGTCCAGCCTTAACAAGTATATACTGTGTATCATTTTGTTTTCTGCCTAGGCATGATGAGATGCCAGAGTCACCCAGTGCAGGAGAGAACTGGAGGAGGTTATTCCAACCTTTTATTACCTGGCAATTGAACAATTGCAAGAGGTTCTGTAGGCTTCTCAGAAGTCTGGTGGAATTGAGCCTCAGTTGCCCAGAGCAGAGCCCTCAACACCACACCCTTATCATCTCCTTCTTCCCTGTCTGCCTCTGCTTGCTTCCTAGGACCTTGTCTCCAATAAAAGAACCACACCAAAGTCTTCATTTAGACTTTGCTTTTGAAGATACTCATTCTAAAATAAAAAGTAATTTGTTTAAGTTGTAAATGTGGATTCCAACATCTCTTGTACTCACCTAAAACTTTAAGATAATAGCCAGAAAGTATATATCAAGAAGAGAACTTTTCAAAAGGATAAATTTTTGAATGATTGCACTTTGCCGTCACTTCCTAGGACTCTTTGAAATATGGATAAAGAAATAACATGAACTCAGTCCTCATCTCAAAAATGTACAGATGAGGTTTGAGCTAAAACTATCATAAGTAGCTAGCACAACTTGTAGGTGTCCTGAGAAGAGGAATCCTCGTGTCTATATAAATTGGTATCACAAGAGGTTTTAGAAAATAAGACATTTATTCTGTTAAAAATAAAACACTCGTTCTTGCAGGTCCTCTGGCACTTGCTAAATTGATGCAATGGATGATTTACACATCTCTCTAACCCTCCAGCATCACACCTGGGACATGTAGATGGTTTATTATTGTTGAATAATTGAACAAGTGCAATTATAGTATGTATTAGTTTGTTTTCACATATTGTAAAATAAATTAAGATATTTCAGGCAATTTTTTAAAAGATTTTATTTATTTATACAAGAACCGGGGTACAGGTCAGAAGCGCAGGAGGGTGAGAGAATTCACCAGAGATAGAGCGGGAAGCAGAACAGGTAGACAGACCAAAGACACTGCTGAGGGGAGCAGCGGGCAAGGCAGGCTCCATGTGGGTTTCTCACCGGCTGGCCAGGAATTGAACTGGTGCTGCATTGGCTGCAGACAGCTTTACAGCGCTGCGCTCAACCCGCTGCACCACTGGGGAGGCCCTATTTCAGGGAATTTTTAATGACACTGAATATTATAAGACATTTCATGAACTGTGAAGCAGTATTTAACAGATTAATGTAATATAATTTTGACAGGGTATAAATCACTACAAGTGTATCAAAATTTACTACTCATTTTTACAGCTCAAATAAATTGCCTGGTGGTATTGTAAGAAATTATAGGTAGACATATCAGTTGTTAAAAATCAAATTTTTCTTTGAACTCATTTAATAGATAATTTAAAAACCATAATAAGGTGCCCATTTATATTAAATTATCTGTGGGACTTAAAAACTTTAACAGAAAAAGAAAGTTGGATGTGCTAGTGAGAAATATATTTCAAAATACTCATTTATTGTATAATCAGCTGCATTACATTCAACAATTGCAAATGTGACATTGTAAAAATTTTGATATTTGACTAGCCGTTATGGTCCCCAAAATCCTATAGTTCATAATAGAAAAAAGTCATTAGCAAATATAAGCACCTAAGCTTGGTTTAATTCAATTTCATGAGATTTGTTGAATTTTATGCCTACCACTGTTCCTTGTGCAGCACCCCTGGTTATCTGTAGTGCTCCCTCCCCATCTAACACCCCACCCCCTGCCCCAGCATCCCAGATTAAAAAAAAAAAACAGTGAACAAAAGACAAAACTAGCCCATTTGCTTGGACTCTAGAAAGAGAAAACAGGGAGAAGGTAAGAAAGGAATGGGTACCCATTATATTTGTGCATTCCCAGGAAGATGCCAGTAACCTTACTCAGGGGAAGCCAACATTATCATTCTGTGTTGGTACGTTTTCTTAATTACCGCTGTACTGTATTAACTTCTAAGGGCTACTGTAACAAAGTACCACAAACTTGGTAGCTTAAAACAGGAGAAGTGCATTCTCTCCAAAGCCCAAAGTCAAGGTTGACACTCAGGAGGGTTGTGCTCTTCTCTCTGGAGGGTCTGGGTGGAGATCCCTCCTGGCCCTTCCTGACTGGTGGTTGCCAGTCAGCCTTGGCATGTAGCTCCCTCACTCCATCGCTGCATTTGTGTTCACATGGTCTTCTCCACCGTACCTGTGTTTCTCCTCTTCTTAGGCCAATTCTTAGGCCTGTCCAAATCCAGTATAACCGCTTTTTAACTAATTACATATGCAAACTCTAGTCCAAGTGAGGTACATTCACAGGTACCTGGAGTTAGGACTTCAACATATTTGGGTGGATGAGAGGGCACTCAGCTCCATCCCCACAACATGTGTCAACATTTCTTTCCCAGAGTGGAAGATAGCACCACATTTTCTTTCTTTTTTTTTTTTTTGATTTTTTTTAATAATAATATTTTTTAATTTTATATTCCCCATACAATTGCAACCCCCTTATTTTGACCCCAATCCCTCCCCTCCCACCCCCTACCCCCATAGAGTATCTCTGGTTCATAGTTTTTTGTTGATTTTGATTTTCACTTTCTTATAGTTATTCATTTTCCTGGTCCCTTATTTAAGTTTTTTAGATTCCTGCTATGAGTGAGACCATCCGGCATTTTTCTTTTTCTTTCTGGCTTATTTCGCTGAGCATGATCCTTTCCAGCACCATCCATGTTGCTGCAAATTGCATGTGTTTATCTTTTTTGAATGCTGAGTAATATTCCATGGTATATATGTACCACATCTTCTTGATCCAGTCATCTATTTTTGGGCATTTGGGTTGTTTCCAAAGCTTAGCTATTGTAAACAGTGCTGCTATAAACATAGGAACGCCACATTTTCTTCAAAGGCAAGGGTTGTTGTCTGTGTTGTTCATAATCCTTACTTCTCACCAGTGCCCAGCATTCAATAGCATGTGGCAGATACACCCAAGACATGTTTACAGAGATTCAGAAATATTTCAGCAGTCAGGCAAACAGGTAATGAAATAGTGAATACTGAGATGATAAAAAATAGCTTAATCCACTTTCTCCCTGGGATGGCTTTCACTACCTGTTTCATTTGTTATCAGTTGATTATAACAACCAAGCAAGTTGATGGATGGAAAGAGAATACCTGCTGACACGGAATAAAATGACATTGAGGACCTGGATTTGTTACATGTTCTTTTGTTTAAAGTTGAAGTTTCCGAGAATCTATGAATGATGTTAAGCGAGCACTTACTGTAGATAAAACTAAATCAGCTTTTGCAAATAGTGGAATACTCCAAATGTATATTTTGAGCAGGACAGGGCCAATAAGTACAGTGGCACATTATTTATTGTTTAGAAAAGTACAAATAGGATCTAATATAATAGATATGTGAGTTAGACTTTCCTTCTCTATTCAGAAAATCTGTGAAAACACATTCTGATTTTGCATCACTTTTGTCTGCAGTTAAGCCATTTATTGCTTCTGTCAACCCTGGTCACAGTGCGAGTATTAAGATTAAATGCGTAGTATCTTGGTCCACTGAAGAAGAGGAAGAACTCTGTAAAAAAATAAGAGGTAAGTTATTGAATTAGCTTGAGAAGACAGACCTCAGATGTTTTAAACGTATACTTCTTTCCCAATATACCACTGAAATGCAAATGTGCAAGTAAAATTATTAATAGTTTTATTCTACTTACCATCCTGCTGGAAAACTGCATCTATTTTATTTTCAATTCCTTGAAAGGTACTTGCTATGCTTTTGGGATAGCCTGGATCCATGGATTGTCTTTGGTTATCATATCTGATAAGAAAACAAAAGTCATGTTTTTTAAGACCAATGTAATATAGAATAATAACTTTACTAAATTGCATGTACGTTACAAAGTGCCTTCATACAAATTTTCTCATTCATTTTCACAATGATCTATTTATTGGGACTGAGAATGGATAATTCTCTACCTCTAAGGTGATAGTGTCTACATAGTGAATGCCTCACTGTTGTCAGGGGAGGCCACAGGCATGACCAACATGACTACATTTTACCGCTAAGGGTAGATATTTTTATAACATATATGGGTATCATTAATACTAAAATAAGCTCCTGACTGCTGGCACAGTGTTGTTTTTAAAAAATGAAAGCTTATATTTTCCAAGACTGTAACTTAATTACTAAGAGTGTTTCTCTTTCTCTGACTAAATGTAAATTGTAAGTTCAACTTGGACATCAAATTCCAATGCTTATCTGGATAACATTTGAGTGTATTAGAAGTGAATTCATTAGAAGTAGCCTCTTTGCATTCCTCCCTAGTGTTTATTAGAATTTTCCCTTTCATGATAGGGAATCTTAACACCATTGTACAGGCATTTTAATGTTTAAAAATACCATTTTCAAAATTCATGGCAAACCATTCATCCTGTGACCTATCAAGTTCCATTCAGAGTTTTAAAACCTTTAGATGCTTGATCATTAGTAGTTTGTACACAGGGTAAAGAAATGGATTTTAGTCTCCAGTTGGAAAAATAGTTTGCCTTACCTCCAGAATTGGTCTTTTACAAAGAAGTATGTTTTTTTCCTGTAGGAAACAGCGGCATCAATTGCTTGGACACTGAGTGGGAAGCCGTAGTTTGATATGTCCTTGGGATAACCTTGCTGAATGTCATAGCCATTCAGAGCCCAGTATTGGCTTCCTGCCAATGATTCAGGTTCTATGTTAGATAAGTCCTTCCATTCCTACAAAATCTATATCACTTCTTAGTTTTGACACAAATTCATCATAGCAATGGAATAAAGGTGCCAAACTTAAGTTCATGGGGTTTTGAGAGCACTAGTGGGGACCCACATGTATAAAAATTCACACTTCTTAGGCTAGCATTCATGGACACACAGTTTGATGGCAGGTCTTATATGACTTCTATTCAGAGAATAAATTGCAGCATTGAGGTATCTTTGAAAATTTTATCTGGGAAGAGGGTGAAGGGATACCAAAGGAGGTCTAATAAGATTTACTCATGTTGTAGCTGAGAAAACTGAGACCTGAAGAGGCTACAACCTGCTAAGGGTCACACAGCATCAGAGATAGAGAAGGGACCCACCCCAAGTCCCCTGACGAAAGCCGAGCTGACATAACACTCACCAGCTTGCCTGTTGTGAACCTGGAAGGGAGCACAAAGAAGCAGTGCCCCCTTCCTTCAAGCAGAATTCAAATGAGTCAAAAACCTTAGGCAGTTACCTTTAAATAGGAAAACAAGGTCCCTGTCCACATCCTCATAGGCAGCCTGTATGCCATTGGGCAGGGATGGCCAGAAGAGAGAAATAAAATTGAGTTCAACTCTTCGTAGCTGAGGATGCCTTCTCCAGAAGTATCTAAAGGAACCAAACCACACATACACCTCAGTCTAAGCAGGCAGTTTCTGTGGGACCTGGGCTAGAATTGCTGGGAGGATGGGTCACTATAGTGAATGCAGGCTTTCTAGCATAGTGGCCAGCACATAGCTAGTGCTTTGTGATGAGTGCCTCACCATCATCAGGGGAGGCCACAGGCATGACCTGACTTGTATACATTTTACACTGTGCTCCTCCTCAACATTAACAAATTTTATCTTGTTAGTTTCTTCCATTACCACTTATACAAATTGACGAGACTATTTAGAATATTCCAGCAAAAACAATACAAGTACACTCAGCCTATGACAACACATTCACAAAACAGTCAATGGGAAAATGAAAAATTTTCATTAATTAGATGATTTCCCTTGCAGCTGGTTAAATGACAGTTTCCGTTGACTGTGTTAGGGTGGAACAGAGTGCTATATTTTGATAAACTCAACTCTGGGGTCTCCAACGAAACAGAGCTCATGGCCACTTACATCACAAACATCTGAACACTTATAATGTTTTAGCTTTTTGGTTTCTTTTCCTAGATGTTTTGAGTTGTAAGTTCCAATAGGATGCATTTGGGTAGAATTCGAAAAAAAAGCTGAGTATTGTGCGATGTGGGACTTAATTAGAAACCAATTTTAAGTTATGCCCATAAAAGTAGTCAAAGTAAAGAATAGTTCAATCTTATACTTGTCTTTAAAAAAAAATATTTCTCCACGGAGTGTGGTGATAGCATCAAAGGTCAGTCTGGGGTCACAGGTTGAGGGTGTGCTTGGTCCAGTTGGTTGCACCGGATTGTTTGAAAGTCCTGGGGGAAAGAGAAAGCCTTTTATAGGTGAAATCTTGCCATTTGCAGTAACATGGATGGAACTGGAGGGGAGGATGGTAAGTGAAATAAGTCAGAAGGAAAAAGACAAATACCAGATCAGGTGATTTCACGCATGTATGGAATATAAAGAAACAAAACTCAACCAAAACAAACCCTAGAAATCTTACTGCAGAATTGAGGCTATGAGAGGGAGAAAGCGGGTCTCAGGAGCAAAGAGAGAAAGGTGCTAATGAACTGGCGATGGAGGACTATGGTTGCCTTGCTAGTGGGTGTGGTGTGGTGACATACACTATACCTCTGAATCAATACTTCCGAAAGTATTTGCATTGGTGTGTTTTCTCATTATAAGGTGAAGGGTTATACTGGCAGTTTAGAGAATTTAAAACATGGTGAACAGGGGAAGGAGGTGTTTTTTAGGGGAAAGGGGATGGGAGTAGAGGCAAGCAGAGTAGGTCTGGCCATTCTGCAAATTCTGTTTTCGTGAGAACACACCACACCCTGGATTACTTGGTTTTGTGATGCTCCCACAAGGAAGGAAGAATGCGTTCCCATTTTCACTCTGCTCCACTCCGCACTTCTAAGAGCCTCTAACCTCTTCTCTGATTTCTCATTCTTCCTTATGGCCACAAGTGGTCAGGAGGGCAAGAAAGAGCAGAGAGGGCTTCCCCTGGTGGTGCAGCGGTTGAGCACTGGGCTGTGAAGCTGCCCACAGCTTCTGCAGCACCAGTTCCATCCCCAGCCACCAGTGAGGGTCCCACATGGCGTGCAGTCCTCTCCTGCTGCGCCCGCTGTTCCCCTCAGCAGTGTATTTCATCAGTCTGCCTGCTCTGCTCCCCGCTCTGGCTCTGGTGAATTCTCTCACCCTCCCATGCTTCTGACTGTACCCAGTGCTTGTATAAATAAATAAATAAATCTTTAAAAAAAAAAAAAAGCAGAGATCTAGCACATGGTCTTACCCAAACCATACTTAGATCAAACTGCAGGTACACAGACCCCTATATCCCACCCCAGAAAGTATAAATCATGTCTTTTAAAAAAAGTTTTTTTCTCTTTACTCCATTTCCATTGCTCTCCTTCCCCCAATAGATAACAATTTTAGTATGTTCAGTAGTTCAGTAGTCACCTTATTCATCTTATTAACATGTTTCTTGAAAATGCCTTGCTTTGTCTATATTCATTTATATTTATTATTATTTTCCTATATGCATTTTGAATTTATGGAGATTCTTATATTGTGTAATTGACAGCTTGTGTATATATTATTTTGCTTCTTTCTCATGAAGCACAGTGTTTTAAAGACTCCTCCATGGCTTTGCCTCGTGTTCACCTAATTTGCTACTTCTAACCACTGCATGTAACTCTGGAGCCGCACCTACCACCTGTTACCTGTATCTTCTCCTCCTTGGAGACTCCTGGCTTCCCTCCAAATTGCACCACCACAGACAAAGCTGTAATGGACACCCTTGCCATGACATGCACATGTCCCCTCATAGACCTATGTGAGAATTTTCTGGGTAAATAGATCTAAGATTGCTGTATGAAAGGGGTAGTTATGTCTTTTTAAACATATATAAACTTTGAAAACATTCTAAAAAGGAAGGAGGACATCCTTCCTGGACACCATCCAGTCCATGGATATCTGCCAGGAATTGTTGTGGTTCATTTCTCCCTGACCTTTCCCCAAGGGCAGCAGCAGAGCCTCTGCTCCCAGGCTCCTCTGCTAATGCTGTACTGTGGACTAGCCACCTGCAGAGTTCAGTTGGACTTGCCCAAGGGACACATCTGAGAGATGTGCAGAGGGGGAGGTGCTCAAGTCCCCAGGCCTACTCCCAGGTCCCGCCATGATCTTCTGGTGCCCTTACCATAGATGGCCTGAATGCCGTTGATGTCATCTTGCGGGAGCACATAGGTGCTGGGCTCACTGAAAGCGTAATTGGGATACATCAAGGCCCCAGGGTCAGAGGAGTGAGAAAGCCCCAAGGAATGGCCAAATTCATGGGCAGCTACCAGAAACAAGTTGTAATCTGAAAAAAAAAGCACGTGTGATGAATGGCTGCAAATGAATCAAAAAGTCTATTTGGATATCAAGCATCGCCACTCCAAAACCAAAAAAGTAGCCCAGCCTTTTTCCATTCTCCTTTCAGATTGGAAGGAATCGAGCCAGGAGATGATATAGATGGGTATTCCTCATCAAATCTGAGAACCAAGAGAAACTGCCTTTATTTGTATTTTCACACTTCATGGATGTGGACCTGAGGCTTAGGACATGGTGGCACAGCCAGTGCAGATCTCATGGCACACAGAAGCCCACATACTTGCCCCTCACCAGTCTCCTGGGACCTTAACTTCATTAGTCAAGTTGCAGTGAACAGATAGAAGCCTGCCACCTGTGGGACTCATTCGCTTGGCTCTGAATCACCCACAGGCACACACCACCTCCTCTGGATTCAGAACTCTCCAAGTAGCTCCAGAAATTCTGCCCAAGGAGACAGCTGCTGCCTCTCAGTGCTCCCTCCCCACCTTGTACCTTCCTGGAGCTTCATGCCCCATGACTGGGAACTGCAGGGCTTCCAAAGCTTCCCTTCCTGTCACAGGAAGTCCAAGCTCCTTGCCTGGCCTCCATGACTTCCCTGCTGGGCTCCAGCAGGTACCTGGGGATTTGACTTCTGATGCAAATCCTTCACTCCTGCCAGACTACTTGCCATCTCACAAACACTGCATTTTCCTACATACTTACTTTTGTTAAAATCATAGTTGTAGAGTACTCCCTGTATGCTAGACTGTGTAATATTATTTAATTCTCCCAACATTTTAATGAAGTACTCTTGGAAATGCTTTTACAGTAAAGGAATGGAAGCGCAAAGATTTTGAGTATCTTGTTACTGGTCTTGTGATAATAAGTGAGTAATGCAGGTGTTGAGCCCAAGTGAAGGGCAGCACCCAAGTTCTTACCACCACAGTCAACTTCCTGTGGGTCGCTAGCCTAGTAAAATTCTACCCATGCTCTGTGGACTAATTTCCTGGATCATCATATCCTTCCAGTTTTGTTTTCATGAGTAGATTTAAAAAAATCAGAGTGCCTGGAATACTATATGAGGTGCTTTGGGGGATTTGTCATGGTGCATAGTGTGAAAGGGGGGAAGGTGAATGGATAGAACAATGAGGAGAGCAGTTAGACAAGGAGAAACAAAGGCTGTTGGGATTCTGAGACTAATGGCCTCAATTCCAGCTGAAAGTTAAGAGGGGCGTGACATCTGACACAGCATAGGCAGAGAGAGATTTTGAATGTTGGAACTTGGGGCATGGGAAGGGGCATTTTAAGGAAGAGGAAGCATTGCAAGCAAATATAAGGGAGTAGAAAGCACACCATGGATGTAATCTAAGAAAAGTGAATATATAATGTGACTTGTGGCTGTGAAATATGAGGATGAGCCATGACGGGGCTGGAAGATTACCAAGAACTTTAATGCTAAGTGATAGTATTGGGATATTATTTGGTCCAGAATAGGTAAAAACAGAGTTTTAAGTAGGAGGGTGATGTGATCTAAGATGGGCTTTCCAAAGACAAACCATAGGGCCATATTGGGGGAAATTAGAGGGAGTAGAGACTGGAGGTAGACAGTCCAGGTGGGAATCTGAATCACTTAGTTCATATAAGAGGGAATGACCATCTGAACTAGAGAGAAGGGCAGTAGGAATGCGAACACAGCTACTAGCACAGGGATTTATGTTGAGAATATGGTAGGAGGAACAGGTCCTAAGCAAAGGTAAAAGGTTCCTTTCCTATTATTTTCTAGAAAGTGTTCTGTGGCATATTATTGCCCTATAGCCTTGTGAAGTACCATATAGATTTAAAGTCCCTGTCCTTACCCTCTTTTCTTCCCCTCAGGTGCCCTAATTCCTCTTACTCTCAGTCTTTTGAAAAGGATGACTTGCTAAATATCTCCATGCCGTTGAGAAAGCAATCCATGAAGCTGAAATAACTAGATAAAAAGAAGATGACTGTCCTTTCTCAGGAAGGACAATTTTCTAAATGAACCAAATTATTTCTGAAATTTCCAAATATAGGGCTCTTTTCCAAACACCATTATGTTTCAGAATGTTAAAAGAAAGATATGTCCTCAAGCAGTGGTCAACAAACTCTTTTGTATAGGGTCAGATAGTAAATATTTTAGGCTCCAAGAGCCAGATGGTCACTGTCTGAATTACTCAGTTCTGCCTTTCCAGTGTAAAAACTGCCACAGGTAATGCAGAAACAAATGACTGTGGCCCTGTTCCCCCAAAACTATTTTTATATGAATAAGCCTTGGTAGGATTTAGGAATGGTCTGTAACTTCCCAATTCCTATCCTAGAAATAAGGTAGGTAGTTAGTTTCAGGATTTTTTAAAAATTTATTTCATTTATTATTTATTTTTTTTTTATAGAGGCATGGGTTTTTTTAATTTATTTTATTTATTTGTTTGTTTGTTTTGTTTATACATGTACTAGGTATAGTCAGAAGCGCAGGAGGGTGAGAGAATTCACCAGAGCCAGAGCGGGGAGCAGAGCAGGCAGAAGGACTGAAGTACACTGCTGAGGGGAGCAGCGGGCGGCAGGAGAGGTCTGCGTGCCATGTGGGACCCTCCTCCGGTGGCCGGGGAGCAGCCGGGGATCGATCCGGCGCCGCAGAGGCCGCGGGCAGCTTCGCAGCCCAGCGCTCAACTGCTGCGCCACCGGGGAGGCCCAGTTTCAGGATTTTTTTTAAACCTATGTTAACTTACTATCTTGAGGTAGAAATAATTTAGATGGTCAGATTGTGTTTTGAAATATTACATTAACTTGAATGTGCGTGTGTGTGTGTGTGGTGGGGGCATTGAGAATTCTAACAGAAAAAGTTAATCAGATGCTGCATATGGACATAACCTTGGCGAACTTACTTCTAGAAGTCTTGGTCCATATTTCTTCTGCATCAAAATGAGCATCTCCTCCAATGCCTGGGCCTGGCTGAAAGGCATGAGCAAGGATGCCATTGGGCCCATCAAATGGAGAATTGTCACCATGATCTGAAATGAAACCATTAATATTAGGTCCTTGTCAAATCTGTTGAGCCAAGAAAGGCAAGTGCAATTGAGCATAACCTCTTTGGCCTACCTCTTTGGACAAAAGCGATCATGATATCTGCTTCTCCCTGGGAGAGCTTGGTGAAGGTCAGCCGTGTTGCACCACTCCAGACTTGAAAGGCTTTCTCAATTGCTGTTTCTACATCAGTCTTTGACAATTGTGGGGTATAGTCAATGATCCTTTAAAATGAGGAGATTCATTATTGTTTATCACAGCATTTCATTAACAGATTAAGTTCTCCTTTAATTTTTATGTATTTTTAAAATTATATTTATTGAGGTAATGTTGCTTTACAACACTGTATATATTGGGGTACAGGTTGACACTTCTAGAAATGTTTGTTATCACACCACACCCACCACCAAAGCGCCAGTGATCCTTTACCATATGAGTTCTTCTATTTTGGAGCAAGTTGCTTAAGTGATGAGAGGTTAGAAAGAGTAAGTGCAGGATTCTGGGTTGAAGACAAATGTATGTGCTGCACAAGTTAGTACATGTCTTGAGACTCAGTTTCCTCATTCATGAAATGAGACTCACATAGTGTGCCTTTCACAGGGTTATTGTGGGGTTTAAATACATACAAATGCTTATAAAGCATTAGTTCACTACTTGGCAATATTCAAATATCCAATAGATACTGGTCATCATCATCATCATCAATATCATCATCATCATCAAGATACATTAAAGGTGAGGCTAGATTTCCCCCACCAATGATTAAGTATTTGGGGGGTTTTACTGCGAGTCTTGGCAAGACATTGCCGCAAGCTTCTTTAGATTGCTAGAGAAGGAAGACAAAAATGGCAGGCTTTGGATTGAAAGAACCTGTGGGATCATTACCTATTAATTCTCATATTTGTTCACCAGAATCTGCACCTGCTACATCACAAGAACTCAGTAAATAATGGTTGAATGAATGAATGGTGAAACTCTAGAAATATCACCTGTAGGTCAGGTTAGTATGTTTCCACTTGGGGCTTCCTGGGGTCAACATAAAACCAGCACTATCAGGCACTCCACAGCGAGGCTTTTCCATCATCTCTAGAGTTTCCTCATCTGGCTTCCCCGTCACCTTCAACCCAAAGAACTGCTGCATTTCTTTCAGCTTTTCAACAATCACACTAGTGCTTTTCTTCTTTTCCAACTGGAATCTGTCCTTTGGTAACTGATAGAAGTTCTCTAGGTATCTCTGGGCAAAGAGAGACATATAAGGGAACTTGCTGTGAAATTCCCTCCCATTCTCTAAGGGAATTTTACCTTTCTTCTAAGTTACTGCAGAGGCCAAACCAGGAT
Organism: Talpa occidentalis; assembly: GCF_014898055.3. Classification (NCBI taxonomy): domain Eukaryota; kingdom Metazoa; phylum Chordata; class Mammalia; order Eulipotyphla; family Talpidae; genus Talpa; species Talpa occidentalis. The sequence continues at coordinate 37,337,017 of NW_023601212.1, read as the reverse complement.
TAAAACCAATAGCAACAGGAACAAAAGCACTGACTCGGAAAGAATAGTACCTATTGCAAAAACTAGTACTCTAGGCACTATTCCTGTTAAGGTTTATGCATCAATATGGGTGTTTCCCAAGGAATGTAGAATGAGGCATCATGCAAAATGCTTGTATATAGTCAGGAGACTGACTTATTTTTATGAGAAACTTAGCACTGGAATTTATTGACTTCTGGAGGTCCTAGCTGCATCAGTGCTCTTTAAATCCTCTTTTCACTATTGTAGAGATTTAATTATCCCAAGACATGGAGGTGCAGAGAAGAAACTTGCCAAGGTGACAGTTCAGTCCCAGCTTACCATGTTGCTTCTACAATGAGAACTGGCAATTTCAAAAGCACTCCAATCAGCACCACTGCTGATAGCATTTTATCCACTAAATAAGTCCTGAGAAGGGGCCAGCACTCACAGAAAATAAAGGTTCTGTGGGTATTAACAAGCCAATCCTGAAACATCTTTCTTTCACCTTTGGCACCCTTGAGCCCTGTCCAGGACAGAATGTTTTGTGCTCCCACAGGCTTTGGGGTCAGACCTTACTTTTGCTGTGTATTAACTGAGTCCATGGGCATGTAACTTCACTGATCTAAGATTAACTTTAGTCTCTTAAGTGGCAATAACAGTCTCGCCTCATTATGTCCCTCTCTCTCCCGGCCCCAGGCCCCTCCCCCCAACATCCACACTATTGTGAGCAGGCAACAAGATGGTGTTTGGTAGCTCTTAGCAAAGCACCCTGTACAGAACAAGCACTCAGTGACCTCTAGTTATTAATTCCTGGGGACTGTTAGCATTGTAAAAGTTATCAAAAAATAAGAGAAAAAGCAGCTTTTCTAAAACTGTAATGCTAAGAAAATTGCACTTGATAAATTTGTAACAGATTTATCTTCTAGTTAGTTCTTAAAATTTGGCCTTTCATGCCATGGAACAAGGGGAAAATGTTACTGGTTCTGCTTTTATAGTGCTTCCAAGAGTTATCAAATGACTCCATCATCTTATGTTAAGAGGTCTGATTACACTATGAACTGATTTCTAGTTCCTTGTAATTTCCTATCCTCAAGCTCTCCTCCACACCTGCAATCTAACTACAGAGACAAGTGCGTATAGGAAGTACCAGGCATGTAGCTGTAGGGTCTGGGTTGCAGATGTTCTGGAAGGGAACAGCTTAGGTCAGGGAGAAAGGAAAGCATTTAATTTGTAATTAAAACCATTCCTTCTATGTGGGTTCCTGGCTGGAGACAGCTGGGGAGTTGTCTTTTCTAGGCTTTGTTTCATGCCAGTTTTTACAGGTCCGAGGCCTGGCCAGCTTGGAAGCCTCTACATCCCTGAAATAAGATATGCGTCCACATACTACCCAGGGAATTTCTTTAATGCTGTTTGAACTGAAAAGAGAAAGCAATCCACCAAATTCCTAACAGCCAGCACATCAACCACCCACCTGCTGAGAGTCAATTTACCTGAACAACTTTTATGTCTTTTTCTCCTGGGGATTCAGAAGATATCGGAAAGGCCCTGGAAAGCTGCATGTGGAGCAAGAGCACAAGTGGAAGTGGCTTCAGACTGAACATGGCTCTGTCTCCAAGTAGGCCCTCTCCTGCCCTCCGCTGTGCTCCCACTGGGCCCTTCCTTCGGTGAGTGCCCTGGCTTCACAGTGTCCCTCTAGGTGCTGTCTGGGTCCCTTATAAAGCGGTGTCTTCAAGAATTGCTGCATCAGGAATGTGAAGCAATGCAAGTTAATTACACTCTGACAGTTTTGCAATGTCATAATGTGATTTAGTACCCAAAATGGCAGACAACAGAAAAAAAGTGCAATTTATATTCTTTTCTTTTTGATTTTTTAATTAAGAGATTTACTTTTGCAAAAATTATCTGATCAAGAAAAAAGAAAAAGGTTCTGATACTGAAGTTAAGTAACACCAGTTATCTAAGAGTTTACATTTCTTCTGATGCCAAGGCTGCACTGATTTTATGCAGGGGAACACGATTAGACAACCACTGGGTATTTACGCTGGTATTTGGGACAAAGGAGCTTTATCAGAGCATCTCTGTACTTACCTGCCCTGCTATGGGTGAGGCGCATGAGTCATCTTGTGTGCAGGATTTCTGTGGGGGTTTTGGGGTAGCTTCTGAAGGATGTGGTTTTGACATCAGTGTAGTAGAAAATCCCCAATCTGCCAGCGGGATTTTCCACAGGAGAGACAAAGAGAACAATATGGATATGGATTATGACACACATTTGCTGAATATTTATGTGTTCCAGACATCACCCTGTGCGTACATTGCCTCAGTCCTTCCTCACCAGCCTTGGGAGGTAGATGCTATTATGACCTGCTTTTTATAGAGCTGTTAGCTGACTCGTGTAGGCTAAAGTGTGGAAGGACCAGGATTCAACCCCAGGTGGCATGTTTAGAGAGACCCAACTGACAGTACCCCAATAACCCCCAGGCTGTGTAGTTTCCCACTGCTGCTGAAGATGGAGTAATAGTTCCTGGATGCAACAAGTGTGATGCCCTGGCTCATGTTTTTGGAGGAAGAGTTGAGGGAGAGGGAAAATGAGGTGGTTTGCATATTTCTCAAGGAAAAAGACAATGAGAGAGGATTTTCAGACAGTGTGACTCCTACAGGGGCCCTTGAGCATTCTTTTCAAGACATGCCTCCTGATCCCATTCATTCTGAGTCCGTGGGCATGTACATCATACACCATACGGTCTCCATGTGCAGTGGTCCCTCCATGTCCATGGGCCCTGCTTTCAGACTTGAACTATGGAGTTAGCATGGTTGCATCTGTACTAAACATGTACAGACTTTCTTTTCTCACCATTATTCCCTAAAAATACAATATAACAAACTATTAATATAGCATTTAAATTGCATTAGGTGTTATAAGCAAACTACATTTCATTTAAAGCATAGGTTATTTGCAAATGCTCTGTGCATAGGTTATTTGCAAATACTATGCTATTTTGTTTAAAGGAATTGAGTGTCCATGGATTATGGAATCTGCTGAGATTCTAGAACCAATTCCTCATGGATACTGAAGGATGACTGTATCATTTACATATACCTTTATATACTCAGTAAATGCAGGTATTCCTATGTATAAAATGTATTATGGATAATGTATAACATGTCATTAAGTAAATAATGTCTTTGTTGAGATGTTATGGTAAGTAGTTCAGTTCCCTCCTGTTATCACTTGCAAGTTCTGTAAGCAAACCAAAGAAATTGTCTTTCATCAGACCATATTTGGACAGCAGAAAAATATTCATGATGTAGATTTCTGCATTTACTCATTATACCTTTCCTATCAACTACCATATGTCAGGTGCTGTGGTGGGTATTCAATTATTGGAGGTAAGTTAATAGTAGTTCAGATGGAATCAAGGAATACTTCCTGAAGGAGGCAGAACCTGAACTAGGCCACGAAGGGGAAGTAGAAGATGGACCTGCAGGGATGTGGTAATCCTTTCTTTGTACACGGATGATAGCTTACCCCCAAGTTGTCAAGCCCTCTCAGGTCCTGATCATGTGAACCCTTAAGCACAAGACTTAGTCATGAGGTGGCTGTTCCCACATTAGGTCTTTAGTGAAGGTGCCTTTCATTAATATTGGTGTGCCATATATTATTTTGATATTACTTGTTGACAAGTCTTATTAACAAACTTTTTTATGAACATAGTAAGTGATTTGGATAAAAATACCAGTCTTTGGCAAGCCAGCTCTCTGGCATTTGGGTAAATGTATTAATTAACAGGACTGTAGGTTCTGGATCCCCAACACAGATCTCATTCCAGTGCGTAGTACTAGCCAGGCCCCGGCTTCTGCCTTTGAATCCTTTCTCCACCTGACCACTGCCTGTCTCCATGTCATCTGTGCCTCGTCCCTTCTGGTGCCTAGAATCCAAAATTCTCTCAGGTTCTCCCTCTTTGGAATACCTGCTTCATTTATACATCAGTGTGAACTTAGGTGCTTAGAACTTAGTTTTTTTCTAGTAAAACCAAACAAACAAGTACATACCTTTTTAAAAGTGAAAGCTTTGTTGCCTATAATATAAATTTCAGAGTAAGTACGAGATGGAGGAAGTTTAGTTTTGGATAGAGATGATGCAAACCAAAGGAGGGTCTTTCTGTCTCCTCAGTGCCATCACTGTAGGCAGCAACCTTGTCTGATCATCTGATGTGCTTGCTGTTCCATGCAGAGACAGCAAGTTGGAACTGTATAGCTCAATTTTGCTGTTCAGAGATGGAAGTGGTTGCAGACATACAGGTCATTTTCTCTTTAGTTAGAAACAAAAGAGGAGAAGAAAGAAGAGGAAGGGGTGAAGGTGGTGGAGGAGGAGAAAGGATAGAAGGAAGAGAAGGATAAGGAGACTAGAAAAAGAATGGCTCCAGCCAGCTGAGCTGGGCGTAGGCAGCAGAGAAAGGTGCCTGGAGACGTTGATGCGTGCTTGAATTCTGACGATGACTAGGAGTTGGCCAGTAGGGGATGTGACCTAATAGAGACCCCATAGCATGGGGTAAACGTAGCTGTATATCCAGTGAAGCAGATGGTTAATTTGGTTCATAAGCCAAGGCAAAATATCCTCTGTGTCATGCATTTATGAACTCTGATGATCAGGATGGAGGTCTGCCCTCATCAAATTAACAGGTTAATTGTTGGAGTCCTTTGTGGTGAAGGTTTCATTGGACTTACAATTATACTAACTGGGCGTAAGCTGTAATTCTGCCACTTCCTATTTATGCAACTTTTAGCAAATCACCTAAGTTCTTCTGAGACTCAGTTTCCACATCTACAACATTGGGACATTAACATTTCCCTCATTCAGCATCATAAGAACTAGTCGAGAGAGTGTGTGTAAGCTCATGTAAACTGCCCAGTGTGGTGTCCTTTTTGTATCATGAATGTGATGAAGTCATGGCTATGCTTGTTTGAGTGTCCACTCTGTGAAAAGTGTAGGCAATGTTGAAAAGATCCTCTTCTCCAGAAAGAGAAGTGCTTCAAAGTTATGCCACTGAGTGATGAAGTAACTTCCTTACAGCTTCTTTCAGTGCAGTCAGGAAACATGTCCTTTACAGCCTTTGCACAGAATAAAAATGGTTAAGTTAAAGCCACACAAACCATTATGTATTAAACACTACAGCTGGTGGTCTTTACTACCAAGCAAGGGAAACATATATTAAGTATCCATACTCTGTAGGACTTAAATGTTCAGTTGTATCTATAATTCAGTTTCTATAATCTCCCTTAAGCTTCATAACAACCCTGAATGTCCCACTTTAAGGGTTTCAAAGAAGGAATGATCATATCCCATTGGGAGATAAACAAAACCTGCATGGTGAGAATGACCTCAAGATGAATTTCAAATAGTAAATTGAACTTCAGTGTTGAGATTGGGGTGAATAAGGGTGGGAATGGAAGAAGAGCAAAGGCAGATAGATGGGACAACTTGGATTATGTGTTAGAATCAGCAAGGTACTGGGTAAGTAAGCATAGAATTTATCAAAAGAAGTAGTTTGGGGGGCTTTCCTGGTGACCTAGGGGTTAAGTCTCAGGACTATCACCTTATAGCCTGAGCTCAATCCCTGGCCAGTTTGCTTACCCACATGGAGCCGCAGACCTCTCCTGCCTCTCTTGCTGCCCCCTTCATCAGTGTATTTCAGTAGATATAACCGTTCTGCTCCCCACTCTGCCGCTAGTGAATCCTCTTCTCACCCCCCACACCTCTGGCCTACATCCCAGTTCTTCTATTCAAAAAAAGAAGTAGGTTGGTTTCATAACTTTGACTCTAAAACTTGCTGTTAAAGCTCAACAGTCATAGACTGGAGTATACCTTCCATCTTAGTAGCTTCTTTAGTTCAGATGTTACACAAAAGTCATTATAGAAATATTCTGACATTTCCTTCCACCAAAGTCTACAATAGTTGTTTCCTGTACAAGAGGACAGAAGTAGAACTTCAGAGGAACCTGAAATAGTGAGCCTGAGTGCCACAAGAGCAGCAGGTTGCTTTTGCATGTGGAGTGGAAAGTCTGAGACTGGGGTTTGACCCTTCTCTGCCCTTTACTTGATCTTGAACAAGTTCCTTCATCTCTGTGTGTCTTAATTTTACATCCATGATTGGTCATTTATGCTGTGGCTTCTGAGTAGCCCATTTCATATCCCTAAACCTCAGTTTCTCCATGTGTGAAATGGTGGTGACACACCCACATCATAGATAAGCAGGGGAAGTGTTTAGCACACAAACTAGTTGATGATGTAACATATTAGATGAGACTCTCTGACATTTCTGTCAGTTTTGACAATTGGATATGAAAATACCTCACATGATAGCTGTTGGCTCTAGGGAGGTCATGGGTGAAAAACAGTTTATAAATGATGAAGTTCTGTTCAAAAGATTTATTTTATTTTTAAAATAATTTATTTTAAAACATTGCAATAAATTATTTTTTCCTGTTTGTTTAAAAAAATTCAAACACTCAGAAATATGAAAATAAAATGTGGAGTTCCCTAAGCCCCCTTCCTCACTTCATTCCCCTCCTCTATAGGTGACCACTGTTAACATTCTGATGGCTCCATCCAGATATTTTTTCATGTCTTAATGCCAAGGGTGAAAAATTGTCATTAGTTATAGAAGAATCCAGGATTTCTCTTCTTTAGTGTGTTCCCAGTGCTCCAAGTCTAGGCTGGCGCAGGGAAGAAGCAAACCATATGCAAATGGATCATGGCAGTTTTGAGAACCTGTCCCTCTTGGCCAAGTTGCTGCTGATCATGCTCTTTTAAAACCGGTAGAGGGCGCCGAGAGCTATTTGATCAGGTCAAAGTTAAATAGAAAAGTAAACATAGATGGCCATTATCCTAGTTAGTGAGGATGAACGAAATTTGAATAAGACAGGTTATTTGGAGAACTGGACATCAGAGAAGATGTCACGACCTGCTAAAATGGATAGCTTGATATATAGAGTGAGTCATTCCAGAGTGTTCACTAAGTCCCCACACACAAAATTTTGTCCTGCATTAACAGAAGAACACCTTCTTAATGTCATATGCTGGGTAGCAGTTTTAGAGAGTCATTGATTGGGCCTTTCATAAATGTTTACATAGTGTCTTATATGAGCATGCTTCAGATATGGCTTGTTTTATGACTGCTCGGATTGGTCTTGATGCAACAAAATGACCCACTGATGCATGAAGCTTTCTCAGTTGAAGAGACATTCTGAATAAATTCAGTGGATGAGGGATTGGAGATGAATCTGACATGCAAAGAGGGAGGGATTAGAGATGAATATGACATGCAGAGAGGGTGCTCCCCAGAGCCCAGTCATGCCACAATTTACAGTGGAGCATGATAGAAGGAAAAATGTCAAGTCTGCCAAAAACAGTTGAAGACTTGATGACAACCTACTAGCAATGGTAGAACATGAAAGAAAGAACATGAAAGAAATTGATATTTGTGCAGAGAATAAAAGGAAACATGGAAAAGTCTTCCATCATGTATGTTCTCTGCTACTCCCATAGTCTGAACCACATTCATCTCTTGCTAGGACAATAGACATTCTTTTTTCTGTTCTTGTTATTTTACCATATATCCTTAATATAGCGGTGATTTCTTTGCTCAAAATGCTGCAAAGGTTTCCAATGTTGTTTTTATCCAGAATGAGGGTGAAAATGCTTACATTGGCCTAATATCACTCCTCTTATGAGTGTTAGTGCAATTCTGGCCCTTGTTTTCTCTTGTTTCTCACACTGGCCACCTAGTTTTCCTTGAACCCATCATACATGCCCTATCTTAGTTCCTCTGCCTTGGCTGTTATTTAGTAAGTACTTTTTCTAATAATATCATCATATTTGCTAAATGAAAAAAACAAGTTCCACATCCATATTGTATAAAAATTTCTAGAGACTCATGCATTCTTAAGAAGTGGGAAATAAGATCTTTATGTTTCCCAAGGAGTGATTTTTATCAGCAGGTTTAACTGAAAAGGGAAGTAACCTCTAAGATTAGCACCAGTTCTCATTACTGTTTTTATGACAATTATTATCACTACTATTTTCTGTAGGCTTCATTTACATTAAAAAAAATTTAAGTGACATGGTACCTGTCACTTAATATATGCCAATATTTTTACCTTGATCAGTAAAAACTTTATTTTTATGTAATTTTAAATTATTATTGTGTAATTTGGCAAGTAATCACAACGTCAGCTAAAGAACAGAGAATTCCTGCAGTCCTAAATCCCAAGGCTATATCTGACAGCATCAGGGGCTACTGGTGGGTAGAATTAGGCTCCTGAGGGGTCAGACAAGGCCTGGTGACTGAAGGAGAACAGGTCCCAGGCTGTCCTCAAAGGAAGAGTCGTCCTCTATGCAGCAGGAGGTGTGGAAAAAGTGTAGAGGGCTTCTGAGAGTGATTACACTCTCAGAAAAAGTCTCCAAGGCCACAGTCAAGACCCACACTTGCCCTCTCTATGAAGCTGCCCAACCAGATAGATGGTTGGTTTGTAGGCCCATCTGAGATCAGAGTCATTTTCAGCTCCTGCACATACATTTGTTACTGGCTACAGATCTGCATGACTATCTCTGTATTTCTATATATGTGTATCTGCATATATGTGTGTACTCTCTCACTTTGTGTATGTGCATATGTATGTGTATTAAATCTATACACATACATTCATGCATACATTTTTTTAATTTTGTGGAGAATATATTAATTGAAAGTAAAATAGGGTAATTTATTGAGATATTAGCCTGCCTTCTTTTGCCCTGTAATTTCCCCTACCTTTGTCATTTCTAGACTCATAGTACCTTTCAGCATGGAAAGTAAAGCTCCTTTGAGTCAATCTGTCGCTGCCTCTGTAAAATTCAGAAGCACCTGAGGACCCAGTGCTCCAAGTCTGTTTCAGGAGTGGGAGGAGAAGCTTTGGAGGGAGTATCAGAGGAGGAGCATTCATTTAGTCTGGAGAACCATGCTCAACTTCAGACTGTGGCAACACATGTGGGGAATCAGAATACCTAAGCACTTTTGTGACCTGGTGAGAGGGGCCAGTCCCTCACAGAACCCCTAGAGAGGAGGTACCATTTGGTTTCTGGCAGGTAAAGAAAAATTGAGGTTTACCTTATCCTCCCATCACACTCCATAAAACTGATAAGGGACTGATCACAAAAATCTACAAATAGCTCATATGACTCAACAAAAAAGGTAAATAATCCAGTCAAAAAAATGGTCAGAATAGCTAAACAGACACTTCTCCAAAGAGGAAATGCAAATGGCCAACAGGTATATGATAAATTGTTCAGCATCACTTATAATCAGGGAAATGCAAATCAAAACCACAACGAGATACCACCTTACACCAGTGAGAATGGCACATATTAAAAAAACTAGCAACAACAAATGTTGGCGAGCTTGTGGAGAAAAAGGAACTCTCCTCCAATGCTGGTGGGAGTGCAAACTGGTCCAACCATTACGGAAAGCTGTGTGGAGGAACATCAAATTACAAAAATTGGAGCTACCATATAACCCAGGAATCCCACTCCTAGGAATCTACCTAAAGGACACAAAAACATTAATTCAAAAGGATTATTACCCCTATATTTATTGCAGCACTATTTACAATAGCTAAGCTATAGAAACAACCTAAATGCCCAAAAATAGATGACTGGATTGAGAAGATGTGGTCTATATACACAATGGAATACTGTTCAGCAGTCAAAAAAGATAAACTCATGCCATTTGCAGGAACATGGATGGAGCTAGCAGAGATTATGCTCAGTGAAATAAGCCAGAAGGAAAAAGAAAAATATCAGATGGATAATTTTTCTCCACTTACAGGAGGAGTATAAGGGAACCAAATAAGGGATGAGAAAAAAATAATAATAAATAAAAAACCAAAAGTAGGAGGGAACTATATAAATCAGAGGCATTTTGCAGGGGAGAGGGAAGGAGAAGGGGAGGGAAGAGCACAAGGGACTATGATGATGGTGCACGGGTGAATTGGTGGTGAGAATTTTGTGGGGACTACACCTGAGAGGAGAAAGCAAACACTGTACAAAAATGAACAATGATGTAAAATACATATAAATAAATAAATTTAATTAAAAAAAACCCCACCTAACCAAATTCTGTCACAGGAGAGAGAGATGGGAAAACTGAGATCCAGAAAAGCTGAGTTGCTTTAATTCTTAGAAAGAAAGCAATTAGGAAATGATTCATGGGACTAGCTGAGATCATTCAAGCGGATTTCCAACTCTTATAGGACTTGTGACTCTTGAGGAAGTTCCTTCTGTATAACGAGACAAAACAAAGAAAAAAGTATTTTCTGATAAAATCACATTGTAAACTACACAATGAATCATCTCTTTAGTAAATCTGGGAGCCTTGCCTAAGAGATAGCCATATGATATGTGCTCCTTCATCATCATTATCCTGATGAGTTAACTATGATTCTAAGAATAATTGCTAAAATGGCATGTTTCCAGGATAGATAAATTGTGTGCTAAAATCATGTATCTTTCATAACCAAATTTTTGGCTTAGCTGATTTCCCACCCTGCTGATCTTGTTGGGACAGCCTTATATAATCATTTACAATTTAGCTTCTGGACATCAACTCATCTCTTCCTTGCCAGGTTCATGCTCCAGGAAGCGTGTTCCCAAGAACTGTGATTCCTACTAACCTTGTAGGCATCAAGTCTGTAGGAGTCCTTCAGTGTCTCGTGGCACATAAAAAAATCACCCTCATTTTTTTTTATTCCACCGTCTTGGACCTTTGAGAGGTGTGTCCTTTCCTCTTTTGTAAACTAGGTGGGTTCTATTATTACTTGGATCATTAAAATAAGGCAAAAATAATGTAGGGAATGGCAACCTTTACTTTCAGTCTCAGGTCACTTGCTCTTGGAGTCCTGAGTCGCAATGTACAAGATCTTTTTGCTGAGGCTGCCCAGGCCACCCAGATGGAAAGGCTGAAGGGAGGGGCCCTTCCATGCTGTTTTTGCTTTTTCAGCAGGCGCCAGCCCGAGAGTTGAGAAGCTGCAGTGTTTCTAGCAACCACTGATGACAAAGGCTGAAGAGCCTGAAGAACAGTCCAGATGTAAACAGTCAATCCACAGAACCAGGGGATAGCCATTTTACGCCACTAAGTTTGAAGTGGCTTATTCCTAAGTGGCAATAAATAACCAGAAAATGTCCCTTGATTGAACCTATGGGAGATTAAGTCATTCTCTCCCCCACCCACTTGCTGAAATAGTGTTTATCTGCTGAGTTGCTGAAAAAATTTAGTATACACATCATCGCAGAGGGGGGTGCAGTTTGCTGTCTAACAAACCGAGCACATAATTTTGACATTTACAACCTGTCTGCTTCAGAAATGGATTTGATGCTGTGATTGGATAGTTATTGAAAGAATAATTGAATAAATAAATGTACAGGGTATATTGACCCTTCAGAACATAGGTGAGGTTAGATTTGAACTTCATAGAGATATTTAACTCAGTTACTTCATTTATGGAATAAAATGTCATGCTCTTAATTATAAGTTGACAAGCAGAATGTTTCATCATTTCTCTCCAAAACAAACATAGAAAGTACCTGTTCTTTTCTCTTTTTTTAATTTAAATTTTATTTTTATATCCCCATACAATTACAACCCCCTTATTTTGACCCCAAGCCCTCCTTTCCCCGCCCCCCACCCCCCATAGAATGTCTCTGGTTCATAGTTGTTTGCTGATTTTGATATTTTCTTTCTTATAGTTATTCATTTTCCTGGTCCCTTATTTAAGTTTTTTAGATTCCTGCTATGAGTGAGACCATCCGGTATTTTTCTTTTTCTTTTTGGCTTATTTCGCTGAGCATGATCCCTTCCAGTGCCATCCATGTTGCTGCAAATTGCATGTGTATATCTTTTTTGAATGCTGAGTAATATTCCATGGTGTATATGGACCACATCTTCTTGATCCAGTCATCTGTTTTTGGGCATTTTGGTTGTTTCCAAAGCTTAGCTATTGTAAATAGTGCTGCTATAAACATAGGCATGCAGGTGCTCTTTGGAATTGATGTTTCGGTGTCCTTTGGGTAAATACCTAGGAGTGGAATTGCTGGATCATATGGAAGCTCTATGTTTAGTAGATCAAGAAATCTCCACACAGCTCTCCATAGTGGTTGGACCAGTTTGCACTCCCACCAACAGTGCAGGAGAGTTCCTTTTTCTCCACAACCTCGCCAACATTTGTTGTTGCTAGTTTTTTTAATATGTGCCATTCTCACTGGTGTGAGATGGTATCTTATTGTAGTTTTGATTTGCATTTCCCTGATTACAAGTGATGTTGAACATTTTTTCATATGCCTGTTGGCCATTTGCATTTCCTCTTCAGAGAAATTTCTTTTTAGCTCTTCTGCCCATTTTTTGACTGGATTATTTTCTTTGTTTTTGTTGAGTCTCATCAGCTCTTTGTAGATTTTTGCGATCAGTCCTTTATCATTAGTGTTGGGTGCTAAAAGTTCTCCCAGTCAGTGGGGTTTCTCTTTGTTTTTGTTATTGTCTCTTTTGCTGTGCAGAAGCTTTTTAATTTGATGTAGTCCCAGCTGTTGACCTTTGCCTTCACCATCACTGCTTTGGGTGATGTGTCTGTAAAGATGTCTTTGATGTGCATATCATGGAGTGTTTCGCCTATATTTCCTTCTATGTATTTTATGGTTTCAGGTCTTATGTCTAGTTCTTTAATCCATTTTGAGTTGGTTTTTGTGCATGGTGTTAGGTAGTAGTCAAGCTTCATTCTTTTGCATGTAGCAACCCAGTTTTCCCAGCACTATTTATTGAACAAACTTTCTTTGCTCCAATGCATATTCTTTGCTCCTTTGTTAAAGATTAGTTGGCCATAAATCTGTGGGTTTATTTCTGGATTTTCTATTCGATTCCATTGGTCTGTGTGTCTGTTCTTTTTCCAATACCATGCAGTTTTAATGATTATGGCTTTGTAGTATAGTTTGAAGTCTGGGCATGTGATGCCTCCATTCCCTTCTATTTTTTTCAGGAGAACTTTGGCTATTTGGGGTTTTTGGTGATTCCATATGAATTTCATCAATAATAGTTCTATTTCTTTGAAGAATGACATTGAAATTTTGATTGGAATCACATTGAATCTGTATATTGCTTTTGGTAGGATGGCCATTTTAATAATGTTTATTCTTCCAATCCATGAGCAGGGGATGTCTTTCCATTTCTTTGTGTCTTCTTCTATTTCCTTTAACAGTGTTTTATAGTTTTCTTTGTATTGGTCCTTTACCTCTTTTGTTAGATTTATTCCCAAGTATTTGATTTTTTTTGTTTCGATAATAAAAGGGATTTTTTTTATTTCTTCTTGTTCACATTTATTTTTTGTGTATAGGAAGGCTACTGACTTTTACGTATTGATTTTGTATCCTTCCACTTTACTGAACTGATTGATTAGTTGAATTAATTTTTCTGTGGAGTTTTTGGGGTTCTCTATGTATATTATCATATCATCTGCAAATAGTGATAGTTTGACTTCTTCTTTTCCTATTTGGATTCCTTGGATGTCTTTCTTTTGTCTTATTGCTCTGGGTATGATTTCCAGTATTATATTGAAAAGCAGTGGTGAGAGTGGACATCCTTGTCTTGTTCCAGATCTTAATGGAAATGCTTTCAGCTTTTCATCATTGAGAATGATACTGGCTGTTGGCTTGTCGTATATGGCCTTTATGATGTTGAGGTATGTTCCTTGTATCCCAAGAATTTCAAGGGCTTTTATCATGAATGGGTGTTGCACTTTGTCGAAAGCTTTCTTGGCATCTATTGATATTATCATATGGTTTTTATATTTCTTTTTGTTTATGTGTTGGATAACGTTGATTAATTTTCGGATGTTGAACCATCCTTGTGTCCCTGGAATGAATCCTACTTGGTCGTGGTGAATTATCTTATGGATACATTGTTGGATTCTGACAGCTAAAATTTTATTGAGGATTTTTGCATCAGTGTTCATTAGGGAGATTGGTCTGTAGTTTTCTTTTTTTGTGTCGTCCTTGTTCGGTTTTGGTATTAGTGTAATGTTGGCTTCATAGAATGTGTTTGGTATTATCCCTTCTTTCTCAATTTTTTCCCTCAGGACCCTACACATGGCCTGTCATCTAACATCTCCATGCCACTGCTCATGTGGCTCCCTGTTCTTAAAAAGCCCTTCCTCTCCAGACCTGTGGAGTTGACAACTTCCACTCATACTTTACTCTAAGGTCAAACATTACTTCCATGCTAGGCTTAGGGACCCATTTATCCATTAATTTAAGCATCCTTTATTGAACATCCTCATCATGCTAATTACTGTGCCCTTGAGTCAGTTACAGTGGCATGTGGCAGCCACTCAAGGAAGTGGCAGCCTGATTTGGGTAACTTGGAGGTAATCGTTACAGTAGAGTGTGACAAGTATTTTGGGAGCACAAGGGCATGTCTGCAGACCATCTGAGAGAACAGAGTGTCTCAGAAAAGTGGTTCCTGAGCTGAGTCCTGAAGTGCCTGGAAAACTAGGGCAAGGAGGTGTGGAGATGCTTTTGTGGTTTGTTTGATTTTCTGTTTGTTTTTAATCAGGTCAACTGAACTGGTTCAGTCATTTGGCTAATGATAAACTTTTGTTGCTCTCACACTTGCCTGATAGACCTTATGTCTACATCCTGTCAACTCTTTTTCTATATCCCTGGGCTTCCTAATCTGCCCCATTGTCTGCACCTCTGTTGGTCTCTCTCTGTTGGTGTTTGGATATATGACCCAGGGACCAACTGTCCTGAGAGCCTTTATATATCTGGGTAGTTGAATAACTACAGTCTTCTTCATAATCAGAAAGTTTGAAGTTAGAGGAAGCTAGAGGGGTGGGGGATTTCATTCATGAAAGGAAATAATTTCCTGAATTAGGCTCCGTACTATTTCCTCCTATTGTACCCTACCTCCAGTATTGGTCCTCTGGAGAGAAGTATGTTTTCTTCTTTTCCTTATCAGAAATGGCTGCATCAATTTTCTTTACAGTTGGGGGAAAACAAAGGGTAGCTTTGGATAAGTTTGGTTGCCTCTTGGATAACCTACTCGTACCTCATTTTCTCTGACAGCCCAGAACTGATCTCTTGAAAAAAGAAACACCCAAAATTTCTAATGAAACCTTTGGCTTTATATATGATTTTTTTAGTGCATTGCTATGGCAAGGAGGAAGTTTTAGTTTTCATTCCAACCACTAACCCAATACCAAGTTCATAGCTGGCATTAATAAATACTTCTTGAAAGAGTGAATGAATGAACAAATAAATGAGTGGATAACTGATATTCTGCCTTTTCTGAGTCTTATATTTATTAACTGTAAATTATAATGGTTAGTCCCAGTTATTTCTTACAATAGCTGGTGAATTCATAATCTACATTTCTTACCTATACCTGTCAAGCTTCACATCAATAAATCAGTTGGTTACTGGACACTTTCTCTTGGATACTTTATGATTGATCACCAAACCCAGTCTGTGCTTCTGACTCTCTTAGGAATCTACCCACATTTGAATGAATTTGGGTAATGGAATCCTGTCAGTTTCTCTGCTTTTATTTTATTACATCATGCCCTCCCACACCAGGCCTGAATTCTTTCCTTACATCACAGTCAGCTTAACTATTCTAAAATGCTAGTCAGTTGTGTATCTTTCTTGCTTCACCTGAATTGAGTGACTTTTACTTGTCCAAACAGTTCCAGATACACTCTTACTTGTGTATACACAATTCCTTCTGCCTTAAAGAACTTTCCATTCCCTGTTTACCCAGCTGCTCTCTACACAGCAGAGTCCTTGAAGACTCATATATAAGATAACATTTCTTTGCTGAGCTTGGATATGGGTAAGGTGCTCTTCCTCTGGGCCTCTGGGCCCCTGGCTCTCCTCATTGCTAGTGTGAATCAGACAGTCAGCTGATGACTTCATTTCTGCTGCCCTTTCTACAACAGAGCCCCTTTAGCATGGTTCTCAGCATACTGCAAGTGATAAATACAGGTTAGATAAATGAATGGATAATAGTAGCACTTTAGAGTTATATAATCTTTTACTAATGCAATTTCTTGTTATTTCATTAATTCTCATAAAAATGGGATCCTAAGAAATACATGTTTTAAAAATTCCCACATAGTGTGGCATTTAAAATTACTCCCAAGTAACTTATGAGTCAAGAAAAAATTAAAAATGGAAATTTTAAATACTTAAAAATGAACAAAATGAAAATACTATGTATCAACACTGTGGGATGAGCAAAAGTTGGGAAGAAAGGGATATTTGCTGCCCAAAAATAGATGACTGGATCAAGAAGATGTGGTACATATACACCATGGAATATTACTCAGCATTCAAAAAAGATAAACACATGCAATTTGCAGCAACATGGATGGCGCTGGAAGGGATCATGCTCAGCGAAATAAGCCAGAAAGAAAAAGAAAAATACTGGATGGTCTCACCCATAGCAGGAATCTAGAAAACTTAAATAAGGGACCAGGAAAATGAATAACTATAAGAAAGTGAAAATCAAAATCAACAAAAAACTATGAACCAGAGACACTCTATGGGGGTAGGGGGCGGGAGGGGAGGGATTGGGGTCAAAATAAGGGGGTTGCAATTGTATGGGGAATATAAAAATAAAATTTATTATAAAAAAAAGAAAGGGATATTTGTAAGCATAGACATATATTAGCAAAGAAGAAAGGCTATAATAAGAGAAGGATCAAACTTCTAAAAATCACAATGAATTCAAAGAAAACAAAATTTAGGGCAATAATAAGGATATGGATTGAAACTAAATAGAAAATCAAAATACAAGAGAGTGTATCAACACAGCAAAGAGTAGTTCTTAATAGAAGATTTAAAAAAATTCTTTAATATCTTTCATTATCCTATCAAATTAATGGAGAAAGCACAAAGATTCAATATTAGGGAAGAAAAAGGGAAAATATCATTAGCAGTAATTAAAATGACAACAAAATCATATTCCAAAAATTTTATACCAGCTGATTTGGAAGCAGACACAGTTGAAAAATTCCTAGGAAAACACTAACAAAACAGACCCAAAACATAATAAAAGCTCAAATAATATACTATCAGTAGAACACTATGAAACAATAGTTTATGAAAACAGTGGTTTGCAAAGGAGCCAACAGTTCTGAATAGTTCCATTAGTTATCAGTTTCTGCACTGGCACATCATCTTTTCTATCAATAGTTAAGCTTTATGAAGTGGGATATTTTTCCTCATTCTCTCCAGGAACATCCTGGCTATTCTTGGCCTTTCTTCTTCCTTTACCTCAAGGTGGGGTCAACCATGGTTCAATTTTTGCTCCCTATCTCCTTGCCCATGAGATCAGGGCTGTCTCTGTCTGAGACCACATTCTAGACCTGCTTTAAAATGTCTTCCTCTTCTCATAAAAACATTCCTCACCAAGGAATTCCAGTTTCAGCCTCTGATCCTAGTGAACTGGACTGAGGCTAAGGTGAGCAGTGATGGGGGTGGGCTCCGCCGTGTTGGTCTGGATATTGTCAACTTTGGCATCATTCAGTGATATGAACAGTGACAATGAGTGAGCCATTCTCTCTACTTATATTACACTTTGGTCTAAAAATAATGATGAGAGAGAAAAGACTTGCCCAAAGGAGAGGTTCAGGGCTTTCCAAATTCTTGATTTAAGAACTGCCTGTCTCAAAATCAGTATCTCAAACTATTTTCAAATCTCTATGTATTTTGAAAGTCTGCACAGACACTATTGAGCATGCTGTGAAGTCCTTATAAAACAAACTTGTGGAACTTGAAAGCCACCCACAGGACTCCTACTAACATTAACATCCTCCCAAATCAGTCAGGATCAGCTGGATAATGCTTGTTTAGATAAACCGGATAGCGCTAACAATAGCTAGCATCTCAGTGGCTTTTCCAATAAAGCTCATTTCTTGTTGAAGCCAAATCTGCTGAAGCTTGGAAGGGAGGCAAATATCTTTTCGAAACTCTTCATCAGATTACTACAGTCACTGCAGCAAAGGGGAGAACACGGGACAGTTTACACCAGCAGTCTATGTTTCCATCTGGAAGTGATATTGGCCTCCTCTGGACACAACCCATTGGCCAGGATGAGTCATAAGCCACTGCCCACCATTCATTGGACTGCCAGAAATGTAACCCTCCCCTGGGCTCAGAAAAGAAGATGAATATGCCCTTGAAAAACTCTACCCTGCCATCCCTGCTCTTGTAGGAGCAGTTTGGGAATCCTTGCATGGACATGGGAAGTAGGTCCCTCCTCCCTGTCTTTCTGTGGGATGTCAGTTCCATGAGAATAGAGAATGTTTGAACTTTTTCTATATCCTAATTTCCCCTATGAATATTTTGAATATTTATCTGCTTCCCATTTCAGATATGGGAGTTGATCTCTCTAAGTTGTGACTTCATAACCAGGAAGTAACAATAGACTGTAACAGATTTAAAACTAAAATTATAAGAGAGCATAGACAAGGATGGCTTTATTCCAAAGATAAAACACTTTATTTTCTGTAATAGAAGCTGTCCCTTGCATGTTAGGATGATACGAGTGGCTGCTTACATGTTCTTGAAAGGCTTTTCCTCAGGTGAAGATTCTTATCTCTCATCTCTTTTTTCTTGAAAGAGATGTTTATCATTAAGGCTGCTCCCAGGACTAATGTCTGAGACTTAGACGTTGGAAAGAAGCTTCTCTCTTTGCAAAACTGGCCCATGTGACTAAACAAGTAATGAATTTCTTCACCCTCATTTGTGGAACTGAATTATAGCAGTACATAGCAAATTACAATCTCAATTGTGAAAAGCGTGCAGAATGAAATACAATAATATTATACTTAAAGACTATTGTATTTGAATGCATGGCTCTTCAAGAAAACACTTTCTTGGGCTGTTGAAATATATTTTTCTGTTCACTATGTGATGGTCAATTATTATCTGCAGTTGAACCAGCTGTTTGTTTTCAGGAGAGTCAAAATTCTCTTAGTTTTAGGATCAAATTTGTATTGTCTTGTTCCATGAAAGAAATAGAAAAATCCTAGAAATAAAACAAAAGAGACTTACTACATTATACAAATGATTTCTAGGTTTATCTTGGATTCTTGAAGAACCCAAGTTATTTGTACGAACAAATATTTTTGGCACTTGTTTTTCCAAATGAAAACATTGATGTTCCTATAGCAACAAAATAGAGTAAATACATATATGTTCATTTACCATCTTTCTTGAAGACAGCATCAACTTTGTTGCCTATTCCAGGAAAGTCTTCCACTATCATTTTGGGATAGCCTGCATCCATGGAGCGTTTATATTCATCATACCTGGTAAAAAAAAAAAAAAGTGTTAGAATCATTTGTTAAACTGTTACGTCTATGGATCATGGGAAAATGGGGTGGGGAGTGTGGATAAGGGAGAGTAAGAGGCTGGGTCCCTCTGAACCCCAGCAAGGATTCTAATTCTCCATACACTGCCCTGTTAAGGTCACTGTAATGACCGGTAAGTTGCTGTTGGTTGAAGTTACTCTATGAAACTGTGTACCTTCTTTTTACATCCTTTTCAAATTCAGCCCTGTGTTCTCCTCTGATTCTCAGCATAAGTGTTGCATCGTGATGACTGATAATTAGACGTGGAAGCTAGACTGACTACAGGCTTCACATGAAATATTTTCTGCATTTGGCCTTTACCTCCAGTACTGGTTAGCAACAAAGAAGTATGTTTTTCCAGTTTCTTCCTCAGAAACAGCAGCATCAATGTGTTTCACACTTCTTGGGAAGCCGAAGGAGCTGTAGATGTCCTTGGGGTATCCGTATAATGCGTCCTGCCCCTGAACTGCCCAGTACTTGTTACCTGTCAATTAATAAACAGGGATGAAAACATTTGCCCAGGATGCCGGTAGACAGGAAGCAGATTCCCTGCTCAGCATTTTGTCTTATAGGCAGCAGCAATGTCCTGGCTGTACAATTCATTTATCTGGGAAGCTTTTTGAATGTACTGATGCCAGTATCCTACCCTAGACTGATTAAGTCAGTAGACATTTTAAGGTTTACTAGATTATTCTAATCTGTGGCAAACTTTGTGAATGGTTAGTTTATGGGATTAAGGGCATCTTTGCAAAGCTAGATATTCAGATGACTAAGGAGTTTCCTTCTGGAAGCTCAGCCTTATAAAGTTCATTCCTCCAGGTTGTGCAGGGGCTGTGGAAGTTCACACCAATGATATCCTAATGGCTGGAGTGTTGTAATGACTCACCATCTCTGATGGCTTGCAACCCCAGGTAAAAATCATTGCATCTGCAGAACACAGTTCCAAATAATTGACTTTATGTGGTTTCCAGAGTTTATATGTTTATACCTCGTAAGCCCCACATCATATAAAACCACTGATTTTTCTTGAAGTCAGGTTTGGTTTCATGGCACAAATGGTTTTTTTTTAACCCCTTTTGAAAAAGCAATTTGAAGCTTGGTTTGTCTAAAATCATGGGGGATTTCATGAAATAGAAAGTCTGTTTCAAGGTTTTGTGTCCCGCCAAAGTGCATTCAGTTCATTGCCTTGAATATAAGACTGTGTCACATGTCTTAACATTTGGACTTTGCCACAAATGTCTTTGCAGAAATACTAGTGTTGGGTATAGTGTCTTCTAAACTAAAAGCTGATCATTTTTTGTATTTCATCATGATAAAATCAAAGAAATTACCATTCAATTCATGGCAATTCAGGACTTATACTTTCATATACATACAAGTTGCTTGGAAATCTTTGTTAAAGTTCAGAAGGTGAGGTATAGGGGCTGACAATGTTGTTAGACCTTAAGGACATTATACTAAGTGAGATTCTTTATTCCTAATTGCTGCTGGTCTGAGGACCCTATGTTTACAGCAAGCCTGCTGTATGTTTATACCTAGTAAGCCTGCCCACTGGAGACCTATCCTCACTCAGAAGAGTCATTTGTATTAATACAGGTTCTCAGAAATCACATGATTCAAATGTTAAGTTATATCCTCTTTATGGTGTTGAACCAAGTCTCTCAATTTTATTCCTGTGCACCCCAGGAGTGTAGAGAGGACTTATAATACACAAGTAAATACTTTTCTAAGTCCAGACTCATAAATAGATCAGAAAATGTCTATTTCCATCCACTCTTACACTTTTTATTTATTTTTTAAATTTTATTTTTAGATTGATTTATTTATTTATACAAGAACCCTGGGGTACAGGCCAGATGTGGGGGTGGGTGAGAGGATTCACCAGAGACAGAGCGGGGAACAGAGCAGGCAGACTGACTGAAATACACTGCTGAGAGAAGCAGCAGGTGAGACAGGAGAGGTCTGCTGCGCCATGTGGGACCCTCACAGGCCGGCTGGGATTGAACCCACGCTGCAAAGGCTGCGGACAGCTTCACAGCGCTGTGCTCAACAACCTGCGCCACTAGGGGAGGCCCTACACTTTTTATTTAAAATAACTCAGAGGTGCTCTGTGCAATTCTTACTTAAGGTGATAGACTCTTTTTGATTGGTAGATGAAACTGTTAGCTTCTCAGAAGCCCATGGAGAGAAAGTAGTTAGTACTCTCATATCTCAGCCCCAAAACAGATGAAAAATTAATTCATACCAAAATGAAAGGGAAATGGAAATATTACCTTTGAAAAACCGGACTTCATCTCTATAGACAACTTCGTAAGCAGCTTGAAATCCTTTTGGCAAATGTGGCCAGAAAACAGAAATGAGGTTGAGCTCAACTTCTGGATAGTAGGAATTTGTACGCATATAGAATCTGATTTGTAAAAAAGGAAAAGATTTTGATCTAAGTGACGACAATTTCTGGTTGACATCCAGTTCCTTATTGCTGGCACTTGTGATGTACTGGTAAATATTTAACATCTGGCTCTCCCAGATGGGGGTGGGCGGAGACTTAGTTTATAGCGTTTGCTTAATTTTGTGTGGAAATACAGGTCAAGGCAGATTTCAGTAGTGCACCTTTGTATTTCCAGCATACACAAACATCAGACATAAACAATCTCAAGAGCTTAAAGAAATAGTAAACTGTAGCAAAATAATTTCAAAAGATGATTTTTGATTATTTTTATGCCCTGAAAGGTTCTCTTTTCTCTGCCTTACTTTACTGATCTGTAAAATGGAATTATATTGACTGATTTTTTTTTTCCTTTGATGGTATATTTTCCTGGGGCTCAAATAGAATACGCATGGGGAACCAAATTTGCTGTTTTTCATCTTGTGGAAATGCAAGCAATTGCTGCCATACTGTGAGGTATATTAATATGTGTAAGATAAATGCATGTCAAGCGCAGTGGTGGCCCACAGAGACCCAGAGTGGTGAATGTTGTCATTCTTACAAATGCAAAACACAAAGAACCTGAGGTCTCACCTGTCTTTGAAGAACATCATTTCTCCCCGAATTGTAGTTATAGCATCAAAAGTGAGCTTGTTATCACACACTTTTGGGGTTTGTGGGACATTTGGCTGGATAGGATTTTCGGAAGGTCCTAAAGAAAAAAAAGATCTGGAATTAGTTTTGGCATTAGAAAACTACATAGACAACAAATGACAGCTCCTTCCAGGTTGTAGCTAATGGCGGTGTCAGTGACCCCATGGCCCACATTTTCCTTATTCTCACCGTATATGGCCTGGATGCCATTGATGTCATCCTGATTTAGCTCAACATCATCACTGAAGATGTAATTGGGGTACATCAAAGCCCCAATATCAGTAGAGTGAGAGAGTCCAAGGGAATGACCCAATTCATGAGCCGCAACACGATACAAGTTGTAATCTAAATGGGCCAATAAAGTTGTTTGCAATTATTTGAAATGTTTTCATCTTTCAGAGACATTTAATTAAAAAACCACATACCACCCCACAAAAGGCAATCCTCATATTTCCTTGATAATGTTTGGAAATATTTTTAAAACTTTTTCTGAAGGCTGGAGGAGTGCATTTATTAATAGTTAAAAAAATAGGTGCAAGCCTAAACTCTATATGATGACACTGAGTAAAGGAAAAACTCAGCTGTGTTTCTAACACAAATTGGTCAATCATATCAGTGAGTCAATGGGACATATTATTTCAGAGAGGCAATAGAGTTCAATAAATATATTTCCTCCTACATACAAATCTGACACTGGTGTACTGCTAGAAATTTTAGAAAACACAACCTCCTCTCTTTTAATTCCCACATAGTCTTACAATTTCCATAGTGTTACTACCAGTGTTAAATTGTGGTATGTCTTTTTAGTAAAAAACAAACTCTACGAGATTCCTACAAATAGAACATTACAAGTTCCAACATCTTTTAAACAGAAATTTGAGAGTGGCTTATTTGTAGGCAATATATTGTTAATAACAGAAATATCCTTCTCTTACATGTTTCTCAATGTAGCATTAATTTTCTCAGTAGCAGCAGAAATGTGCATACTTCTATTAAACATGCATTCTTTCGGTTAAATATACCAGTATCACAATGAACCATGAAGGAGAGGAGGAACTGAGATTGGCAAAATTCATTGACTCACTTCTGGAATCACTGGTCCATGTTTCATCTTCATCAAAATGAACATCACCTCCAATTCCTGGGCCTGGTTGAAAAGCATGGGCAAGGATTCCATCAGGTCCATAAAAGGGATTGTTGTCATAGTGATCTGCAAGAAACAATTCAAGCAGTGTCCTTCATGATTCTGTTTAGACTGACCCAGCAGGACAAACATTAGCTTTCTAAGAGACCAACAGAACTCACAGAACATGATATATAGCGCCCCTCCTTAAACCTGTGAGGTTGACATTCCCCTTAAAGAATTCCAGGTGCAAAGCTGAAGAGATTTAGGAGCAAGGTGAAGTTAAGGTGAGACTATTCTCATGTGACAGGAAGGGCTTACCTCCCCACACAAAGGAGAGCATTATGTCTGCCTGACCCTGAAAGACCCTTCTGAAAGTCAGGGGAGAGACTTTGCTCCAGAGTTGAAAGGCTTTCTCGATGGCGTGGTCCACATCTGCTCTTGGCAAATCTGGTGTGTAGTTTTCGATCCTTAAAATGAAATAAAAATACACATCAGATCTGTATTCTTACGACTTTGAGGGAAAACATTCTCACATTGGTGCTCATCCTGGTTACCTGTAGGTCAGGTGTGTGTGCTCCCATCGAGGGTTCCCTGGAGTGAGTTTAAAGCGGAGGGTCACATCGGACACCCCACATCTGGGCTGCTTCATCTTTTTCAGAGTTTCAGCATCTGGCTTCCCAGTCACCTTCAGCCCAAAAAATTCCTGCATTTGCTTCAGCTTTTCAGCAAGTGGATCATGGCTTCTCTGCTTTTTTTGCATCCCATCAATCTTTAGGTTGTAGTAGTTTTCCAGATATTTCTAAGATAAAATTATTGAGATAGTGGATGGAAAATCATTCTCATTTATCTAAAAATGGACAGTATAATGTTTAAGCTGAAACAGAGAACAACTCAAGTTTGTGTTTAGATTTTTTTTTTAAAGATTTATTTATCTATACAAGCACTGGGTACAGTCAGAAGCGCAGGAGGGTGAGTGGATTCACCAGAGCCAGAACAGGGAGCAGAACAGGCAAACTGACTGAAATACACTGCCGAAGGGAGCAGCAGGGTGGCAGGGTGGCAGGAGGGGTCTGAGCGCCAAGTGGGACTCTCGCTGGCAGCCGGGGATAGAACCAGCGCTGCAAAAGTTGTGGGCAGCCTCACAGCCCAACACTCAACTGCTGTGCCACTGAGGAGGCCCCTGTGCTTAGATTTTATGGTTCTTATTGTCCTATTAATTCAAATATAATTTCAGAGTTGAATTTTCCCTGCCATTGATTACTTTGAAGTCGGAATTACACTTTGTAGAACCGCATCAGCACACTGTCTGTTGATTTCTCTCTCACCTCTAGTTGGAAAAAGAGACAACTGGCTGAATACATTTTCAGAAAAAAATTTCTTAATGTATGAAATCCTCCCTTAAATAAAGTCCATTATACTACTATCACTGTTATACTGTAGAAGAAAAGTGAAAAAAAAGGCTTTTGTGTTTCTGGCATGTATAAGGCAGCTTTTACCTGGACCATCTCCATATCTTGTTCTTGTGTGTCGGATGTTGCTGGGAAGCCCTGAGAGCCCAGGGCCCAGAGCAGCAGCAGCAGAGGAAGGCTGGACATGCTGGCTCTTTCTTCTCAGCCGAAGGAAATCACCTGCCAGCTGCTTTAATAACTCAACTAGGAAGCTCCTTTATATGCAGAGTCTTTGTACTCCTGGAGAGCCAGAGGCTGTCTGACTCACGTTTCACAACATCCTCTTGATTAGCAATGAATAGCCTGAGCAATCATAAGAAAGGGTGACTCTGAGCAGATTATTTGGGTTTGCTTAGTGTTGCAATATTATGATTAATATCAAATAGTACCTGTGTGAAGGAGACACATTCCTTGGGGTAAGCACTCGTTTTCTCCATTTCATTTCTATTGATATCCTATTTGAGAAGAGCCTGTTATATACCCTGATCAAAGAGTACTTTGTGACCTTTTTAAAAATGGGCTTTGCTGCTTGATTCTGCCTGTTGCAAGGTACTCTGGGTTTTGCACCCACCTTGCCCCCAGGGTAGAGGGCACACATTGGCACTGTGTAACCTGTAGCTGTTCAGCATCTGTACTGACCAAAATTCAACTCTGCAGGCATTCATCTTGGGGCAGCTCTCCCAAGTTCAGCAGGATTCCCTTCTGCCTTTACTTAGTTGCCTGTAACACTATTTCCATAACACCATGATTTTGCCATCTTCGTCCAGGCCCAGGATTTGAGAGTCTTGGCTGAGAAGACCCCTGTCTTCAGTAGAGTATGAGATAACTCCCTACTCCATGCAGACCCTGTCCATCAGTATCATGGGACAAATAGGGTCCTTCTTTGAAACCTTGTACTGGGTAGAGGTTGAGGTAGAGGCTGACAAAATGACTAGGTGACGCAGGGCCTGGCAAAGACCAAGTAGGAGTCTAGGGTCTTATTTTTAATCCTCCTGATTCCCTTTGATGTGAGCATATCTTGCTCCCCAAGGCTAGACAGCAATTGTTTATTCTTCATAGACATTCCCTCACCTATGTAAACATTCATTCAGAAGATCTTATTTAGCTATCTTCTTTGCTATAGGAGGGAGCAAATTAGTAAGCACATCTGATGGGACCTTAAGATGACTTTCACAGAGTCTATTTAAAGTTGCACATATTAGTTTTAGTAGAAGGTACTGTGACAGAAGAGACTGGAGCTGTCTAGCCCAAAATTTCCTGAGGTACCTTCATCCTCCAACCTCCATCATATTTTTTGCCAAACCTTAGTGCTACCTCTTGTATTAGATTTATTTTTATTTTAATGTACTTTAAAAGTGTTGTCTCATTATAAGCAATTGATGGAGATTAAGAGTAGAAAAACTGAAAAGGAGGCACCACAAAACCAGAAACCTGGCTCAGGCAATGCTGGGAGCTGGAGGTAGGGGTCAAAGTGATTAACATAGTCGTTAAACCAGCTTTAGAAATGAAAAATCCTTAGGTGCCAACTGCTATAGCAAGTATCAGAACAGAGAGTATCACAAGGTGCAGACCAGACATGGGGAAATGGAAATCGAGGGTCATTGTAGAGAATCACTGGTCCTTACAAATCAACCCAGTACAAGGGACAACCCCCTCCCTCCACAAAAGAAAGAGGATATGGAGATTGAGGACCATCAGAGATTCTCTCTGGTCCTTTTCAAATTCTGCATAGTTATTCAAAATTAACAAAAATGAACCACTCCACAAAGGAATGACCCCTCCCAAGGAGACGATAGCTATGTAAGTGCAATCTCTGCACTGGTGGGGGGCAGCAGCCCTTCTGCCCACCTGTGACTATGCAGGTGTTTCTCTTGGCCAAACTTTTCCTTTTGCAAAGCAAAGGGAAAAATCACCATGTCAGTGCTTCTCTTTACCGACTTCCGGCAGAGCAGCAGAGGCAGCTCTCCTCCCAAGCTGCCCACCTGTGACCATGCAGGCCTCCTTTTTTAGCAAACCTTTCCCTTTCAGCGGCAGCCCTTTCTGCCCACTTGTGTCTATGCAAGTGTCCTTTATTATTCTCTCCATTTTATAATAAACAGGCCCTTTTGGATACTATTAACTTCTCTGCCTTGTGGAGAAACTCACCTGGCAAACTCCCCAGTCCCGCTAAAAGGGGAGCTCTGGTGAAACTTTTCCCAGAGTTAATCCAAGGAATCCACTCTCCAAGCCCAAAACCTTCAAAACTGACTTCACAATCATATTTGTAAAATCATAGTTTAATGGGCTATTTTTTTTTTCCCTAACGGAATTTGTGTACTGAAGGTAAGAGGAGGCAAGCAATGTAAAAATCAGAAGCCTATCTGGCTTGAATTGACTTTTCTTTCTTTTCTGTTCAAAAGGGGTTGGATTGCATTTGTGCCTTTTCTAAGGTCCTGGTTTGCTAGTGAAATCCTTATAGGGAGGATGCCATTGGGCGATTCTTTAAGGCACCCTCCCTGCAGGAGCACTCTTAGGGAGCAGGAGTATTGCTCCTGGCTGCCTGCTTCTTTCCTTTCTGCTCATGTGTACTGCCGAATAGTCATTGTACATGACAGTGAGCCCAGCTGATGCAGTGAAACAGGTCAGGTCTCTCTTCCTGTCCCCTCAGATAAGCATTCCTATCTGTTACATTTAACAAGTTTGTCTTCTTGCAGTCTGAGGAAAAAGAAGGATATCCCAAAGAGGATAATAAGGATGTTAAATATCAGGTGTTAACAAAGCAGGCTGGTGCCCACCTGAAAACTCCATATGCCTGCATCAAAAGGATGTGCTGACCCTTGCCCGTCTCCCTTTTGTTTGACTCCTTTGTATAAATGCCCCTGCCCTCTGCCAAAGAGCAGGACGGTGGTGTTTCAGAACAAGTCTGCTGCCCTCCTCAGTTTGTCAACAAATTAAATTACTTTCCTTCTCCTCAAACTCTGTTTCCTTTTATTGGCCGAGGGAAACTGAGACCGGCGTTCGGTGTCACAGGCACCAGGATCAAGGGACACTGGAAGCCCACCTGCCATCTCGGCACTATTTTGAGTCCTTTTGTAACAGGGTGGTCCCCAGGAAAGGGGGAGGTTCCCTGCCCCACACAAGAGAGGGTGGAGCTGAGCAGGAATAGAAGAGGAGAAGCTGCAGAAGAGACTGAGGAAGGAAGCAGGATGGAGCCAGGAGACCTGGAGGAGGCGCATGGAGCCTAGAGACACGTGAAGAAACTGCGCTTGTCTTTTGGTCGTGGACTGTGTGACACAGATGTGGGTGAGACCCGTGGGGAGGTGACCATGGCAGCTTTTATCTTGATGTTGATTTTGCTCTTTTCCTTCCGGGCTTGTCCGGTTGTTTGTGACCCTTTGCTGTGGGTCCCCACTGGAAGATGCTTTAGACTTGAGGCAGGCTTTGGGGCCCTGCTCTGGGCCGATCCCATATGGATGGACTTTTACCCACGAGGGGATGGGTAACTTTGGGTGCTTCATTTAGAAACTAGACTCTTTGCCTTCCCTGTGTTGTTTCCTAGTTTAATTAAAGTTCCTTCCCATTAAAGTCTCCTATGTTTTGTGTTGATGCGGCGGATGGCAGAACCCATTTAGAATAGGCAGGTTTGCGGGGTTTGGGCTGCCCCTCTCCCTGTCCTATAACACTTTGTCAATTTGTCTCAAGCCAGAGGATCTTTTTGATAGTCCAAGATCCAAGGAACTCCTTTTCCTTGAATATGCTCAGGCCCTCCTTTGTTAATAAGCCTTTTTACCCCAGCGAGTCTATGAACCATTACCAGCACTGTTTCCATGGCATGGGCCACGTGAGAAGGCATTTTGGGGAGGGAGGTCCATTGAAACCTTGGCCAGGAAAAGAATTTGTACAAATGGAAAAATCCACATTCCTGGTCCAGAGTGCCTTGGATGCCACTGGTGGTATCCATTCCACTGTTGGTGAGAAAACTGCTCTAAAGCTGTAGCTTCTCTACTCACGCTCCATGATCCTTCCTTGAAAGTGTTTAGATGAAACTTAAAGTTAAGAAACACTTGTTTATCTTCTTCAACACCTTCCCTAGAATGCCACATTTCCTTTCTCAGGTTTTCTCTTTCCTTCTTGATTTCTGCTTTTCTATTCTAACAACATCTTTGTGTTTAAATGTTCCTTTAACATATACTGCCTTGATTTGAAAGAGCTTGTTTACTCCCTAAATTTTTAGCCACAGCTTCCTCATCTGTGAGTTCACAGGGTAAGAGGAAATAGAGGTTCTCATGAAAATAAAATGGTTTCCTTCTTGTGGACAGATGGGATGGACAGCAGAGAACATGAGCAACTGAAGGAACTTCTGTGCAGGCAAGGGGAAGAAATGAAAGGTATTCTTCATAATCAAGGTTTAGCGCAATCTATGTTTTTAAAACCAAGGGGTCGACTAACAAGAAATCTGGTCAATGCAAACAGTTTGCTCCCCACAGCTCCATGAGGGCGTGGGAAACAAGGGTCATAAGGGTTTAACTCAAGGGAACAGCATTGTGACCATTTGGGGTTGAGCAAGAAATTACACAAGATACCACCCTGCAAGAATCTCATGAAATGTTCACTCTAGCAAGACTCTATGTATCCTTCAGTTTTAGAGTTCTCAAATACTTGTGAAATACTGTATCCTTACTTAAACAGAATCCCTTTTGGAAAATCTGCATATAAACCAGATGAAAGCAGAAGTGCTGAGATGGAAGTGGTAACAAGGGCTGTGAGTGCTTCACTTTCACTTTGTCCTCTGAGCCCTTTCTCTAGCCAAGTTCCTAATTCCTAAGGAACAGTGAGGGTTCAATGGATTGAAGCTCAAAAACATGGCCTAGGGGCTTCATTTACCAGATTAAAGAAACTAAAGATCAGAGACACTGCCTTCAGGCCAGGGGAGTGCACCTCCATCTGGATTAGAGGGCAGGAGTGGGAAAAAAGGCAGATAGAGCTTTAGGAAAAAAGATAGATTAAAAAAAAGGCAGATAGAGCTTTAGGAAAAAAGGCAGATAGAGTGCACCTCCATCTGGATTAGAGGGCAGGAGTGGGAAAAAAGGCAGATAGAGCTTGAACTAACACCACAGTCTTTTGGCTTGAGTCCAAAGCTCTTGATCTAAAAATTTCATTACAACTTCAAGAATGCTGACATGGATTGGAAACTGGTTATTTCAAACAGTGTTTTATTAAATTTATTCCTAAAATAACAAATAATTTAAAATTAAGTTTTGGTTAAACAGGATGCCTGGTCCTGAATCATGAGATTTCCAGTTAGATATTCATAGCAGCATGCATGTAACCTCTGGCCTAGTGCTAGTGGATGATCTATTGGTGAGTAAAAGAGAAAACAAAAAAATCTAGACTAAACAGGGATTAAGTTCTACTCAAATCCTAGCAATGCCTGAAGTTAGCAGTTTCCAAGAAACTCAAAACATGTTAACATTTTATTGACCTACACATAATTTTGTGGAAATTATCCCACTACCCTTTATCCCCTGGGAGAATGAAAGCTTAAGAGGGCTCTCATAAGTGTGGCTGCATCAGCCGACTCCTGACCCTTTCCAAACAAGCATGTTTTCCCACGGTTTTCTTGGTCACTTCATGGTGGCTGCTCTGTGTAAAGAAGCAAATGTTTGCATTTTTCCATATTGAATTCAATCTTGGAACTCAGACTTGCTTTCTATTTTTTTTTGTGCTTGGAAATACATCTTTTACAATTCTATAATTCAATTTGTGTGTCACTTTTTTTCAATTTTTTTCTCTTGAAATGGTCTTTAATCAGAAACTTTAGGTATTTAAATATTAAACTAAAATTTAAAGTTTTGGAAGTAACATGAGTTTTGTCCCACCCCATATACACACTCTATATATGGCCACATGGTAGCTTCATGGACAACCAAAGACTTATCAGACACTCTGCACCTGCTGGCATTTCAGTCTTCATGGTTACCTTCCAGATAGAAATGAGTGACACATCAACCCTGAATCACTTACTGTGCATGGGTCTGGACTCCAGCGCAACCCCTAGCTGGCTTCATGGTGCTCCCATCACCAGACAGGACACAAACACACTCCAGGTACAGAGACAACATGTTGTGAGACTCTGGGACGTGGTTCCCTTAATTCCATGATGTCTACAATAATGTCTCCATGCCACCCTCCTGTCCTTCAGGCCAGAAAGAATCTTCCTTTTCAAGCTTACCAAAATTTATGAAATTGCAGTTTGTAGATACTACTTCAATTTAGTTTAGTAAGTGTTTATGATGATTAATGAGCAAATGAGACCATAAATAAAGAGATGCCATATCACACCTAAAAGTGATCATATCATTTCTCCTTAGCCTCAGTTGTCTTCAAGCAGTTTATTGTCCATCTTTAGATTTTTATTTCTTTTACTCTCCTAAGATTAAAGTTATTTTGAATAGGAGTAGTTTGGATATGGCCATTAGTCTTTGCTCATTATTTTAAGCATTTTATTAATTTTTTGATAACATTCTCCCTGGTGGATAGATTATTAGACACTTTGGAAAATGCTTATAGGGAACATATCCTTGAGACATGCCTACAGACATTTGCAGCTGTAGCTTTCCTTGAAGGAAGTTCAAATGAAGGCCCCTGGTAGGAATGAGTGTGCTTGTATCATGGTTCAGCCCAGTCATGTTATAACCTTTCTATCTTATTCTTCATGTCTTTACCTGTAGATTTGAGATGCATAAGGAAGTTTAGGGCATCCTTATGAGATTTTGATAACGTGGCAATGTCTAGAATCTGACTTGCTTGGGGATCTGTGATGTACACATACATACTGCTTTTTCAGCATAGACCTTTTGTTCCTATGAATAGGTCCTCAAATTATATTCTATTATTACAGACTTTTTCTATGTTTTTGACAAAGCAGAATCACTTTGGAAGGGAATTTAGTAATCATTTTATCCAGTTCTTTAAAATTTCTCTCAATTACTCATGTCCCAGCGATAAAACATTATGATGAAATCTGGGTTGTTCAGCTGGTTTTGAGTTCGTCAACACTTAGGACTGTTGGGTGAAAGAAATAACAATTGGCAGTCACTGGGTCCTCGTCACCTTTAACATGCATGACTATTTTGCCCTCACAATAATCATGTGAAATAGTTAGGGCAAATACTATTATTTATGTTTCGTATTTGAAGAAACTCAAAAGTTTCTATGGTTTTCAAGTTTATCTCACTATCAAGTGGTAGAGCTAGAAACTTGAAATTAGGTTTTTAGTTATAAAGCCATATGACTTAGCTCTTAATACAAAAGGTTAAACCATGACAATATCTTTATATATTTGAGGTTGGAATGCAATTATTAGTTCTAGTAGAAAATTACTGTTGAAACAACTAGTGAGACAGCATGGTCCCTATTTGCTTAAATAGATGTCTCCCCCTGTAATCTCAGCCTTTCTCTTTTCCAAAAAATTTTTCCTTTATAAAGATATTTTCTCTCATCCTGTGAACATGTCTTCCCTATGAAATGGATTAATGACCTCAATGACAACTATCATTTCAGTCCATTATTCCTCAAGCATCTCTCTTCTCTTTACCATCAGTCTTACTGCTTAACCTTTTACCTAGACTTTAACCCCTTGTACTGTTCTCTCAAAAGCTGCTATTAACTCCCACCACCAAGTCAAATGGCCTTTTTTCAGTTCACGTTCTCATTGATCCTTTATCGCACTTAATGCTCAGTCTTGGAAATCATTTTTTGCTTGGTTTGGGAATTCCTGTACTTTTTTTTTGTCCCTGTACCTTCCTGATTATTTCTCTTCTTTGCTGGCATTTCTTCCTTTCTCCTCCTCCTGAACATCAAGGTCCTGCTCTGAGTACTCATTTTTGATCTCTGGCCACTATTTTCTGGGACTGTCTCATCACTATTTCCTGGGACTGTCTTCAGTCAACATCCTTACAAAAATTGCTCCCTCAATTCTAACCTTAGTCTTTTCCAGAATTCCTATCTCAGTTTCAGCTGCTCCCAGGGCATCACCTAGATGTATTTGATTTCATTTCCCTTTAAGCCAGGATTAATTTTTCCTTACTTTTCTACTTGCTTTCTAGCACAGAGCTTCTTATACTGCAGTTTGGATTCCTATACAAGCTCTGTCAATGGTTAATCAAATGACCATTTTCTCACCTAAATTGTGTAAGAAGCAATTTAGGTGGGTTAGGGGTTTTCTGAGACTGAAATAAGATAATACATGAATACAACTATAATATGTTGGTACAATGACCAGATCATAGCGAGCACACACAAAATACTTGTAATTATTTTTATGATTAAAATCCTTCAGTGATTCCCATTTCTGAAACAACTATTAACTAATGGTAGCATTCAATATCTCACATGGTCAGTTCTAAAAATGACTTCCCCATCTTACATCCTAAGCTTCCAGACAATTTGAATTGCATTGTTTTGCAAATGTGTCTTGCATCTTGTTTTTCTACCTTGTCATACTTTTTATTCCTCTACTTAATATTTCTACTTAATACAATTCTGTAAGATCTAGTTTAAATGTTATTTCATTCACAGAGATTCTATTTCCTCCTATGAAATAGGTCTACTTTTTTAATTAAAAAAATACACTTTCTTAAAGCACTTCTATTTTCTTTACCTTAATTTCACTCTCATAATGTAAAGTGATTTGTTGAAAGGAGGGCTAATATCTTCTTTATGTGCGCGTCCCTCTCTATTTTCCAGGGCTTACCAGCCTTATATTCATTTGCTTGATATGGAAACTGTAAGGTTATAATTCAGTAGAATGGAAAAGTCATCCATTAACACTTCTGATAGTATATGTCTCTGCTTTCTGAAAGTGTTTTTTCAGCTGGTAAGACCAAGAGGGAACATAGTCACTATGAGTGCTGAAATGGTTAAATCCAAGGAATAGTAGTGAACTCTCAAAGAAATTAAAACTATCAAATTGCAATAATGTATCTGGACAAGAAGAAGTTAGGTAAGTATTTCCTAAAATTTTGTATTCAAAAATTTGAATGCATATAGACTTAACTCATACCCATTTATTAAATGGGTATGATATATAAGACATTGGGATACATGCGATGAATTATAAAAATAATGAGGCACTGATTTTGTTCTCAAAAGTTAATTTCTCATGAAACAGTTTCAGCCTGATTCATGTATAAATGATCATTTCTTCAAATAGCTGTTAAAATCTTATATGCCAATATAGGCATATATCTCTAAATTTCATTATGGAAGACAATACGAAAAACAAGATGCAAGCTGTAAGTGTGTGCTTTCCAGACATTTTATCTAGAACTAATTTAATGGTCAAAGCAAATTTAATTAGTCCTCTTTG
Organism: Talpa occidentalis; assembly: GCF_014898055.3. NCBI lineage: Eukaryota > Metazoa > Chordata > Mammalia > Eulipotyphla > Talpidae > Talpa > Talpa occidentalis. The sequence goes on along the minus strand of NW_023601212.1, from coordinate 37,302,581 downwards.
TCTACACATGTAAGTGTGACTCTTTTAGTTCTGGCACTTCTAAGTCCTGATAGCAGATTTTGGCATATTGACATAAATAACATCATTTAATGTGTTAGAGAGGTAAGTAGAGAGAGACTTAGAAGAGCTGTGTGGTTAGAGAGTTGTCTGGACTATCTTTCAATAAACTCTCCTTGTAGGGTCTTCTGTTTGGTTCTGGGGGCTGTTGAAAATAGAGGGTTCTCAAAACATGAGTATTCATTAGGATTTGGTGTAGGGGTAAGGACATGTTACTAGTCAATTTCAGAATCACATAATACATGTGGAGGCTTTTAGAAAGTCATTGCATTTCAGAAAGGGGAAAAGTTACTGAATGTTTGAATTGCCTCATAAAATAATTTTATCTTCACAACCAGTTGAAAAGAAAATCAACTTTTACTTCCCTATTTCATATTAGTGTTCTTTGACATTGGGTAACATTATTTTTGAAATTTAATTAGAAGAGTTTCTGGCACACAATAACAGTAGAAGAAACATCCTTGGTTTTTTGTTTGTATTACTGTTTTATTGTTTTTATTACTGTTTCTCCTTTACCAGCTAAATTCAGTGAAGAGGTAGTACAGAGATAGCCACTAGTATGCTACTTCAACCATATTCCATGGTGGCCCAGGCCGGGCATGGATCCCAAATGGAAGTTCATAAAAGATGATGTCCTCCCCTCAGGCACAAGCCCAATTTTCCTCCATGGTTTTGGCAAATGAAACTAGATTTCCAGGTCACACACCCTTCAAAAGAAGAATGCTTATGATGGAGCAGGAGAATGTATACAGAGAGAATGATTGGGATATATGTTTTTTTTTAATTTTTATTTTTTTAGATTTATTTATTCATGCATACAAGAACTGGGGTACAGGCCAGATGCATGGGAGGGTGAGAGGGGAGAACAGAACAGGCAGATTGACTGAAATACACTGAGGGGAGCAGCAAGCAAGACAGGAGAGGTCTGCCGCACCATGTGGGATTCTCACCTGCCGGCCAGGATCAAACCTGTGCTGCAGAAGCTGTGGACAGCTTCACAGAGCTGTGCTCAACCGCCTGTGCCACCAGGGGAGGCCCGGGATATATGGTTTTAAGAGAAAGCTTCTCTCAGGTTTAGAGCCAGACCCCTCAGAAGACTCTAGCTAGCTTCAAAACTAGAGAGTATTTTCTTCCCTGGCCTTGCAGCTTACCCTGAGGTCTTAGAGTACTGTCAAATATCCTAGAGTCCTGTTTCATTTCAGAGTCCTGATGTTAAGTTTATAAGAACAAATGCATATATTCACATATACTAAGGGCTTAGCATATTTTCTGTACAAAAAGAACCAATGTGTAATGCATATGAAGCTTCGTGACTCAATATCTGCAAATATAAATACATAAATGTACATAACAATGTACCTATAAAAGAATATATGCACACAGTTCTATAGCAAAAACTACATATTTAACATATATTACCATCATATGTAATGTGAGACATGAGTGTTTTTATGCTCCATAATTTCTCCTAACCTTGTGAGGAGGTCACATCAGGTATCTTTAATGAAGAGAAGAAAGGAATCAGGGTTGAGGAAAACACGAGATAGGAGCAGTTTCCTTAAACTGAGAATATTTAGGTAGTTCCCACCAGACATAAACACCTAGATTGCCCTTAGGCTCCCTGAAGCTCCTGAGGAGATGTGAGGGGGGTCTAGGAAGGCAGCGTTCCTTACAGCTGGATCCTTCTGTAATAATAGTGAGGAAAAAATAGACACACATTATCTTCTCCAAGGTACCCATAGGTGGCAGAGTGGAGATTGAAGCCCAGGGCTGTCTGTTTCCAAAGTTAATAATGTGCATTGCCATGTCAGTGGTTTATGTACAAAACTGTGACTTTCTAATACTAGTGAGTGAAGATAGTTATCAGTACATGAGCAGTGGGTATTTAGGAGGAAGCTCTTTCAAGTACCCTTTAAAGGGTGTGGTAGTATAACAGAATTTTGAATCATTTGACTTAGTTTTGAATCACAGCTGAGCAATCTTGGAGTTATCTGCAAAAAGGAAATTCTAATGCCTAGCCCATTTGTTTATGATATAATTGAACTTTGTAAACCAGATGACTTCAAGTTGTAATTAAATTACCTTCTGACCTTTACAACTGTCCTGTGATCAGGGACTAAAGAGCAATGCCATGTAGACAGATTCAGAGATATGAAGTCCATCTTCTTGGTCGACAGTTAGTATGTCCCTAGAATATTAATCTAAGAACCACACAGAATTATAGTACTGGAACCAGCATTGTGACTTGTAATAAATTTGAATTTTATAAAGCAGATTTAGATTCAAAATTCAGTTTTGCCACCAGGGAAATGCATATAAAAACTACAAAGATATCTTATCTCATATCTGGTACAATGATTATTATAAAAAAAGCAAGTAATAAGTGTTGGAGGAGATTTAAAGGAAAAGGAAATCATGGTGTGTGCACTGCTGGTGGCAATGCAAATTGGTTCAACCATTATGGAAAACAATATGGAGGTCCTCAAAATATTAAAATATGATATAGCAATTTCAATTCTGGAAAGAATTTATCTGTAGAAAAGGAAAACACTAACTGAAAAAGATGTCGGTACCTGCATGTTCATTGTAGCATAATTTATAGAAGCTAAGATATGGAAACAAGCTAAGTGTCCTTTGATGGATGAATGATGACTGATAAAGAAAATATGATACACACACACTAATGTTCACCCATAAAAAAGAAGGAAATCCTGTCATTTGCAATAATATGGATGGACCTTGAAGGTTTATGCCTAGTAAAATAAGTCAGACAAGGATATGCAAACACCATATGATCTCACTTACATGTGGATCTGAAAAAAAAAAAAAAAAAAGCACATTGATACAGAGAACAGATTGGTGGTTGCTACAAGTGGGGGTGGAGTGAGTATTGGAGTTGTGGGGTGGGCAAAATGGGTGAAGGGGATCAAAAGGCACAAATTCAGGTATAAATTAAATCTTGGTGTATAATGTACAGCATGCTGACTATGCATGGTGATGGGTGATAGCTAGAGTACTGTAATGGTCATTTCACAACATATCCAAACATGGAAGACTTATGTTGTACACCTGAATGAATATAGTGTTACAAATGAATATAGTGTTATATGTCAGTCATACTTCCATTAAAAAAACAAACAAACTCAACTTTGCATTTCTTTAGACCTGTGACCGTAGGCATGCTCTGATGTTTTATTTTCTCACATCATGATGGAATATTAAGTTTATCATGACAGTTTGGAGGATAGTTATATCCTCAAATGCAATATGCATCATGCTTATTGCTAATAGCTGCTCAAAGAGCATCAATAATTCTTAGATTGGAAACACACAATCACTTAATTTAACCCTCTTGCATTAGAGATGAAGCTGTTGAGCCCCTAAATTTTCATTTGCTCTCATTTACTGAAAGCAAAATTCTTTGGATATGACTCAGACATCTTAAGAAGGGTGTATCAATATGTTAAATATTGATAATAAATTATCATCTGTAATGTGAATTAGCTGTGATTCCTGAGGAAATTTTCTTTATGCAAGGCAGTAGAACAAGTCAACTATATTCTCAATGAGAATATAGTTATTGTCATAAACCAACACCATGAGTTACCACCTTCATTAATTTTGGAACCTTGCCCATGAAGCAGCCATGCTGTGAGGTATTCTATCATCTATATACCTGCATTGCCATGAGCTGAAGATGATTCTAAGAATTGTCAAGGCATCACGTTTCTTAGTTGCATGAATCATAGCCAGGAAGTCATGTGTCACACCTACTAACCTTTAGTTTTATCTTAGGAAAGTGAAACACCCTTTGCTCTTCATCTTGTTTAGGAGCTTTTATTGATACAGGTAGTTAAGAATTAGTTATTATGCATGATGTCAAAATGGATTAAAGAACTAGACATAAGACCTGAAACCATAAAATACATAGAAGGAAATATAGGCGAAACACTCCATGATATGCACATCAAAGACATCTTTACAGACACATCACCCAAAGCAGTGAGAGTGAAGGCAAAGATCAACAGCTGGGACTACATCAAATTAAAGAGCTTCTGCACAGCAAAAGAGACAATAACAAAAACAAAGAGAAACCCCACCAATTGGGAGAAAATTTTTGCACACAACATTAATGATAAAGGACTGATCACAAAAATCTGCAAAGAGCTGATGAGACTCAACAAAAACAAAGAAAATAATCTAGTCAAAAAATGGGCAGAAGAGCTAAAAAGAAATTTCTCTGAAGAGGAAATGCAAATGACCAACAGGCATATGAAAAAATGTTCAACATCACTTGTAATCAGGGAAATGTAAATCAAAAGTACAATAAGATACCATCTCACACCAGTGAGAATGGCACATATTAAAAAAACTAGCAACAACAAATGTTGGCGAGCTTGTGGAGAAAAAGGAACTCTCCTGCACTGCTGGTGGAAGTGCAAACTGGTCCAACCACTATGGAGAGCTGTGTGGAGATTTCTTGATCTACTAAACATAGAGCTTCCATATGATGCAGCAATTCCACTCCTAGGTATTTACCCAAAGGACACAGAAACATCAATTCCAAAGAGCACCTGCACCCCTATGTTTATAGCAGCACTATTTACAATAGCTAAGCTTTGGAAACAACCAAAATGCCCAAAAACAGATGACTGGATCAAGAAGATGTGGTCCATATACACCATGGAATATTACTCAGCATTCAAAAAAGATAAACACATGCAATTTGCAGCAACATGGATGGAGCTGAAAGGGATCATGCTCAGCGAAATAAGCCAGAAAGAAAGAAAAATACCGGATGGTCTCACTCATAGCAGGAATCTAGAAAACTTAAATAAGGGACCAGGAAAAAGAATAACTATAAGAAAGAAAATATCAAAATCAACAAACAACTATGAACCAGAGACACTCTATGGGGGTTGGGGGGTGGGGAAAGGAGGGCTTGGGGTCAAAATAAGGGGGTTGCAATTGTATGGGGAATATAAAAAATAAAATGTGAAAAAAATTAAATAAAAAAAGAATTACTTATTATTCTGTGGTCTGTCATTTACCAGGACCTTTCCATGGTAGACTTTCCCCAAAGCAGCTCTTTCCTTCTGACCTATAAGAATTAAGTGACTAATGTGGATTCTCAAGTACCTCTCTTTTGTAAGTCTGTGGAAGGCCAAGGTGCTCTTCTCCCGGTATACTTTGCCCCTCTCTGAAGCATGTTTAACTTGCTTCAAGGATCTTAAGACAGTTAGCTAAGTAAATTAATAGTTTAACTTATTTATAGTCTGTTTCCAAAATGGACTTGCTGCTGAATTATTCGCTGAATTTGTTAACTAATATGCTTTCGGAAGAATTTTCTCAGTTGTTACATTTAATAAATGAAATTTAATATTATTAATTTAATGTATAGCAAGTTGAATATTTATTATTCTTCCCTCTACAATATTACTCAGAAAAAAAGAGTCAAACCAACTCTGTGATTCTGCAGATATGGTAGCTTCTCTCACTTGCTCATACCCTGCACATGCTGTGCCCTGCTCTGTACACCTCACCTGTGGTTATTCGTATCTGTGGCCAAGCATTGCTTTCTTCCCAAACCTGTCCATTCATTCATTCCATAAAAATTTAATAAGCAATAATTAAATGACAGGAATAGCACTGAGTCCAAATGAGAGAGTTTATTTGAAAGACTCAAGGAATCTTGTGGAATCTGTTAATGAGATGATGTGATGCAGGAGGTTAGAAAATAGAATCAGAATCCTTCAACCCACCCACCATCTTTTCTCAGTGATCCCATTTCTTCCCCTGAGAACACCATCACTCCCATATGCCACCCATAAGGCTGGGCTTCAATTGTTGCTGTTAAGCCAGTTATGTGATTTTAACTTCTGGAGGTATCTTTATGACCTATTGTGAATAACAGGGTATCAGGACTTCTTCCAACAAGGTTATTTACTATTTTCACATATTTTCAGTTAGAAAACCTGTACTGTCATATGTCCCAGTCCTCATAGATTTTAGATGACAAGGCATAACCAACAACTTCAGACACCTTTACTTTGCAACTCAAGACTTTTGCCTTCAGGGAGCACATGACTTGAGTTTCAGGACATAGTTTAATACAGGTGGTGATCAACCAGCAGCTTCCTTCCTCTCCTTGTAGACTCCTGACTTCTTGAAAAGACATTTTCCTCAGTAGTCTGAAACTCTGTGGCTTGCCCCACTCCCATATCATGTCTAAGACAGGAATCATTTTGTTGGAAAGTTAATTATAATGGATATATAAGGAACTTGAGGAATGTCTTGAAATCCCATCTCAGTATAGCCTTTCTGAGAAATGAAAGATTCTTAGTGAGTGCTCTGTCTCTCTGTGTGTCTCTTTCTCCCTCATGTTTATAGACTTAGCTTGAGTGTTTGCTTTTGTTCTCTGTCAACCAGCTATGCAGCATGTGGATGCTCCCCTATATCAGCAGCCTGTGTATGACTTTGATATGCCCTGGCCCCAATTCTGGTTACAGCTCTCTAGATCTGGTCTGCAACATGGTATCACCCTGTGTTCTAGGTCTATTGTGTCTCATTATGGGAGAGAACCCTAGCAAGCTCTATTTTATTCTTGGGTCCTTCTCTAATCCACTGAGTGGTGGGCAAACCTGTGCAAACTTCATGGTTATTTAGCCAACCACATCCTAAACAGTGTCCTCCCAAACACTGGGACTTTGGCAGGACATGAGGAGAGAAGTAAAAAACCAGGTAGACATAGCAAACATGTCATCCACTGTGTTCCAGGTGGAGGATACCTTGAACTTAAGGGCTGGAGGAGACAGAGAACATGGCACATATAAAGAAGTTCAAGTAAGGCCTCACTGTAGCATTTAGGGTGGGACACAATCAGATATAACAGAGAAAGAAATAGTGCTGAAATTATGAAGGCCCTGATGCCATGCTAAGGAGTAGAAGGAGACAAATAGCCAAAGTCTCTCCCTTCAGGCCTTTGCAGGTACATGTTCCTCCTCCCTGGAGGGGACAGTATGCCTCCTCACCTACACTTACTAAGTATTTGCCCACTAAATATTCAGTTTAGGCGCACCTCCACCAAAATCCTCATGGTTTCATTGCTGATAATAGTGTCCTTGCTGGGCTTAAATATATTGTACACACCCAATCCCAGGATTCTTCAATCCAGGTGTTCTCTGTGCCTGGAGTGCTCTCCTCTGATGTGCTTGGCAAGCTCTCTCTAGGTATCACTTTCTCTGTGAGGCTCCTTGACCACACATTTCATACTGTAAACCATCACCACCCCAGCCCTCTTCACCTCCAATCCCCTCACTCGCCTTTTTCCTTTTTTCCCATAGCACTCCCTTCTAACATATATTTATTTGTTACAATGTATTTTTATTTTTATTTTTTTAAGATTTTATTTATTTATACAAATACTGGGTACAGTAAGAAGCACGGGAGGGTGAGAGAATTCACCAGAGCCAGAGCGGGGAGCAGAACAGGCAGACTGATGAAATACACTGCTGAGGGGAGCAGTGGGCACAGCAGGAGAGGTCTGCGCGCCATGTGGGACCCTTGCCAGTGGCCGGGGATGGAACCGGTGCTGCAGAGGCTGTGGGCAGCCCTCAACTGCTGCGCCACCAGGGGAGGCCCTAAATGTATTTTTAGTCTGCCTTCCTTGCGTGAATTTAAGCTCTAAGAGGGCAAAAATCTTTGCTGATTTAGCCAAAGTCTTATCAGTATGCTTGGCATATAGGGAGAGCTTAGTAAATATTGGCAAAAGAATGAATATATGAAGAGCTGAATAAACTATCTCCTATCCTGTTTGCCCTTATGTTTTTGTACCTATCAGCAGCATCATTCCCAATTTGTGAGCTCAAAAAGGAAAGGAAGCATTTCCTTGCCCAGCAGAGCAGAATTTTGACCTGAATTTCCTCACATTGTAGTCTGAGGAGTTGTGACACACCTCATAAGTTTATCACTCACTGATGAGGATGCAATTTGCATCTGATTAATCATAAGACTTTTGTGGTCAGAGGGCATAGAGACAAATAACTTACCCACTTTGGAGTCAAATTATAACATATTAGTGGGAATTTATTTGTGGGAAAACAAATTCAGAACAACTTAACATACAGAAAATTATAAGTATTCAACTGTCATTTTCAGATGTACAACTTACCACATTAATTTGATGTGCTGTAACAGATCTGTAAAATATTTTTATGCCTTTGAAAATCTATTCATGATCTCATGTGTCACATGTTGTCCTAGGATTGTGGAAGCTCTCCAGGATTGTGGAAGCTCTCCACGATGTTCTGAGTCACCCACACCCCTTTCCTGTTGTATCAGATTTTACAGTAGTTTCTTAGTGGATCTATATCAACTGACAAATCATCAGATACTCTTGAATTTTGAAGAGTTAGTTTATTAAGTAACTTTATTAATAACAGATACTTTTGGTTATTAATAAAAGATACTTAGATACACATAAAACAAACATCTATGTGTATACTAAATTATTTATATTTACCTTTAAAAATCTAATGTCTATCCTTCACCATACAATTGACCCCCTTTACTCCTCTTACCCACTTCCTTTGCCCCTTCCCTGCTGGTAACCTCTATTTTATTGTTATAGTCTAAAAGTTTGTTTTTGTTTTGTTTGTTCATTACTTTTGTTTCTCCCTCTTCCACATATGAGTGAAATCATGCCTTGTCTTATTTTACTTAGCATAATATCATCTAGGTGAACCCATGGAAATAGCTTTTCGAAATGGAAAAATAATATAAAATCACACTTGCTGGAACTATTATGTTCCTGTAAGTGTCATGAGTCCTTCACTTGTGAATATCCCCATTCTTAAGTCACACAAACTTGTTCCTTTTTATGCATCATGCTACTAAGAGACAATCTTGTTCCCCATCTCTTTCCAACTTCTGTCTTATCATGTCAGTCCATCTTTTCTTTGCTCTACAGCATTTACTGTTTATCACATTTGTAGAGCAATTCATGCCAACTCTAGGTGTAGGGTTGATGAACTGCAGAGTGGATGAACATAAACTTGGTGTCAGGATGCTTACATCTCTGACTCTGCTATTTATTATCTCCATGACCTTGAGAATGTTGCTTAACCATGCAGAGCAACAACAATCTCTATATTTGTAAAACTGGTATAATATCACCACTTCTGAAGTGACAATTAAATGAGATAATGTATGTAAACTATTTGTTTCCTTTCTGCTTTAAAATAAGACCTGTGATATATGTCAGCTTTTCAATTTGATTTGCTAATATCTGAGGGGAGCTACATACCTAAAAATACTTAGTAGTTTACTTGTATTATCACTAATAGTCAATGAGGAAAAACTTAAACCTCAACTTTTCTTAAGACTTTAAATTTAGTGTTCTAATCTTGTTAATCTTAATTAACCTATAAATATGTATAAAAATAAGTACAATCACTTTCATTAGCTGTTTGATTAATGTAATTGATTTGTACAGTTAAAATATTGAATTATCCTTAAACATTTAATACTATTTGAATTCATATGTAGCATTTTAATTAATACTTCAAATTAAGATTTTAAAATAGCCAGTTCTATTGTGTGGACTTTTTTTTTTTAAAGATTTATTTATTTATACAAGAACCAGGGTACAGGCCAGATGTGCGGGAGGGTGAGAGGATTCACCAGAGACAGAGCGGGGAACAGAACAGGCAGAATGACGAAATACACTGCTGAGGGGAGCAGCTGGTGAGACAGGAGAGGTCTGCTGAGCCAAGTGGGATTTTCGCTGGCTGGCAGGGATTGAACCCGCGCTGCAGAGGCTGCAGACAGCTTCACGGTGTGGTGCTCAACCACCTGAGCCACTAGGGAGGCCCTATTGTGCAGACTTAAATCTCAACAAATGGGGTATGTCTAAGCATGTAAGTAACCCTTATTAATCTAATAAAACAAAAAATTGAATGCCTTAAATGAAATTCTCATACAGTTTTCAAACATCTTAAAAACAGAGAAAACCTATTCAGAACAGGATGACCACCAATCACAGAGTAATAGTATAATTAAAAGTCTCAATATAGGGTCTCCCCGGTGGCTCAGCCGTTGAGTGCTGGCTTGCAAAGCTGCCTGCAGCCTCTACAGTGCCGGTTCGATCCCTGGCTGCTCCCCGGCCACCGGAGCAGGGCCCCGCATGGCGCGTAGACCTCTCCTGCCACCTGCTGCTCCCCTCAGCAGTGTACTGCGGTCCTTCTGCTTGCTCTGCTTCCCACTCTGGCTCTGGTGAATTCTCTCACCCTCCTGCGCTTCTGACTGTACCCAGTGCTTGTATAAATAAATAAATAAATCTTTAAAAATAAATAAATAAAAGTCTCAATATAGTATGCATTTTTATTGTCTCTAAGCATATACATACCTTCCTTCTAGAACTAGTTAATTTTTTCACCAACCAAAGGGAAGGTAACTACTGTTTTAAGTTCAGTACAGCCACTGATTATTATCAGTGATTATAAATCAAGGCAAAGGACTTGTGTACTACTTCCAGTATAATTCTATTCACAAGCAAGTTTAGCACTTATAGCAATTAAGGCTGCCACCTTCTTCAATTTTATAGAAAAATGCTTTCACAAATTATTCCGGTACTATTTGGGTGCAGCATATTCTTTCCACTGTTTGTCTATACAGTGGGGTCCCAGAGAATCTCCATGTTGCTTGATTTTTGATGGTGGATATCTTAAATGTTTCTTAGTTCATCACTCATCTCTTCACTGACTGATGAAGTTCAGTACTGTCTTCATCTTTGAAATAAAAGATGTCAAAATAAAATATGTCAAATCCACCATTCTGTTGGTTTATTGCCAACTTCTAACCTGATTCCCAGGTTCTGCTTTCTTTCCTCTCCCCCCAAATTAGTACCTACTGGATCACTTCCTGTAAATGCAAACATATTCCAAATTTCCAAGACTAAACATGCCCAAGGCAAGAGGAATTGAACCAGTTCTTGAACATCATTCTGGGATTCAGCATCACGTCACCCTTAGGGCTAAACTCGTCCTGACATGGGCAGCACATCGGGTCCTTAGTGCTTGGCTTCTGGTCTGTATCAAGAAATGTGGATGAATGGCTTGTCAGCACACAAACACACACCAGTCTTCCTGGAACAAAGTTTCTTGGGGCAATTTATATCTTAAAATCTTCCATATGCTCTCTTTCATATTCCTGGTTTTTAAGAACAATTTAAATGCTGAACAATCCCACATATTTATATCCTCTTTTTTTTAAATTGAGATGTAATTGAAATATAACAATGTGTTGGTTTTAGGTATATAGCATAATGATTTGATATGTGTATACATTTTTTAAAGATTATTTATTTGTGCATACAAGTTCTGGAGTACAGGCCAGAGATGTGGGGGGTGAGAGGATTCACCAGAGACAGAGTGGGGAGCAGGCAAACTCACTGAAAAACACTGCTGAGGAGAGCAGCGGGTGAGACAGGAGAGGTCTGCTGCATCATGTGGGTAGCTCCCTGGCCGGGGATCGAACTTGTGCTGCAGAGGCTGCAGATAGCTTCACAGTGTTGTGCTTACCAGGGAGGCCCTGATATATGTGTACATTGTAAATGATTATAAATGATGAAGCTGGGTTTTTTGGCCCCTTGGAAAGCTAGATTCTGAACTACAAGAAATGTCTTTACACAGAGAACTGAGTATTTGAGATGCCATTAAAGGGTTGGTGGGATAGATACCCCCAAAAAGCTGGCTCCCCAAATGGCAGGAGTGCTGGGATTATCTAAGGGGAGAAGGAATGTGAGGGGAGTATAGAACTTCATATTTCCAGACCCCAGGAGGTGCTAGGTGACATGAGTCAGGGTGTTTGACTTTCCCAGCAGGGTGTTTTCTCAGCAACCAGCATCTGTTTGTGTCTGAGACCACTGTCAACCCCAGAGGGGCACAGAGAATTTTAGTAGGGACATCATATAATCAGTTTCCAAGTACCCAGGAATGCAGGTGAGAGCAGTTAGTGATTAATCATGAGGGTAGTTAATCAAAAAAGGTGATTAGAGTTTAATTCTACCACATATTCCTAATTTTTAGTTAAAGGGAAGCTTCCCCCCCACCAAAAGTAGAGGGGAATCAGATTCATTTACCTCATGACAGACTTCAATTCTCATAGACTTTTCAAAAGCTTGGCAAAACTAAGCAATTATTCTTTTTTTTTTTTTAATAAATTTTATTTTTATATTCCCCATACAATTGCAACCCCCTTATTTTGACCCCAATTCCCCTCCCACCCCCCACCCCCCATAGAGTGTCTCTGGTTCATAGTTGTTTGTTGATTTTGATTTTCACTTTCTTATAGTTATTCATCTTCCTGGTCCCTTATTTAAGTTTTCTAGATTCCTGCTATGAGTGAGACCAAACCTGCTTCTCTCCAAATCCTCCTCTGTCAGTAAGTGCTGTCACCATCAAATCTTACACTCAAGGGCTTCCCCGGTGGCGGTGGCGCAGCGGTTGAGCGCTGGGTTGCGAAGCTGCCCGCTGCCTCTGCAGCGCCTGTTCCATCCCTGGCTGCTCCCCGACCACCAGAGGAGGGTCCCACATGGCGCGCTGACCTCTCCTGCCGCCCGCTGCTCCCCTCAGCAGTGTACTTCGGTCCTTCTGCCTGCTCTGCTCCCCGCTCTGGCTCTGGTGAATTCTCTCACCCTCCCGCGCTTCTGACTGTACCCAGTGCTTGTATAAATAAATAAATAAAATAAATCTTTAAAAAAAAAAAAATCTTACACTCAAGGAAGATATCTCAGAATTTTTCCAGACACTTCCCTCTGTTTTAGACTGCATATCTTCTCTAACACAGAGTTATGTTTTCTATTATGTATATATAATAGAATACTTATTACATATCTATTCTGTTTTTGTCTGTTATCACTTTAGTCCAAATCATTATCTCCTCACCCAGTTTCCATATCTCCCTTCAAAATCACCTCCAATGCCATTCCTTCAAAAGTTCTTCAAAAACCACCTAATTAAAAGCAGATCTTCCTATTGTTGTATCAAAGAAGTCTGTTTTTCCTTTATAACTCTTACTCAAATTACAATACATATTCATGATTGTCCTTATTTGCATACCGAGTTTCTTGTTGGATTAATCTCAATAAAGTTGGAGCTGTCCCCATTTTCTCAAAGTCCAATGACTACTACCTAGCACAGTGCATGGCACATGGAATATGATTAATAAATTATTCTCAAGTGAACATATAAGTTGAAGGGTGAACGGGCTTTTATTGTGGTGTGGCTGTTGCACTAGACACAGTCCTTGGTGGTGCTAAATCTGTTTTAGGGTCAGCACTTACCCATGGACTTTGGGCATGGCCAGACACAAAATGAGTACAAGGAGATTTTTTTATATTTGAATAGGGTATATATGAGCACTTTTGTTTGCTAGGGCAGGAAAATGAGTCTTTTGAAGGAATTCATAAGAAAAGGAATACTTGAAGAGCATGTTTGAGTCCAACTCCTCTCCCCCAGAAATGAGGTGTCTGAACTAGGTGATTTGTTATAATTGTAGGATTATACTCCAAATTCCACCTCCTCCCAAAGTCTGTCCTACAAGATCGCAAGTCCCTAGATCTATTTCCTAGGTGGTCAGGTACTTATGGGATGTCTGGGTGGTGGAAATATGCCTCCTGTTTGGCAGGGCACTTAGGGGGGACAAGTGGTACATGGTCTTCCATCTGGTTGAGCCCATCGTGAAGGCCCAGACACAGGGACCTTCACCTGCTCCTCTACTGGCTGAGAATGTCAGGTTGACTCCTGTCCAAGGATGTGCCCTAGATTGTAAGGATGACTGACTTATTTTGGAACAAACAAACAAAGAAGTAAAGTATAATCACTGTTTATTAAATATCAAGCAAATACCAAGTAAATAGTCTCTGTACAGTCATTGGTTTGCAACTGAGTGCGCCCCCTTCTCCTGTAGACGGCAATAAGTGCAAACTCCCCGTCGCTTGGAATGCCCTGTAACACATGAAAGTGACTGGCAAGACCCTCAGTTCCCACACTTCACACTCAGATTTTAATCACCACACATGCAAGAGAAGATGAACTGTTTCAATGCCCAAAGACTTAGGTGAAGAATTTTTCACTTAATTTAAAATGTCCATGTTATGTCTTCTTAGTTTCTCTCCTAACAGTTAAACCAGCTGTTACTCTTCAAAATATGTATCACTTTCTTTGCATTTGGGTCAAATTGCATCTGTGAAGATCCACTGAAGAAATAGAAAAACCCTGCAAATATAGACAAGGGAAAATAGTGAGAGAGTTTACCACATATGTGCATTTGGCAGAATATTCAACTCAGTAACAGACAACTGAAAATTGAAAATAGTGTGTATAATTTTAACTACGTGCCAGGAACTATGCTAAGCTTTTTATATGTTTTTCTCCCATTTATTTCTGCAAAGATCCAGTGAGGAAAATATATCTAATTCCATTTTGTTGATAAACACGTTGAGGCTCAGACAGACTTACATGCTGTGTAAGGTCACTTGACAAGGAGACAGCACTCCCTTCCAGCTCCATCTGATGGCAAAACCTGGTTCTGGCTATTGGCTATTATTCTTCTTCTAATGAATTAGAATTCTCTGCTTCTTTGGAAACTTTTGATCTCTTTGCTTTCTTTCCAGCTAACACACCTTACCCTCCTTCCCCTACCACAGCATGAGGGGCATTTCTGACCTCAGAGAAACACACTAATTCTGTAGAACACCAGAGGACCCTGTGTAGCTCTGTCAGCCTGGTGCTCAGGTTACCTTTCCAAAAATATCAGCCGTGACCACCTGCCCTTGAGTAGGAAAAACACTTTTTTTTATTTATTTCTGTTTGTGAAAACAATTTATTAAAATTTATTTTTAAAGTATTTCTTTTATTGTGGTATGTTGGTTTAAGCACTGTATTTATTTTGCTAGCATGATCCCTTATAGCTCCATCCATGTTGCTGCAAATTGCATGAGCTTATCTTTTTTGATTGCTGAGTAATATTCCATCATGTATATATACCATATCTTCTTGATACAGTCATCTATTTTTGGGCATTTGGGTTGTTTCCATAGATTAGCTATTTTAAATAGTGCTGCTATAAACATAGGGGTGCAGGTGCCCTTTTGAATTAATGTTTCTGTGTCCTTTGGGTAAATACCTAGGAGTGGAATTGCTGGATCATATGGAAGCTCTGTCTTTAGGAGCTGGAAGGGATCATGCTTAGCAAAATAAGCCAGAAAGAAAAAGAAAAATACTGGATGGTCTCACTCATAGCAGGAATTTAGAAAAACTAAATAAGGGACCAGGAAAAAAGACTAATTATAATAAATAAAAAATCAAAATCAACAAGCAACTATGAACCAGGGACACACTATGGGGGAGCAGAGGAGAGGAGGGATTAGGGTCAAAATGAGGGGGGTGGGAATTGTATGGGGAATATAACCAAAATGAAAATGCATACATTGTGCAAAAATGAAAGTGATGTAAGAATTATATAAAATATATATTTAAAAAAACTATATAACTGGGGTAGCGGTTCACACCTCTTCAGATATAACATACATCTGAATGTAACATACATACATAAATACATACATAACATGTAACATACATACATAAATACATACATAACATGTAACATACATAACATACATACTGGTCCACACACACCACCAAGGTACCTATAATCCTCTACCATAGATTTTTTGAGCTTCTCCACCTCCCCTTTATTCCCCACTCACATTTCCCCCCCCTCTGTTAAGTTCTGCACTCAGGTTTCTAGGATTTGTTTTGGTTTAACTTTGTTAGTACCTTTGTTTTGTTTCTCTGTATTCCACATGTGAGTAAAATTATCCAATATCTGTATTTTTCTTTATGACTTATTGCACTTAGCATAATCTCAATCCAGTTCCATCTATGTTGTTGCAAATGGCAAGATTTCATATTTTTTATGGCAGCATAGCATTCCATTGTATACATAGATCACATATTAACCTTTGGCACATGGAAAAGTAAGCATTTGCAACTTACTGTTATGGACAATGACTAATTACTCAGGAAGGACAGAGAAAACTCTCCCTGGGTATTTGAAGCAATGGGATGGATTAGAAGAAATAGAGAGGAGAAAGTCAACCAATATTAAATGTGACCACAGCACTTGAGAAGAGTTTTATATTGACACAGTAATCTGAAAAGTAATAGATATATATATAAGGGAGTAACACTGGGCGTGTTCGATTTAATGCATGCGTACAATAGGAAGAATTATGTTATCTTTATTATTCTATTATGTGAAGTAGTAATATAATTGATACAAAATTGGTAGTTTGATATTTGGGGGAAGAAGGAGAGAACTGGTTAAAGAAAACTTGTTAGTCAGAATTATTTCAATTCTCTGCCCTCTGATACCAAAGAATGCTCCTAATGCCTTATTGGCAACAAAATAAATGTCCTCTTACCAAATGCTTCAAAAACAGCATCAACTTTTGGGCCGATCCCTGGAAACTCTTCAGTTATTAGCTTAGGGAAGCCTGGATCCATGGACCCTCTCCTCTCATCAAATCTGTACCAAGTAAGATACACACAGCTCAGTATTACCAAGAGAGCACATTACCAAAAGTTCTAAATCATGCTAGCTTAATGTGTTATTTTAGTGAACTTTCCACATAGTGCCCATAAATGTCAAATGTTTATACCACCAAAACATGGGACTTTAATGGCTCTGCATTTAAACTTAACTCTTAAAATGGTACCTCTGTCAGAAACTGAGGCTACATCCTGATCTAGCAGTTGTTATCATATTTCTTAAGCATGGACAGAGAGAACCTCAGTCATTTCTGTCACAAAGACAGATGGTATGAACAGACAGGTAAAGTGAATTGAATAATTCATCTCAAATACAAATTTCAAGTTCTCTACCATAGTTGGCTCATTTATGCCCTCCCCATCCTGTACACCTGGATTTCCCATGGCACCGTCCTAAGGAAAGGGTTTGGGGTCAGAAGCAAAACAGAAAAAATGCGTATTCAACTGTGCCTCCATTGGTCTGCCCAGATGTTGCAGAGTCTGGGCAGATGGTCAGGAATCAGCCTCTCTGTGTGCCCCTGGGTTCTAACCATGAACCTGGACTGCTATGGCTTGCCATCCTCTTAAGCAGGCAGAGGATGAGTGGCTGAAGTTAAGGGGCATGCTTAAGAATCATAAATTTGAGAAGACCAGACAAATACCCACTGAGACCCTGGGTAGCCTTTTAAGACCATGGAAAGAAATGCTAAATTGTGTCCTGGTTTCTCAGGGCATCTTCCTTTAAGGCAAAAAAAGTCCAGTCAGGTTAGAGTCCAGCAGGAACCATCCATGAAAGATGGGTGGGAATTGGTGGGTGGAGAGAAGAAGATACCCTAGGCAGGTGGGGAGGAAAGGTCCAGCCGATAGCATGTGGACTCAAAACAGGAGAGCCTAGGAAACACCTGTGAGGAGCACCCACATTTGATAGTCAGCACTAGCCATATTTGTCTAAAGCCTATACCCTTCCCACTGAGAGAGAAGTAAGTTAAGATGAGGTAGGGGATTTGCAGTGAAAGAAAAAAAAAAAAAAACCCCTAAAAGACTCCACATACTATCATCCTATTGCATCCTACCTCCAGTATTTGTCCTCTGTGAAGAAGTAAGTTTTCTTCTTTTCCTTATCAGAAATAGCAGCATCTATTTTGCTTATGGTTGAAGGAAAACCCAGGGTGTGAATTCCTTTTGGATAACCTGCTTGTGCCTCATTTCCTCTAATAGCCCAGAACTGTTTTCCTGTTAAAAAATAATTCAGTCATAATGAATTTATAACAGTTAAGTCTTTGGGTTTTAGAAATACTTTTTAGTACTTCTGGTTTTTATGGTAAAAAGGAAGCAGAATCTGCATTTATCATTTGTAATAAAAATAAAATAATATATTTCTTAGTTATTGCTTCATTACTTAGAGTAGTAAAGTTGCCAAAGTTTGTCATAGTAAACAAAATTAAAGAGATATTCAGTTTTCCTGTAAGAGGGTTTATTTTGACAACTTAAAGAAATGATAGTACTTACCTTTAAAAATGAAAACAGTATCCCTGCTGGTCACTTCATATGCAGCGTCAATGCCCGAAGGGAGGGATGGCCAAAATGTAGAGATGGAATGAAATTCAGGTTCAGGTACACTCAGTTGTATGCGCCAAAAATGCCTGCAATATGTGTACAAAGAAATATAACCTGAAATATAGTCTTCCACCTTTAGCATCTTTTCCTCATTGCCCTGCCTCACCATCTTCCCCCATTCCTCTTCCTCTAGGCACCAGGGCAGACAGAAATCAGGTATATCACAGAGGGGGATATTTTTTTTCTTCACCTGACTGCACCTGACCTCCTCCTATAGGATTCCAGAGTAATGTCTCCCGTGAAAGGGAAGTTAGCCTAGAGTGCAAATTTATTATCCCAGTTATCCTACAGTGCAAATTAATTAGCCAAATATCTATAAATCATGCAAAACAGTGTGCATGTTATACCATTATCTACATTTTTAAACAGTCAGTTGTGTGTGTGTGCATGTATGTGTGTGTATGAACTGTGTAGTATATCCTTACTTATGCATGAACTATTCTGGAAGTATATAGAAGAGTCCCTGACTATAGATAATATGAGGAGAACTAAGGAGCCAAGATTCAGTAAGGTGTGGGACACTTGCTTTGAACTTCTCATTTTTGTAGTTTAAATATTCTGCTTTTGCATGTTCATCCAGCAGTGAATTATTGATTAAATACAAAGCTTATCCTGCTGTCATTTGTAAAGGAGGTAAAGATAAATTCTGATTCTGAAGTTCTACTTGCGCCTTTTGTAAGGCCACCATGATGGTGACTTAAAACATTCGGGAACAATAATTAGAGGACAAGTTTCAAATCTTTCCAAGTCATTGAAAATGAACTTGATAATTTTAGGAAAAGGTGGGAAGTGGAGCACTGGTTCTAAAGGATTTCAAGTTCATCTACTACATTGCTGGTGGGAGTGCAAACTGGTCCAACCACTATGGAAAGCTGTCTGGAGGTTCCTCAGTCTACTAAAAATGGAGCTACCATATGACTCAGCAATTCCACTTCTAGGGATCTACCCAAAGGACACAAAAATATTGATTCAAAAGAACACCTGTACACCTATGTTTATTGCAGCACTATTTACAATAGGTAAAACCTAGAAACAATTCAAATGCCCAAAAATTAATGGCTGGATCAAGAAGATGTGGTACATATTCACAATGGAATATTATTCAGCAATCAAAAAAGATAAACTCATACTATTTGCAGCAACGTGGATGGAGCTAGAAGGAATCATGCTTAGTGAAAAAGCCAGAAGGAAAAAGAAAAATATAGGATGGTTTCACTTATAGCAGGAATATAGGGGAACCAAATAAGACATCAGTGTAAAAAAATAATAACAGTACAAAGCAAAAACAGACAATTATAAATCAGAGACATCCTGCAGGGGAGGAGCAGGGAGAGGGATCAGAGGGAGGGAGGGAGGAGCACAGGGGACTGTGGTGATGGTGCACGGGTGCATTGGGAAGGAAATTCTATGGGGACTATAACTGGGGGGTGGGAGTGGGGAGCAAATATTGTTTAAAAATGAACAATGATATAAAAAATTAAGTATTAAATGAGAGGTGGGAAAAGAAATCAATTTAGCACAATAATAAGAAAAGCTAATGGTGGTCAGGACTGTATTGCAGCAGCCTAATTAAAATGATTTGTAACTACCAAAAAAAAGAAAGGATTTCAAGTTCAAAGGAAACATTTTTGTTTTGTTTACAAATATCAAGTTTTCTGTTAATTTCCCTTTCTAGGCATTGCACATCAAAAGAATAAATAGGAAATTATAATTTTCCAGTATAACCTGTCTTTGAAGAATAGGATCTCTCCCCTCAGTGTGCTGATGGCATCGAAGGACCAAGCAGGGTCACACATGGCTGGAGTCCTAGGTCCTGGAGGCACAGATTCTGTGGGCACCACAGGGTCAGCAGGTTTAGCAGGGGGAGGCCCTAAAGGGAACAGATGCAGTGATGCCAACATTAGGAGAAATGTGATGCTCTTCTCAGTTTATGTGGTTTTCAAACATTCTGTGAATGCTTTGAATTGCATCAAAAATGCTCTGTGCAGCATTTTAAAGCTTTCCTGAAAACTGCAAGTACAAAGCTACCATGTCTGATTTTTCCCGGATCACTCACCATACAGAGACTGGATGCCCTTCACATCATCCTGAGACAGGTGGAACTGATTCAGGTCTGTGAAAGCGTTGTAGAGTGGGTACATCAAAGCTTCTGGGTTGGCTGAGTGATAGAGACCCAGGGAATGGCCAAGCTCATGAGCAGCAACGAGGAATAAATTGGTACCTATTTAAGAAATCATAGATAATAGTAACTCATTTCTTAAAAACAGCTGCATACATATCACGCAGTTCAGTTGTGTATTATATTGATTCCTAGAAGCACCCAGGATTTATTTTGTCTTGCTTTTTGGTTGATCAGTGAATTGACTAATTACACACTTAACAGAAAACCAAGTGTTTTTCAAGGCTCATAATTGAAATGAGTCTTTGAGACAGTGTCCAATCATATCCAACTACTCCCCTCTACAGCACCAAGAGCCTATTATCTATGTGAGAACCAGGTTCCTTGTACTCATAAACCATGTTGTTGACACATCAATAAATATTTTTCTTCATTTGTCAATAAAAAGCTAAACACTGTTTCAGTGTATTTAACACTTATCAGTTAGTCTCAGTTCAATGAATCACAGTTTATTCAACTCAATTCTGAAATCCTCTGACAATCAGACGCCTGTTAAACCTCCCACCCTTCCACCTCTAGGTTCTTGCCAACCTAATTCTTCAGCCTCACTGTCAACAAATACTTATTGGGTCCAAAATTATCAACAATGATAGATGTCAGGATTTGTAAGATTGAATTGAAACATAAGATGCCCAGAAGTTGTCACAAAAGATGTTTAGGCTGCACAAACATTAGCCATATTCAGAATATTTTTTCATATTTAAAAAAAAAAAAACAACCCAGAATGCTGAAACTGGAAGGCAGTGGGTGATTTAATATAGCAAGTAAGAGTTAATTCCGTGAGTCTTTTTTGTGTAGCTAGTGATCCTAGTAGAATTTTCACTTGAGACTTTGTAGGAAGGTTCTTTCGCAGGCAAAAACTGTTAGTTCAGTTAAACCAAGAGGTTTACCTAGAGCAATCCTTATATTTGTACTTTCTGTAGGGAGTCTGTTTGCATTTTGATTATAAATTCTAATTAAAATTCAGAAGCAGTGTTGTTTCAGTTTTTTGAAATTTTGGAAGCCATTCCTCAAAGTATCCAGTTATGAGTTTAGAAACATTGTTCTACCGAAAGTGTTTGTACATTGTATTTGGGGGTTAATCCTTTCCTTCAGAGAAAGTTCATAAACACTCTTCTTAACCTAAAGAGAGTAAAATGTTGGTGTAGCCAGAAAAACCTAAATAGGAGCCTCAGTTACTAGAATTTAATTCTTATTTTTGTTTTGAAGAGTAAAGAAGTAATTGGGGACAACTTCCCCTAATTGGATATAAGCAGTATTTAGGACACACATTAGTGTAGGTTCAGCTTAATATGCTAACCCTTGGATATCTGCAAAGAAATTGCTCTTAATGATAATCCTAAGAGCACACTGGAACCATTGTCATGAGAGAAATACTCAGTGATGACTCTAGTTGTGCTTACCAAGACAGATAATAAACTTTTTAGACTCCTGAAAATTTTTCAATAATGATAAAAACAGATATATATTCTACTGATCTTTGACCCATTGGGAAATCCAGAACGCCAATTTTCTTAAATAGTCTTAGTTTTTAAGAATTTCACAAATATAAGCAAAATCAGCCCAAGTCATTCTGAGTGTCTAACTGACCTGCTGTATCCTCTGTCCATTGTTCATCGTCATCAAAGTGAGCATCTCCCAAAAGTCCCAGTCCAGGTGCAAAGGCATGAGCCAAAACTTGTCCAGGCCCATCAAAAGGGATGAAGTCTCCATGTTCTGATAGAGAAAATGTTTATAGTGCAGAGACAGGTGTCAGGATCCCTTTAGAATCTTTTTCAGTAAAACAACACCCAATAACTGGATGCATTTTTATGGTTTTTGTTTTTACCTCTAACTGCAAAAGTGATCATGATATCAGCCTCTCCTTCATAAATCCTGGTGAATGTAAGTGGAGTCACCTCCTCCCAGACTCTCAGAGCTTTCTCAATGGCAGAATCAATAGCATCTCTTGACAAATCCGGTGTATAATTCACTATCCTGCATGGAGAAAATTGAAGATGATACTATTTTCTTCCTGTGATAGTAATGTATAAAATCTCAATGTATGTGAAAACCTCTTTGGACCCAGTACCTGTAAGTGAGGTCTGTTTTCCTCCACTTGGGGGAGCCAGGAAAGGTGCTGAAGTGGCCAACATCAGGGACTCCACATCTGGGCTTGTGCATCATCTCCAGTGTGTCAGAGTCCAGCTGCCCTGTCACCTTCAACCCCAGGAACCTCTGCATTTCTTGGATTTTTCTCACAACTGGACTACTGTCCTTTCTTTTAAAAAACTTTTCCACATCTTTTGCAAGGTTGTAGTAGTTTTCTAGGTATCTCTAATGGAATAATAATAAGTGTAGTTTTTAGATCATTGTTGTGATTTTTATCCACTTACAGTAAATTTGTACAGTTGCCTGCTGCCTCTATTTGAAGTATTTCTCTAGTTTGCTGAAATAAAAATAGATGTTATATTTTAATTCTTCAATTATAGTTGCCTTCTCACCATAGTGTACCTTTGTAACTAAATAATGTCTGCAGTTTACTACTAAAGTAATGAAAATGAAGTGGAAATTGAGATAAATAACCAGTGAATTTTAAGGAGAAAAGCAAAACAGACAAACATCTGTAGGAATAACTGTATTTATAGTACATTGATTCAACTTCATCACATGTCCATTTTATGTTTCTTGCTGAGACCTGGCTTAAGAAAAAAAAATATATATATATGCACATCCTTGCATCTAAACATGACCTTAGCAATTTAAATATCTAGCTAAAATAACATTGAACTAAAGTACCCCAAATAGTTCTATCCAAACTGGACATGGTCCATCCACTATTATCTATGTACTTTTATCTATGTGCCTCCACTGTGCTGTTGTGTGATCTGAGGCAAAGGCACTGCCTTCATTTCTTCTTGTATGAAAGGCAGTGTCTGAACAGCATGATAATGAGACTCTACACAACCCATCATTGAACTATCCCTACAAGGTAAGCTCAAACCATTCTGAGGGATTTATAATGGAAAACAGAGTTGGTTTCCCACTTGCCTCTGTCAAGGAGTGTGAGGGCCACCTCCTTAGTTACCTGAACAAAGCCCATGGTGCTGTCCTGGTCCCTTGCACCTCCAGCCAGTGGGTAGGCTGAGCACATCGCTGTACACAGCACTAGCAGAATTGGAAGAGTCTTCATTTCCACTGATATTACTCAGCTCTATGTTGTCTTGATGCCTTGCTCTCTGCCTGTCTCCTTCTAGGTCCACCCTCTAAACGCAGCTTTTATAGGGTGACAATGTTGATTTGCTTCACACACACCCCCACCCCCCCCCCCCCCCGCCCCAGCTTGACTCATGATTGCTTTCATCTGAATGGCAGGACCATGTCCAAAAATTCCAGCTCCAAAGTAGGACGATATAACCTACTTTACTAATTTCTCTCAACTGTCCCAATTTTGCAAGTCAGAACAGTGATTAAGCGCCAGGAAATGCTTCCTGTCCTGCTAAGGAGAAAACTGGAGTTTTTTTTCTTTTTTCCTCTGGAAAAATTAAGTTACTGGAATTTACTGGACAGTTTATGTTTGTGTGTTTAAGAAAAGTGGACTGACTTGGTAAAAAATCAGGATCATGTAGAACTTTTGCATGCAGTTTTGTTTTTTATTTTTTTTAAAGATTCATTTTTTATTTATGCAAACAAGAACTGGGGTGCAGGCCAGAAGTGTGGGGCGTGAGAGGATTCACCAGAGACTGTGGGGAACAGAACAGGCAGATTGACTGAAATACACTGCTGAGGGGAGCAGCGGGTAAATCAGGAGAGATCTGCTGTGCCATGTGGGTAGCTCCCTGGCCAGCAATCGAACTCCTGCTGCAGTGGCTACAGATAGCTTCATAGGTTGCGTCTTAACCCCTTGTGCCACCAGGGAGGCCCTGCATGCAGTTTTGTTTTAAGAACATATTTTAAAATCACCTGTGATAATATGTAAGTAAGTGAAAATCTGTACCTGTGTAACTACAGTGTTTACTAATTGATTCTATAAAAACAGATGAAATAATAAGTAGAATAAAATTGGAAGGAAGGGTTCAATTTTTGGACTCTGATTTTAAAAAACCAATTTTTGCTTTCTGGTTAGATTTGTTAGGCTTTAAGGAGGAAAAGCTGGCAGGCAGTTTCAAATAAAGATTGTCTATGAAGAAGAAAAGTGTAGCCATTCTTTTTTGTTGATCTTAATCAACAAAAGTATAGTGTAGTCAAATTTTTAATGGGTGATAGATGTATACTAACTGTGCCATAAATACTGGTAGGATAGAACTGAATTACATTGCTCACTGAACTGAAATTCTACTCTGTCTTTATCTTCTATACTTTTATTAGCCTTTCTCTATCTCTTCCTCCTCCCAAAATTTAAATTAGTATAAACTTTCAAGTATGAAGTGGAAAAAATTCCTCCTAAATACCCTATCCTATTTATCTTATCTTTTCCCTTTTCTCCCTTCCTTTCCTCTCTCTTCCTGTCCCCCCACCCCCACTTTAATTTGTTGCTCACATCAATTGTGTATAATAAGTGCTTATGGGAAAAACCCTAAACATTCCCAGAAGAAGAAACTTTATTAAATTTTTTACAGTCCTCTCCTCACCTTTCCATCTCCACCAACCTTTCCCCACCAACCTCACCTCCCTTACCCTTACAAAAATAAAGAAATAAAAAAGAATTAAAGAAAAATGATAGTGAAAGGCACACACATAGGAGGCAGCACAACTTGAACTTAATAAAAGTTCACTGAGCGCACAGCATTTTTATTCATCACCATGCTTTGTTGGGTTGCTTATTTGTTTACTAGAGAGCAAAACATTTTGGGACAATTCAGTAAAATGATGAATAAAATGCTGTGTACCGAGGGAGCATTTAGTAAGGGTAAGTTTTGCTCCCTCCCATTTGCAGCCTTCTTGCATTTCCTTATTTTTTATTTCCTTATTGTTCATTTGTTTCTTAATAAAATTGGCAAGTTCCACCCAATGTCTATAAAAGATGTAATGGGATTTCTAGTGGTCCTACATCCCTGTACCTGAGGGTGTCTGGGTCCTCAGACCACTTGGCGGAGGAAATTTGAGATCCGTGTTTAATCTTGACTTTGCCAAGAGGCATGTCAATACTCATGTTCTACATTTCTTTGGAGAAACACATATGTGTCTTAATTGAAACAGGGGGTAATCTATTCACTGATAGCTCAGGGGATGGTGTGGAAGCAGGGTCTGTGGCAGATATGATTCCAGCAAGGAACGAGAGTCAGGCAGAAAAGTCTTGATCAGATGCAAAGGAGCTGTGGCAGCCATGGACGTCAGTTTCTTCTGGGTTAAGGTTTTTGCTTTGTGAATGTTCTCTGGTGTCCTAACATATAAGACATATTTTTTGTTTAGAGGAAAGTCTGACAGACGTCATGTTTATTTTCCCTACTGTTCAAATGAGATTGGAAACATGAGTCGTTGCCCATGAAATAAACACAGAAGTCTGCCTCTGTGTTTGTCATCTCTTGAAACAAAGATCAAGTGACTTCTCTGAGCCTCCGGAAGATCTTCCCTTCTAAAAAGAGTTCATTATTTACTTTTTATGGCATCTTGGACCTGCCTCTGTTGCTGATTCCCCCCAAACTATAGTATAAATTGCTTACCTGTCACCCCCATATTACTGTAAATCTCTATAGAATAGGATCTGTGTCTCATTTATTTCGTACTTCTCATATTAACATATAGCAATACCCAAAGAATTGCTTAGAGAATTTATTAATATGTAGATTATTAAAGTCAAACATGAGAAAAAAATTTACAAGTCATACAGATGTCTTTTATTTCCCAAATCTTTCATGTTATATTTACCAAATACACCAGTAATTGATTTTTTCAAGGTTTTCTATATAATAGTCAAAGAGTCAAGCTATCATCTTAACTCTTTTTAATAATAAGAGAAAAATATGAAGGACTTATATACTCAAAATTCTCATTTCTGTGTTTGTCTAGTATCCAAACTAAAATTGCAGAATCAAGGAGTTTTCTGGCAATGAATGAGATAGTGAATTTTTGTTTTGTAGATTAAATTTTAGAAAGCTATGCATTTAATGACATGAAATATATATAAAGCATCTGAGTGAAAGAAGAAATGAGAGAAGGAAGGGAAAGAGAAGGAAAGAAAGGGAGGGAAGGAGAAAGGGAAAAGAAGGGAGAAATAAGAGGAAGTGAGAGTAAGTGCATGGAATGTAGAGGAGTTATGAACACTAGGGAAAAATGAAGTCTTTGTCTAGAAGTGAAAGTGTTCCACAAAATCATTTGTTAATGGCTACATATAGAAACTATAGTATAAATGATATGAAATTAAATAGTTTATTATTAAATTAAATATAAAAACAGATAAGGCCTGATTTTATAACTCTCACCTCTAAGGATTAGAGGCTTGGAACTAAACTTACATTCAACCTGATCAAAACTTGGACTGATAAGCTGACAGTGAGTCCAAGTCGTATTCTATCTGATAACTTATACATTGTCATCCTGTTTATGGTGCCTTCTGTGAGTAATCAGACAAGACAATGATGGTCCTTACTACCTTCAGCTGATATGTTCCTTCAGTTACATTCATTTCTCAAGTGTCTGAGTCTTAAATGCTTCAGAATATGCAAATAAAGGCATAGATTTGGAGATAATAGTTAAAAAGAGAAATCTGGAGAGCTACTTGAAACTAGGAAAGAAGAAAGATGAAAGGAATGTTGGTTGTAATTAATTATATTGGGAATCAAGAAAGAAGTTGTGCAGGAATTATGAGAGGGAAAGGGGTTTAGTTTGGAAAAAGCCCCCAGGTAAAGCCTCAGATACGTGTGCATGGAAGAAAATCCAGGAGCAGAATAAACAGCTATGCAGAATCAAGAGTGTTTAGAATGTGTGTGGGAAATGATAACAAGCTAATTTTTTATTGAAGTGAAAAGTGGGTGAAGAGAGTACTGAAAAATGAAAAAGTTGTAGGAATATGGTTGGAGGCCAATGGTAGATAGTTTTTTTCTGTGGATGATGGGATGCCATGTTCCTACAAACTATTTAAAATAAAATTTTACATTTTTCAATAAAGCTTTACATTTTTATTATAGAAATTTAGAATGTAGAAAAAAATGAAGAAGAAAATGAATCCTTTACAATCTTACCACAAGTAGAAAAACATTAACACTTCACTGTATTTCCATCTAGTTTTTTAATACCTGTATGGTCCTTTGTACATCATACTGACCAAGGGAAACTAATAAAATGTCATCTATTTTTTCCAAAATTCTGAATCTTACAAGCCAGATAGAAGTATGAATTAGGGGATATGTTCCCTCTAAACTGTGGGATAAAACATGTTGCTTAACGGACTTTTTCCCCTCTTTTTTTTCATAGTGGACAACTGATCATCTATGTTAATTTTTATGCCTATTTGCCACACAAACTTTGCAACTTTTTAGTTGAAAGATGAACCGGAAGAAAAAAAGGAATAAGGACAGATAAGATCTGCACGTGGTTGGCTCCATCTTTCTTCACTTGTAAAAGCATCATGACTCAAATCACTCAGCACAAGTGGTAAAAATGTTGAAACCCATCATTCAAATTCCTTTGCCCTGACAGTGGCCTTTATGGGACTCCAGGCTACTCTGATTTTATGGAAAGAAGGAAAACATTTTGTAATATTCTTGGCAAGTATTCCGGCTGTGCAAACCCAGTGACATCAATTAAGGTTCTTAGTGATACTCCAGCAGGTAGCATGTTCCTTCCTTTGGATTGAAAGTTGAAACATACTGTTTGAGAAACACTTATTCTCAGATGAAGATTAGAGTAGGAGCAGAAGGGGAGCACATGTGAGGCATAACTTGGACCAAAAATAACCCCAGACAAGCCTCCTGCCTATTTGAAAACTGGCTTTGTCAAGGAGAGTAGAGGTAGCTCCATTGTTGACTTTGGCAATTGTATATCATAAGTAATTTTTTTCCAAAACTGATTCAGTAGGGGGAGGTACTTATTTTAGCTTGTCTGAGCATCTCTTTTGTCAGCCTTTCCTGTTGGGGAGGGCTTGGATGGGTATGAAAGTGGAGGGTCACAATTTTTCCCTCGCTTCCAAAATCACCATTGAGTAGAGATATCGTTTCAATGTTTTCTAGTTGATAGAGAAATAAATGTTCTGGTTTCTGTGAGGTGCAAAATATCTTTCTAATTATTTCAGGTGACCAGTTTCCAAAGTTTCCTAAGATACAAATAGGCCTCCAAATCTTTTTTTTTCCCCAGTACGACTTCAATATCCCTTTAAACAGTGGGAAAATTCACTCAAAAATAGCAACTTCATTTCCAGTGTTGTATCTTTTTTCTTTTTCATTTTCTGTTTTGTAGTGCAAGTTTGGGAAAGACTGTTTCCATGGTTACTAGCCAATGTCTCCTTTTAAAAAAAGTTATACATAATGAAATTATGTATAACATATGCTACATATATATGCATGTATAGTATGTGTGTGTGTAATTTTCAAATTTCGATCTACTTGGAGTGCAAATTGAAACACAGTTTATTTATCTGTTCACCTATGGAAGGTATTTTAATTGCTCACAAGTTTTTGACAAAAAGGAATAAAGTTGCTCTAAACATTCATGTGCATCTTTTTGTGTAGAGATGTTTTCAATTCCTTTGGGTAAGTATCATAGAGTATGGTTGCTAGGTCTTTTGGTAAGAGTATGCTTTAGGAAATTATCTTCCAAAGCGATTGTGACTTTTTTTGCATTTCCATCCAGAAGTGAATGAGAGCTCAGGTTCCACATTCTCGCCAGTATTCTGTAGTGTTCTGGACTTTGGCTATCCTAATAGATGTGCAGTGGTACCTAATTCTTATTTTTAACTTGAATTTACCTGATGAGATGTGACAAGAGAGCATCTTTTATAGGTACTTACTTGCCATCTATGTATCTTCTTTGGTGAGGTGTTTGTTAAGATCTTGGCTTATTTTTTTTAATTGGGATATTTGTTTTCTTATTGTTGAGTTTTAAGAGCTCTTTGTATATTCTGGGTAACAATCCTTTATCAGATGTGTTTTTTGCAAATAATTTCCTGAAGCTTGTGATATGTCTTACTCTCTTGCCATTGTCTCTCATGGGGCAGGTAACAGGTTTTGACTTAATGAAATCTAGCTTATCATTTCTGTCTTTTGTGAAGTGTGAAGAAAACAATGCTGAATGGCTTATAGTCATCCAAATCAGCTGTAAAGGGAGGCTAGAGGACTGTAGATCTAAGTAAAAAGAATTGATAGAGTAAAAAGAGTTACAGATAGAAAAAGACAGATGGGATACAAAAGTTGTGGTGTGGCGTGGAGTTTTATCAATTGGATAGGACTGAAACAGTTACTTTACAGTTAGAACTGAGTTTCTTTCCTGGCTGGGCATATATTTGCCTGGTATGGAAATACATGAAGACCAGAGCTTGCTGTAGCTAAAGAGTCAACTACCATCCCTGTTTTGATGAGACTCACCAGGAGGCAGAGGAGTGGGAAACTTTAAACTAGAAATAAGGGAAGGATATCCTTATTGTGCTGTTAACATGGGAAAACTGCAGGTGGGTTATCTAGAAACAAGGCATCCTATGCTACTGTCTGGAGGTGTATATTAGTTTTTTTTTTTTTTTAACTGGTCCTGATTTTGACCTACATTACTGGTTAAAGGTCCATGTTAGGTGTTTTTTTTTTTTGTTTTGTTTTGTTTTTTTCTGATTGGTACTGGTCTGATCAAAACAAGGACAAACATTGGAGATTCTTAGTTACTAATCAAGCTCTGACCATTTTGGGCTCACTATCACAGAAATTATTGCTTAGCTTCCTTAATAGTCACTAGAATGAACTGGAAGGGATCAATTCTCAGTGAAATAAGACAGAAAAAAAAAAGAAAAATACTGGATGGTCTCACTCATAGCAGGAATTTAGAAAATCTAAATAAGGGATCAGGAAAAAGTCTAATTATAATAAAGTAAAGATTAAAATCAACAGGCAACTATAAACCAGAGACACACTACAGG
Organism: Talpa occidentalis; assembly: GCF_014898055.3. Lineage (NCBI taxonomy): Eukaryota > Metazoa > Chordata > Mammalia > Eulipotyphla > Talpidae > Talpa > Talpa occidentalis. The sequence goes on along the minus strand of NW_023601212.1, from coordinate 37,272,100 downwards.
GGGCGAGAAGAGAGTAGGCTCAAAACAAGGGGGGGTGGGAATTTTACAGGGACTATAACTAAGATGAAAATGCATACATTGTACAAAAATGAAAAACGATGTAAAAATATATAAAATAAAAAAAAATGTCACTTTCTCAAAAAAAAAAAAAATCTAGCTTCCTACAAGTCTGGCTTGTAACTGGCTGGCTGGCTGGCTTCCTGGTTATTTTTGAAAATAAGGGGATTGGTGACCTGAGTAGGATGAACTCTTATCTATGGTTTAGTCATTGTCCTTATATATTTATTCTCTCACTGGAAAAATTGCCTGTGTCCTTTTTAAATCTCTGTAGTAGATGAAAGTTTGGGATATTAGCCCTTGGCTGAATGACCTCTTCTTTTGCTATTCACATTATTCTTTGCTTAAATTCCGGAGTTTAGGTTTCTGGAGTTGGGTTTCTTCACATTTTTCTCACAAACTCATCACCAGTAATGCTTATTTCCCTCACAAATCTGTGGTAATGGTCCTAAGCTCAGGCCCGCACTGAGACCGCTCTTCTTTTTTTGGGTCATGATTTGTTACTATGGACCCATCTTTTGTGCTGTGTTGTAGTAATATTTAAAATTAAGGTTGGATGTATACCAAGACAGAAGTAATTCACACAGTCCCAGCAGAAATGGGTTGTATGCAGTTTGCTTTCCATTAAAACTGTATTGTCAGAAGAATGGAATCGGGGCCTGAACTTTTGTTATTTTTACATATTAATTAGGTAAGTCATGCCTCTCAGTTTTCTAAAAGTGTATAATATGGTCAAACAAAAATATATTCAGAACTGTCCATTAGGAAAGGAGAAAGCCATTACACATTGATCCTGTACTATGTACCCAGCATGTAACATATGAGGACTAATTTTTATACCCACTGTGCAAGGTTAAGATCAGTAACTCCATTTCACAAATGAAAAAAATGGACGCTCAGAAAACTTATAACATTTGTTCAGTTCCACAAACTCAGTGAAGTTGCACAGGTGGTGCAAATATTGTCCAAGCATAGGGAGAAAGAGTCACCAGATGGATTCCCTACGTCTCAACTATTTATGACACCGCATTCCATACCTCCTTCCCTCCAGGATGCTGGTCATCTGCTGTAGGTTCTATCAGGGTTGCATATAGTCTGGACAATGCTTCCTTGACTTCAGACCAAGAATTCAGGTCACTTTAGGAGGCCAAAACAGATGATTACCTTTTACTTTCCCCACTTGCCATGTTTCTATTCACCCCTTGGTTTTATTTAGGAGTGGACCAGAGTTAATTTCAAACTATACAACCCATTTTTCAGGAAAACATTCTTTTTGTTGTTGGTTTTATTTCATTCACTTTTTTGAAGTAACATTGATTTACAACACTGTATTTTTTAAGAGTATAGGTTAGGGAGGGAGGGGAAGGGAGAGGAAAGACTAGAGTCAAAATAAGTGGGGGTGCATTTGTATGGGGAATATAACCACAATGAAAATGCATACATTGTGCAAAGATGAAAAATGATGTTAGAATTATATAAAATAAAATCTTAAAAAAAAGAGTATAGGTTCATGCTTCCTTAAATGTACGTTACCAGCCAACAAATTGCCAATGACCCTCCACTATAGTCCATCAGTCTCTCTTTACCCTTGCTCACACCCCTCACTTCCCAGTGTTTGTTTTGGTTTTGTTTGTTCATTTGCTTTGTTCTTCATTATGCTTACAAAATTCTAATTTAAATTACCAAACCAGTGCCATTCTCTGTACTAGTGCTCCTATATATTATTCTTATTGACATAATAGAAATGAAGAAATAAATATCTAGCTTCAGATAATACAGATTGCATTGGAAAACTCAAGGACTTGAAGGAAGGTAGCTGAATTACAATTCTATACTTCTCTATTGAAATTTATTTTTTTTCAGTAAATCATTTTTTTTTTAAGATTTATTTATTTATTTATACAAGCACTGGGTACAGTCAGAAGCGCGAGAGGGTGAGAGAATTCACCAGAGCCAGAGCGGAGAGCAGAGCAGGCAGAAGGACCAAAGCACACTGCTGAGGGGAGCAGCGGGCGGCAGGAGAGGTTTGCGTGCCATGTGGGACCCTCCTCCGGTGGCCGGGGAGCAGCCGGGGATCGAACCAGCACCACAGAGGCTGCGGACAGCTTCGCAAGCCAGCGCTCAACCGCTGTGCCACCGGGGAGGCCCATTCAGTAAATCATTCTTAAAAGCCAAAAACTTTCTTTCAAATTTTTCTTTACACAAGATGTTAGGAAATCAGCACAACAGAATAAAATTACAGTATTGTAATTATATAATTTCCTTATAATTGCTTTTATTGTCATTTCATAAAGCTCTAGAAAGATTTTGTTTTTACTCCAAAAAGATGAAAACAATACCCTTGCTGAAACATTTAATGGTTGTAGAACTATTTTATTTGTAGCTAAGCCAGAGAAATAATTATACAATATTTCAAGTTGACATTAGAAATCAAAATATTCTCTTGACCTTTGAAGGTGTCTATAAGTAAAAATTGACAATAAGTTTTTAAAATTTGAAAAATCTTATGTTTTATAGAATCATTTATTTTTATAATCAGTTACCTATGACCTGAAGCATTATTTTATGATACATACCACTATGTAAAAGTACATTGGGCACATATCAAGTCAGCAATACATACTTATTAAGCCAAAGTAAATTGGCAAAACACCATTCATTAAATCGCTAACAACCAAGCTCACGTATTTTGGTGACACGATTATGTAGGACGTCGTATTCAAGTTGGTTAGATCCTTGAAAGAAATAGTACTGTCCTAAAAATGAAAACAAATTGAACAGTTTAATTCTACACTTGTGTTTCTTTTTAAAAAATGACAGAGATCTGTATTTTTATAGATTATCTAGACTAAACAAGGTCTGATTTGAGAATGTAAGTATTTAGTCCTTTTGGCTGGGTGTCTTCCCCCTGACTACTACTAGTTATTTCACCATTAAATATCATCCTTACTTTACTTGAGAAGGTTGTTTGGTCTTAAGTGATTTAAGCTGACTATTAAGATGCAAATGTTTTGGAATGGCACACTCAAGTAGAGAACTCAGAGTAGGGAGAGGAGATTGGGCCCAGGTAGGGATACAAACTTCACTGGGGGAGATAAAAAGACAAAAGGGCTGGAAATAAGATATCTGGACCTACTCAATAATTATACATAGGCTGAGCTTGCTTAAAGACAAACACAAACTCCTACACACTCAAGCTTCTCTCTCTGCTCCCACCACTCTCATATCCCCACCAGCTCTATTCCGTGGGAGCCCATAAAATATGAAGGGGGCTGAAAGGAAGGCAAAGAATGTGAGATATAAAATGGTAGAACAGATTCCAGTTTGCCTGAATCCTGGCTGCCATAAACTCACTCACATGCACATATTGATATAATTGGAGATTCCAACATACAGACCCATGGAAATGGCCTTTGGGTCTACCAGACCACCAGCATAGATGCCACATGGCTCATTCTTCTCACCTTTCTGAGGCACACATGCTGTGTTTTCCCTTCTGTGGCCATATGGAGAAATGAAGAGTCCTTTTCTTTCATAATTTAGAACCCTAATCTTTGGTCTTGGCTATGTTATAATTAGTTCAGTGTTTGAAGAAGGGAGTTGCAGTATATTCACAGTTTCCTAATCTACTTACTGTTATAGTAGTAGACTGCATCAATTTTAGGCCCAATGCCTAGGAAGTTCCTGGTAATCAATTTGGGATAACTAGGGTCCATGATTTGTCTTGTCTCATCATACCTGAGCAAAGAAACAACCAGCAGGAATTCAGTCAGAAAATGATTTTCATAACATAAAGGTTGACATTTCTTGACATGAACCATAACCTTATACCTTCCTTAAAGGCTCTTCTTGAAAGTATTCAAATGCACTGATAGACAAACCAAGAACCTAGATTTACTCCATGTTGCTATAGGACTCAAACACTAGACTTCCTGACTTCTATTCAAGCACTTTCCCCACTTCTCAAGATGCTTCCACCACTGCCCAGACCTGCTTTATAGAACCTAACTTGCTGTTAGTGAAGATTTTGCAGGATCTGCTCTTGCTTAGGGAATGGTTTCCTCATTTTTTTCTCATTAGGCCCAATGGTTATGGAAAGAAACTTTAAAAAAATCGTTATCTTCTTCAATCTGACTGTAAATTCTAGGTCTCCTACATCTATAACACTACCTTCTAATGTGTTTCTACTGTAATTAATATGTAACATTTTATTTAAAGTGTTCCTTAAAAAAAACACTTTATGTGTTATCTCATATAAAAAACAAAAAGTATACAGAAAAGAACTAAGTTGGTGATAAATATTCCAGTCCTATATTCTCTGGATCAAATGATCCAGGAAGGTCATGGAGCTTTAAAAATTTGCATGAAACACTATCTTCTGGAAAATCCCATTCCCTTCCATTTTTATAAGTCTTCAGGGTGAAATAAAATTACCAACCATTAAAACTCACCTCCAATATTGGTTATCTACAAAGAAGTACGTCTTATTGAAAAGTGGGTTAAAAACAGCAGCATCAATTTTTTGTACAAAGTCAGGGAAGCCCAAAGAATGTATGCTCTTAGGATAGTTTGACTGTGGTATTAAATTTCTGATCAACCAGTACTTATCATCTGTGAGGACAAAGAAAAAAGGGTACATTGAAATCCCACAGAAAGAAGGCCTTTCCTGGTGGTGCAGGCAGTTGAGCACAGTGCTGTGAAGCTGTCCGCAGCCTCTGCAGCGCTGGTTCGATCTTGGCCAGCCAGCGAGGGTCCCACAAGGCGCAGCAGACCTCTCCTGTCTCACCCTCTGCTCCCCTCAGCAGTGTATTTCATCAGTCTGCCTGTTCTGCTCCCCACTCTGTTTCTAGTGAATCCACTCACCCTCCCATGCATCCAGCCTATACCCCAGTTCTTGTATAAGTAAATAAATAAATCTTTAAAAAAAAAAAACAACTCACAGAAAGAGTCGTAGAGAGATACTGACTTCAGACAACTCCATTCTTTCCCATGTTTCCAAAATGTAACTGTTTCTTATTTTTAAACAAGGTCCATCCTCTATGGTTCTGTATGTTTTTTTTTTTTTTTAAAGTATTACCATCTTATATTTACAGACTTTCCCCTAAAGTTTATATGTTACCTAGGATTTTATACTATACTTCAGAGCTACCATTAATAAAATAGGGAGTGGTTAGTGGCCCATATTTAGAAAAGAAATAATATTTCCTTACTTTGTTCTCTTTCTTGAGGTAAACTTAATAGCAAAACTAATAATTGGAATTACCTTTAAAAAGAAAAACTTCATTTTTGTTTCCAATTTCATAAGCAGCTTGAATGCCTGATGGTAAAGTTGGCCATAAAGAAGAAATTAACCTAGCATTGCTCTTTGGACTCTCAGGAAGCTTCCACCAGAAGAACCTGACATGAAAAACATAAAAAAAAAAAATTTTTAAATCATCGAATACTCAGGAACCATGAAACATGCATGGAAAGAACCTGTGAAATGACTAATGTTTCTTTACATCATCTTCACTTCCTGTTCCCTGGATGTCTGTGTAGAACTATCCCGAAAGGAAAGGATTCTGTTTGAGTCCCTGATACTAACAATGATTTTAATAGGCAAATGGCATGTGGAAATCATCAGAACTTGGGCTTAAGAGATTTAGGTTCTAGTTAAGTCCCACAGTCCATTTGCCAATTTTGTAATCTTAAAGAAGTCACTTACCCTCAACTATCTCAGTTTTATAATCTCAAAAATAGAGAATATTTGCCTACCTACTATATAGTAATGTTCTCAAATATTTGCTTCAATCTGTATTCAAAAACAGAAACTGGGCCTCCCTGGTGGCCTAGGGGTTAAATCTTAGCACTTTCACCACTACAGCCTGAGTTTGATCAGCAGACCTCTTCTGTCTCACCTGCTGCTCCCCTTAGCAGTGTATTTTAGTAGATCCACCTACTCTGCTCCTGACTCTGTTTCTGGTGAATCCTCTCAACCCCCTCACCTCTTGCCTATAGGTCATCCTAGAATTCTCTTCTCTATAATTAATTGCCAAGTCTTTTGAACAGGTCCTGTTATAGCTTTAATCCAAAACTTCACTATTTTTTATGTATGATTAAAATTGTCTGGCTTCTCTGTTTCCTGTCTTATCTTTCTCCAACCCAGATTGCTACCAAAAATCCATTTTGAACATGCCAATTTTCTAATTAAAACACAAATATAATTACAATAATCTCCTGCTTCAAAATCTACAAGATTTATCCACTGCCTTCAGAATCAAGCCCAAGTCATTACACAAGTTATATTTTACTTCATTTTCCATTGTTTTCCACTATGCTCTAATAAAAAAAAAATCTGTCAGTCTTTACTGTTGATTAGATATAAAAATTATCCTACCTGTCTTTAAAGTAAAAGATTTTATCATCCACTGTAGTGATAGCATCAAAACTCAAATTGGGGTCACAGGTAACTGATTCTGTGTTGTCGAGTCCTGGTGAGGGATGGTATTTCTCTGGGCCTCCTGAAAATATATTTTAAGAAGCATTAGGAAAAAAAGGGAAAACTATTCTTCTTTAAACATTCAATTTTCTTGATGAAAAATAGGTTAAAAATTTCAAGTTTTCAAACATTCACAGAAAACATGCAATAAAGCTCTTTCCCCAGTGTGGTTGTAACATCATGGAGGAGAAAAATCTGATCACTGATTTTTCCTGTTAGGTTAGCCCCAGTTAGGTTATTTCTCTGTGTGCCTTCTTCAACAGACAGTGGTATGTTGGTTAGAAAGAAGACTCAGGTTCTGCCTTTGGTTCTGTCATTAGCATATTAGATATCATCTATTTATCTGTAAAATGAAAATTATATATATCCTACCTATCTCACAGTGTAAATGTTGAAATTTTATCCAAATGCAGAGATTCTGAGACCTTTCATGAGTATCTTCATAAGCAAAATGATCAAGAAATTTAACTCACCATAGAGAGACTGGATGCCACGTATGTCATCAGTAGACAGATGAAATGAGTTGGTGTTAACATAACTATAGGTGGGGAACATTATGGCCTTTGGATCTTTGGAATGATCAAGACCCAAGGAATGACCAAGCTCATGAACAGCAACTAGGAACAAGTTTGTACCTGTGAGGAAACCAACCATAAGGAGAAAGAACACTGAAATATATTGGCATCTAGAGGACAAATGACATAACACCTGGCACAATGGCAAGGGAAATCCTTGGGAACCCTTTATGACTCACCCCTCCCTCTTGCACAAGGTCTTTTAGCATTGTTACTGTTGGCACTATGTGCCGGATATTTCTTCGTTGTCAGGGTTTTCCTGTGCATTATAGATATTTAGAAATCTCTGGTTTTACCGTTAAGTTCAAAGATGAAGTTCCCCCCAGTTTTGACAATCATTGTCAAATATGCCTTTGGAGGCAAAATTGCCACTGGCTAAGGACCATTGCTGGGGCAGGCAACTGAAATATATTGTCATTTTTAGCATAACTCGTAACTGTATTCTGTAGTTGCTTCTAAGTCATATCCAATTTCCATGACTTCTTTGTGCTTTTTCCCTTGATCAGGCTTAAATAGCTATAGAAAAGTATTTAATGACTATCCTTAATAAGTTCCAAGTACTATGACTCACAGAAATATACCATTTTATGTCTATTCCTTACACAACTGCAAGGAAGCCACATGATCTCTAATCTTCTCTACTCTCATTTCTTCACAAAATATCTTTATTAATTTTCTTGAGAAGGTTGTCTGGGTTCTGTTTTCCACTAGATTGTGTGCTCTTCTGGGCCAGAACTATGCCTTTTTCATCTCTGTATTCAAACACTCAACACCATAAAAGAAACTCAGTAGATATGGTACTGGAACAAAAACAGACAGACCAGTGGAATCAAATAGAGAAACCAGAAACAAAGTCACACATATGTAGACAACTAATCTTTGACAAAGGAGCAAAGAATATGCAATGGAACAAGTTTGTTTAATAAATGGTGCTGGGAAAACTGGACCACCACATGCAAAAGAATGAAGGTAGAACTACTACTTCACACCACACACAAAAACCAACTCAAAATGGATAAAAGAATTGAACATAAGGCCTGAAAACATAAAATTATGTAGAACACAATATAGGTAAAACACTACATGTCATACATCGCAGTAACATCTTTAAAGACTCATCCCCCAAAGCAAAGAAAGTTAAAGAAAAGATAAACAGCTGGAATTACATCAAACTAAAAAGCTTCTTTATAGCAAAAGAAACATTAACCCAAATAAAGAGACACCCTACTGATTGGGGGAAATTTTTGCACTCCATACAACTGATAAGGGACTGATCACAAAGATCTACAAATAGCTGATGAGACTCAATAAAAAGAAAGTAAACACTCCAGTCAAAAATGGGCAGAAGAGCTAAAAAGACACTTCTCCAAAGAGGAAATGCAAATGGCCAATTGGTATATGAAAAAATGTTTAACATCACTTATGTCAGGTAAATGCAAATCAAAACCACAACAAGATACCACCTTACACCAGTGAGAATGGCACATATTTAAAAAAAAAAAAAAAAAAAACGCAACAACAAATGTTGGCGAGGATGTGGAGAAAAAGGAACTCTCCTACATTGCTGGTGGATGTGCAAACTGGTCCAACCACTATGGAAAGCTGTCTGGAGGTTCCTCAAACTACTAAAAATGGAGCTACCATATGACCCAAAAATCCCACTCTTAGGAATCTACCCAAAGAACACAAAAACCTTAATTCAAAAGGATACCTGCACCCCTATGTTTATTGCAGCACTATTTACAATAGGTAAGATAGGGAAACAACCCAAATGTCCAAAAATAGATGGCTGCATCAAGAAGATGTGGTCTGTATATGCTCAGTGAAATAAGTCAGAAGGGAAAAGTAAAGTATTAGATGGTTTCACTTACAAGAGGAATATAGGGGAACCAAATAAGAGATTAGGGGAAAAAAAATAAATCAGAGACATTCTGCAAGAGAGGCAGAGGGGGAGGGATCAAGACAGGGGAGGGAAAGAACAAGGGATGGTTCGCTTGTGAAATGGTGGAGGGAATTTGACGGGGCCTACACCTGAGATGAGAAAGCAAACATTGTACATAAATGAACAGTTATGTAAAATATATAGTAATTAGTAAAAATTTTTAAAAATTGCTATTCAATGCATGCAGTATCACCCAGAAGGAAGAGGGTGCTGAGTGGAACTTGTTCTTGATGACTTTCTCTTCATTTGCTTTCCATGAGTCAGTCATATAGTCTAGAATTTCCAATGTATAGATTTAGAAGACTTCTGCTATGATGGTTTAAACTCTTCAGAGGCTAGAGAGCTGTCCCAATAACAGGGAAGAGTAGTTATCCCCACCTCTCAGTGGTCTTAAGAGATAGTGGGTTACCAACCCTCTGTAAATGCACACGCAATTGGGTATTCTGAAACTTTTATCCCAGTCCTACATGGAACTACTGGGAGAAATAGCAGGATGAGGCAAGGGACACAAGGAGACATAGTGTCTCCACTATGGAGACATAGTGGAGAACAGAAAAGGCGGATGTATTGAAACAGACTACTAAGAGAAGCAGCAAGAAGGGTGAAGTCTGTGCCTGAAGGACTTGGGGTTTTTTTTAATAACCTGTTTTGTAGGTTTTGCGTGACTAGGGAGGGAGTGTGGACTGGTTAGTGCTGGGATGTCTGGTCTTGGGCATTGACCTTTGACGCAGAATATGTCCTGGCCCTGCTTCCACATTCATGATGGAAGTGTTCATGCTGATGGCCTGGTTTCCATGGCAACCTTATCAATTACTTTTTATCTCCTCAAGCCTCCTAAACCTTCCTACTGGGCAAGGGGTCCAGGCTTAGTTTTAACCTTATTAAATGATACCCTGACAACCACATAACCATACAACCTTGTATTTTTCTACAGAGATCTCTAACTTCTCTTTATCATTCTGTGTCAACATGAATTTAACCAATTGTCAGTATGTGATGGATCAAGCTGATGGTCATCCTGCCCTAAGGTTAGCAGCACACACAGAAAGGGTATCTGTGTTGGCTTGAGTTTATACACTACACCATAAAATGATATGTAAATAACAGCTTTTACTTTTCCATGCTATGGTTCTTGAGTTCATACTAATGAACTAGTCATCCTGAGATCTTAGAAGTGATCTCTAAGATAATCTAATCCAATGTCCTTGATTTGTAAAGGGTAAAATTAAGACACAGTGATAACTTTTATTAGGTGACAAAATTATAATCATAACAAGTTTTCCCATCTTATAACCCTTACGTGGAATGTAATCTTTCAATATTGGAACATCAGTTAGAATTTGCAAGGGTATTTTCCTGTGGTTTTATGTGTGTACCTGTTGGTTTTTGTTTATGTTTTTGCCTACCTTTGTAGGTTTTAGTCCAGATTTCAGCCTCATCAAAGTGTGTATCTCCTCCAATGTCAGGCCCAGGTCCAAAGGCATGGGCCAAGATTCCACCTTTGCCATCAAAAGGATTAAAATCTCCATGAGCTTTACAAGAAGGAAAGAAAATTAATCCTTCTATACAGGTCATGTCAGCGACACAAAAGAAGTAAGTCCAAGTTCTCTACCTCCAAATGCAAAGCGTATCATAATGTCAGCCTCCCCTATGTTAATCCTTCTGAATCTCAGGGGCGTCACATTACTCCATACTTGGAAAGCTTTCTGGATGACAGAGTCGACATCCTCACGTCTCATATCAGGAGTATAATTATTGATTCTTTATCAGGAAAATGAAAGAGAGAAAAATATATGCAAACTTATGTAATTGTTTATTATAATATATCACTTCTGTTCACATTATTGGTGAATGAATAATTTCATACATCAATAGTCCAGATAAGAAAGATTTGTTTATTCAACCACAAAAACATTTCTTCTTGGACAACTTCCTCCTTAAACAGAATCTGACTCAGTTTCTCCTCATTTATGATTGATAGGTCATCATTTTGAAGGATTTACATGCATAGAAACGTATGCCTTTTGCCCCTGCCCTCAGACTTCTCTTCATTTATCCATCTTGACTATAAAACTTTCTCTTGACGATAAAACTTTTTTTTATTCTTCCTAAATTCAGCTTCATTCTCCTGTTATTTACAGCCCTCCTTTCCTACCCTAGACTGACAACAAAACACTCCTTGAGATAAGGAACACTTCTAGAGATAAGCAATTTTAACATCAAGATAACCTTAGGTGAGAGAAACTTCTTATTTACTTCCAGATGCAGGTCTCTGTTATCTAAATGGTTCCAATTTCTAGAAATCAGACCTCTGGTAGAGTAGAAAAACACTGGGACTGCAGTGTTACCTGTAGGTGATAACACGTTTCTTCCACACTGGCCTCTGTGGAAATGTCCTGAAATCATGAACATCAGGCACTCCGCATCGAGGTGTGCGCATCATGTTCAGAGTAGAGTCATCGAGCTTCCCAGTCACTTTTAGCCCCAAGAACTGCTGCATTTCCTGGAGTTTATTCTCCATGATGTTCCCATGGACTTTTATTTTTGTTGCTTTGACATCGTCAATCTTGAGGTCATAAAAGCTTGCCAAGTACCTCTAGAAAAATAATGACACATTATCACACAGGGGAAGATTTCTGTTGACACCCTATATATTTGACTCCACTGTATGCAGATGCTTTTGAACTAAGTATGAAACAATTAATTATAATGAGAAAAGTGTCTTAATTTTCTTTTTTTAATTTTTTAATTTTTTATGAATTATTTTATTTTATATAATTCTTACATCATTTTTCATTTTTGCATAATGTATGCATTTTCATTTTGGTTATATTCCCCATACAATTCCCACCCCCTTTTTCTGACCCTAATCCCTCTTTTCCTCACCCCGCCCCCCACTGTAGTGTGTCTCTGATCTGTAGTTGTTTGTTGATTTTGATTTTTACTTTATTGCAATTAGTCTTTTTCCTGGTCCCTTATTTAGGTTTTCTAAATTCCTGCTATGAGTGAGACCATCCAGTATTTTTCTTTTACTCTGGCTTATTTCGCTGAGCATGATCCTTTCCAGCTCCATCCATTTTGCTGCAAATTGCATGAGTTTATCTTTTTTGATTGCTGAGTAATATTCCATTGTGTATATATACCACATCTTCTTGATCCAGTCTTAATTTTCAGTGCTGTCAAAGGCCTGTCATAAACTATTCAGAAGATTGATTCCTACAAGTCCACTGAAAACGCTTTATATCTCTACCTTTTCAGAATTGTCTTCACTTTTTAAAACCTATTTTAGCATCTAGCACATTATGTCATTCAGTAAGCCACAAAACTATTATTGTTAGAATACATAAGTTATTAAAGTTGGGGTGGAATTTTGTTGTTTGAAAATCCAAAAATACAACACAATGGACAACTGACAAAATCAGAGCTAAAAGTCTTAGAAAAACAGGGAGACCATCCAAACTCATAATTAAGGAAATAAATGAATTGGAAAAAAATTCTATTAAAAAATTACTTGTGAGGGCCTCCCTGGTGGTGCAAGTGGTTAAGACGCAACTTTTGAAGCTTCCACAGCCTCTGTAGCACGAGTTTGATCCCCCAGCCAACCAGGGAGCAACCCACATGGCGCAGCAGACCTCTCCTGACTCTCTGCTGTTCCCCTCAGCAGTGAATTTAAGTCATTCTGCCTGTTCTGTTCCCCACTCTGTCTCTGTGAATCCTCTCACACGCACCCCACCCCTCTGGCCTGTACCCCAGCTCTGTATGCAAAAATAAATAAATCTTTAAAAAAAGTTACTTGTGAATAAATAACTGAGATAAGTGCAGTTAAGTAGTATTATTTAATTACCATGGCATTCTTAAGTGATTAAATTATTCAAGCCATTGTGTAAATCTCAGATTTGTCATTAAATGATAAATGTAAATATATCCCAGTAGTAGAACTCCAGGCATTTTAGTAGAAGGGACAGATTCACTCACCAATGTAATATACTCCTTCAAAACCAACACCTCTTTTTTTACATTGCTTTTTGGCAAGTAAAAGTTCAGTGCTAAAAGCAAATAACCTTCTAAACCAGTTTTAAAAACCAGTTTTCAGCTAGTATTTCTCAAAGTAAAACTGGTCAGTACAATAAATCTTAAAGACAAAAATCAGGCTCGATAAGAGCTAAAGTGCTAATACTTACTTTAGCTAATGCCATGGCATTTTCTTCTGGGCTTGCATTGCTGGGCAGGGAAACTGCTCCAGAGGTAGTGACCTGCAGGACCAGTATCAATAGAAGTAACTTCATTCTAAACTTGTCTTGAGTGGTTTAACCTAATTAATTCTGTTCTTGTCAGTACAAGTTCCTTGAATGTCCTTCTTTATATAGCCCTTAGGACAGGCTCTGAGTAGGTAAAATCCTTAGAGTGACTCATAGCTGATATCATCACTCAATTTACATCAGAAGCATGCAAACACAGCACGACCTTACTGTAGAACCAGCAATAGGTCAGCTATTGATTGCATTTAACTCACAATTTACTGAGGCACCTCAGAATATTACTTCTTAGAAATGATAAATAAGCTCCTACTTCTGCCCACGCTGAAAAATGAACTCTTATGAAAAATACTGAGTGCTTTAAATATAAAGAGAACTTAGAAATGCATTTTAAGAAAGTTTATTATTTTCAATTATTTTTCACTATAAAACTTTCCTTGTAGTCATTACCAGTAAAACAATCTTTAGAAACAAAACTAAATAGAGATGTTAGAAAAACTCCTTTTGTCAGAATGAATTAATCCTCCCCAAGCTGAGACTGGCTTCCTCGAGAACTGTGATATAGTGATTTCATGTTCAACAAGGAAGGGTTCACATCATCATTCTCTCGTGTTTCATCTGTGGTTCAAGCTTAGATCCTGTTTCTATAATTTGAGATTTTCAGTTATCTGAACAGAGGGCCCATCCCATCAGCGTAGCTGGGGTAGAGTGATTCCAGAGGCACAAGTTCCCTACACCCCAAATTATCTGGAGTGGGCAGCATGAAGATCAACCCTTCAACTCAACTTTAGGAGATAGAAAAAAGTTTGCCTCTGGAATCTTTCCCTATCAGTTCAGCTCTTTTCCTCCTTAAACTAACTATCTCTTTAATATAGAATATGCCTTTTAATCAATATAAAGTATTTGAAGACTGAAAACATTTAAAAGTCATGAAATAATACTCCAAAGTTGTAAGTGCACACAGTGGGGCTGCCTCGTGACTCTACAAGAAAAACCTGGTAGTGAGGAGGCAACAAAGTAGTGTGTTATAATTAAGATACAGCACAATGCACCTCCTAGACCTGGGAAATGAGGTCTGCTCCCCAGCATAGCCCTGAGACTGGGGATCCAGTAGAATGGTTTCCTTGTCAGGGAGGAAGAAGGAAAGAAGTCCTCTCCATTGTACCTGGCATCCATTTCCAAACTGCCTTTTTCAAACTCTGTGATTGGACCTCAGGGACCTTCTAGTATTTCATTGAAAAGGAGGATAACATTTGATTCCTTTCTTTTGTGATAATTAAATGAGGCACAGCAGTCTAAACACCATGTGCCATCACTGCTCACTGATATTCATTCCCTTTCCCTTGGCCAGAAAGGAGAACATCATACAGCTTAAGTTTGCAGCTAGGTAGAGATATTGGATTCATGAAGAAAGTCACATAGAAGTAGAAGATAATCATTTCAAATGCTGAGGAATGTGACAATTTGGCTAGAAAGCAGGAAATATGGGGTTTATGAGAAAATACGAGAAGGGCTGGTTTTCCAGGAGAAGTTTGTACCATCTGGGTTGTGTACCACTGTATTCCTGGTGCCCCAAAACTACCTTGAAGCAAGGAGTTGCTCGATAAATATGTGTGAATGAATCTCGTTGGACAGAAGGGCCTGAAGGACATGTGTACTAAATTTCCTTTGTGAGAAAAACCATTACACTGAGGGTGTCTTCTTAAATCTCACTCAATGCTTACAGAAGCTGATCTTCTGTGCAGCCAGTAGGAATCTGGTAATTGGAAGACTTTCAAGCAGTATCTGGAAAGTCTACATTGTAAGACACAAGTCAGCACTGCACAGGACACAAAGGAAGTAAAGGAAAGTCCTTGCTGGAATTTTTCTAAAAACAGAAAACTACATCCAGATGTTAATGGTCTCTGGGTCTTGTCTCACCAGGAGCCCCCAGTGGGTTGAGTATGAGGCAACAAGTGAGTTTAGGAGCTAGAAGATATTATAGTTCTTGTACATATAGGTTCAGAGTCGACTTGCTTAGAATCTTAGTTCCATCATTTAACCAATGCCTGACACACCTAATAATTGCTTTCTTCATTCCTTTGCTTCATTCTTACATGACACATTTGAAAGAGGCTGGTGTAGGGGATGTGAAGGGATAAGAAGTATAAGTCCAGACTTCTGTCCTGTGACAGAGATACAAAAAGATGATGTAGACTCAGACTGACAGCCGAGGTTTCCAGCACAGACATGGCTTCCCAAGGTCACACCAGGGGACATGAGAGCTAACTATGTGAAAAGCATGTCAATAAAAGTGTGGAAAGTAGTAAGATCAGAGTTTCTTATGAGGGATGATTTGTGCCAAGTAGAATCACTTTATTAAAAAGAAGAGTTTATAGTACAAATTTTCTTAAACTTCCAAGGCTCCATTCCATTGTTCACTTGCTGAAACAGACACCAGGACATTCAGCAGTGCCCTGCGTAGAATCGTCTTGGCTAGCTGTGATGTCCTTCACAAGGATGCAGAAGAAATAGGAACAGGGAAATCAGCAAGGCCCAGGAAGAAGAAGTACTCCCAATTATACAAAGAAATCTGTTAGCCAACCCCATTCACCAAGAGCTTTTTTATGGAGGAAGTAAACTTCAGCTAGGTAGCCCACTCCTTTTATGGATGAAGAAATGGGAATCCAAAAAGAGAAGTGAATTGCCTAAGGAAACTTCTGGCAGGACTCCTGACTCTGATCTGTCTTGTTGCTATAACACATTTCATTTCATCATGTACCACTTTCATTCAGATTTGTCTCCCCGTGGGTGTCTCACTACCAGAAACCCTACAAAAACAGAACTATGAGACCCTCTAGCCTTTAGTTAAAGTCATGTTATCCCCTTGGCTGTTGGGGAACAGGAGTACCCAGACAGTCCTGGGAATGGACGGTGCATCTGGATCCCCGGTAGGGGGGTGGTGGGGGGCAGTGGTACTTGTAGGTTCTCTGAGGATGACCTGTGTACTTCTTTTTTTTTTAATAATAAATTTTATTTTTATATTCCCCATACAATTGCAACCCCCCCATTCTGACCCCAATCCCTCCCCTCCCCCCCACCCCCCAAAAAGTGTCTCTGGTTCATAGTTTTTTGTTGATTTTGATTTTCACTTTCTTATAGTTATTCATTTTCCTGATCCCTTATTTAAGTTTTCTAGATTCCTGCTATGAGTGAGACCATCCGGTATTTTTCTTTTTCTTTCTGGCTTATTTCGCTGAACATGATCCCTCCAGCGCCATCCATGTTGTTGCAAATTGCATGTGTTTATCTTTTTTGAATGCTGAGTAATATTCCATGGTGTATATGTACCACATCTTCTTGATCCAGTCATCTATTTTTGGGCATTTAGGTTGTTTCCAAAGCTTCTGTGTACTTCTTGCCTATCTGGCCTGCCTCCCGCTGCTGCTCAGGAACCTTTGCTACAAAGCTTCCCCAGGAACTGACCCAGAACTCCTCTGAAGAGCATGATGTTTAGAATCACCCTAGCCAGCTGTGGTGATTTAAACAAGTTAGTTTTTCCATGCCTCATTTTCCTCATATGTAAAATCAGAATGATACTGAGGTTTTGTTAAGAATAAATGACACACCTCATTGAAAGCACCAGCTTCCTATGAGAGGGCCTCAATCAATACCTGTTCGTTCATTGCCTTTTCCCTTTTCCTCTGTATGTGTGTGTTGATAATGGCATCGTTGGATTAAATCTGCTAATATTTCCCACCCAGGAGAAATGTTAACATAGTGAGAAGTCAAGTATTGAAAGACTTCTTTGGATATAGATTTTGCAAATGTGTAGGGAAGTGGAGCTTTTGTATAGTTCCTCAAATCTCTCTGTTTTCAACCAGAAGTTTATCTATACCCAGCAAGGAAACACACACCCCCTGCAGAGGAGGGGATATTGACGGTGAAGACCTCTAATGAAGTCCCCTCCCACCTTCTTCCAGAATGAACTGGAGCTTGACCCCACCTGGAGCCATTCAACAGTGCTTGCTGGTGGTCCCTAAGGAGAGAATGTCAGAGTAACTATTTAGATACCTATGGCCTTCCAGTCCTGTGCTCAGTTCAAAATTGTATTGTACTCATAGCAGGAATTTAGAAAACCTAAATAAGGGACCAGGAAAAAGACTAATTAATACAAAGTGAAAATCAAAATCAACAAGCAACTATAAACCAGAGACACACTATGGGGTGGGGGGAGGGGCGGGGAGAGGAAGGACTAGGGTCAAAATAAGGGGGGGGGTGCAATTGTATGGGGAATATAACCAAAATGAAAATGCATACATTGTGCAAAAATGAAAAATGATG
Source organism: Talpa occidentalis (assembly GCF_014898055.3). NCBI lineage: Eukaryota > Metazoa > Chordata > Mammalia > Eulipotyphla > Talpidae > Talpa > Talpa occidentalis. The sequence continues at coordinate 37,254,469 of NW_023601212.1, read as the reverse complement.
TAAGAATTATATAAAATAAAATATTTAAAAAACAAAACCAAAACCAAAATTGTATTGTGGAGTTCTCTAACCACAAGACATTCTTCCCAGGGGAAATTGCAAAGCGCTATGGAAACCCTGGAATGCATAGGGTTTGGGAGTGATGGCAATCCCCCTGGGGGAACACAGAGAAAGGTAGAGGAAGGAAATAGCAAAGTGAAGTAGGTGGGTCTGTTTCTTGTTCATTTTCTTCCCTCACAAGGGCTCCTCTTCAAGCAACTATAAACAGACAAAAATGCAGCAGAGAGTTGATGTCCCCTGTCTACCTCCAGGTTAGAGGCAAGGTGACGGCACAGTTGTATGTTCGGCTAGTCGGTAGTCTATCTTCCTGTTCTTGCTCTCCAGTGGCAAGTGAATACCTGAGTGTAGAGATGATGACTCTGTGATCTCTGAACTGAGTTTGACTTTGCAACCTGGTTTAAGGGGAAGAACAAGGTTTTGGAAATAGACTCAGTCTCAAACCTCAGCTATGTTACCTATGAACAGTGTGGCTTTGAGCAAATTACTTCAGTTCAGTTTCCTCATTCATAAATGACTATTTGGGGGATTAAAAGAGGCGATGCATGAAACTGCTGGGCACTGTACCTGCAGGTAAACTCCCTGTCCGAAAGTGTGGACTCTCTTTTGTAGCCTAGAGCAATGTTGCTCCCAATGTTTCTTTCCTCATTGCTCCCTCCCCTCATAAAGGGACATTTTAGACATCCTCTTATGAAATTTTAATGCCACACATATACTAAATACCTGCTTAATGCTACATCATATCCAACTTTTATACTTAAGAATATAAGGTGTTTTTTGTACCCAGTAATCGTCTTTAACCATCTTGGTGTAATATTCCCCTAACTGAAAATGTATGTCCTGCAGCAGCATATTCTACATTGTTGGCTCAGTAAATGATCTCTGAGAGCAATTCTACCTGGTCCAATATGACATCTCTCCAGAGGGCTGATAAAAAGCAGAGCTTCTGAAAACAGCCATAACATCCAGGGAAATAAATTTCAGAGACACTCTTTGGATCACAGAAGGTGAGTCCATTGAATTTTGTGTCTTTAAAAAGGAGTAGTATTCTCATAGAGGATAGACCAGCTGCATTGATGAGTTAGATTGACTCAGAAAGAAAACAAATGGCTAGAGAGAGGACAATCAGAGAAAACCTACATAGTTCCCATCAAGAAAAAGGCAAAATAATTCTTAAATTGCTAAATTATTGTCCCAGTATTTCTTTCCTGTCTTCCAAGTGGCACTTAAGCTTCCAGTCAATTGTGTTTAGGCGACTATGTTTCTTGCCTCAATCACATTTCTGATTTCCTTCCCAAAGCCTAAATCCACTAAAATGAGCATGGTTTGAGAAGAGACGATTTTTCCTAAACTGAGCCAAGGCTGAGGTGGTGGGAAGCTTGTGAGTTCTAAATACTTTGAAGCACTATAGAGTCATTTTCAGAAATGGGGAGTTCCATGTTCCCTGCCTCACCTGAGGGTGGGAACTGAGCAGCCAGGTGAAGCTATATAACGTGAAAGGCAGGTGGGGTCTGGGCTCCCTTCTCCTGAGCCATTCCCCATCCAAACAAATCAAAGCCCTCAGAAAATTTTGTTTTGCTCTCAGCTGCCTTCCAACTAATACCTTATGCAAGCTATTGTCTAGTGACTCTTTAAAGAGCTACCTATATCATGGCCATTTCCACTGTCAGAGAATTCTAAAAGATGTGAAGAGCTTCAAAATATGATGGTAAAATCTCTACTGGAAAAATGTGGATGGTTATGACCCATCTCTCCTGGAAGACTCTGAACCATCACAGCTGCCTGGCGAGGGAGGAGGTTTTTGAGCAAGGGCTCTTCCAGTAAAGGCCCTCCTGTTATCCAAATTTGGGAATGCCTGCGTCTTGATCAAAAGCCAACCATGTGGAGTCTTGCTGGACAATCACATGATCCCAAAAGAAGAAAGAGAAGGACAGCAATCTAGGAAAGGGAAGGAGAAAAGAAGAACACAAACACACACACACACGCTTATTTAAGGAGAATAAAGCCACCTGGGCATTGCCTTATAAAATTGGAAGTGGAATTCTCTGCAGGATGGTCACCTAATGTCTCTCACATAGGATAAATATTAGAGGCCTTTTTTGAACGTAAAGGGAATTCATGAGCTCAAGTTTCACATCTTAGTTTCAATAAGAATAACAAAAATCTTGGGATTCTGTAATTCCATTTGGTCTTAAGAAGATCCAGTGTGTGGAGGCAGCAAGAAACTTCCTCTTTTCTAAAACCAAGTCCATCATGTGATTCAGCTCAGCAAGTAAGTGTGAATCATGCTTAGAATTCATAAATGCAAAGGATCTCAAAGTGAGCGCAAACAAGATTTGAACAACCATATTAGGGCATAATTTAAGGAAGTTCAAGGAATCCTTCATGTCTTTAGGCACGTACTGGTCTGCTCCTGGAAAGGTTCTGTGCTGCTTTCCACTAATCAAAGTGCAGCCTGCCCTCCAGGGCCTGCTCTGTGGCCACAGCTCTCATTCGCTCACTGATTTTCTTATGACCCTCTTTAAGCTGCTGTCAAGCGCCATGGGTTTTGCTTCAACATGTGTGACCCTGAGCAGATCACTTGCATTCTGACTTCTCTCCCAGATGCTAAATCCATTGAATGAAACCAGAATAAAGCAGCCTAAAATAAGCCTCTTTGGCATGAAAGTTATTTTGAACTGAAGATATTAATTAAAGAAGCAGCTAATTCAGGAAAGCTCCCCCTTCTCTGCAAACAGGCAAGATACAAACTTTCCTTTTAATGGAGATAGACTCTTAGCCCAGAGAAGGTGCCCAAGGAAGCTATAAACCTTAATTCATCAATTTCCTCCCACATATTTACCTTCCCATAGTTCGCTGCCCTGGAAGCCTAAGACTGGTTTTCTTTGTCTTGTTATTTCTCTACAAATATACTGTTCTTTGTTGAAGATACTGCATAAGCTGCAAGTCTAAGTCAACATTTTGAGTAACTTCTGCCAGGGTTTCTCCCAGGTGACGTCTGCTGCATGTGTTTGTTAAACTCTTTTCTCCTGTTAATTTAGCTTTTTCTTAAAGAGTTCCAGCTGAAACCTATGATGGACAGTGGTAAAGTTTTGACTTTCCAAAGCCACTAAAATGGATTTTATTCATCTCTTTCCTCTTACCTTCTAAACCACTGGATGGTGCCACCTACACTGATACCAATTCACTGGCCATATCTTTGTTGAAACTGCCCAAATAAGGTGCATGATATACAGACCACAATTTTTGTGCTTCCTATTTTTAATTTCTGATGATGACCTCATGGTCGCTGGAATTATACACTAACAATAAGAAATACCACTGGAAAAAACAAGAAAATATTTTCTTTTTCAACATAATGAAATGAAATTAAATTTTGTTATCTTATTATATAAATGGCACATGCCAGTCACAAAGAATTTGAACTACAAAAAATATAAGGAAGAGAGTAAAGAAACAACTTTGTAAAATATAAAGAATAGAATAAAATTAATATTCCACTCATGAGATAATCACCATTGTAGTTCCAATCCTTTTATACCTCCATGTATATATGCATATATAGCTAATTTTATATAAGTTAGTTCGTTTCACACATGCAATTTTTATTATGGACACCTTTCTTTTTCAACGTAGTGACTCTTTTTCTTGTTTACTAGTAGAAGGGAGGAAAAGCAATATCCCCCTTTATCCTTCCAGGTTCTTAGCTAAGGCATTCCCCACAATAAAAGACAGCTAAACTGGAGAAAAATTAATTACATAACTATGGGAGCCCCAAAGATATGACAGCCAAAAAGTAGCCCGAGCAAACAGCTTTTATACATTTTTTATTTTTTATTTTTTTTTTTTTTTTTTTTAAAGATTTATTTATTTATTATTTATTTATACAAGCACTGGGTACAGTCAGAAGCGCGGGAGGGTGAGAGAATTCACCAGAGCCAGAGCGGGGAGCAGAGCAGGCAGAAGGACCGAAGTACACTGCTGAGGGGAGCAGCGGGCGGCAGGAGAGGTCTGAGCGCCATGTGGGACCCTCCTCCGGTGACCGGGAGCAGCCGGGGATCAAACCAGCGCTGCAGAGGCTGCGGGCAGCTTCGCAACCCAGCGCTCAACCGCAGTGCCACCAGGGAGGCCCTATACATTTTTTAAAAGAAACAATAAACTTGTGAAGAGGTGACAAGAAAAAGAATTTTGGTTTTGGGTGGAAAGTAAGTAAAGTAGTAGCAGTGTTTATTTACACAGCCAGCTGGGCCCTGGCTTTTGTCTCTGGTGATCAGAATGTCTCTACCTCTTGTTCAGGGAAGGCATACTTCACAGGGGAGATTTATCTTTCTGGGTACAAAGGTGGCGTGCTCACTTTGGCAGCATATATACTAAACGGGTATGAAGGTGGGTCAGAGAACCCTTTTTGTGCCAGCTGTACTGTTTGGAGGTGGTTTACAAGCCCTAAACCTCATCATTATTTTGTTTGTTTCATATGCCCCTCCCTTTCCTTTTATCTCTCCACTGAATAGCTTATCATCATACTCTCTGGTTCCTCCTCATTAATAATCTGGAATATCGTCTTCTCTATTTTTCCTCCTTGCTCATATTATATGTCATGCACACCATATGCACGTATGTAAGGAGGTTGTCTGTTATGATTTGTTCTATTAAATGGGATTGTATTACATACATATCTCTGATTCTTGCTTTTCTCATTTAATGATCATATTATGGAAAAGCCTCTCTGAATCATCCCATATAGACTTTTGTTTATTCTTTTCTTTTTAAATTATTGTGGTAATATGGCTTACAACACTGTATATGATTCAGAGGTATAGGATCAAACTCCTTCAGATGTTGTTACCACCTCACCCCTACCATGAAGGCAACAATGATTTTCCCCATAGTCCGTTGGGTCCATCTTACACCCAGTCTGGCATTCTCTGTAAGAGCAGGGTTTAACCTGTCCCACTAGGACAACCTGAAATAATTATCTAATAAATTGAAGGACCTCCAACCATGAGAAGGGAGATCTAGGAAGGAGTCATCTTCACTACAGCTGGAGCTTCTGGGAGCTGGGTGGGTTTAAAGGGCCCCCTGGTACCCTGTACCTACGCATGCTTTCTATCCTCTCACTGTTCCAGTAATCTCAGGTCATCCTTTTGGATCCCTTCTGGTAGTTGCCAATGTGTTAACTGGAAATAAAGTCTCAATGAGAGTTAGACAAAGAGTTTATTAGATAATAAGAGTAAAGGTTCAAACCAGATTGCTAGTGGTTGTGCAGTGTGACAGAGCAAGATCATCTTCTTCCTTGTCATATAGACTCATAACTTTATTTGTCCCCGTTCTTCAGGATGCATTCTCAGGGTTTTGTGATTGGTATGGTGTTACCTATTCTACTAAAAAGAATATCAAGCAGATCCACAGAAGTACTCCTCAGTACACAAAACAGATGGGTTGGGAGTCACAGTATCTCCAAAGGTTCCTTATCTAGAGCACCACCCTTCCATGGGGGAACCAACAAAAATCAGATTATCCCTAAAAAGATGGTGGTCTCTGAAGACCAAAACAAAGAGATGATAACCCCCAACCATCAGTACCTCCATTTCTTACCCCTTTGGACATTTGTGCAGACCCAGCTGGTGTTGACTTAGTTCCTTTGTGGAAACCAAAAAGCTATAGCCAAGGATGGTTGCCCAGATTTGTTACTGTCCTATCTTGGTCATAATGGTGTGCTGCTCAGAAAGCCAGACTCTGACCCACAAGATTGTTTCCACAATGGCAGCCCTTTAGTAATGTGGGCACCACCATGGGCGAATGGCAGTTAGTACTAAAGAAATTGTCTGCAGACTTAACTTGTTCTTAATAAAATACATTTACTATATTCTGTAATTTAGATGTACCACACTTTTAAAGGCTTTCTTTGTTAATGAATATGTATTATGTTTCTAGATTTTTGTCTCCACAACAGCAAAAAAAGGAATCTGGTCTACTCTTCTGTAGCACTTCTCTTTCCTTCCCTTTGCAGATTTGTTATTCTTAGTCCCATTTAAGTGATGTGAATGGAGCAGTGGTTCAAAATCTTTTGGAAATTATGGATCTCTTCAAAAATCTTATGAAAATGACAAAATCTCTCTAAATATGAGTGCTTACATTAAAAAAATGTTATAATTTTAGTGATCTTGGATCTGGATAAAGTAATCTGAAGTATAGCTTCCGGCCAAGCATGGAGGCCAGAGGACAGAGTTGGTCCTAGAGGTAAGGAGAGAGGAAGCAGGGGAAGTTTGAGCCTTAATGACCATGAAAATTCTCTTGCTAGATGAACCTTGATCAGGTTACCTTATGCACCAAACAGGAGAGAATGGAAAACTTGGGAAACCATGTTAAATAAGTTAATGCCAAGTCTCAGTGAGAGTTAGACAAAGAGTTTATTAGATAATTGGACTTCAGGATGCCTTCATTTGCAAAACCCCGCGTTGGACGATGGCATAAGTGAAAACGGTCATTGATTGGATTTTAATGAGTCAACCCAACATTCCAGTAACAGTTGTACCAAAAAGTACACCCAAATCCCCTGCTATAATCATCCCCTGGGAAAATCCACTGCTTTGTTTTTGCATATTGCTATGTGTTTGACTTATGCCTCTATTTTTCTGTGGGGAAAATCCTCACAAATATTGTAATTCCAACTGCAAGTTCCTGTATTATTATTGGCACCTTGGCAGCAGAGTTTGGATGGATTTCAATGATGACAGGGATCCCTTCACATTTTCCTTGTTACTCACAAGTACCAGGGCCTGGCAGTCTTCGGCTCCTCCGGGGGCTCTTCTGCCTGTCAGCCTTTGGCGTTTCTGACTGGTATCATCTCCCTTTCACTTCATTGGAAGCTCATAAGTGGGAAAGCTTGTTAAGGTGTAAAAGAGGAACATCGTTGGAGAATATGAGACCCTAAATCATGGAGGGTGTTCAGTAAACCAGGTACTAAACCAGACCCACTAAGTCGCTGATATTATTCCAACTGTGTAGATGAGAAACATGAAGCTGTGGTCAACAAGTTAGTTAAGGAGAGGGAATTTGCATGTGGTGTGTCCAGTAAAGAAAGAGACAACAAGCCCTACTTAGAGTCACCTTTGCTAAACCTACTTCACCAAATCTAGACTAAATACTTGATTGCAGTTTCAGCTCCTCCCAGGAGCCTAACATTTAACCACTCAATCTGGAATTTCCTGGTCAACTTTAGCAAGGTAATCTGGCTGAAAGACCCCTGCTGTCTTCTAAGGTTCATGACCTTGCCTGAAATAATTTCTTCTTTTCCTATCAGGCCCCTTTGTACCCGTAAGAGCCTTCTAATTTATATGGCTTTTTTGGAGCTCCTTTCTACTTGCTGCCCAGTTCATAAATCACTTAATAAAGCCAATTCAGTCTTCACATTTTCTCAGTTGAATTTTCTTTTCTATTGTCCACATTCATTGAGACGGTTTACTACTGTCCATATTCCAGAGTCCACACTTGAGAGGATACCTCACAGCCTGTTCAGTATCCTATCTCACAACAACAGTCTTTCTCCTGCTCAAAAGAGAAAAGGAAAGGGATTCTCTTGTTTTGTTTTCTTTTGTTCTTGCTGTATCTAAGGCAATTTTGCTTTTTAAATAAAATTTTTATTGATATAATTTTGTATATATCATATATGTGATATATACTGAAAAGTGTACAAATTATGAATTTTGATCTCAAAGTATTTTTGCAAAGTGACCACAGGAATGCCGTAACTCCAACTGGGCCATTTTATTTATTTAGCTTTTTTTTTCTTTAGGAGTTTCTTAAACTTTCTGTGTTTTTCTTCTGGTTATTGCCTATTAATGGAATTTTTTATTAGGAGATATTCTCTTCAGATAGAAATTCTCAGTTTTCATCAAGAAAAAATTTAGCCCACCCATACCTGGTACCAACCAAAAGCCAATCATTACATAATTAGGGTTTTGGGTTTTTTTTTTTTTTTTTTAGACCTCTCTCTGAAGCAACCATCTTGTTTCTTCACTGGCCAAAAAGACCTCAGCTTGGTACTATGTGACAACCCTGACTGTGCTTTATTCCTGTCACTATGTCACAGGGCAGCCCCAGAGAAACGGGGTAACCAGGGTGTGAGTCCTCACCCATGTGCTTAAAAACTCAGGACAAAATTCAAGCGCAGGCACACAGGGAAAGGTTGGTAAAAAGGTTTATTTACAAGGGAAGTGAGAAGAGGAAGAACACAGAGAGAGATATTAATTGGTCAATATATCCTACTGGTAACACTGTCTGAGCTAGGACCATGTATGAATGCTGAAATCAGGCAAAACCAAGAGCACACAGGCCCACATGTATTTGGTTTTTACCAAACATAGCTGCTTAACTCCACCCTCAGTTCCCAGCAATCCCCACTTCAGGAAGTCAAGAGTCATGGCAGATTTATGGCATGATGGGAGTTGTAGTCCTCGGTGCCTGGGATCTCTGTCATGGAGGTGGGGGTAGAATCGTAAAACACAGTGATAGAGTTCATTCAGGACATACTGTTCCCCCAACAGTTACATAATGTGTTCAAAGAAGGATTACATGTATTCTTTGAAAACTCTGAAAGGACTTTGTAGCTTCCCTTGTTGATCTCCCAGTTTAAGTTAGCTTCTTTCTCTCAGTGGTAACATAGAACCAGGGCTGCCTTGTATACAATGGGTGCCCAATAAATATGTGTAGGAATATAGTAGAATAAAGAGTGGAGAATACCTCCGCTAAATAACAAAATTCTTCCAGATAAGTTAGAAGATCTAAATGACTTCAACAACTCATCAGTAAGACAGCAGCCCATATGTAAGAAGAAAGGCACTATCAGGAGTTGTAAAAGACAGGTTTTTATTGTCACAAAAAGAGTGGGGTTAGGTTATTTGGAAAAAGAAAAGAAAGATTGTTTCAGGCAATTCCACCTTCCCTTAAATGAAGGTAGTGGTGGTGGGTCTTATCAGGCAGATTATGTCAGTAGGGCTGACTACTCCAGTTGACTGGTTTAAAATTACACTTTTGAGATAGGTTACACCTATAACTAGGTGACATGTAAAGTCTATGTGGGGTTCTTGGCATAAATGACTTCATTTTGGGCCCATTGTTTCTTTTTTAACGCACTATTCATTCAATATAAAAATCTTTATATAGCACACATTTTATTAACCTCTAGATCATCTGACACTCCTTCTCTGCTGTGTTCCCCACTTGCTATCACCTTTCACCAATGTTCAAGTGCCAGTGCCTAGTGTCCTACTTGTCACATTCATCTTAGTTCCCACAGTCATTATTTTATGCCTAAATGATGGCATTTTATTCCATTCTTTCTGCAAGGCACATTGTTGCCAGAAATTTTTTTCCTAATTTAATTTTTACTGAATATCCCCTTTCTCAAATCTCCATTCATAAACTAAAAGTAGTTATTTCAGAGTAGGGGGATTACAAATGATTATTGCTTTCCTTTTTGTTTCCTTGTTTTCAAATTTTCTAGAATATCTCTTTAAATTCAAAACTCCAACACATTTTTAAAAAAGATGACATTCTTTGATCATTAATTTCACAAATGTATGCTAACTGTGTACCAGGCATGGTGTTAGTCTCTGGTGAAACAGCTCTTGTTCTCAAGGAGTTCATGGCAAATAGAAAAGACAAAGAAGTAAATAGATAAAGATAAGTGCAGGGTTAGGTGCCTTGCAGGGATCAAACAAGGACAATGCAGTCTTGGAACCTGGGAGAGGTAAGCACACCCCTCCCACTAGGTCAGGAAAGACTTCCCAGAGAAGTCTAAGAGAAAACTTCTACCAGGTGAGGAAGGGAAACAGGCAGAGTATGTGCAAAATCCCTAAAAACCAAAGAATATGAGAGAGGCTTGTGTGTATGCGCGCACATGTGTGTGTGTTGGGAGAAAATATCCTAAGCAGTATCCTAAGGAGTTCCAGTATCCTAAAGAATTCCAGTTCAATCCCAAGAGAACTAGGAGATGCTGAAGATACTAAGCAGGTGCAATATGGGGTCAGTTTTTCACTGAGAACATCATTCTCATATTTTTGTAGGAATGAATTAGAAAAAGGCAAATTTGTAATCCATTTAGTCAAATTTCTTCAGTTGTTCAAAGCCCCGACAGTATCCCCCTTCTATTCTGTTATGGATCCGCCGATGCTCCCATTTTTCTATTCTTGTCCTCCTGCTATTGCTACCACACTTAGTTCCCTCAGTGAACTTCCTCTTCTATTTTCCTCTTGATTTCTCGAAAGCTTAATATTCTTGCTGATGGATACTCCCAGCCATTGTTCCATCTTCCTTCCTCCTTCTGAAGATACACTTGGAAATTGTGATCTTGCTTTATATTTTGTAGACCCAGTTACTGTCTCAGAGCCTCACACATAAATCAGAACTCAAGATGTGTTTATGTCAATGGATGGTGATTTAAAACCATAACCCACGTAGTGTTTTAATACTTTAATGCATACCCTGCAAGGTTGTATCCACAAGCAGTAGGTGTGGCTGGGATTGTGTAATTTCCTGTGCAGAAATCTTTTCCACTAGGTAAACCACCGCATTCTTCCTAAAGCGTCATTCTATCAGCTTACAAAATTATATTTCCTCTTAAAGGCTAATTCCCTAAAATAAAAGCTTTTATTATTTCTTTCTTCTTCAAGTTCTTTTTCTGTGGTTTGATAGAAACCTAGTCAGAGATCTGTGATCATGATGTGGTATGGGAAGGAGTAGGCAAAGGTCTGGGGTTGAAGAGGGAAGGTAGATAATAGGGATGGAAGCCACCACGTTGGAAGCTTCCAAAACTTCTAAGAGGTATTGGACAGTAGTAGAACTAATATTCTATAATCCCAGAATGTCACCCCAGCAGCAACCTGTCCTGGAAATGTGTTAGAAATACAAGATTTTGACTGCCCAGGACCTGATTGACCAACTCAATCAGAACTCTGGGGTGGGGGTCTCCCTGGTGGCACAGCGGTTGAGCGCTGGGCTGCAAAGCTGCCCACAGCCTCTGCAGCACCAGTTCGATCCCCGGCCACCGGCGAGGGTCCCATATGGCACGCAGACCTCTCCTGCCGTGCCCGCTGTTCCCCTCAACAGTGTACTTCTTTGTCAGTCTGTCTGTTCTGCTCCCCTCTCTGGCTCTGGTGAATTCTCTCACCCTCCCGCACTTCTGACTGTACCCACTGCTTGTATAAATAAATAAATAAATCTTAAAAAAAAAAAGAAACTCTGGGGTGGCATCTGACAGTGTTACTTTGGGGGACCAGTGCTCTGGACTTTAAAGAGAGAAACTAGAAAGGATTTGCACAAAAATCTGAGTTTGTTTTGCCCTTGAAGTTGGCCTTTTGGAAGTTTACGTGATGAAGAAGTATGAGATACTTGCCCTTGGAAAACATTCACCCTGGTTAAGGACATAGACCTTGACAATAAGTAGCAATGTGAAGTTGCATAATTATCATAATTTATCATTTATCACCTTAACCATTGTAAGAGGACAAGGGTTGATAAGCTATGGACCATGTCAGACAAATCCAGCCTGCAGCCTGGTCTGTACAACCTGTAAGCTCAGAATATTTACCATTATTAAGTCATCCAAAAACAAAAGGAAAATCTGTAAAAATTATATGAGATTCATATTTTAGTGTTTAGAAATGAAGTCTATTGGAAACCAGCCACATTCATTTGATTACATTTTGTCTAGAGCTGATGTTTGCTAAAATGGAAGGACTGAAATTGTGACAAAAACATATAGTCCACAAAGCCTAAAATATTTATTATCTGGCCTTTTAAAGGGGGTTCCAAGTTATTTTACAAGAAAAACCATGTATTAAACAATCAAATAGACTGAAGTACTTCACTACCATCACCGTGACCCCCATTTTTCATCTTTCTTTCTTTCATGATTTCCAAGGCACCTTCAGAAAACCCCACAGGAGGAGAAACACCTATAGTAGTTCTGAGTAGGGCAGATCTTGGGCAATTGAACAGGGTTTTTTTTTTTTGGGAAAAAAGTGGACATTGAACTGTTTGTTTTTGAAATGGGCTTTGGAAATTGGGTAAAATTAAGAATGGAGAGTGTCAAAAATAGTTTTCAAAGAGTTAAAATCATAACTCATAGAAGAATTTATGCAATTCATTAGCGAGAGGATCAGCAGCATGGCCAAGCTGGTCCAAAGACCTATTTGAGAAATTACATGTGTACAGACATCTGAGAAAAGAATGTTAGGATAAGCTTAGGTTAGGCCATTAATAAAGCTGTACCCATTGGGGTTATCTCTTCTGCTGGAGAGAAATCATTGATATTGCCGATGCAGCCATACCATGCTAACTGTGCCCAATCCCATCTGATATTGCAGATAGGCAAACAATTACAAATGAACACGTAGTTTCATTATTCTAGATTTTTAATCAATAATGAGTAACAAGTCAAATAAAAATACATTCTTCTACATAATTAAATAATCATTGGTCAGACCAGTTAAACATTGAAAGGACATGTTATTTCTTTGCTTTGGTTTTGCCTACTTTCCTTAAACAAAAGGTAAAGAAGTGCATATGCCTTTATGATTTTTTTCCCAGCAATGTTGAGAGACACAAAAGTGTCTGGGTTGCTGGATCTACGTGGAAATCAGGGCATGAAAAGCAGCTCAGATACAAGTGTTCTGTGCTGTGGGCTGGTGTGGGGGTGAGAGTGAGGCACCACATTGGTATTTTTAACCTGCTGCCCTTTGTCAGATTTCTAACCTACACTGTTGATTTGTACACTATTTATATGAAGCTCTCAACCACCTTAAATGTCAGTTAGCAAAACTGGCCCCAGAATATGATGTGATGATAGGAATTAATTTGTTATTTACATGTAGATGTGGCTTCCCCACCACCACCACCACCACTGTCTTAATGTGATGGTGACTATTACTGACCACTGTAAAGGAAATGAAACTATTCCCAGGCACACAAGACATTGCTGAAGCCAGAGTGAATTTATAGTGAAGTGGATGGCCACAACTTCCTAAATAATTTGAACAGTTCTAAGTCATGCATTGAAATTTAAAGAGTTCTTTTTTTCTCTTCCTTTTTTGCAGGAGAGATAAGCTGATTTAATTTAGATTTGCATGTATTTCCTTAGCTGGCATCCTAGGTAGGTATGAAAATAATTGCATAAATAACTTTAAGAAATTAATACCAAAGTGGCCTTTAATGAGAGGGAAGCACACAAAGGGCAAAGAGCTCCCAGTGTCTGCCCTGCTCATGGCCACCTCAGAGTCAGTGCCCAGAGTGGTGTTCTCAAAGTTAATCACACTTCTGTGGAAAGCGGGGCCTGCCAGGGTGGCCACAGATGATCAGCTTAGAGAAAGAAGCTTCACCCAAGACACTCATGCGCTGGCAGGTGGTCTCTGGGCATAAAATGGCTAGAAGAGGTCTGCCCAAGGGAGGGATTCCATACTGACTGGTGACTGGCCAACCCACTGGGGCCCCTGTGGGGGGCTCTGAACATGAGCAGGCTGGTTATTGAGTAGAGACAGAAGTAGAATCATGAGAAGCTGGGTCACTTCACTCCTTGAAGAGAGAGTTAATCAGGAGCAATAATGCCCACTCCAAGGAGTCAATTCACACAAGGCAAACTGAATACAGTGAGAAAAGGACTTCTGGGACTCAGTCCTGAAGCTCAGGTTCTCCTACCCTGTGTACATTCCCTGGAAAACACAAAAAGAGACTCTTCTATGTGACATTAGTATTTTATACTTTGACAAGGGACCAGAAAGGATGCTCACATCCATTCAGATTTAGACTTCATGCCAAGAATTGACTTTTAAGTTGATGCTTGCTTCTAGCACATCCTTTTTGAGCCTCTTATAGGAAAAGATGCAAATAATGTACATTTTTGTATAGTATTCCTGTAGTGGTTCCCGAAGATTTGTTCCCTTGAATTCATTTCCTTGTGAAATCCCTTGACAATGACCTGTTTGGCCACTTGACTTCCCTGGGGCAGAGGGACATGAGCACTTATGTATACGCTTTAGAGATTCGGAGGAGTGGGTAGGGAAAGCCCTCATCTCGACCACACAAGGAAGTGCTTTGAGAATGAGTTTCCTTGGTTTTTAAAACTTCAACCTGGTGGGGTCTGCCTCTTCCTTCTTTCTCTCCCTGGCTTCTGGAAGTACTGGGTGGTTCTGATTACAAATTGTTTACTCCTGAGGTTGATTCCAACATCAAGTAAAACCAGATTTGGGCCTTTTGTCAAGGAATTATTGGAAGCTCTGATAAAGAATGACATCTCACAAATCCCCTAGTCCTTGGAAGTTGCTGTGACAGGATTTCTGAGAGTGTGTGGCTTTTGGCATCACCTTGTGGTGATAAGAACCTCCCACTGCAGCTCTGTAGAACCTAGACCCTAGGCAGATAACAGCCAGGTCTCTGCATATCCAGCACTGTCTACAGAATGGCCAATGGTGTCACCTGACTGATGTGGAGGCCAGATTGACTCTCTTTGCTGGGCAAGAACGTGGGAAAAAAAGAAACAAGGAATTTTTGCAACTTTTCGCTATTTATACTAATAAAAAAGCAGCATTTTGTTCACTCCTGGGGACTGCCTTTTATCTAACTGCCTGATTTTACCCCACAATTAAAGTTGAAGGAATTCTGAACAACAATTTAAAAGTACTGTTCCAACCAATTGAGAATTTGGGTTTTCTATGAATTATTAATAAAAGAAAGCAATGGTTATGTCCTAAGTACGGAATAGAAGAAGTAATGTTTTGATCTATTTAGATAAGTGTTCTAAGTAAAATGAACTGGTTATGACTTCCTCCTAGGAAACAAAAAGATTTTCAAGTCCACATATTGTTTGTGCCATCTGTATAAACTTGTATTAGAAAACCTTATGTGTTTCTTATCTGATTGGTGTTTTCAAAGTTTCCCATTCAAAGCCAAGCCTGATAACCACTGAATGGACATGAAGAAAGAGTTTCTGTTAACTTTTATTAATCAGCAACTCCCAATGTATATTGTAAAGGTGTGAGACATATTTTCAGGGTACCAGAGAAAGATAAGGTGCCTCTCCTGATCTCAAAGTTTATGATCTCATCAGGGGCAGACCAGGAAAAGCAGAGAGAAGGTCAAGTCATGAGAGCAGTGTGCCAGCAAGTATGAAACAGCATCTTGAACAAACTGAGAAAGAATGGGAACCCCTGCGGCCATTGTGTGGCCCATTGATATACACTGAATCAGAATCTCTGGAGGTGTGAGCTGGAATCTGCATATAATCAGGACCACACTGAAGACAGTTAAAACTTGAAAACTGCTAATACGTGTCGCAGAGAATGAAATGTACAAAATCAAGATTTCATTCCTGTTGTTCAGGAGACTGAAGACTACAAGGAAGTTTCATGGAGGCAAAGGTTGGGTGAGTCATGTGTGGAGGAAACCTCTGACTTCCCCTGAACCAACTCCTTCCCCACCAATTGCCATCTTTTCTAGTTGGGGGGATGCCCTCAGATTCTCTCCATGTGATAGAGAAAGAGGCAAAACAGAACCCTGTTGTCAGGGCTACAGCTACCTGAATTGCTGAAGTCTCTGATTCCATTCACTTCAGGCCACTGCCCGCACTATTGTCTCCTCGCCCTTCCCTGGGCCTGCATTCTAGGAACCTGGGTGACTCACTTGACAACTTCTTGTTTCAAGCTTGTCCCCACCACACTTGGTAGATTCATTACTAAGGGTGGGAAGGGGAAGTCATGGTCTAAAATAATGAGTGTTGCCAAAATGAGCCAAGTTCACAAATTCCCTACACCTGGGTCAATAGCAGTGGCCAGCATGGGTGGTGGAGAAGTCTCATATCCTGTAGAGTTAGGAGATGAGAATGTTGTAGACCCCTAGCTTTGGATTTGCACGGATTGAGGTTTAAGCTTGGTTCTTGTTTCTACTGGCTATGTTTTTAGGAAAGCTCTTACTTTTTTCAACTCATGGTTTTCTTGGCTGTAAGGAGCTTAATAATTGACTTACTTTATATATCTCCTGAGAAAATCAGACATGTTAATGGACATACAACACTCAAGACAGGGCCTACCTCACTGTGTGTGCTCAAAAATGTTAAGCATTAACATTAGTATTGTACTTATTAAAGGATCAAATAAAATTAGTGAATGAACCCTGCCCTCAAGGAGGAAATATATTCCTGGCCTCCTTTTAAGTGAAGATACAGACAACTCTGTAAGTAATTGTGAAATAGAGGAGGTTTACCCACACCTGCTTTTGTTTTGTTTGTTTGGCTGCACAGTATCTTCCCCTGTTTCCTCGAGTAAAAGCATCCCCCTTTACTGTGAGGGATTCTCTTCCTGGCTGGTGGATCAGTACACTATGGAGTTGTCAGTCCAGTTTAGGTCCTGTGCCACCTATCCCTTCCAAGGGTGCCCGGGGATCTCCAGCAGAGAAAATGCAACTCTCTTGCCTGGAGTTTGACTCTTGAGTGGAGCAATATAATATGGAAGCAGGTACATAGCATAAAATGGAAGAAGGCACTGTCCAGAGGTCTGGATCCCTCCTCCTGAGATATTGGGCTATGCCAGAACCTATTCTTCCAGATAGCTAGCTTCCCTTTCATTTCTGTGAATAGTCCAGGATCTTTAGTAAGAGTGCTTACACTCAAAGATCCCCCAAAGAGTGAATGTGATTTGCAAGCTTAGAAGAGGGAGGGCTCAAGTCTAGCTGAACTATAGCTGAATTCATGGAGTAGTGGCATGCATCTAGAAGGTTACATGTACCTGACTCAGTCATTAACAACAATAGACTACAACTTCATAATTGCAAACAGGCTAGGAGCCTCTTACTCATGCAACAAGGCTTAAGGACAAACGAGGGACACTCAACAAATCTTTGCCCACTGAAATAGGAACAGCACCTTGGCGTGACACTAGATATGGGGTCTATGTCTCATCATTCTCTGAATCTTCTGAATATTAGTACATTCACCAAAGCTGGAGCTTGATGGCAAAACAGAACTTCCAGGATGGTGAATCAATTGCATAACAAAATGACAACAAATGTGCTACAAGTGGATCAAGAACATCTGGGTTACTAGTTAAGTATTTTAATTGTTTTAAAGCTCTTTCCTATAATAAAATTTATAATATAATTGATGTCCCTTTACCCACAAATTAGTCATTTTTAGAAGTACACATGAAATGCAAGATCTAGCTTGATTCAGGGCTGTATTTCCTGTCGAGTTTGTACTAGTTTAGCTATCATGTCACAACAGAACTAGTCTCCTAAGTGTATTGGTGCAACACCTAGGAGATACCAATTCAAAATTCTGTAGATTGTAAATAGGTTTTGGAGGTCTACTGAAAAACCATAGGTGAGGACAAAATATTTCTTAGTGTTAGAAATATGAAAGATGTTTTTCTGTATGATAAACCAACTCAAAATACAGTGTGTGGACTTCCTGGGCCTCCATTCTTTCCTCCTGGTTAGTATTTACTACATGATGATTCCTTGGGTTGAAATGTAGGGAAGTATAAGCTACTTCATTCAGAGTGACATAATTGAAACAATACAATACACAGGAGTGTTTCTGACTCAGAATAAGACCATGGACCCAGGAAGCTTTGTCATCAGTGTGACTGTCTCTGAAGAGCAGAATGACTACTAGGGTCATTCAAGGTCATACAGATGATCCCCATGAAAGAAATACCATTGAAGGGGAGCAGACCAGGCTACCCCAAGAGATGCCACTTTAGTGTGTGATTGTTTTTAGATAAACAGTCAAGACCTACCAGACTCAAGAGATGCTTTTACCTCACCCTCAACTACCCAAAAGAATTTAGATAGTGGACCTCTACCAGAAAGGAACTTTAAATGGATATATATATATATATATATATATATATATATATATATATTTATCTAAAAGATCTATCTTCATGGCAGGGCAAACTTCCAGTTACCAAACAGCTGCTCTTTCTATCATCCTGTGGATTGCCTTCGCTTTGAAACCTCAGTCCTTATTCCATTCTTTGGTTCTGGATGGTGCCTAAGCTCCAATTGCTTGACTTGCCTTTGAGTCTTATTATCTTTTGGCTTCTATAAGTATGAACTTAATTTTTTTTTAAAGATTTATTTATTTATTTATGCAAGCACTGGGTACAGTCCGAAGCGCAGGAGGGTGAGAGAATTCACCAGAGCCAGAGCGGGGAGCAGAGCAGGCAGAAGGGCCGAAGTACACTGCTGAGGGGAGCAGTGGGCGGCAGGAGAGGTCTGCGGGCCATGTGGGACCCTCCTTCGGTGGCCGGGGAGCAGCCGGGGATCGAACCGGTGCTGCAGAGGCTGCGGGCAGCTTTGCAACCCAGCGCTCAACCGCTGCACCAGTGGGGAGGCCCAGAACTTAATTTTTTCCTCTTATCATCTACCTCAATTCATTATTAGACAGCCAGAAAACCTTGTAGGAAAGATCATTCCTCCCCTGCATCATCCAGTCACTTCATACAGTCACATCTGTGGGCACCACCACCTCACTCATGGGAGGGCACATTGAAGTCCTTTGTCTCAGGTAAAGTTTGGGTTTGGATGTAAATGAGCCCCTGAATTTTTTTCGTTAAGTGATTGGGGGATCATAACATAACTCTACCACCCTGGAGAGCAGCTTAGGGACTCACTGGAACTTTCTGCAGTCTCACTGAGGATGAAAAGTGAGACCCCCCCCATTAATTTCATGGATTCCTTTTTTTCCAGTCTGTTCTGTCTGAACCCACCCATTATGTTCTCAGTGGTAAGGGGCTATATTTAGCTTCTCTGCCATAAAAGGTGGTTTAATCCCTGGTTGTAAATGTATGTAGACCAAATAACCTGATATTTTGTTACCCCAACCTGCATATCCTTTCACATGAATGACTAAATATGTCCCAGCACTTTTTACTTAAAATTCTTGCTTAGGTGACTTTGCCCAGTTTTATGCCTAAACTTAGTTTTAGTTCCTTCCTGAGAAATACACCAACAACCTAAGTAAGCAGAGGTAATCTGCAGTATTCACAGGCTTACTATTCTTAGTGAATGAGGAAGTGATGAACAAAAGCCCAAACAGGGTTAAATTTCACTCTAAGAAATTTAAGAGACAGTCTTATCAGTGGTAGTTTGCCAGTCTTTCAGAGCATCAGCTGTAAGTACACATGATAAACCAGTACACATGATAAACTAGTCTCCAAGGCATATACCAAAAGCCTTTTCAAGCTTGACTCAATTTTGATTGTCTTGACTTCATGTTCAGTAATAAGCATTCAGCTGTATAAAACCATGCTTTTACAGGGTGTGTTTCCCCCTCCAGGGTCCAAAGTCGTAATTCTTCTCTAAGTAAAGAATCATCAGTGACTACATTGCCAAAAAGGACACCTTAAACTATTTCTTATTCAAGGGGGAGGAATTGGAAGTGGATAGGATCAACTGTCAGCCAGGGTTGAAGATAGAGAAAATATAGTATATCCACCAGATAGCGTGAGACACACTGGTGGTGCTGTGACCTACGGGCATGGCCTTGTCCATGTGCCTGTGGGATGACGACATCTGCTCTGCTCCCTAGGGTCTGAAACAATGGGTGTAGCCTCAGAGGATTTTGTGTTTCCAATACCAATGAGTGCTCAGAGTTGATTCAATTACTGGTGTAGAAATAAGGTCAGGCAATTGGTTGGAAAAAATGACTCCTTTTGGCTTCAGCCAACTGGGTCATGTGGCATGTAAGTTTTGCAAGTACTGGAAGAAATAAGTTTAGGAAAGTAATAGACATCAACAGTTCCTGTCCATGCTGATCCTGAGGATATGGCAAGATTTTAGACTCAGATGGGCCACAGCTCAGAGTTTAGAGATTTTGCCACCTCAACTAGTCCTTTCCTTCCCCTGGAAGAAATCCCCAATGACTGGATAATCCATACAATTTAGAAGCCATTGAATTCTTTATGTATTCTCAGGAAATAGAGATAAATGTTCATTCTACCTAAATAAGATATCTAATTAAGAAAAACTGTTTCCTCGAATAAGCCCTAAAATGTATTCTTGGACAAACAATAATGCATCTGTTATTAGGTACTCTTCCCTTTTTTCTAAACTACTGTATTCTCTGACTAATGCCTGCCAATGTGTGAAGAGTCCATTCATTCACAAGAAAGTCTTCACAGAGGGTTGTGGGTCTTCTGACACCACTCCAATATGGGAGAAACCCTCTGCCCACAATTGAACAAAGGGAGTCAGGACTTATTAACTGTAAGGAGATGCATGATTAGTGTTCTTGTTTTAAATTCTAAGAACCACTCTCATGGAGTTTTGTTTTTTTTTTTTTTTAAGATTTATTTATTTATGTATACAAGAGCTGGGGTACAGGCCAGAGGCATGGGGTGTGTGTGAGAGGAGTCACCAGAGACAGAGTGGGGAACAGAACAGGCAGATTGACTGAAATACACTGCTGAGGGGAGCAGCAGGCAAGTCAGGAGAGGTCTGATGCGCCCTGTGGGTTCCTTCCTTGGCTGGCCGGGAATCGAATTCATGCTGCAGTGGCTGCAGATTGCTTCATCGGTTGTGTCTTAACCCTTGTGCCACCAGGAAGGCCCTCTCTTGGAGTTTTTAAACAGAATGCCATATCCTCCAGAAGCACAGCAGATTACAGATAGTCAATCTTCAGTTAAACTGGAGAGAAATGGCCTGTCGATTGTGTGCACAGAGGAAGTGCTGATACAGGGCAGCAAGGGGCACTAAAACTGGCTAAAGACAGTGCCCAAATAGTTTACTGGTCACTGAGTTCTTCGCCCCCATGCACAATTGAAGATTACTCAGGTGCACAGAACAAAAATAATGGGATTTATTGAACAAACCAGGGAAAACAAAGAGTCACCAAGGCCACAAATGGCCATTTACCTCACCCGAAGCAGTGTCCAGTGTTTTAAAGTCCTAAATACAAATGCTCCCAAGATGGCATCTTTCTGCCACTGAGGACCTGCGGAACATGGCAGCCAGACAATAGGTTGTGTTCCAACTCACAAAGACAGCAGAGGACACAATAGGAGATGTTCACTGGAGCTGCTTAGATGCCCAGCACAGCACCAATCGACACTCAAAACAGCAGCTGCACAGCCAAATGACCCCATAAACGGCCACACTCACACAGCTCAGGGAGGCACACCCAGCTCTGGATCTTGGCCTTTTCCTTCGCCTTTTCCTTTTCCCAGCAGCAAAGCTGGGAATGGTTTCAGTCACTCAGATACCTGCAAAGCCTCTGAACTTTTCTTCTCTAAGGTTGGCTGCTGGAAGCCTCCCCATGTCCTTCAGAGGCCCACAACAACCTTCTGAAAGATCGGCATGGTGGGGGCAGAAATGGCTCACTCCAAAATTGCTGAAGATCCGAAAATACTGAATCCCGAACACTGAATCCCGGAGGCTTCTGCAGTCCCTTATATTTCTTCTCGGAGTCTCCACCCCCACCAATACTTTGTTAGCATTTCTCCTGGAGCTGTTCATCCTCACCAGCAACCCCCTCCAGGGGTACCACCTGTTAATAGTCTTCGGCTTCAGCCCCCTGTTAATGTGCTCCAGGATCATCTGTAACCCTGAGTGACTTCACTCTAGTTTGGAGGATGATGTGCTTCATGTCTCTGGTGAGTTCGTGTAGGGTCAGGAATACCACAGTGCAGGTTTTCTGATCCAGCAGACCGGGTAAAGGAGTCAGAGTCCTCAGTGGCTTTTTGCAAGTCTTTTATTGGGATTTAGTGGGTACACGGCAGGCAGGGGTGCTGGGGGGCCGGGAGGCTGGCAGTCCTCCCAGCCCCCAGCAAGTCTTCACTCTTTCTGGGCTCTCTAGCATTCTCTCTAATTCTCTTCTTTCGGCTTCCATTCATTCTTGGCTTCTGCTGGCGTCCCCGTGACACCACCCTTAAAAGCCCAGTCTCAGCCCAGGTGAATCCCATCTACCTATGCCCACACCCTACTCCAGGTGCCCGCCATCAGGCATGCATTCAGGACCGCAAGGATCCATCATCTGTCCTGATGGCGGGAGGGCAGAAAAACCTGACATTTTTCCTTATGCTACAGTTCCTTACCCTACTCCTTGTTTCTTAGCCCACAATCCAGCCCCTCTGTCTGCACAATCCAGCCCCTCTGTCTGCAGTAGCTGAAACGGCCGCCCATCTTTATTAAGCAACTGCTATGTGCCCAGGTAGCTACTATGTGCTCCATTATTTCAGTTTAGAGCACAGCTCAGAGAGAGTGTATGGGGGTGCAATCCCCAGTTCTTCCACAGAGCGCAACTTACAAGTCTTTTTACCTCTCTGTGCTTGGTTGTTGTAGGGTAAGGTAAAAAGTATCAGGCTTTTCTGCCCTCCCACCATTAGGATAGATGATGTAACCCTGTGGTCCTGAATGCATGCCTGATGGCGGGCACCTGGAAAAGGGTGTGGGCATAGGTAGATGAGATTCACCTGGGCTGAGACTGGGCTTTTAGGTGCAGCGTCGCAGGGACTCCAGAAGAAGCCGAGAGAAGCAGAAGGAGAAGAAGCAGAGAAGCTGAAAGCAGAGAAGCAGAGAGAATGCCAGAGAGCCCAGAAAGAGTGAAGACGTGCTGGGGGCTGGGAGGTCTGCCAGCCTCCTGGCCCCCCAGCACCCTTGCCTGATGTATACCCAGTAAATCCCAATAAAAGCCTGTAAAAGCCACCAAGGACTGAGGGCTCCAGGACTCTCCTCCTTTACCCGGTCTGCTGGATCAGAAAACCTGCTCAGTTCCCCTCCCTGATCCTACAGTTGTTCAATTGTAAAGTCAGGGTGGAAATAAAATATTTGTGACCAAAGTAAATGAATGCATGTGTGCCGTTTGAACAGCTCTGGCTCTTAGGAAAAAAAAAATCACACTGTCCATTACTCTTATTACAAGCACATTTTAGAAAAGTGGTTTTATGATGGAGACTGGGAGAGGCTGCATGTCTCAGAGGGTTTCACCCCAGGATCCCAGGAGGAGAGTTGGAACTGTCAGAAGGTTGACGCTGAGCACAGCATTAAAATGCACAGGCTGGCTAGGGAGTAAAGGAGGGGACAGTTTGTAGCAAAAGTAGGATCTCACTCTTGAGAAAAGCACAGAAATTGATTTGTCTAAATTGTCATGGCAAAGGAATTTTTTCACCAAGTCTCAGTTGAGTCTAAGCTCCTTCAGTCTCTCCTTATTAATGCAGGGTCAGAATATTTGGCGGGGGAGGGGAGGGGAGGGAGGCGGGGAGGAGCATGGTGTGATGCACATGGGTGGGGGGTGAGAAACTGTGTACCTGAAACTAATCTTACCTCAATTAAAAAAAAAAACAGATCAATCAGGGTCAAGTGATCTCAACAGAGGGGAGAGTTTGGCCTGGTGGGTTCTTATAATTAGCCAGGATAATTGTACGTTAGATTAGTGGTACCTTATGGTAGAATTAAATGTATTTCATGACCCCCGAGAGCTAAGGCTGTCTAAACACACAGTGTGCTGGGCTGTGGAAGGGAGTAGGGGCGTTATGTGCTGGAAGGAGAGAAGTGGGATGATTTTTAGGTCCAGTCACCAACATGATTAGATGACTGTAAAGGCCAGGACTGGGCACAGTGCAGGTTTTCTGATCCCATGCAGACCGGGTAAAGGAGTCAGAGTCCTCAGTGGTTTTTTGCAGGTCTTTTATTGGGGTTCAGCGGGTACGTAGCAGGCTGTGGTGCTGGGGGGCTGGGAGGCTGGCAGTCCTCCCAGCCCCCAGCAAATCTTCACTCTATCTGGGCTCTCTGGCTTTCTCTGCTTCTGCTTCAGGCTTCTCTTTCGGCTTCTGCTGCTGCTGCTGGCGTCCCCATGACACCGCCCTTAAAAGCCCAGTCTTAACTCAGCTGAATCCCATCTACCTATGCCCACACCCTACTCCAGGTGTCCGCCATCAGGCATGCATTCAGGACAAGGATCCATCATCTAGCCTGATGGCGGAAGGGCAGAAAAGCCTGACATTTTCTTTACCCTACAATGACTTTTCTCGCTCTTGATCTCCGTTTCTTATTTGTAAAATGAAAGTCTTGAATCACGTTGTCTGCTTGGCTCCTTTAATAATTTTCATCCTAAGTAAACACAGGGTGTATAGTATTGCCATATCCTCCCTCCCTCAAAATTTGCCACATTGAAAGATTTCAAGAAATGTTTTGAACTTAAATTTTGAGTGATAGAGTATTACATATACAAGTACACGATGCTGTTTTAATAAAACAGGTCTGAATTCTTCATTTATATCCCAGGTCATCCCTCATGATTTCTAAGTGAATTTGATGCCCAAGTCAACATTCTGCTTCTACTACCCTTGCTGCGCTGAAGTGCTGTTACCTCACTTCCTCATTACCTGTGCTCTTGGCCTCTATTTAATCTTCCTGTTACTCAAACCATACATCAGTTTACAGGTTCTCTGGGAAATTGGAAATACTTCTCCTGAGGAGGGAGCTTACTTATGAAGGGATAAAGCCTGTGAAGCGGATTGGGAAATGTGGGCATGGCTGGATACATAGCTAGTGCTGTGCATCAGCCCTCGGCCTATCTCTGAAGGACCCAGACCAGAATTTTCCAGAAGCAGAGCCAGCATCAGCATGTACCCTGTACCAGAAGGTGCTGAGTGCTCCTGGAACTCCCCTTTCCTTGTGTTGCTTCGGCGCAGTCTCTAACTGGCACACTGACTAAGCTGGGGCATAGGGTTGTTAAAAAATACAACCCAGGAAGGCTGCCACTTGAACCACAGAAACAAGCATTCCTCAGAGACAAAGTCGGGAGGCCCTGGGTACTGTATTACTTGTGACCTGTGACATTGTGACCTGCCAGTTTTAGAGCCCATCTGCTGAAGGAGAGGGAAAGTTGTCAAGAAAAGTAAATAATGAAAAACAAATAAACCAAAACATACTTAGCTACCAATTTGAAGTCTTTTTGGCACAGCAGAGGGTATAGCTAAGGATGCTTGGATGATGCCCAAGGTAAAGCTATGAGCAGCGGGCAGCAGCACCTTTGCTTATAAAGAAGTGTAAGATGATGCAGGGGGATAATGTGAATCCAATTCCAAGACAACTAAGACTTAAGAGACTTACTGATAAGCTGGATGTAACATGCACACAATTGTTTCTTTCTTTTTTTTTTTTAATAGAGGCATGTTTTTATTTATTTATTTGTTTGTTTGTTTGTTTGTTTGTTTATACATGCACTGGGTACAGTCAGAAGCACGGGAGGGTGAGAGAATTCACCAGAGCCAGAGCGGGGAGAAGAGCAGGCAGAAGGACCAAAGTATACTGCTGAGGGGAGCGGCGGGCGGGAGGAGAGGTCTGCGCGCCATGTGGGACCCTCCTCTGGTGGCCGGGGAGCAGCTGGGGATCGAACTGGTGCCGCAGAGGCCGCGGGCAGCTTCGCAACCCAGCGCTCAACCACTGCGCCACCAGGGAGGCCCCACAATTGTTTCTTAATCAGTTAATATGTGTTGACGTTATTAAATGATTGGCTAAAGAGCTGGTTACAATGCATTTCAGATACATGGAATAGACTTTTCTCTCTTGCCATATCTACTTTTAATGCACATATAACATGGGGTTTGGACCTGAAAAGTGTCAACCCTCACATATATTACAACAGAGATCAGAGACGGAAACTTCTCTGGGGTGTCTGCTCCCAGGGAAAGGGATTGGGACTACTCTGGGCAGAACCTCTGGAAGCAGATGCTAAGTCTCCCAAAGACCAGAAGCCAAAGAACCCCAGTTCAACTCCTAAATTTATACAGCTTTCAGGTGTGATGCTAGGACCATCTGTTAGTTTTATTTTGGACATGCTTTCTGGACAAAGCCTAGTTTTATCCTTGCTTCACTTGTGTCTGTCACTGACAAGTGGTTCCTTTTTAATTGATAACTTAAGTCACTCCATCTTAATTGGCCAACCTCTTCCTCTGTCAAGATCATTATTATATCAATACATTAAAGAACATTTTCCACCTTTTATGTCAAATGAGACACCATGATAAACTCTTACCAAAATGGCAGTGCTGTTGGTGTGAGCTTAAGCCTGTCTTTGACTTTCCAGAGATCCCTCATAGCTAGAGCCCAATTTGAGTGTCTCGTGAGCAGCAAGGGAGAACAGAGCCATGAAATCCTAAATCATCATTTCACACATGCTAGAATGTCAGGCAGGTATGAAATTCCAAAACAAACCAAAAAAATTAGTAAAACTAAAGAATGTGGAATGGGCCTCCCCTGGTGGCACAGCGGTTGAGCGCTGGGCTGCGAGGCTGCCCACAGCCTCTGCAGGGCAGTTCGATCCCTGGCCGCCCGCAAGGGTCCCACATGGCTCACAGACCTCTCCTGCCGTGCCCGCTGCTCCCCTCAGCAGTGTACTTCATCAGTC
Source organism: Talpa occidentalis (assembly GCF_014898055.3). Classification (NCBI taxonomy): domain Eukaryota; kingdom Metazoa; phylum Chordata; class Mammalia; order Eulipotyphla; family Talpidae; genus Talpa; species Talpa occidentalis. The sequence goes on along the minus strand of NW_023601212.1, from coordinate 37,228,011 downwards.
TGCCTGCTCTGCTCCCTGCTCTGGCTCTGGTGAATTCTCTCACCCTCCAGTGCTTCTGACTATATCCGGTGCTTGTATAAATAAATAAATAAATAAATAAATAAATAAATAAATAAATAAATAAATAAATAAATAAATCTTTTTAAAAAAATGTGGAAAAGAAACTTGAAAACTCAAAGCTTTCTCTTCCTCTAATGTTGACAGTGTCTCCAGGTAATAGACCAGTTAATTGGGGTTTTGTCCCTCTTGATTCCATCTACTTTGGTTTCTCTTTGGAGCACAATCCCCTCTGTGTGTGCATTGTGTATTCTGTGGTTCACTTCAGGGTCCATCATCCACATGCCCACGACAACTCAGAAGCCCCAGCTCCAGGGAGTCTGCTAAAGGTCCTGGTGGCTGAGGTCCTGGTAATGTGGCATGACATATCATCCTGGGAGCCTAACTTCCGGGAAGGAAATTTTATGGGTGAGGAGTAAGTGACAGTGACACATACACTATTACAGAATCCAGAGCAGGCGTCTTGAATTCCCTACCTGTTAAACCTTATTTGAAAGTCAATGGAGTAAAATAAAATTTGTTCAAGTTCTTCACCCCTGCCTTAAACTACAAGGCACTAGTTGTTTTTTTTTATATTTATTTATATACATATATTTTACATCATTATTCATTTTTATACAGTGTTTCCTTTCTATCAGGTGTAGTCCCCCCAAAATCCCCACCACCAATTTTGTAACTATAATAATTAACTGGACAGGTCATTTTCAAAGGAGTGTTTCTGGGGCCACCTAGTGGCATTATTGTGACTCTCATATTCTTGCAGAACACATGTCCCCCAAGATCTACCAGGAAACTTTGAGCCCCAGTGGTACTCTCCCCCTGTAATCTCTCAAAAATGCATTGCTAGGAGCATTTCCTTAGACATTGCCTGAGGGAATCAGGGACCTCGAAGGCTTGCTAAAATACAGATTTCTGGGTCCCAAGCCAGAATGTCTTATTTGGTGGGTCTGGGCAGCACAGAACATGCATTTCTACCAAGTTCCCAGCTACTGCTGCTGCTGGTCTACAAAACAGACTTTGAAAGGAATTTTGTAAACAGCCTTTCCTATGAAAAGAGGAATCAGACACCATCCAGCTGGAGTTCCTACCCCTGCAAAATCATGTGCTCTGGACCAGGACTGTGGGGGCGGGGTGGGGGTGGGGGGCAGTGCTTTACTGTACCAGGACAATTCACTGGGCCCTAGTCGGAGAAAAAGACTTGCCTGCGAAGGGTTGCTCCATGCTCTTCCAAGACAGGTGCCCCCCTTTCAGATTCACGTTGAAAGTACACCCCCCAAAAATTAATGTTTCCTTCACCTGACTCAGTTTCCAAGAACCAAATGATCTTTGCTATTTTTGTTTTCACTGACAACTTTAAAAAATTAATCAACTTTTTTTTTTTTTTTTTTTAAAGATTTATTTATTTATACAAGCACTGGGTACAGTCAGAAGCACGGGAGGGTGAGAGAATTCACTAGAGCCAGAGCGGGGAGCAGAGCAGACAGAAGGACCGAAATACACTGCTGAGGGGAGCAGCGGGCGGCAGGAGAGGTCTGCGCGCCATGTGGGACCCTCGCCCGGTGGCCGGGGAGCAGCCGGGGATCGAACCCGCACTGCAGAGGCTGCGAGCAGCTTCGCAGTGCTCAACCGCTGCGCCACCGGGGAGGCCCTAATCAACTTTTTTTGTTTTCACAGCAATCTATTGATTTTTATTTGGCATTCTGGCCCTGCAGAAGCACTCTCAAACCCTGCCAGGTGCCAGCAAATCCATTGCAGCCTGGAGTCATGGGCCTGGAATCTCCTCCTAATTCCTTTCCTGTCTCTGGTGTACTCATTTTTGAACTTAGCTTGGCTATGTCATCCATTGTGACACCTTTCTCCTGTACCCACCACTGTGTCTACACAGTATATAAAATGCCACTTCTCAGAGGCTTTCATCATAGTCATAACTTATACTTATTAGATTAATATCTGTCTCTCCAACTAGACTGTGAACTGCAAGATAGTCATGGGTTTTGCTCTTTACCATATCCCCAGCATCTACTTAAGTTCCACACATAGGATAGGTGCTCAATTGTTATTTATTGAATGGATGGGCAGATGGATGGTTGGGTGAATGGACAGACTATAACAATCTTAGGAATCAGGAATACTACTAAACTGTTAGGAAAAGGAAAAATGCATAGATTGACTTTGGGCTGCACTGGGTGAAGGAAATCAATGGTCCCCTATATCCACAGTAAGTGGTTACTGCTCTCCTAAAAATAACACTTAACTTATTGAATGTTAACCTCTTTGTCTCCATAGTAGTGCTACAGGACAGGGAGAGGGGCAGCCCAGAGCCCGCAAACCTGCCTGCTCTAAATAGGTTCTGCCATCCGCCGCATCAACACAAAACATAGGAGACTTTAATGGGAAGGAACTTTAATACAACTAGGAAACAATACAGGAAAGGCAAAGAATCTAGTTTCTCAATCAAGCACCCAACTCCATCCAAATGGGATTGGCCCAGAGCAAAGCCCCAAAGCCTGCCACAAGGCTAAAGCATCTTCCATTGGGGACCCACAGAAAAGCATCAGAAACAACCAGACAAGTCTGGAGGGAAAAGAGCAAAACCAAAATCAAGACAAAAACCGCCATTGTCACCTCCCCACGGGTCTCTCACCCACATCTGTGTCACCCAGTCCACAACCAAAAGACAAGCACAGTTTCTTTACATGTCTCTCGGCTCCATATGCCTCCTCCAGGTCTCCTTCTGGCTCTGCATCCTGCTCCTTCCTTCCTCAGTCTCCTCTGCAGCTTCTTCTCTCCCTGCTCAGCTCCACCCTCCTTTGGGTGGGGCAGGAAATCTGGGCCCTTCCCCTTTCCTGGGGACCACCCTGTTACAATCCCCCCTTTTAATTTTTATTCCACCATATCTATGGTGGCCCAGATCTCTGGGTGTAGTCTCAGGAGACAGTGTTTTTTCAGGGTTACAATGTGTGTAAAAGAAGCAACAATTAGGCAGCAGCATTATCCATGAATGTCCAGTATGACAGTTTTCCATTACTGGAAAATAGTCCATTATCCAAGCCAAAAGAAAAAAAAAAATCTGGAGTCATTAGCCAAAACAAGATAGCAAATACATCAAAATCACAAGGAAAAAAATCTTAAAATTGGTTAAACTTATGTAAAAAAAACGAAACAAAACAAGTTCTCTCAACCTTGATCCCAAATTGTTTCAACAGCATAGCAAAAGTTTGCAAACTAAATTTACTTTTAAACCATATTATCCATTTTTGCATAAAATCACAGGGCAGAATAACTAAACAGCAATTTTATCTGGCTTTGTTGCAATACTCCATATAGGATCAGAGCAAACTCTTGGCATCCACTCCACGTAGGCTTCAAGAACAAAGTTGGTCTCACCAGACTCCACATGAGGTGTTCCTCTTCTTGAGGGTACCAGGGCTTTTTCGTTTTCTGGGTTGTCCAGTCCTGCCACCTTCCTCACCTTCTTTGGAGGTCTCTGGAACCGTACAAACAAACCAGCAGGTTCTCTTTTTCTTGGTTCAGGTCTATTTGAACTTCCTGAAGAACTCCACTCAAAGCCACACAATGAAACTCATCTCCATTTGTTTTTGTTTTAAGCAGACAAAATCTCTATGGAAGTTATGCAAAAATAGACATTGATATGAGTAGTAAAAATTACTACCACTATTTCCATGCTGTGTTGGTATCAAGGTGAAAGAAAATGCTAACACAAGTCAGCTCTGCTGAAAAAAAGAAAAAAAATAATTTAACATTGCTGCAGGTCCTGGTCAGTCAAAACAAGAAAACTTTGTGGATTCAGAACAAAATGCAAAAAAAATTACAAGTATTATGTCAAAGAAAACTTAGTAAATATCAGGTGTATTCAGTCCTGTGTAGGAAATTTGTACTCTCAACAGTTCCATCAATAGGAATCTGTTGAGGTCTTTTCTCCCTGTTTTTCCAGAAACAATTTCTGTCAATAAACAATCGAAGTATACAATATTACAAGGTGACAATCACCATTGACAATTTACATACATATCAGGTACTGAGAGGTTTTATACACATTTTATACACATAAAACCAGTGTTAACATTTCTGTAGATGCCAAAGTTTTTTTTATATCAGGGCTGCTCTGTTAACAGTAGGATATAAGATCTTTAGAGTAGATGTTTCTAGTTCATCTCAACATCTTAGCTGCCTGTCATTTCACAGACACTGATTCAATATTTGGGAGTGGGTAGTGCATAGGAAAACAGAGGCCTTCTAATGGCTTAAGCTCAGCTGACGCTGGGGCAAGCTAGTGAGTGCTGGCCTTCCTAAGTGGAGTTACTTGCCTCCTCTCTTCCCTAGCCTCACCAAAGACCCTTATGCTCTCATTTTATGCACCAGAAAAGTAAGGCTCAAAGAGATTAAATCACCTGTCCAGAATCACACACCCGACTTCATGACATATTGCACACCAGAACCCAACCTTCCTAACTCCAGATCCACTCATCCTTCCCCTCACTGCCAAGTAATACTCTGAGTGGGGAAGGTTCTGAGGAAACTGTGGGTTCCATCTAGGGAAGTTCAGTTAACATAGCCTGGTACAATTAATTCTAAATTTAGTCTTAGAATTCTGAATTTAGTCTTCTTACAAAGCAAAAACAATGAGCGAGCTCACTATGGGGAAAAAAAAAAAAACCCTTCCAATTACACCAAAAGACTAAATAGGCACAAGGGTAGATTGGTGGAGGGTGAGCGGAACAGGTGCACATGTGGAGGACTAAAAATGTAACAATTATTAAAACATATCCCACAGTTTCTACACTTCTGGTGGGAATGCAAACTGGTCCAACCACTGTGGAAAACTGTGTGGAGGTTCCTCAAACTGATACAGGGAAACAGGACAGGTCTCTCTTCCCGCCATCTGATAAGCAATCTATCTGTTGCATTTAAGTTTGTCTTCGTGCAGTCTAAGAAAAAGGAAGAACATCTTTAAGGGAATAATAAGGAAGTTAAACATTCAAGGAAATTAAACATCCAGTGTTCACAAAGCAAGCTGGTGCCCACCCGAAATCTCCATATACCTGCACCAAAAGGACGTGCCAGCCCTTCCCAGCTCCCCTGTGCCCATCTCTCTTTTGTTTGACTCCTTTGTGTAAATGCCCCTGCCCTCTGCCAAAGAGTGAGGGCCCGTGGTATTTCAGACATGAGTCTGCTGCCCTCCTCAGTTTGTCAACAAATTAACTACTTTCCTTCTCCTCATACTCTGTTTCCTTTTATTGACTGAGAGAAACTGAGGCTGGTGTTCAGTATCAAAACTACTAAAAATGGAGCTACCATATGACCCAGCAATCCCACTCCTAGGAACCTACCCAAAGAACACAAAAACATTAATTCACCCAAAAGGTACCTGTACCCCTATGTTTATTGCAGCACTATTTACAACAAGTAAGCTATAGAAACAACCCAAATGCCCAAAAATAGATGACTGGATCTAGAAGTTGTGGACTATATACACAATGGAATACTATTCAGCAATCAAAAAAGATAAACTTATGCCATTCACAGCAGCATGGATGAAGCTAGAAGGAATTATGCTCAGTGAAATAAGTCAGAAGGAAAAAGAAAATATTGCATGGCTTCACTTATAAGAGGAATATAGGGGAACCAAATAAAGGGCTGGGAAAAAAATAAAAACAATAAATAAAAAAAACAAAATTAACAGGCAGCTATAAATCAGAGACATTCTGCAAGGGAGGGTGAGGGAGAGGAATCAAAACTGGGAGGGGACAAGCCCAAAGGACTGTGATGATGGTGCACGGGTAAATTGGTGGTGGGAATTTTACAGGGACTACACCTGAGAGGAGAAAGCAAGCATTGTATAAAAAATGAACAATGATGTAAAGTGTATATAAATAAATAAATTATAAAAAATATTTAAAAAAATTTTACAAATAGCTAATCAAAAAAAAGCCACAGAACAAAGTTTATTGAAAATATTTTTAATTATAAACTATAAAACTTTCTAATACATTTTGCAATACAATACAATTTCTTTTCTTTGCCTGAGGTTTTATGAGCAAGATTTCTCAGCACCATGTATTCTCTTGATGGCTATCATTTCTTCTTTTCACAGTGCCAAGCACTGTGAAAAGTGCTGAGGGATAAAAAGTAAAGGAGAGACAAAGGGCAGAGTTGCATATCCTCAAGGGGATCACCATCTAGTAGATGATTTGATTTATCCCAGATGTCTCTATTTTAATGTGTGTACTCCAGTTCATAGCATACATCTTAGTGTGTATCTTCAAAAAATAGACTATATATTCAAAGTAATCTGGACAGTTAAAATAACTATCTGGATACATAGGGTTAAGACACTACTTTTAATCTTAAACAATCAGATGGCTTATAATGAAAGTGATGCCATGGCTTTAGGTCATTTTAATTTTAGCAGTTTTTTTACTTTGATATTATTCAATGACTTGAAATTTTTTATACAAAGAGAAATTATCTCTCTTTATCATCTATGAACATGCAAAGAAGGATTTGTCTTCTTTGAGACATTGAGTCATTATCAAATGTGAAAATGACGCAAAGTCTAAAGGCCATGTCTGTTGTTCTCACATTTGTCTTTCTACTGTCTTTACTGACATTGATATTTCCTTATTTCTCTTTGAAAAGGGGCATGTGTATGCCCATATTTTCTGTGAAAAACCCAAATTATTTCTTTGGAAAGTTGCCTGCCATCTATTTATTACAGACATTTCCCTTTGTTTAATCTCTGTTCAAGTCTGGTTACCATATGCTCCTCTCCCCCAATCCCGCTTTCATACTGTTTTACAGTATTTAGTAAAGATTCATCGGTCAAATAAATGTGAGTTACTTTTTATGCCTTTGCAAAGGTTCTTTATAAATATACTAAAAATTTATACTAACTCTCCCTAACAGACCATATGTCCCATTTTCGGATATGGGCAATATTTTTAGTTACTGCTTCTATCAAACACACAGGAATTGGGTGATCCTTAGAGACCCCGAATTTCACTACTTTAACAGTCCATGCGGTTCCAGCCACGCGTAACTGTATAGACACTACTTTTTCAAAGATAACTTACTGAGGCTTGTTCACAGAACTAAGCTTTCCCTGATATCTCTCCCTCTTCCCTCCCTGCACTCCCCCATGCTTCTAGAAGTATTATCCCCAATGCTCTCCAGGATTTAAATAACATTGTTTAAAGGACATTTAACACCACAATAGGGAATTTGTGGGCATGACTCGAACAATGCGGTTGCTCCAGATGCTGTATTCAAACTGTAGCGGCCCATTGAAAAAATAAATATAGCCTATAAGAAAGAAGACCAAAAAGAATAGTTCAGAGTTTGAAAATACTAGGATTTCACTTCAGCTAACATTAAAAGCTCAATTAGTTATAACCCACTTTAAAAAAAAAAACAAAAAAACAAAAAAAAACAAAACATTCCAACCTTTGTCTTTACTAATTCTGCTAATGCTTTACTCTGTTGCTTATGGTTTAAGGTGGGAAAAAGTTATAAAGGTTCCCAGCTCTCCTACATTATCACATGAATTAATTTTTGGCCTGCCATGAGTTCAAGTTTTGATACTTGATTTATTGACATTAGTTATTTGTTATAAGTTAGGAATAATACCCTTTTCATAATCAAAGCTAAAAAGCCTCATGGTAGTTACTATTCTTTATGTATCCATCACTCCCCACTCTATGCTTGATTTGTACTGTGGCAAACATCTTTGCATTTGGGCATCTTTAAATATAAGTTAAGGTAGTGTTTAAAGGTTGGCACTTATATGCATAGAATTAGCAATCTTTACATAAAATATTTATTCTAAGCATATTATTTTTTGCTGTCTATGCAAGTGTTCATCCAGAAAAGACTAATTTCTTAACTGCAGTACATTTTGTACATCTAAGTTCTGTATAAAAGTACTTTTTAAGGAAATTGATTCTGGAGGGCTGCAGAAGCCCCTTGGACTCTGAGTGTAATGGAACTGGTTACCATTTTTCTCGTAGACAGCATCTACTTTATCGCCAATTCCTGGGAAGTCATCTTCTATTAGTCTGGGGTAGTCTTTATCCATCAGATGTTTAGTATCATCATAGCTATTTAATTTAAAAAAAGAGGAAACTCTTCAGTAGGTTGTATTTTTGAGAAATTGTACAATGTATATCATGGCACCTTTCAAAACTGACAAGTTTTAAAATTTTAAGTCCATTTAAAACATTTGGTAGTTTTTTTTAAGTGAAAAACTACCTTTATTTAAGTAGCTGGATATCATGCAGTAAAATACTAGGAATTTGCTATGTTTAACAACATAAAACAATAATCTTTCCATTCATAAAAATGAATTGTAACTTTTTTTATTGCTTAGTTAGCTAATATCTAATAATAATAGATATATAAGCTATAATAAGCTTAGATAATAATATCTAGCTTAGATATTAAGTTAAAACATTTTAAGAGCAATTTTTAATTAAAATTAATACTTTTAATAAGGAATTACAATACCGAGTGCAGGGTAGATACTGGATGAGCAATCTTTGACTTTGCCTGAAGGCCATCTTTGAAAAGATAGTCACACCCTCCTTTCCATTTCCAAGTTTATGTGTCTGTTATAAAAGTATGTCACTAGAATGTTCTTTGAGTGGTTCTTTAATGTTTATGGGTTGATCCCTCCTTGCATGTAAGACAACTTGCACAGTGCAACAGTGCATACAAAAATATTTAAGTTTTAACTGCCATACTAGAAAGTCATGGAGGCATGTGGTGGTACTAAAGTCAGGAAGGGGACATATCTTCCCTCCACAACAACACAGTCCATGTTCCTTCTCCTCTGAGCACACATGCACCATCCTGACACATTCTGAAATTAGCCCAGAAGAGCAGCCTCCCATCATATATTACTGCTACTGTTACTGATGAGACTTATGTAGCCTTGAGATATGTTCCAGTAGGTAAAAGGTAAAAACCACTGGACCTTCAAGAAGCTAAGATGTGGGCATCACTGCAACACTGAGCAATAGAGGTGCAGCATTGTGAGTGAACACGACAGCTAGATAACTTCTAAATGCAGCGATCAACAAAGACTTTATAGGTGAAATGGTATTTCAAGTTAATTTTAAACAAGTAAAATTTCAAGGAGGGATTTAGGGAAAGACTTCCCAGAAAAGACAACTGCATAGGGGAAGATCATGAGAAGAAAAAAGCATGGTACAAGTGTGATACGATAAGCAACCTGTTTTTATGAAACGCTAGAGCTCATGCAGGGTGTGGCAGTACCAGGTAGAACTTGGCAGTCATCTTTAGAGTTATGGATGTCATTATTATAAAGACGTCAAAAGATAAAAAAGATACATTTATGGCATGTGTGTATGTATCAGTATAGGTAAAGTAAAGCTATCATTTCAAGTGTTGGTACCTATGATATTTTCATCCCTAAATAGAGACACTAATCTGGGGTCTTATGTCCGCGATTCACATTGCCTCTGACACAGACGAGGGGTCAGTAAACATTGCTGCCATACCTCCAGACCTGGTTTCCTGAGAAGAAGAGTGTCTTCCCCGTAGCCTCAAAGTGAACAGCTGCACTTATTTTTTTAACTTCTTTAGGAAATCCCAGTTCAGATATTTTTTGCGGGTAACCTTCCACAATGTCATAGCCATTAAGAGCCCAAAATTTTCTGCCTAGAATAAGAGAATGATTTCTTTATACAAAGAAACTCTGAGCACGCACAGATATAGATATTTATTTTAATGAAGATTCATTTCTTATCAAAGATCATTAATTTAACCAAAAAAATATACATTTAGAAATAAATTAGTGTGGTGACCATGTTTCTGAAATATTTTGAAATATGAGCATTCTTCAGACAAAAATAGGGATTAAGGTCCAAATTTCCTAATTGTGAGCATAGCCAAACAAATGTCATAATTCATTTGGCTATATATTATCTCTGAACGTTAAGCTTGAAGCTGTGTGAAAAAGACATTAAGATTTCTGCATGAACCAGTTGCACAGTTGGAATAGTAAATTAGATTGAAAACTTAAATTTTATACCAGATAAAGAATTATTTCTTTCTCTATAAGGTCATTATAGCACTAATTATAACAGTGAAACAATAAAAATGTCTTTAGATGTTGTATAGGCATTATAAATTATGATCACAAAGATGAAGTAGTAATTTGGAAATTTCATTATTTTCTGTTAATTGAACAAATAGAATATTGAAAAACATATACACTGAATATAAGTCTTTAAAAATAAGTGTTACATCTGATAAAAGACTAGAAAGGAAAGAAAATGAAATTTAGAAGGGGGCAAACAATATTTTTTTTCAATTTTTAAAATGTACACTGTTACATTTGCTCAGTAAATAGTTTTAAAGAGGAATAAGAAAAACTGACATGATTGCTATGAAACAAAGAGCAGATATGAGTAATAATGTTGACTTTTGACTTGTCAAATTTGGGGACACTTCTGGTTTCCATTTTCTGTTACTTAGTCCTGTAAATGTAGTAATACTTTTACTACATTTCTGGCAGTGTTACATTCACCATCGCCTGCCCTGGACATGCAGTGAAAGACTTACCTCTGAAGATCAAGATAAGGTCTCGGGAAGGATGCTCGTAGGCAGCGTCAATGCGGTTAGGAAGTTCTGGCCAAAACGACTTTGTTAAAAAAAGCTCTGCATCGACCTGCTGAGGATGCAGCCGCCAGAAGAATCTAGCACGAAAGCAGAAGTACAGAGATTGCTGTCATATTTTTTATGTCATATTTTAAGGGCACTATTTCAATTTAAGGGCCACTGGTCACCTCTTCACCATATCAATACAGAGAAATGAGAAGCTGTCTCCTGTGAAGGGGAAAATGTTCCCTTCCTCTCTGTGTGCCAGTTTTGCTCTTGCTACCCTAACTGTAGTCTCAAGTATTGAAGTTTAAAACCTCACCAGCCTTTATAAGTGCTTTGTGAGTTGGGATCATGCTTTGTTCAATACTGCATATCCCACAAGTGTCCAGCAAATGTGCCAGGCACTGTGTTGGGCTCTGGAGAGAAAGAGGAGTTAGACAAAGTATTTCTTCCAAGATCTCATTATCTAGGGAAACTAAAACATGAGAAAATATATGAAATACAATGCAATTAGAGTTATAACAGAGGAGATAAGAATGTTATGGGATCACAGATGAGGAAACAATGTAATTGATGAATGAAAAAAATAAGCATATTAGAACAAGGTGAAAAGTTTAAATTATTTCATTTTTATCACCTACAGACTTAGGTTGTTAAACACTCCTCTCAAATTTCAATATATGTTCACAGAGCCAAAGTCTTTCCAAAACTAAAGGGAATTCATGTAGACTCAGAGTAATGGCTTACTAGTTGGTAATTGATTTTAATACTTGTGTGATTTTTCATAAATAATTTGGATTTTTATATTTATGTGGTTATCTTTATAGGAAAGACTTCAACCAATGATGTAAAAAGAAGCTGCACTATCAATTATTTAGTTCATTTAAAATACATAAATAAAGTGTCCAAAGGTCTATTAATTGCACTTTTACCTTCTTTCCTTGAAAGTTTGACCAGATGTTTTGGCAATTTGCCCAGACATGGATTCACTAATGTTTGTTATGCAGATTTTATAAAACTATGTCAAGAGTACCTGTCTTTAAAAATCATCATTTCTCCTCGGAGACTGGTAATGGCATCAAGGGATAAGGATGGATCACACTTGTCTGGTGTTTTGGGATGTTTAGGGTTGGGGTCTTCATCTCCTGGGCCTACAGTAATGAAATAAATGGAAGAAGTTACCGAGGACGACCTCACTGCGAACATGATGTCACTAATGTTGAGTAGGAAGGGGTTCTTCTGGGGAGGACAATAAGTCTTGTCAAATCTATGCAGTGGTCCAAATACCTGTATTCCTATTTCCTCCTACCAGGGTGACCAAGGTCTTGCAGGTGGAACTTCTCCTTCTGCTCTCAACTCTCATGACCCCCTGAGATTCACTGGAACTGAACATTTAGGTTTCTCAATTTGGTGATAGAAATGGGATGGAGGTTCATGCTTTATAGAACATACGTACAAACTGCTCTTGAGAAACATGTTCTTCTTACCCACATCTAATGATGCATATCCCTGTGATTGCCCTCATCTCAGTTCCCTCTCTTGTCCATTTTATAAGCTATGCATATCAGCTAATATTATTTCCCCAGTGAGACAAGTGCAGCTCATGTCAGTGATAAGCCAGGCCTTCAGCTACATGTTTGTAAATTTGCCACCAGCCCCCATGAGAGCTAAAGGGGAGCTGAGCACAATCATGAGTCTAAACTGCTTTTTCTTTACCTGGATCACATTTGTTCAATTGATTCCCCTGGGTACAATCGTTGCAAAATTCTTACCCGTACTCATAAACTGCTGTGGTAGATCTGAACCAGAAAGGGCAGTAATGGATTAGCTGTCATGAGCAAGTTTTCTGAGCTGTGTGCTCTAGAAATGTTTACACTGATGACTGGGCGCTGTAATTATAACTCTATTAAAAGCTACCAGAGATCACTTGAATGTTTCCATAGTGGCAAATTGGAGTATTGAAAGACTACCCAGAATTTATAAAAGTGGGTTAAAATCTCCTTTTACCCTTAGTTGTATTACTATTAATACACTATTTCAGTGCTGTTAGGGCTTTGTTTCTTTGTTGTTTAAATGACGAATAGAATATTTTCCTTTCTTATGACAGAGATGTTTTGAGGTATCAGTTGTACCTTGCAATATATAAAATACAAATATGAGAAGTTATATTTTGCAAAAACTTTAGAGAATAGAATGTTTTGTACCTGAGTAGGTGGTTTGATTTGGAAAGAAAAAAAAAATGGACAGGTTTCCCAGGTTTAAAAGTAAAACCAAAAATAGTTCACTAAAACTTAGAAAATAAAGGTCTGTATCTATTCTGCTTTTAAGCTGATAAATTAGTTACCATAGAGTGACTGGATCCCCTGCACATCGTCATCAGGGAGCATAAAGTGGCTTTTGCCAGTGTAGGTGTAAATGGGAAACATAAGTGCTCCTGGGTCCTTGGAGTGGTCGAGACCTAAGGAATGGCCGAACTCATGGGCAGCAACCAAAAACAAGTTGTAACCTGTAAAAAGACAAACAATGAGAAAGCAAGGTCCTTCAGTGACCAGTTAGTGGAGAGTGTTATTTACCTCATCTGTCATGTCTGTGATGTCACCATTTCTCTTTTTTGGCTATTTTTCTCAAGTGTGTGTGTGTGTGTGTGTGTGCATGTTATTATTAATAGTTATGCATACTCACTTTTTAAAAGTTAATATTCAGTTGCTTAATGGAAGACTCAAAAGTATTGATTTAACCCCTATACATAAGTAGTGCTCCCTTTGATTGTAACTTCCCATACAATTCAATGTCCACAGATTATTCTCATGTAATTAGTAATCAGTGAGGAGCTACTATGAAGATACTAGTAATCCCAATTTGCTCTTTGTCTTCTGAGGTCAGATGAGGAAAGCGGATGTGGATGATCTTAAATGAGGAGCACCGGAAATAAGGTGGTGCCCAGAGCACCATCTAAACAGCATCCAAAGGGATAATGACCAAGTATGGCAGATACACTCAGCAGGGTCTCTGGGACTCACCTCAGGACCAAATTTACACCAAATGATTCTTTCCACAATATCTCTAGAGTTTAAAGAAACAGAAACTCTGGACATCACTAGCCAACTGTCTTCTATTCTATGAGATGAATCTATCACTGGATTAGCATTCTTTAGTCATTTTTCCACTGAATTTTGAGACTTTAATACTGATATTTTAAATTTGAAAAAAGAAATGTAGAAATAGATTAACAGAAAAAAAAGACATGTAAGTCAAGAGGAATTATTGTTACTTATGTTTAGAATACATGAAAACTGGAGCCGGTGGTTTCAATTTGATCTTAAACACCTTTTGTCACCATAGTCTATACATGAAGAAAATGTATAACCAATTCAGTGACCATACGGGCATCAAAATTAATATACAATCTCAGTGGCAAGTAAGTCTTCATTAAAATGATGAGTAATGGATACCATTCATGACCTTCAGCTGAAAAATTAATCCAGATTTGTTTGTGGAGGCATTCATTCATTTCATTTAAATATTTAAAATCCATACTTGATGTAAGAACATAAAACCGAGGCTTATTATAACTCTGTCTTAGTAATACTAAATGTTATCCTTTCTTTCTAAAACCTTCTAAACCTGTGAGATATTTAGAATGTTAATATGTAAGTCCTTATCTTTCCCTCCCAAGACAGATTGGAGTCATTGGAGTTGAGGCATTGCTCATTCAAAGCCCTGTTTTACTCTTCCAAAAAATAATCCTTCTTAGTTAAATAAATAATAAAAATCAGCTGTCTGTGCAGACTACTTCTAATTGTCACAACTAGATCCATTGAGCTCCAAAGTTAAGTCCTAGTTGAGACAATCTATTTTTTTCTTCCTAAATTAATATTCCCAATTCTTATGAGCCTTAAAGGATTCATTCAATACCGTTTCATTTTATTCTAGGATAAAATCTCATCTAGCCTGTCTCATGTTCTTTGGGTTAAGACACTACTTGATTTCTCAGAATATTATTTATGAAACTAGTGAGATAGATACATTTCAAACAAGTAACTCATATAATAGGGAACAGATATTTGATTGGACTTATGCCATTAATATTTATTCCATGGAGGAAAAACTATTTCAACTTACATCCAATTTATCTATGACTTACACATCCAGCTTTAATAGTTTCAGATATATATTTATAATAAACTGTACCTTACTATGCCGAAATGTAATCCATGGTAACAACACTTTGGTTGACAGAAAGATATTTTTTTTTAAAGATTTATTTATTCATTTATACAAGCACTGGGTACAGTCAGAAGTACGGGAGGGTAAGAGAATTCACCAGAGCCAGAGCAGGGAGCAGAACAGACAAACTGACAAAATACACCGCTGAGGGGAGCAGCGGGCGTGGCAGGAGAGGTCTGCACGCCATGTGGGACCCTCGGCCCCGCCGGGGAACAAACCGGCACTGCAGAGGCTGCGGGCAGATTCACAGCCCAGCGCTCAACCACTGCACCACCAGGGGAGGCCCGACAGAAAGATATTTTAATCCTAATTCAAAGTTAGTATTCCTAGAGCCTCCCTGGTGGCTCAAGGGGTTAAGCACCACATTGTGAAGCAATCTGTAGCCTCTTCAGCACGAGTTCAATCCCTGGTTGTCCAGGGAGCAACCCACATGGTGCAGCAGACCTCTCCTGACTGGCCCTCTGCTCCCCTCAGCAGTGTACTTCGGTCAGTCTGCCTGTTCTGTTCCCCACTCTGTCTCTGGTGAATTCTCTCACCCCCTGCATCTCTGCCCTGTACCCCAGTTCTTGCATGCATAAATAAATAAATCTTTTAAAAAAACAAAACAAAGTTGGTATTCCTCCAACTCCTAACCTAAAGAGATTTTGCTTGTTTTTAATGTTTTACATTGCTTTGCAGAAATGTCACTTAAAGGAACGAATAAGTATGTAATTTTTTTGAAAAACAATCACATACCAAATATGGTTCACAACATGCTTCTTAATGGATTTCCTATCTAATATGATAATCATGAATTATATTTTTATAAGCAATATTACCTTTGGAACTACTTGTCCAAGTTTCATCATCATCAAAATGGGCATCTCCTCCATAATTTGGTCCAGGAGGAAAAGCATGAGCCAGCAGACCAGAGGGCCCATCAAATGGATAGAAGTCACCATGCTCTGCACACAAAAGCGAGAGTTAGGAAGCTAGTTACACCCACCCAGCAGAGACACGCACAGGCAGTTAGTCAGTTTTTGTTGAATTCTGTAAAGAAGCAAAGGATGACTGAAAGAGGATAAAACAAAGGAGCGAGCTAAGAAGCAGAAATGATTCTGCACCATTACCTTTGGTTCCAAAAGAGATCATGATATCAGCAGTGCCATTGTGAAGTCTGGTAAAATTCAGAGGTGTCACATCAGACCAAACTTTGAAGGCTTTTTTGAAAGCCTTGTCAACCTCAGAGTGGGTAAGGTCAGGGGTATAATTCACAATTCTGTTCAACAGAGAAAGTTTCAAGTAAGTTTTTGGAAGCTAAAAGCTATTTTGGAGTATGTATTTTTCTGGGAATACTACTTTTTGACTCAAAATTCACTGACTTCTCTAAAAGTTCTACTGGAGTTCCATTTTTCAAAGGACTTCTTCATTATAATGCCATGCAAGGATAAAGAATGAGGTATTCTCTCAGACATTTGAGTATCTCCAAATATCTGCTCATCTGATATATTAAATTTGAAATATCCAGGTGTTTAATAAGAACTTATATTGCATGCTAAAAGTTTGGAATTGTATCACGTAGCCAAATAAATGAAGTAGCTCTGCAAAGTTTCTAGAAAGAGTAGAACTCTCTGCCTTTACCACTGTTATAATAACAATGCCTGATGGGCTACATTTGCAAATTTTATTGAACCTAATTTCACTTCTCAAGAAAAATATTTTGAGAATCCAGTGGAAGTAACAATAATAGATGTTATGAGAATTCTCATCAATAGTATTACAGTTATTCCTGGCCTTACTTAACTTCCATTGTAGTATTTAAAATATACCTTAAAAATGAAACTGTACATGATCTACTTGCCATCTGTAACTTCCGCTGAAAATTAGACATTTAATACTATTTTTTAAAATGAAAAAAATAGTAAAGATAGTTCATAATTTACCTGTAAGTTAAATTCATTTTTGACCATTTGAGTGTTCGAGGAAAAACATTGTATTCACCCACATCAGGGACCCCACATCTTGGTTTTTTCATGATGTCTAAGGTGTTATCATCAAGTTGGCCAGTCACCTCCAAGCCGAAAAAAGACTGCATTTCTCGGAGCCTGTCACCCATGGACCTTACTGCTGTCTTCTTCAGGATTCCAGCGAGATTCAGGGGATGGTAATATGACTTCAGGTAGCGCTAGAAAAGAGACCAACACGACCACCTTTTAAAAGAGAAGGGCACTTAGAAGACGCATCACACTGTTGGGTTCGGCAACATACTCTACCTCTGCAAACTGGAAGTCTTCCTCAGACAAATCCTCCTCATCATTATTGGGAAGGGGCAGGGACCCACAGTGAGTCCAGCTCATGAGCAGGAGGGCAGCTAGAACACCTGGGCGCATCTTGAATGCTATGCCTGGAGGCATCTGTCCTTCCTCCACAAGTCCTTCCACTTTTATAGGCCTATTACTGTGGTGAGTCACCACTGCGGCAAGTTTCAACCTCCTAGCCAGTAGAAGGTAAACATGCTTACATGGCAATTTCTGTTTTTTTCTCCCAAGAAGTGTGGTTTGTGGTAGAATTTGAGGGAAATATAAAATAAGGCCATCTCTTGTTTCAGCAGGGTCTCAAAAACCAACTAGCAAAATAAACAGTCTCAGCATATTTATGGATACTGTGGGAAGAAGCAAGGAGCAGTACATTTTTCACTTTTCATGGCAAATACGTTTTTCCCCATTGTAGGGTAATGACTTTTTCAGGTAAGAATATAAAGATGCTACTTCCATAAAGAGAAACCTAATCCAGCTTCCAGAATGTTTATAACCATGTGAAGTCTAAACTTTATTCTCTCTAGAGCAGCGGTTGGAATTTAAAAACACTGGTGTGATCTCTTAACCAACATGGAGTCCTGCATGAGTTTTCTACAGGTTCGGTCAGAGGTAGAAGATTGTATTAGAGCATGATCGATTGGAATGCGATAACATTCCTAGCAGATATTGAGAGATTATTATATGCTAGGCTTAAATGTGATGATCTCATTTAATCTTTATAAAAGTGTGTGAAGTAGATATTGTTGGAAGGCTTATCTTCGCTTTTATATGAGAACAGTCTAAGACACAGAGACATTGATTACTTGTTTAAGGTTATATAGTTAATAAATGGTACCATGAGTATTTGAACCGAGGCCCACTTTCCTCAGTATGGTCTCTAACCCATCATTCTCAGATATTTTCTCAAAAATGGAACTGCTGGGCCTCCCAGGTGGCGCAGCGGGTTGAGCACAGCACTGTGAAGCTGTCTGCAGCCTCTGCAGTGCAGGTTTGATTCCCGGCCAGCAAGGAAGATTTCCACATGGCGGGGCAAACCTCTCCTGTCTTGCCTGCTGCTCCTCTCAGCAGTGTATTTCAGTCTGCCTTTTCTGCTCCCCACTCTGTCTCTGGTGAATCCTCTCACCCTCCCGCGCATCTGGCCTGTACCCTAGCTCTTGTATAAAAATAAATAAATCTTTAAAAAAAGAGATAATGTGACTTTTAAAAAAAAAATGGAACTGCTTCTTCTCACCCCTCCGGGAGTGACCAGGAAGACTAGAACTCCAGGTAAGTACGCATGGCCAGTTTCAAATTTCTTAATTTTTACATTTGAGTAATAGAGCTACCTTTATTCCAGCAACTTAAGATAGTAGTCCTCCACTCGAAATAGTAGTCCTCTATGGGCGTCCTGTCTATTATTTCCTTCAGAACTTCACATCTTTAATACCATGAAATCAGAGTGGCATCTTTGGTCCCAGCAGATGTACGTGAATAAAATAACATAGGCATCAGATTGATTGGATGATTGAAAATATAAGTGAGTCAGAGAGAAGCTCAGGTTAGGCATATATGTAGGCAAAGAGAAGGAATATCAATAGGGTGAGCAGGGAAAGGGGAGATACCAACATATAGGAGAAATGCTGTCATTTAAAGTAACCAGTACCTTAGAGAAAACCAGAGAAGCCTAAGGGTGTGAATAATCAGTTGAAGGTAATTTATTATGCTTTTATCCAAAATACAGCTAAATAGTTTCCTGCAGTGGGGACTTAGGCCCAGAGAACAATGCGAAACAATAATTAATTTTAAACTTTTTTCATATGCAACATTTCTATTTTGAAAGTAAGTGAAAATAACTCAAAAGTTTGATCAGAAACTCAGCAAATGAGTCCATTGAAAATCATTTTTACCAATAAATTTTCATAATTTTTAAGTCCCATTAGATAATAAAAAGTAAATCATTAAGAAGTTTAAAAACAAAGATTTTATTTGGTTTGAAAGTGGGTGATGTAAAAAGTCAAATAGGCTAATTATACTGAGAGGTTCTCATTTATTTGTAGAAATGTTACCACTTTAAAGCAGAATTAAAAAAAAAAACCTTTTGCATTAAATCAGTGACTTTGATTGGACATCAACTATGCAGAATTCCATGCTAGTCACTTTGAAGATGAAATGAGCGATGGGATGTGATCCTTTTCATAGACTGATTACAATATTACCACTCCCACAAAGAAACATTAGTAATGAGGAATAAAACTAAATAACACCTATTTTCCTACTTCAAACAATTTCAATATTTTATACTTTTCTTATTTAATAACATGAACAGTGCGAAAGAAAAAACACAGAAATGCTAATGAGAACTTTCCTCAGGAGGGATAACTACCTATATAGACTACTGTGTCATGCAATAGTGAATTTAGATGGCAACCAGGTTGTGTCATCACATGGAAGTGTGTTGGCAAGCTGCTTGTCAACACAAGTCCTTATCTCAGGTTGTTAATTATTGAAATGAAAGTCAGGCCTTCCACTGACTTACCACTGGTGAGTGGTTTGTGGTTTCAGATGACACCTTTAACACAATGAAGCTGAGTCTTTATTTACAAAGGCCCTAACAAGCCTACCGAATCATGGGGAAATGTGAAAACCTGTAGAATGAGCAAGCAAATCTGTGGACTAAATGAGGAATGTGTATCTACTACTGATTCAGACATAAACAATATGGGACTTTTTAAAGCACATGTGTAGGGTAAAGAAAATATCAGGCTTTTCTGCCCTTCCGCCATCAGGATAGATGATGGATCCTTGTCCTGAATGCATGCCTGATGGCGGGCACCTGGAGTAGGGTGTGGGCATAGGTAGATGGGATTCAGCTGAGCTAAGACTGTGCTTTTAAGGGCGGCGTCACGGGGGGGACGCCAGCAGCCCCAGCCAGCAGCAGCAGAACCTGAAGGAGAAGCCGAAGCAGAAGCAGAGAACGCCAGAGAGCCCAGATAGAGTGAAGACTTGCTGGGGGCTGGGAGGCCTGCCAGCCTCCCAGCCCCCAGCCAGCACCCCTGCCTGCCATATGCCTGGTGAACCCCAAATAAAAAACCTGCAAAACTACTGAGGACTCTGACTCCTCCTTTACCCGATCTGCATGGGATCAGAAAACCTGCCTTGTGCCCTGTCCTGCCCCTTACAATTGGCGTAGTCGGCAGGATCCATGCAGACGGGTATTGGAGCCCTCCGAAGACCTGGAGGGACTAAGGAGAACAGACTTTGCCTGTGACGACGCTGGAGGCACCATGGCGGTATAGAAGATGGATACGTCCACGAGCTACAGGATGAGACCTGGCGTGAAGGAGACGCCCGAAAGGACCAGCCAACGACACCGGAAAGGACCAGCCAACGACACCGGATAGGACCAGCCAACGACACCGGAAAGGACCAGCCAATGACCCCTGAGGCAGCAGGCCATTGCTGAAGCAGGGAGAGGCCAATGGACTGATAGACTGATGAACTGATGATTTTGGACTGACAATCCCGCCAGAAGGCGGAGGACCTTAGCAGGTTATGTTTATTTTTTGAGAATCTGGGGGTGGCCAGTGGGCCTAGATGGCCAAAAGCAGCCTGTGTATGCCCAGTGGCCAGGTGGAGGAGAAAAGCCAACTAAGGTGGCAAAAGCTGGTACTGATGCTAAGTTGAGAAGCCCTAAAGCGGCTGTTAAGCAGCCTGGGTATGCTGAAGCCCTGTGAGTCTCGTAAAATCACCTATGGGTGATGCCCTGCTCATTCTTGAGTGAGGGTGAGGAGCTGAGGAGCCCGTCCTTGGGGGACGGGTGGGGAATGTGGCTTGGGGTGGAGCCCAAGCCAAATGCAAAGTTTGGATCCCCAACCCATGTGCTGGTGCAGTGGGTTGGCTTGAGAGCAGGGGTCTGTGAGTCGCATGGGTGGCCATGAAGGCCGAGTGTTGGAGCGACTGCAGACAGAAACCCTGAGGGTTGGCGATTACCCCCAACAGAATAAAATTGCCAATCCCAGAGCTAGTGCATCCTGGGGGTGGATGCTGTGTGCGCCTTGTAGCCGAGACTACAGCCAGAGAAGGCCAGGAAGCCTGACGGCTCCTGGTATGTTATAGTAGATGCCGTGAGTGATTCCCCTCCCTCGTATGAGCAGTGCCTTCGGCAGCAGATTTGGTGGCTCATCTGCTGGTACCAATAATTGTCTTTTGCACTTGGTTGGTGCCCTGCCTGGACTTATTTGTGTTCTGTTGTATTTTGTTATATTGTATTTTGTTATATTTGATGTATTTGCTTTTGTGGGCCATGGCTGCATTGTTTGTTTGCTTAGAAAATTGTATATGTATGTATAGACTGTATGGCAGAAAACCCTGAGGGGGTGGACTGTAGGGTAAAGAAAATATCAGGCTTTTCTGCCCTTCCGCCATCAGGATAGATGATGGATCCTTGTCCTGAATGCATGCCTGATGGCGGGCACCTGGAGTAGGGTGTGGGCATAGGTAGATGGGATTCAGCTGAGCTAAGACTGTGCTTTTAAGGGCGGCGTCACGGGGGGGACGCCAGCAGCCCCAGCCAGCAGCAGCAGAACCTGAAGGAGAAGCCGAAGCAGAAGCAGAGAACGCCAGAGAGCCCAGATAGAGTGAAGACTTGCTGGGGGCTGGGAGGCCTGCCAGCCTCCCAGCCCCCCAGCCAGCACCCCTGCCTGCCATATGCCTGGTGAACCCCAAATAAAAAACCTGCAAAACTACTGAGGACTCTGACTCCTCCTTTACCCGATCTGCATGGGATCAGAAAACCTGCCTTGTGCCCTGTCCTGCCCCTTACAACATGTCATCATCAATTTCTAAGTTCAAAACATCACCAAAGAAAGAACCAAATAAGCCCAAGAATAACCCCTGAGTATATCATAGGGGTCCCAGATTAAGAACAGTAGGAATAGAGGCCTTTAAGTTGGGCTGAAGTTATGAAAATTCTATAATTCTAGAGCCTTTCAGATAAAGATTTTTAACTTAAGCTTGGAGTTGTAAATCATCAGTGACAATTAGAAGTATCTTTATTTTTGAACAAGAGGAGTGATTTGACTCTGTGAAACTACATGAAAGTGTGATATTTTTTTTGTAGACGCTTCCCCGTGATCGTTTTATTCTAGTTTGATTTCTTTTTTCTTTCTTCTTTTTTCCTCCCATCACCCCATGGACTGGGCTTACATGCTCTTAAAAAGTAGTACTATTTTTAATAATTTTTTTATTTTGAGGAGTCTTGTAGGGGCAGGACAGGACACTGAGCAGGTTTTGTGATCCAGCAGACCAGGTAAAGGAGGAGTCAGAGTCCTCAGTGGCTTTTGCAGGCTTTTATTGGGATTCACCAGGCATATGGCAGGCAGGGGTGCTGGGGGGATGGGAGGCTGGCAGGCCTCCCAGCCCCCAGCAAGTCTTCACTCTGGGCTCTCCGGCCTTCTCTCGGCTTCTGCTTTCAGCTTCTCTTTCAGCTTCTTTCTCTGCTTCTTTCTCGGCTTCTTGACTTCTGCTGGCGTCCCTGTGATGCTGCCCTTAAAAGCTCAGTCTTAGTGCAGGTGTACCCACTTCAGGCACCCGCCATCAGGCAGGCATTCAGGCTCACAGGGTTCCCTCATCTATCCTGATGGCGGGAGGGCAGAAAAGCCTGACATTTTTCCTTATTCTATAGTCCACCCCCTCAGGGTTTTCTGCCATACAGTCTATATATATACAATTTTCTTATCAAACAAACAATGCAGCCATGGCCCACAAAAGCAAATACATCACAATATAACAACAAAATACAACAGAACACAAATAAGTCCAGACAGGGCCCCAACCTAGTGGCAAAAGACAATTATTGGTACCAGCAGATGAGCCACCACATCTGCTGCCAAAGGCACTGCTCATACGAGGGAGGGGAATCACTCACGGCATCTACTGTAACACACCAGGAGCCATCAGGCTTCCTGGCCTTCTCTGGCTGTAGTCTCGGCTACAAGCCACACACCGCATCTACCCCCAGGATGCACTCACTCTGGGATTGGCGATTCTATTCTACTGTTGTGGGTAATCGCCAACCCTCAGGGTTTCTGTCTGCAGTCGCTCCAACATTCAGCCTTCATAGCCACCCATGCGACTCGCAGACCCCTGCACTTAGGCCAACCCACTGCACAAGCACATGGGTCGGAGATCCAAACTCTAGATTCGGCTTGGGCTCCACCCTAAGCCACGTTCCCCACCCATCCCCCAAGGACGGGTTCCTCAGCAACTCACCCTCACTCGACAACGAGCAGGGCATCACCCACAGGTGATTTTATGAGACTCACAGTTCTTCAGCATACTCAGGCTGCTTAACAGCCGCTCAGGGCTTCTCAACTTAGCATCAGTACCAGCTTTTGCCTTCTCAGTTGGCTTTTCTCCTCCACCTAGCTGCTGGGCACACACAGGCTGCTTTTGGCCATCAAGGCCCACTGGCCACCCCCAGATTCCCAAAAAAACATAACCTGCCGAGGTCTTCCGCCTTCTGGCGGGATTGTCAGTCCAAGTTAATCAGTCCAAGTCCATTAGGCCTTTCCATCAGCACTGGCGAGCTCCGAATCGCGGTCCTCTCTTCCCCGATGATTCTTGCTGCCTTGGGGGTCGTTGGCTGGTCCTCTCGGGCATCTCCTTCATGCCAGGTCTCACCCTGTAGCTCCTGGACCTTGTCCACAAGACCCTCCAGGTCTTCGGAGTGCTCCATACCCATCTGCATGGATCATCTTGCCGACTTACGCCAATTATAAAGGGCAGGAATGGACACTGTGCAGGTTTTCTGATCCCATGCAGACCGGGTAAAGGAGGAGTCAGAGTCCTCAGTGGCTTTTGCAGGTCTTTTATTGGGGTTCACCAGGCATATGGCAGGCAGGGGGGCTGGGGGGCTGGGAGGCTGGCAGTCCTCCCAGCCCCCAGCAAATCCGCACTCTCTCTGGGCTCTCTGGTGTTCTCTGCTTCTGCTTCTTTGTTTCTCTCATCGGCTTCTCTTCGGCTTCTTTCTCAGCTTCTGCTGGCGTCCCCATGACGCCGCCCTTAAAAAGCACAGTCCTAGCCCAGGTGAATCCTATCTACGTCTGCCCACACCCTACTCCAGGTGCCTGCCATCAGGCATGCATTCAGGATCACAGGGTTCGCTCATCTATCCTGATGGCGGGAGGGCAGAAAAGCCTGACATTTTCCCTTACCCTACAAGTCTCCATATTATTTGCCTCAGGACCTAGATTGTTCTACATTCCCCCACCCAAAAGATACAAGTGTTCCTTTTTTCTCCACACACTAACCAATATTTGTTGTTTCTGGTTTTTATGATATGGGTCTGTAGAGGGCAGGAATGGACACTGGGCAAGTTTTCTGATCCAGCAGATGGGTAAGGGAGGAGTCAGAGTCCTCAGTGGCTTTTTGCAGGCTTTTACTGGGATTTACCCGGTACACAGCAGGCAGGGGTGCTGAGGGGCCAGGCGGCTGGCAGGCCTCCCAGCCCCCAGCAAGTCACTCTATCTGGGCTCTCTGGCATTCTCTGCTTCTCTCTCAGCTTCTGCTCGTGCTTGGCTTCCCTGTGACGCCGCCCTTAAAAGCCCAGTCTTAGCCCAGGTGAATCCCATCTACCTCGGCCCACACCCTATTCCAGGTGTCTGCCATCAGGCATGCATTCAGGACCACAAGGATCCATCATCTATCCTGTTGGCGGGAGGGCAGAAAAGCCTGACATTTTTTCCTTACCCTACAGGGTCATTCTCACAAAAGTGAGGTTCTTATTGTGGCTTTGATTTGCATTTCCCTGTTGATAAGTGATGTTGAACATTTTTTTATATGCCTGTTGTCTATCTGTATGTCTTCTTTGAAAAAGTGTTTATTTAGCTCTCTGTGCAATTTTTATTGGGATCTTTTGTTTTTATTGAGTTGTATAAGTTCTTTGAAGATTTTGAATATTGGTCCCTTGTTTTGATGTATGATGTGAAAATATTCTCTCATACTTGTAGGTGGAAACAAATAGGGAGGGACCCAATGGTCTGTGGTAAAGGGATAAGGGTAATTTGGTAGTGTGGTGTGGTGTGGTGTGGTGTGGTGTGGTGTGGTGTGGTGTGATATATAGCTGCTCCCCTCAACCATATACAATATTATAAACAATTTTACCTTAATAATAATAAAAAAGTTTTAAAAGAAATGCACACAAAGGAGAACTAAACTGGAATTTTAATACTTATATTTACACCCCAGAATAAGATGCAAGAGTGTCCCATCTAACCTACTCACAAACAGTCTTGGCATAATTCACAGGTTGGGTACAAAACTTCTACATTTTACCTGCTGCATGCAACTGCAAAAGTTCAGCGATTTGGAAGGTCATTTACTTTTAACATCTGGGTCACATGCTCTTTAGAGCTACTATATTTATACAGGGATAGGCCACAAAAATGTGTGTGTGTGAGAGAGAGAGAGTGGAAATTCTTAGTTTTTACTCTAGTCTCACATATGAAAATCCTTAATATCCTGGATTCACTTCCTAACAAATTGAAAATTTTCTTGTGCTAAAAAGAATACTTGCTAAGTGTCTACCGCTGGCAAATTTAACCAGATACTATAAAAGAAAACAACCAGGAATAGAAAACGTTATAGCCCATCCCTGCTCAAAGTCTTTGAAAAGGGAAAAATCAGGGTTGTTTGGCAGTGAGTAGTAGAAATGAAAACAAGCTAGGTGAAATGAGATGAAAAAAACTTAGTGATTTTAACAAGAAACTTCAATATATTTAAAGGTCCCTTAGTGGTTTTAGCAAGAAACTTCAATATATTTAAATATTTACACAATGCAGCAAAAAGCCTGTTTTCAAAACAGTTTTTCCTTACCATATTACATTCATTCACTAACTAAAGTAGGTACATATTTTTAAATAACAAATCTTCCAATTTAAAAATATACAAAAAAAGGGGCCTCCCTGGTGGCGCAGCGGTTGAGCGCTGGGCTGTGAAGCTGCCCGGCCTCTGCAGCGCCGGTTCGATCCCCAGCTGCTCCCCGGCCACCAGAGGAGGGTCCCACATGGCACGCAGACCTCTCCTGCCACCTGCTGCTCCCCTCAGCAGTGTACTGCAGTCCTTCTGCCTGCTCTGCTCCCTGCTCTGGCTCTGGTGAATTCTCTCACCCTCCCGCGCTTCTGATTGTACCCAGTGCTTGTATAAAATAAATAAATAAATCTTTAAAAAAATTTAAAAATAAATAAATAAATAAAAATATACAAAAAAGCATACTTATTTAATGATTGGAAAAAAACAGAAAAAATTACTATAATATCCTGAGATTTAATATACATATGTATATAAACAATATAAAGTTGATTCATTAGTCTACAGTCAGTGTTAAAGGTTTGGTAAAGCATACTTTCGAGACTAGAAAAACTTGCCCTGCTGTCAGTGTGTTGTTTTGTAAAGGCAGGACGGACCACAGGGCAGGTTTTCTGATCCCATGCAGCTTCGGCTTCTACTCAGCTTCTTGGCTTCCCCGTGACGCCGCCCTTGTACTACCTAAATTAAATTGTTAAGTCAAATAACTGAAAGATAGATGCATTGTGTTCTGATCACATAATAAAATCTATTGCTAAAAGAAAAAAAAAAAAAAGCACAGTCTTAGCGCAGGTGAATCCCATCTACCTATGCCCACACCCTATTCCAGGTGCCCGCCATCAGGCATGCATTCAGGACAAGGATCTATCATCTATCCTGATGGCGGGAGGGCAGAAAAGCCTGATATTTTCTTTACCCTACATGTTTCTACTTTAGTTTTCAAAACCGTCTTTAATGAATTTGGGGTAGTCATCACCCAGTTTGTCTTTCTTCACTGGATATATCATAAAATTGAGAATAAAATTAAAATTACACAAACTGTATCTTACTGCTATGCATTAAAGAGGCTAATGCTTATAAATGTTTTATATGCACTTGTTAGTTATTTTGTTACTGTAGGGTAAGGAAAATGTATCAGGCTTTTCTGCCCTCCTGCCATTAGGATAGATGAGGGAACCCTGCAGTCCTGAATGCATGCCTGATGGCCGGCCCCTGGAGTAGGACGTGGGCATAGGTAGATGGGATTCACCTGGGCTAGGACTGGGCTTTTAAGGATGGCGTCACGGGGACGCCAGCAGAAGCCAAGAAGGGGAGAAGCAGGAGAGCAAAGAAGCAGAGAGAACACCGGAGAGCCCAGAAAGAGTGAAGACTTCCTGGAGGCTGGGAGGACTGCCAGCCTCCCGGCTCCCCAGCACCCCTGCCTGCCGTGTACCTGGTAAATCCAAATAAAAGACCTGCAAAAGCCACTGAGGACTCTGACTCCTCCTTTACCTGGTCTTCTGGATCATAGAAAACCTGCTCAGTGGCCTGTCCTGACCCTACAATTGGTATAATCGTCAGGATGATCATGCAGACGGGTACTGGAGCCCTCTGAAGAGCTGGAGGGTCTAAGGAGTAACAGACTTTTTGCCTGTGACAATGCTGGAGACTTCATGGGGGCACAGGAGATGGACAAGGTCCGGGAGCTGTGGGACGAGACCTCGTGTGGAGGAGACGCCCGAGAGGACCAGCCAGCGACCCCTGAGGCAGCAGAATCGTCGGGGAGGAGAGGACCACGATTTGGAGCTCGCCAGTGCTGATGCAGGGAGAGGCCAACAGACTTGGACTAATGGACTTGGACTGACAATCCCACCAGAAGGCGGAGGACCTTGGCAGGTTATGTTTTTTTTGGGAATCTGGGGGTGGCCAATGGGCCTTGATGGCCAAAAGCAGCCTGTGTATGCCCAGCACCTAGGCGGAGGAAAAAAGCCAATTTTTGAGAAGGCAAAAGCTGGTGCTAAGTTGAGAAGCCCTGAGCGGCTGTTAAGCAGCCTAAGTATGCTGAAGACCAGTGAGTCTCTTAAAATCACCTGTGGGTGATGCCCTGCTCATTCTTGCGTGAGGGTGAGGAGCTGAGGAACCCGTCCTTGGGGGACATGTGGGGAATGTGGCTTGGGGTGGAGCCCAAGTCAAAGAGGGGATGCAAGAGAGGCTGCATGTAGAGTTTGGATCCCCGACCCATGTGCTTGTGCAGTGGGTTGGCCTGAGTGCAGGGGTCTGCGTGTCGCATGGGTGGCTATGAAGGCCGAGTGTTGAAGTGACCACAGACAGAAACCCTGAGGGTTGGCGATTACCCCCAACAGTAGAATAGAATCGCCAATCCCAGAGTGAGTGCATCCTGGGGGTAGATGCGGTGTGTGACTTGTAGCCGAGACTACAGCCAGAAAAGGCCAGGAAGCCTGACAGCTCCTGGTGTGTTACAGTAGATGCCATGAGTGGTTCCCCTCCCTCATATGAGCAGTGCCTTCTGCAGCAGATTTGGTAGCTCATCTGCTGGTGCCAATAATTGTCTTTTGCCACTAGGTTGGTGCCCTGACAGGAATTATTTGTGTTTTGTTTTATGTATTTTGTTGTTCTATGTGATGTATATTTGTTTTTGTGGGCCATGGCGGCAGTGTGCTATTGCCAAGAGAAACATATGTGACTTGTGTAGATTGTATGGCAGAAAACCCTGAAGGGGTGGACTGTAGGGTAAGGAAAATGTATCAGGCTTTTCTGCCCTCCCGCCATTAGGATAGGTGAGGGAACCCTGTGGTCCTGAATGCATGACTGATGGCCGGCCCCTGGAGTAGGATGTGGGCATAGGTAGATGGGATTCACCTGGGCTAGGACTGGCCTTTTAAAGACGGTGTCACGGGAATGCCCGCAGAAGCCAAGAAGTGGAGAAGCAGGAGAGCAAAGAAGCAGAGAGAACACCGGAGAGCCCAGAAAGAGTGAAGACTTGCTGGAGGTTGGGAGGACTGCCAGCCTCCTGGCTCCCCAGCACCCCTGCCTGCCATGTACCTGGTAAATCCAAATAAAAGACCTGCAGAAGCCACTGAGGACTCTGCCTCCTCCTTTACCTGGTCTTCTGGATCATAGAAAACCTGCTCAGTGACCTGTCCTGACCCTACAGTTACGAGCAATTTGTGAGGGTAATGGGGATGACATTATTGTAAATGCTCTCCTGTGCGCTTAAGAACTCAGGACAAGAACCAAAAGCAGACATACAGAGAGAAATAAAAAATGTTAGTGGGGAGAGAGAGAAATTAATTGACCCATACTTCCTACCAGCACCAGAGCTTAGACTCCAGGTACAAATCTAAGTCACAAAAGCAAGAGAGTTAGAGCGTGTGTTCAGCTTTAAGCTGCTTAAACCCACCCCTTGTTCTCAATACCTTCTCCCCTCTTTCAGGAGTCAGGCTCATGGCCTGCTGGGAATTGTATTCTTTGGTGCTTGAGATCTCATTGGCATGGATATGGGTGTGGAGTCCATTCAGAATATCATTCATTAGCTGAGAGTTTACTCCTTATTGTTCTAACTATATCAGAGAATTATAGACAGGAATTCATTGCAACCATGAATTGCCAACAAAGACATCTATCCCCATGTGTTTGCTAGGCTGATTTCATACCTCCAGTACTTGTCTATAGGGAAAAAGTCGTTATCTCTATGTTAAGATGATGTCAGCAGCATTCATCCATGGGTGGATATCTCCTGAGAACCCACCCACAGCTACATGACCAGGGAAGGCTCCAACTTTTTTCCTGCTAATAACAATGAGTGGAAGAAAGTCCTTATTCTTGCTAGAAAAGTGGTTTTTTTTTATTTTTTTGAAGATTTATTTATTTATACAAGCACTGGGTATAGTCAGAAGCGTGGAGGGTGAGAGAATTCACCAGAGCCAGAGCGGGGAGCAGAGCAGGCAGAAGGACCGAAGTACCCTGCTGAGGGGAGCAGTGGGCGGCAGGGGAGGTCTGCATGCCATGTTGCAATTTGCAGCAACATGGATGGCGCTGGAAGGGATCATGCTCAGCAAAATAAGCCAAAAAGAAAGAGAAAAATACCGGATGGTCTCACTCATAGCAGGAATCTAGAAAACTTAAATAAGGGACCAGGAAAAAGAATAACTATAAAAAGAAAATATCAAAATCAACAAACAACTATGAACCAGAGACACTCTATGGGGGGTGGGGTGGTGGGGAAAGGAGGGATTAGGGTCAAAATACAGGGGTTGTAATTGGAGAATATAAAAATAAAATTTAAATTAAAAAAAAAAGCAAAAAATAAAGATCCCAGCCCCTTCCCTTCTGTTGCTAATGCTGTTCCTGAACCAACCAGCTGGGAGGTAAGTTCAGGCAATGGGAGGTGCTGCAGAGCAAGAGGAGAAAACCCTGGACTTCTTGTTCTCTCCCCTCTTTTGCTAGGAAAATGTGACAGTTCCCTGTGGACAAACCCTCTCTCTGGTCCCAGCTCCCCCTGGGCAGCCCCACTATTGGTTGCAGCTCCTCCCAGATCATTCTGATTTGTGGGTTAGTACTGTCATCTTCTCCTTCCCCACTCTCCCTGGCCTAGGGTCTGGTAGCAGCTGTCAGTGTTGCCCATTTCTGTTTGTTTCACTCCTGTCTATCTTCTTAGCTGATCCTCTCTTGTGAAGTTTGATCCTTTTTTTAATACCGAGAGTGCTTTCTGGCCCCTGGTTGGATAGGGGCTGATACCGTTGAGAACATGAGGATTAAGAAGGGGAAACTGTAATGTAATTTCCATTGCAACCAGCACTGACTTACTATATCTCATGTAATTTAATGTATATCTTCAGGTAACTATGTATTTATTTTCTGAGGTGTTTCACCAATGTTAGTTGTAGGGAGGCAGAAAAGGAGGGAAAGAGAAGGAAGGCAGGAAAGAGAAATTCTATAGTTAAATATGTTTAGGAGATAACTGGTTAAACAACTATGAACCAGTTTCCTGGTGAACTTCTGAGAGCATCGTGACATAGTGAAAACCTCAAGGCAAGTGCACCTTGAAGTGGTTTTATCAGTCATATGAGCTTGGAATACTCTCTTCAGGTTGCTTCTTCCAGCATAAGAGTTCCACAGTGTGCAGATTGGGGAAAGTTTTTTAGGGAATTAGTAAGGCAAATGAATACTCATTTATGGAATGAAAAGAAAACCATCGGCATCCATAGAGTCAGGATGCCTTTGACATCCTCTTCAGAGAGGTCTTGTTTCTCTTGCTAAGGTGAGAACATATGGAGCACATCATGCCTCAGGCTTGCTGGAGGGCTAAGTCCTGCCCACTTACAGTTTAACATCTATAAAGAAATGAAGCACTGATGATCTGGGTAAATGCCACAGAAGCAGTTCTTCTGAAGGATTGTTTAGATAGATTCTTCAAGTCTGATTAAATAATCCTTCCCCTGTCATATATTTAGGGAAGAAGGGCAAAAGTCAAAACGCATAGGGAACCTCCTCAGCAGTCTGGGGCAAGCGACCCTAGCACAGCACAGGGCCCAAGGGTGCCAGCTGGAGCCACTGATACCTCAGTGTTGATTTATGGTGCCCTTGGTCACTCATCAGTGATGAGTAAGAGAAAATTATGCTCACTTACTTCCAGAGAAGCAGGCAGCTATATGGACTCAACACAACCATACAATTATTTCAAAAAACTTAGTTTGGAATGCATAAAATAAATAGTGAATACTGTATGGGTGTTGGATATGGGCCCCATACCAGACAAAGCCTGTTCCCTTATCTTGGAAGTGGGGATAATTAACTCAGTCTGACACGATTAGGAGAGAATCTAATTGTAAAGCATTTGGCACAGAATAAGAGCTCAATAACTATACTAGACTGTCATTTCTGTTGTTTGTATTATTAACACCTAAAGCACCTGTCTAAACTTTAGTAGCAAATGCTTCATGTTTAGTAAGAGCAAAGGTTAGAACCTGAATTAATGTTAATGGGGTTCACCTAGAGTTTATTTTGGCACTGTAAAAACAGTTGCCGAGATGCAAGCAATAATGGACATGAGGGAAATTCAAATTTGAGGCTCTAGCTTGTTTGAAAGCATTTAGCAGCATTTGCATAAAACCAATAAACATGCCAACTACAATAATTATTTTGATTCAGCAGAGCCTTTGGGCAAAAATTACTTGGCAAACATAACTATTAGTATATAGTTGAGAAACACACATTTGCTCCTTATGCCACATTTGCCCAAGTTAGGGAAGTTTTTACAGCCAGGTTTCCAAACATTTGTTAGGTTATTATGAAGGATATATTTTTATGCCAGTTTGGGATCAGAACTTTTTTCCTAATCAAAATGTTGAGAGATTGTAGATAGTATTTAAGGTCTGCACTACCTGCCTCTTAGTATAATAGTTAGTCAAAATCTGAGTGAAGAGTAGGAATAGAACATAAAGAGCAGCAAAACATGAAATAAAGATGATTGTTTTATAGCTGAAGATATGACAATATGTTTTATCCATGAAGTGCTCTACATTATTTCCACCACATTGAAGGTTTTTATTTTTCCTAGTTAAACAATGATTTTATTGCTTGGGTGCATAAACAAATTTATGCAGCGAAGGCAGAGGCAATAGATGACTAATATTTCCAACTGGGAGTGAGGGCCCATTCCATCTTATAATAGTGAGCCAATTTGTGAATACGACTTTCATCAAAAGATGCTTTCAAACAGCAACAGCTTTCTTAGTAAAATAGTAGAGAGTCTCAGGAAGATCAGGATCAAATCCCTTGGATTTAAGAATTCTCGGTTTTATTGCCTGTCACAGATACGCCTGTGCAGTGTCCTGTGAGTCTCATGGGGTCACATAGATTTGTAAGAGAATCAGGTCCCTCTTGACCAGTTTGAAGACATGCTTCTCATTGTTGGAAGTCAATTTCAGTCATATGGGGACATTCTGGCAACAGGGCAGAGCCCGTATGACAGACCCTTTCTGGGAGCTCATATAATCCATGATGGTGGTGTACAGGCAACGATAAAGACCACCTTCAATTTAAACTATCAACAATTGATAACCTCTGTTACACTTCCTTCAACCCCCAGGGAAGTCAAACTTTGTAGTGTTACCCCTCAATCCCTGTGTTGTCAGTTTAACCCTCAAAGAAAGTATCTTGGTTGATTTTTTTTGTTGTTGCCTTAACTGCTACTTGGGAACATGTGATGGAAAACTCAATGTTTTGACAAGTTATGTACATAAAGTACACAAATTTTCTCCAAAGTGGGGGATTTCTTTAACTTTGACTGCTCTTCAAGTTCAATGATTGCACAAATTCAGCCATTGGGATTACTCCAATCCTAATTGAGGAATAGTCACCTTTACCTTTGGGATAATTTGTCCTGAGGATGATAGCATTGAACATTATGTTTGTACCACTTTGCCAAATCTGCTTATCTTGCAATAACACCAGGGCTTTTGAGGGTGAAACAACAGGATTAAAATACCCAAACCCAACTCTTACATGAGGAAAAAATAGGATTTTTCACAAAGTGACAAATTATGCTTCAGAGCACAAGCCCAGAAGAACATTCACTGTCCTTGAGGTGACCTGGCCCTGCTTGGAACTAAAATTGTAAAAGGAACCAAAATGCCTGGCTTGTGCGTAAATGGAAAATAGTCACAAGAAAGGGGCGCCCAGCTTTGTTGTAGTGCTGGACCCGAATTCATGGTATGATTTAGCGGTGAGCAACTAATCAAACAATATCAACATGCGTTTTTAATATTTTCTTTATTTCCCAACCCCTTAAATACTGCCTTAAACCCCATTCTCACAGAAACTGAGCTGGCCCCTTAAGTATCCTCCATCAAGCAGCAGGGTCATCGCTTCTCGGCCTTTTGGCTAAGATCAAGTGAAGCAGCAGGGTCACTTGTCACCAGGAGGAAAAGTATGAGCGAGTCAGTCAAGGGCCATCAAATGTAGAGAGAGAGATATCTAAAAGAGAAACAACTCAGAAAATAGCTGGGAAAAAAATTCAAGACAAGAATCCATTATTTCAGGTAGAGTCTGTTCAAAACTGAGGTGTCTACAGTGAGAATGATCTTTTCTTCACCATTGCCTCTGTTTCCAAAGAGGATTTGATATCAGCAGTCTCAGAAAACTCTGGTGAAATTAAGTTGGGTCTTATTGCTGCAAATCTTGAAGTTCCTTGGACAGTGTGGCCCACAGTTTCAGGGGAAGATCGGAAGCGTAAGTCACTATTTAATTAGGACACATGCACACAGAGGGATTTCAGTGAGGCCCCAAATATAATATTTTAAAGATTGTTCTGCTTTTTAAAATCTATCCTTTTGATAATTCATTTAATTTCCTTATAAAATCAGACATCTGAGGTATATCATGGAGTATTTAGAAATGTTTTCATTTGTATGCATTTGCTAGTATTATTGGTTTTAAAAAAATCCCAATTGCACTATAATTAAACAAGGTTGAAAAATTATTATGACATTAAAAATGTTAGTGTGAAAAAAATGTTAGTGTGAATTCTACTTAATATAAAATATTGGAATGTCCTTTCAAGTGCACTGAAGAACAAGAGATGACTGACCATAATGAGTAAACTAGCATTCTAGAAGATTGACGCTATGGTCCCAGAGTCCTGAGGCATATTATTGTAAAAAATATAAGAAAATCATGAAGTTCAAAAACTTTTGGAAAGTATTAACTACTACTCCTTACTCAATTTGCTTTTGTCCAATGTTTTGCTACATGAGATTTATGTACACTATGCAATATATTTAACTATATTAGCAGCCTTTACATCAATGCAAGTACTACCAGAGAAATGTGTTTCTGATATTCTTGAGATTGAGTACAAAAATGTTTGTTGTTCATCTTGCTATCCATGAAGATCAGACCCATGCCTTCACGAACAGGGACTTAATTTAACTGTTGCATGGGTGAACAAATGAATAGATAAATAGATATAAATGAGGTGATTACAACAGATTTCTTGCTGCAATTATCTCAAGTCTTAAAGTTCCACTCACTTTTATTGTAATTTAGAATCTCAGCTGGGAAAGAATCCACTCTCCCCAATAATATGGGTCAAGGTTTGTTGGTTTTGAACTTTCTCAATTTGTAGGAAGACGATTTGTCATTCTAAGTCACCAATGTTGAGAGACAGCTGATTTTAGCAATTCCTTAAAATTCAGTTTTCACTAAAAATGATTATAAAATGGGAAAAAAATAAATCATTAGTCCTCTGTCATATTTTTTGTTGAAAAAGTATTTTT
Organism: Talpa occidentalis; assembly: GCF_014898055.3. Classification (NCBI taxonomy): domain Eukaryota; kingdom Metazoa; phylum Chordata; class Mammalia; order Eulipotyphla; family Talpidae; genus Talpa; species Talpa occidentalis. The sequence continues at coordinate 37,192,664 of NW_023601212.1, read as the reverse complement.
GTCTCAGATGTTTAAGTGACTAGAAAAGATCTATAACTCAAGTAATAGAGAGTTAGAACCTGTTTTGGAAAATCAAGAATGTAATTGGATAGATCAATCCTCATCTAATGTAATCTGTTTATAATACAATGGAGAACAGGTTCAAAGACATTGAGAAACTTCCTCAAAACCACACAATGAGATAAAAGTGATGCTAAGATTAGAATCTCAACCTCATGACTAGTATAGTCAGGATACTATTTATTACCCCCAAACTACTTTTTTTATTGTATGTACATGACATGTAAAAGCTGATCTGCCAGCTAGAGCAACTTTAAACATTGTACAGAGGAAAGTTTACGAGGCATATTTTTACCCGCAGGTCAGGTTATCAGTTAGCTACTTCATCTTCTTGGGAAAATTATTTTATACTCTACTAATCAGGGACGCCACACCTTGGCTGCTATATCTGGGCTAAAGTTTCAAAATCTAGTTGGCTGTTTACTTCTAGACCAATGAAGACTTGCATATGCTGTTTGGGAGTAGAGATTGAAGGTAGATAATTTGAACTTCAGCCTCTTTGAGACACTATATGTAGTCAAAATGTGCAATACTTCTTGTCCCTACCTTGGTTGTGCTACTTAGTGTTCAAGGATAGAGCAAACCTAGTCAGCTCTTTTGTCAAAAGTAAAAAATTTGGGTTAAAGTAATGACTTTGCCCTTTGTTTAATGCCCTTCATGTAAATATAAATTTTGCTTTTTATTGGTAGATTTTATCTCTAAAATTGAGCAGCAAGGACTTGTGATTTGTCTTCTGACAGAGGGAGGGAGGGAGGGAGACATGGGGGAGAGGGATTAAGAGAGGGAGAGAAGGAGTGGAGGAGAGAGAAAGGGAGGAGGAAAAGGAGGGAGGAAGAAGAGAAGGGAAGAGGAGAGGGAGGAAGGACAGCAGGGAAAATAGAGGTGTGAAGAAGGAGGAAAAGAGGGGAGATAAGGAGTGATGAAGGTCTGGAGGAAAGGGAATGGCACTTATTCTGAAACAAGGGCTGAGCACTGTCATTTTGCTTTGGCTCTTACTTGATAGGGTGTGGCCTATTACTAGAGTCTGAGTGAGTCTATTGGGACAGCCAGGGGGAGTATGTGTAGGACTCGATGGGGCTGTGGGACGGATGCTCCCAAGTCTGACCCAAGAACCCTCACTACTAGTTTGCTTCAATTTGGGAATCTTTCCAATCACCTGGCTGCCAGGACCACTTTAACCTGAGTCCAACCCTAAAAGGGACAATATATTCCAGATGTAGGAAATGAGCCATTTGTTAAACATCATTGAGGATATGTGTCAGCTTTTCCAAAAGCAAAATTCTTTCAAAAATTCCCAAAACGTAGACAAACACAAATAATTAAGTAGATCCTACCCTTCTTTTTCAAATAAGCAAGCTGTTAAGCAAGCAAGCTGTTAAATACAGAATTTGTTTTCCTCTTTCTCCAATGGTGAACTCTACGTATTTTGACAAGTCCTCCACTTGCCAGTTTCTGACTGACTTTGGGGGTGCTTTCAGCCCTAAGAGGCAAGTGGCATAGCTAATGAAAATGGAGACATCCATCCTAATGTTTTTATCTGCTCCCAGGATATTTTGCCCTACCCAGATTAGATAAGATATTGAAAGTTTACTTAGTCATTACTCATTATCTATGTGCTGATAGGGACAGGAACAGGTCACAATCCCCCAAGTTAAGATGATTTCCCTCTTCCAAATTTAACATTAAATCAGGAAATAGGTCAGCAAGATGACTTCCTCATGGGTTCTACATAAACTCATCCAGTCTTGGACCATTTTCTGCTGTCCTGAGAGATGAATGACAGTCATATACAGTGATCACCTCCATGAATGGCACAAGACACCTACTGTAGTTTTCACCTCTTTCTCTCCAATTAAAAAAAATACCAATCGGAAACAACCCAAATGCCCAAAAATAGATGACTGGATCAAGAAGATGTGGTACATATATACCATGGAATATTACTCAGCATTCAAAAAAGATAAACACATGCAATTTGCAGCAACATGGATGGCGCTGGAAGGGATCATGCTCAGCGAAATAAGCCAAAAAGAAAAAGAAAAATACCGGATGGTCTCACTCATAGCAGGAATCTAGAAAACTTAAATAAGGGACCAGGAAAATGAATATAAGAAAGTGAAAATCAAAATCAACAAAAAACTATGAACCAGAGACACTTTTTGGGGGTGGGGGGCGGGAGGGGAAGGATTGGGGTCAGAATGGGGCGTTTGCAATTGTATGGGGGAATATAAAAATAAAATTTATTATTTAAAAAAAAAAAATACCAGACAGAAGTGAGAGTGACATCATAACAGATAACCCAGAAATATAACAAATTTAAAAAATATAAACCATTTGAAAAATTCAGCACTTTCATGACTGAATTATGACAACAAAATCGAAGATTTTCCCGATATGTAGAATATGAACATGACTATTGAGATTAATGTAGTAAATTCCGTGTAGAAAACTTTATTTACAAATGATAAAATGGAGAATTTTGAAAGTAAATTTTTATTTTACAAATACATTGTTTCAATACTTTATTTTGATAATTAATTGCAAGATTATGCATATTTGATAGGTATTAATAAATTTGTATTCTACAATAGCACATATAATGATTGAGATAATACTGGTTTAGAACATTGTATAGGTTTCAGGTGTATAGTTTCTCACCTCAAAAACCATATATGTTAGGGGTCCTCCCTGGTGGTGCAAAGGGTTAAGCGCAACACTGTGAAGCTATCCACAGCATCTGCAGCATGAGTTCGATCCCTGGCCAGCCAGGGAGCTACCCACATGGTGCAGCAGACCTCTCCTGCTGCCCGCTGCTCCCCTCAGCAGTGTATTTCAGTCAGTCTGCCTGTTCTGTTCCCCACTCTGTCTCTGGTGAATCCTCTCGCCCCCCACACCTCTGGCCTGTACTCCAGTTCTTGTATGCATAAATAAATAAATCTTTAAAAAAAACCACCAAAAACCCATATATATATTACACCTTTCCCACTTCCAAATATTCAGTCACCATCTACCACCAACCAGCTGGCCACCACCTGTTCTATTCCCCCCCCCGCCACTTTTCCTCTGATAAATACCATTCTGTTGTCAGAATTTGTTCTTATTTTGTTTGCTTTTTAAAATATTTTGCAAATGAGTAAAATCACATGGTATTTGTCTTTCCTTTTCATTCTTATTTCACTTAGTATAATCCCCTACGTCTCCATCCATGTTGTCTCAAATGGTAAAATTTCATCTATTTTTTATGGCTGGGTAGTGTGTATAGATGCAAACACACACATACACTACATCTTTTTCATCCACTCATCCATTGTCAGACATTTGGGTTGTTTCCAAATCTTTTGTTGTTGTTGCTGATGGAGACAAATCCACAAAGACTTCACTAAGGCCAATGTCAAAGAGCTTATCACTTATATTTGGTAGTTTGTGGTTTCATATTTTATATTCAAGGCTTTGATCTATTTTGAGTTAATTTGTGACTGTCATAAGATCCTGGTGTAGATTCATGCTCTTGCATGTGACTGTCTAGTTTTCCTAGCACCTTTTACTGAAGAGACTTTCCTTGATGCATTGTAAGCTCTTGGTTCCTTTGTCATAAATTAGTTTCCCATAGATGTGTAGGTCTACTTCTGACTTCTTGATTCTATTCCATTCATCTGCCTGCCCAATTTTATTCCAATACCACACTGTTTTGATTGCTATAATAGCTTTGTACTATAGTTTGAAGTTAGGGTATATGATGTGACCCTCACCTCACTTTGTTCCTTTTTTCCTCAAAATTATTTTGACTATTTGAAGTCTTTGGTAGTTACATACAAATTTTAGGATTTTTTGGTTCTATTTCTGTTAGAAAAAAGAAAATATCCACACCAAACAGAATTTTATGAAACACCACTATTATCATTTTATTTTTATTTCAGAAATTTCAGAAAAGTGCTAGTGAGTCCTCCATTTTCCTGGTTTCGGTGGGACTTTACAATTTTTATTTATTTTTTGCAATTTTGAAAGAGTAAGGATTGACTTATACACATATTTGCCTCAGTAATATTTAGGGAACACACTTGAAGATGACCCAGTGCCCTTTGCTCTGCCTCTAGATAAACTAAGAAAAGTCTGCTCTTGATTATATTTCTCATCTGGGTGTCACTTTGTGGAAAAGAATATAAAGACTATTGGATATGATTCTCTTACAGTCCTACTTTTGACTAGCAGTTATGTTTCTCATTCCAAATTGGAGCTCTGGGGCCTCCCGGGTGGCGCAGCGGTTGAGCGTTGGGTTGTGAAGCTGCCCCCGGCCTCTGCAGCGCCAGTTCGATCCCCCAGCTGCTCCCCGGCCACTGGAGGAGGGTCCCACATGGCGCGCAGACCTCTCCTGCCGCCCGCTGCTCCCCTCAGCAGTGTACTTCGGTCCTTCTGCCTGCTCTGCTCCCCACTCTGGCTCTGGTGAATTCTCTCACCCTCCCGCGCTTCTGACTGTACCCAGTGCTTGTATAACCAAAACAAACAAACAAACAAGCAAATAAATAAATAAAACATGACTCTATTAAAAAAAAAAATTGGAGCTCTGATATAACATTGGAGCACTGATTTGTCATTCTCCTTAAATAGATCTGGTCTGTATTAAATTGCCCTAAAGATAATTTTAGGGCAAAGGATGTTAGAGCAGTGGCAATATAAGACTAGAAGTGGTGATAACATATTTGGACTACTCAGACCAACTTAACCCAGATTACCATCTGCTCTTTGCTCTGCAATTGAAAGGCAATTGCCCTTTTAATAGACATGTTTGTGTCTCAAGAAAAAATAACAAAATATGATATAAGCAACTCCATGATTAGGATATAATTGATCAGGAAGAGGTTTTTTATATTTCTTTGCAGTTGTCTGAAGAGAGTTCTCTATGAACCTAACTGCCTCGTAATTCCTAATTGTTTTTTGGTGGGCTCATACTATTTGTAATTATTTCTGTTATAAATTAATTCTTGAATTTATGAAGTCAGTGGTCAAAAGTTACTCCACTGAGGGATAAATGAAACAGAAAATCACATATGTCCAAGTTAAGTTTAAATTGTAAATGGCTTTATTCAGTTAGAACATTAGTGACCTAAACATTGTACTACTGGCATTAATGCATACATTTTCAAGAAGCTATTTATAATCTCCTGTAAATTGATAAGATTTTAAGGCACAAAGAGTCATTAAATAATGTGAGTCATGTTGTCTGGCTTGAACTCCAGACAATATTTGTGGCTTACATTGAATGAAAATACAAATGATATGAAGATTTGTGAACCATGCCCTTGGGACAGGGAGGAGGGTGCTGCATACCTTCAGTAAAAGCTTTGAAATTGATTTTGTTTGCATGAATCACCACTGGATTTTCCACAACCACACACCTACAAAAGAACATAGATAAAAAATATAAATAACTTCTCATTTACTTAAAAGTCATTTAAGGAAGAAAAGTCAGAAAAGCAAAATATTTCTATGATAGACAATTACAAAAATAGCGCATTTCAAATTCTAAGCATAGCTGAATCCCCTCAGTATATCACCATATGAATGCACAATTATTCACCCTTGCTGAGTTTCATTTTCTTCACCTGTAAGATAGGCTTGTAAACTATACTTCTTTATATATTAACATGAGGAACAGAGACATATAAGTAAAATAACAGCATTTTAGCTGACATAGAGCAGGTTCTCCCTACTTATTATCATTAATGTCACTTATTGCTGTTATTTGTCATGACTGAAGGTCAGTCAATATTTGTCAAGCATAAATTCATTATGCATGAAACACAGTACTGAAAGTTTTAGAGGGCATGCAAGAAGGAGAAAAGGTAACCTTATAGACGTAGAACAAGGGAAAATTCAAATGATGGAATCCTTTTTAGAAAGTATTTTTCTTACTACATTCTAACATAGTGCTACAGAAAAGCAAGTGCAAGGACAGAACAGGTGGAAGTGTGTCAACTGGAAAACACTTCTAGGAGGCTGTAAATTTTCATGAGGTTATCAGAGATTTGGTGAGAGGTTTGGTAAAGAAAAGAGCATTTTGGGAGAGGAAATAGCATATGTAGCAGAGGTACAGAGATAAACAAGCTGTTTTCTGGATGACAAATCAACTTCTTTCTTGTTCTAACACATTCACAGGAGTCTTCTCCTTAACCTTTCTCCTCATCAGTCTTTACCTTTTACTATATAGAGCACTGGGGTTTTACAATCAAGGTCAGCCTATAAGGTGGCTGGAGATGTGAAACAGGTGGTTAGGTAATGTCCAGTGCTGCTGGGATGCTTGTACATCACACCTACAAATGTTGGCAGAGTATCTGAGAGCCAAAGAGAAAGGAAGAAAAGGAAGAGAAAGAAGTAGAACTTGGTCACTTATAAGGGCCAGTTACCCAAAAATTGATCAAGTGTTTACTATGTGGAAACACCTGGATTCCTAGAGGTTTTGATACCTTTAAAACAATTAACTACCATCCAGGTAGCCTCATGGGAACTATACTCCTTTCACAGTCACAGTTCTAATTTTCCAACAGCAGCTCTGGTGATATGCCCACCAAAACCAGCATCTCACATAGGGACACTACTGAATTCATGTCTCTTTTTTTCCTCTGTTCCTGTGCTCCTGCTTACCTCTCTACAGCCAATACTAAGTCCTGACTCTCCCAGTTCCCCTTTCATGCATTCAGAGCGTCTTCTGATAGTCCTAGTTGTAGGTTTTTCTTTCTGCCTGTCTCTCTGTCTCTGTCTCTGTCTCTGTCTCTGTCTCATTCTCTCTCTCGCTCTCTCTCTCTGACTAATAGAGTACACCTTATTTACACATTTAGATGCTTTCCAGTATGGAACTGCTCCTGCTACATGATGTTTTCTGGCAAGTCTAGAAGTGGATACCTGGTTCAATTGGGCAGACAGAATGATGGTGTAAGGGACAGGAAGGGTCACAGTGCAGGTTTTCTGATCCAGCAGACCGGGTAAAGGAGGAGTCCTGGAACCCTCAGTGGCTTTTGCAGGCTTTTATTGGGGCTCACCAGGCATATGGCAGGCAGGGGTGCTGGGGGCTGGGAGGCTGGCAGTCCTCCCAGCCCCCAGCAAGTCTTCACTCTATCTGGGCTCTCTGGCCTTCTTTCTGTTTCTCTGCTGCTTCTTTCTTGGCTTTTCTTCTGCTGGCATCCCCGTGATGCCATCCTTAAAAGCCCAGTCTCAGCCCAGGTGAATCCCATCTACATATGCCCACACCCTACTCCAGGTGCCCGCCATCAGGCATGCATTCAGGACCGCAGGGTTCCCTTATCCATCCTAATGGCGGGAGGGCAGAAAAGCCTGATACTTTTTACCTTACCCTACAGATGGTGGCCAACATTAAGTATGGTAACCAGTGTGTAAGGAGTCACTCTTGGACAGGGGACTGTGGGTATGGTATGTACTGAGCAAGTCACTAACACTCCTGAAATTCTGCAGCTGCCTCCCAGTCTTCACTAGATAAATCCCTGCTGCTAGAACTTAAAAGGTAGCATGGGATGGACAAAGTGGAAGAGGTAGTAATTCAAGTTGACTAGTCTCAAAAAAATATCCCTTGCATTAAGTATTTTCATTCTAAGGAGTTTTCTTACTGGCTAATTTGTGTTTACACAACTGTACTGCGTGACTGTAGGGTAAGGAAAAATGTCAGGCTTTTCTGCCCTCCCACCATCAGGATAGATGATGGATCCTTGCGGTCCTGAATGCATGCCTGATGGCGGGCACCTGGAATAGGGTGTGGGCATATATAGATGGGAGAGAGAGAGAAAGAGGGAGAGAAAGAGAGAGAGAAAGAGAGAGAGACCAGATAGAGTGAGGATTTGCTGGGGGCTGGGAGGACTGCCAGCCTCCCAGCCCCCCAGCACCCCTGCCTGCTGTATGCCTAGTGAACCCCAATAAAAGACCTGCAAAAAATCACTGAGGACTCTGACTCCTCCTTTACCGGATCTGCATGGGATCAGAAAACCCGCTCAGTGTCCCATTCCTGCCCCTACAATTAATACACTGATTTAGAAGTAAAATAAGAAGAAAATATAATATAGCTAATATTTATTTATTACTGGGTAACTGGGTCAAATAATCTCATTTTAGTTATGTAACAATACTTAACTAGATATTATTATAATCATTTCCTTCTTACAGATAAGAAAACTGAATTCAGGGAAGTTTAAGTCACATTATTTAAAGTCAATAAATGGTAGGGGCAGGATTTTAAAACTAGTTCTTTTTACCTCCAAAGCTCATTGACTCAACCACTGTCCTCTAGTGTTTTTCAACCAAAGAAAAGAGTTTGGGGAGAAAAATAAACAGGCTAGTCTCACTGAGGTCAAAGGGGAAAAAATAGTAAGCTGTAAACATCCAAGACTGAAAGGTACCAAAATTTTCTCTGTAACACTTGGTCAGAGCCATCAGCCCTGTAAGGACAAAAATAACAAGTATTTTCTGCTTGTTATTAACAACATTTTTATTAACAACATATGCTTGCAATTCAATAACTTGTTTATTTTGTGGGTCCCGACCAGCAAACAACAGCTGACCCCAAGAACCAACTTGGGGAGATGAGAATTGTCACAGTAAGATGTTACCCACATATCTGTTACCTACCAATATACACTAAAGCATTTTACAGTAATCACAAAAAAAAATCTAGAAAACAAAGTGTACACTTAATTGTATCACATAATTCTGTAATTGATAATCTCTCTCCCACCATAGATTTTTGGCTTACATAAAGCCAGATCAAAAATAATATCCCAGGGCCTCCCCTGGTGGCGCAGCGGTTGCGCTGGGCTGCGAAGCTGCCCGCAGCCTCTGCAGCACCGGTTAGATCCCCAGCCGCCAGCGAGGGTCCCACAGGGTTGCAGACCTCTCCTGCCGCCCGCTGCTCCCCTCAGCAGTGTACTTCGGTCCTTCTGCCTGCTCTGTTCCCTGCTCTGGCTCTGGTGAATTCTCTCACCCTCCCGCGCTTCTGACTGTACCCAGTGCTTGTATAAATAAATAAATAAGTCTTAAAAAAAAAAAGTCTTTTAAAAAAAATAATATCCCAAAGTAGATATGGAATGTATTTGACATTTGTTATTTCCACACAACACTTTTAATCAGCCTTTGTGTAAACCCACCCTGAATAATACCTGAAGCAGAGCTTTTCAAATGTTGGTCAGGAAAAGAATTCTAAAGTAAAATAAAGAGGTCTTGTCACCCAGATCCCAGTACCTATACAATTACCACCAACAACAAGCCAATGAGGAGAAATATAAGAGATTAAAAACAAAGAAAATTAATGAAAGGAAGATTTAGAATTTTGTTATAGATTCCAACATTTCACTGTTTTCATTTTGAAAAAAATGTGTTATGTTAGAGAAACTGTTTAAAATAATATTTTTCTTTAGGTTACTGGAAGCCATTGTGGTACTAGCCACTGAAGTTGGCGCTGCTCTCCTGTGGGATGAAATGACCTCCTCTGGTGACTTTTCCTCTCTTCCATGCACCACAGCATATAATTTTTTACCATGCAGACATTGAGCAACACATAGGACTGTGTTTGTCTGGTGAGAAACCTGATGAAATGTCTATATTTGCTAAACTGTTGGGAGGGTTTCTCTGAAATCCTAATTCCAGAGAAATCATGCAATTGGTGGAACTTGGGGCATAAATCAACCTGAAGTTCTCCTTGCTGATAGCTCACCCCCCATCCCATCCCTTCAAAACTATATTTTTTGAGCTTTTCTCTTTTTTTTTAAGCCCAAAGGGTAAGAAACAACACAACCACTAAACTGATCTGGCCTCATTATAATCCTGCTTCCTGCTGACTGCCATAAACAAAGCCCTCCTGATCTGAATCTTCACTATCTTGACCCACTTGTGATTAGTGCTCACCCTATCTCCTAGCTGGACAAAGCTGCAGGGATCCACCAGCCACTGGGTAGAAAAGTCATCTAGTTGAGAAGTCATTATCTAAATCATTTATCAGGAGACAAAACCTAGGGTTGGCAAGTCATTTCCCGGAGACTGGTTGTGGGGGTGGCAAAGTGATAGAACATTGCTCACTGCAAATCTGAAAGCTGAACAACAACTGATCATGTATGGATCAGGGTTGGCCCATTCCATTATGATAGCAAATAAAGGCTAATGAGAAAAACATTATGAGTCACATCCTGGCATCAACAGTAGACAACACCTTGGGGTTAATTAAGGGAATAAAGAATAAATAGCAGGGCAATGTCAAGTGTATTTTTAATTTGCCTTGGTAAGTGTATATTTTTTTCAGCTCACAAATTTCTTGGAAGAGTCATGCAAACACAGCATCTCTATGCCAAAATGCGCCTCGTGCCTAGTTCATTTCTCTTGCCAAGCTCTTTCCTAAACAGGTGCCAAGACCAACACGAGTGCTGCTCTTATTGTTTTCCTTTGCCCACCATGTGGTCTATATGTCACATTGGGTCAAATATCCTTCATTATGACTTTAAGTGTAGATTTGCACTTTCTTTAGCCACTGCCCATAATTCTTTAGATAACATGTCAAGTCATTGCTATTTTTATAGGTGAACATGATCACATTTCAAATGGCTCAATCTAATATTTGTGTGCTTGTGCATATCTTATGTAATATGTGTATGTATGGCAGAAGAGTTTACTTCAATTAATTTTGACAATATCCTATAAGGTAAGTCAGTTTCTTCAAGGTACACTTGAAATACTTGTGAAGACAAGAGCTAGAGAAAGGTAATAACTTTTCTATCTAAGCTCTTCCATGGCTCAATCTAGGCTCCTTTCTCCAAGCCCTATGCCCTCTCCTGGCTTCCCATTATTAGAACTCTTTGATAGGCTGAATTATCTTGATTGCAATGCTCTCTTGACAAGAGCCCAGCTGAACGCTCCCAAACTTGCAGACACCTTTCTCAGCCTGTGTCTGGGCATGGCATTGCATGCAGGAACTAGTCAGCAGGCTTCGTGTTTGCTTGGTACCAAGCACTGGTGAAATTTAGATTGTTTCAAAGGTTACAATACTGACTTCTGCAACAAACCTTGCATAAGTTCTTCAAGTCACTTTTTTTTGGACCAGGTTTGGGCAAAATCTTGCATTTATTTGAGAGGAACGCTAGTTTTCCCAGAAATTTGACGAAAAGAATGTGTTTATAATATAATTGAGTAAAGGTGTCCAAACGCTGCGAAAGCTTGTCCTCTCCTCTTCCAAATTATAGAGCGTGAGAAGTGGTTTGCTGGCTTTCCGGTTCCTACACTGGGCATTTTGGGAAGTAAGACCACAGCAGTCTAGATTTACATTGTTGGGATTACTTTTTTCAGTAAATGCTTATGCAAATCCATCCTTTCCTGTTGGTCTTTGATTTGTTTTCAATTCACATTTTGACTGGACTGAAGCTATTTGAGAAAAAAAAGTCTTTGCAGTAGGTCATGAGAACACTTTAAAAAATTGGCCCCAGTTCACATTTTTGATGACCGGAGGCAGCAAGGAAGCTGGCTTTGGATGAGCGATCACAGCCTCTTCAGGGTTCTTAGGGAGGGGAATTGGACATGAAGAAGTCAACAAAACCAGAAAGCAAACAAGAGTGAGATCAACGGGAAAACATCTCTGTCCTAACATTCTAGTTGATTAACTGAAGAGGAAGGAGTAGGGATAACTATTCCCAGTACAAACCTCACCAGGGCCCCTCAGGATCACACTATGCTCAAACAGAGAGTCTGGCTGTTCTGGGGCTTGCCAATGTGTTCTCAGGGGCTGCTATGTTCCGATGAGAATCTTTCATTTTGTGTTTCATTTTTGAATGTCATTTAAAAGTAATAACCCTGGGGCCTCCCCGGTGGCGCAGCGGTTGAGTGCTGGCTTGCAAAGCTGCCCGCAGCCTCTGTGGCGTTGATCCCCTGCTGCTCCCCAGCCACCGGAGGAGGGTCCCACATGGCTCGCAGACCTCTCCTGCCGCCCGCTGCTCCCCTCAGCAGTGTACTTCGGTCCTTCTGCCTGCTCTGCTCCCCGCTCTGGCTCTGGTGAATTCTCTCACCCTCCCGTGCTTCTGACTGTACCCAGTGCATGTATAAACAAAACAAACAAACAAACAAACAAAAATAAATAAATAAAAATACATGCTTCTTTAAAAAAAAAAAAAAGTATTAACCCTGGTCTATTTTGATGATCACCTTGTAAACAAGAACCATAGCATGACTCGGGAAGCGGGGGATGGGGCTTCAGTGTTTGCACTTGTGTTTGTGTATAATTGAGAATTACTGAAAAAAAAAGAATGAAAGATTTGAATGGGTCAAGTAAAAACTAAATGATGTCATGTGCACTTTATGAAGGAAGGTTCTGGGGCAGAGAGGGAGAGAGAGAAGGTATCATGCATGAGAGCACCAGAAATATATTTACATATGGAGTCATAATTTAGTTGCATCGAAGTTGGATCAATTACCACATAAACATAATGTAGTCATTTTATATATATAATTGATTTATAATTTCAAATGTATATATTTTGTAAATTTGTTTGCTTTGAGAACTGTAAAAGAACATAGATTTATGGAATGTGTGTGTATATAGCTAAATGTATTTGTTTAACTTGAGCAACCAGAACAAAGTACCACAAACTGTGTGACTTAAACAACAGAATTGATTGTTCACAGTTCTGGAAGTTAGAAGTCTGAAATTGAAGGGCCAGAAGGATTATGCTTTTCCCTGTAGGACTAGGGGAGGAACTTCTCCAGGTCTTTCAGCTTTTGGTTGACCTTGGCTTGTGGCAGCATATTCTGATTTTCATATTTATTCTCCATGCATGCATTTCTGCATATGAATCCCCCCTTTTCCATAAGATGTTAGAACATTGTGGAAAATCCCCCACCCCTCTGGATTCTTCTCAGACTGATAGTATTACTCACTTAGCCAGGTTGTATCACTTGCTGCTCAGAAAGCCAAACTCTGAAACACAAGATGGCTTCCACAGAAGTCCTTTATTTATGTGTCACACCAACACAAGGGGAACAGCAGTTAGTATTCTGAAAAAAAGAGAGAGAGAGAGAGAGAGGCCATTTCCCCAAGTGACAAGTGAAGGGATGTTATATAAGAAAGAAAGGAATTTGAGGATGTGAGGGGCATAGGGAAGGTTCCTCCTTTTCAGTTCTGGGAAAGCACAGAATAGTCAGCCAAGGATTATTGATATGACATTAATAATGCAGATTCTATAGCGGAAAGCAAGTGAGGAGCAAGAAGCCAAGTATGTTCAGGCAAAATCCTTCTTGGAATCTAGAAGTGAAAAAAAAACATTTATACTAAAAAGGGCATAACCTCTCTCTGTGCCTCAGTCTGACTGTGATACCTGCTCTAAAATGGGTGTGACTAACCCTTTTTGGAGACATAAAAGCAGAAGGAATTAATGCTGACAGGAGAGAACAGTAAATTATGTGTACAGGGGACTGCTGTTTAATTGTGTTGAAAAAATATGTAGGATCTGGATAGTTCTAATTAAGAAGGATATTGGAGTGGGGTGGAAAATAAGGGGAAAGAAACAGTGTGGCCCAAGGTGTAGACGGCCAAAGAAGCCACAAGGACAGTATCATTTTATGCAACCCTTTTGGGCTGGTTATTTTGACCACCAGTATTCAGCTTTTTAAATTATGAAGCAATGTGCAAATGTGCTCAATCATGGCTCAAGGTGGGGTGAAGTTAAAGGAAAGGGGACACTCAGGAGCATGAATATCAAAAATCAGGGTGAGGATAGCTGTTGTCCTAGTTACTTGGTATTAAAATGAAGGAAAACTCTTAACAGTGTTTGACATTATTACATGGCCATTTTGAAAATATATTTGTCAAAATGTCCCATGTCCCAGAATACCCCACGTCATATGCTCATCATTTGGAGGGTGTAAAATAGGAAATGGAGATTTTTTTGAAAGAAATTTGAGTGAAATTACAGGGGGTTTGAAAAAACACTTGTCTTTAGGCTTGATTCCATAGAACATGGGGAACAAGAAAAGACTTTTGAATAGATTTGTTATGTGACACTTGCCATACTAGTCACTGACATAAAATGGCACTAGCCCTCCAGAAGTTCATATTCTAGTCAAGGAGATCAACAGGATAGAGATAATTTCCATACAAGGAAACAGAGGCAGATTCAGATAGCACCAGAGTCCTGAGTCAGAAATACCTCCTAAGCAACAGTGTGAGTCCTAGGTAGTGGGGAGTGGAGACTGGAAACAAGTACCCCAGATAGAAAGTAAGAAACAGCCCAAGGAAGGGATTTGGAAGATTAAGGACAGGCTGGGTGTGAATGAAATCAAGTGCACTGGCGGAAGCATTCATTTCTGAAACACTCAGAAAAGTCAATGTCACTTCTTCTGAACACTGTGAAAGAAATGGGCACAAGTAATGATTAAAAAAAAAAAAGATTTCCTTTCAACATGCAAGATTAAAAAATTGTTTCATTGTTTGATTCCACAGGCTCTTCCTTTACACTGGTGGTGATGGAAAGTATTCAAACCAGTTACTCAGATTCCAAACCAACAGCATGCTTTTTTGTTTATTTAACTCCAATGTGGCCCAGATATGGAAAAATAAAGTCATCAAGTGTTGACCAGGGTGTCTGTGCACTCAGAAAACTATAGGTTAGATTCCCAGAGGTTTTTATTTTGCCAGGAATCAGAACCATAGTTGCTGTAAAATTATGAAAGTAAATACTCAGGGAAGTTAGATGAGACAGTCTTTTTTGAGAGGAAAATGGAGGGAGGAGGAGGCAGATGTGAGAATAGGCTGAGGGGATGGAGAGTAGTAGAGAGCTTTCCCGTTACATCTCACCAGCTCATAAAGTCAGCTGCCGATCTGACATTCATTTATTCTTTCATTCACTTTTCAAACACTCACTGAATGCCCACAGTGAGGCAGGCATTCCTCTAGTGACTAGGGGTATAGCACTACTTATAATAGGAAAAAACCCATTGTCTTCAATGATCTTACATTTTAGTGAAGGAAGGAAGATAAATAAAAAATGGGTAGCTAAAAAAATGAGTGTGTTTGGTGGTGATAAATGTTATGGAGAAAGCAGCAGGGATGCCTGGAGGAGAAGTAATTGGCAAGGATGAGCGCTATGCAGTGATGGCTTCATCAAAGCTGAAATCTCAATAAAGACCTGTAGGAAGTGAGGGGATAAACAAATCAATGCATCTCTATTTGAATGTCCAGGGGCATCTAAGACATAGTATGTTCAAACTATACCCATCGTAAAATATATATCAATAAAAAATAAAATAAAATAAAAACTATACCTAGGGCCTCCCTGGTGGTGCAAGGGGTTAAGCATAGCACTGTGAAGCTGTCGCAGCCTCTGCAACACAAGTTCGATCCCCAGCCAGCCAGGGAGCTACCCAAATGGCACAGCAGACCACTCCTGTCTCACCCGCTGCTCCCTGCAGCAGTGTACTTTCAGTCAGTCTGCCTGTTCTGTTCCCCACTCTGTCTATGGTGAATCTTCTCACCCCCATGCCTCAGGCCTGTACCCCAATTCTTGTATGCATAGATAAATACATCTTTAAAGGAAAAAAAAACAAAACTATACCCATCGTCTATGTTCTCATTGTGGAGAATCAGAGTAAGTGAAGGTTCATTCCCTGGGGAAGTGGATGGCACCAGCACATACACACTGCCCCTTACCCCTGACCTCCTGACCTTGTCAATCCCACATTCAGTCTATTATCAAGACTGCCAATTTTATCTCCTGAACATTGTTTTGTCCCTTAGTCCTAAGTCCATTTTAGTCTATCCCCAGACTTCTCTGCCCCATTTCTTGCCTCTCATTCTGTCCTCCACATTGTATACCTCGACTGAAGCTATGTAAATTACAAATCCGGCCATGCCATTGCCTCACTTAAAAGACTCGGTGTCTCTCCATCACCTCTAGTCACTGCCCAAACCCTTGAGCATGGCAAACAAGGCCTCCAAGACCCAGGCCCTTCCAAATTCTCAGCTGTGAGTTCTTCCCATTCTTCTGAACAGCTTGTGTTCCTTTTCAGCACACAGCTTGTTATTTCACTGCTCCCTGCCTTTGCTAGTGCCTTTCCCTTGGCCTTGAATGTCTTTCCATCCTGCTATGTCTGACTAATTCTAAATATCTTTCAAGCTCGACTTGAATACCCCCACTTCTTCCGGGGAGTCTGATCTCAAAAGTGCATTTCATAAGCCAGAAAGAAAAAGAAAAATACCGGATGGTCTCACTCATAGCAGGGATCTAGAAAACTTAAATAAGGGACCAGGAAAAAGAATAACAATAAGAAAGAAAATATCAAAATCAACAAACAACTATGAACGAGAGACACTCTATGGGGGGTGGGGGGCGGGGTCAAAATAAGGGGGTTGTAATTGTATGGTGAATATAAAAATAAAATTTAAATAAAAAAAAAGTTCATTTCAGAGCAGTTTGTGCAAACTCTTCTTTGTGCAAACTCCTGGTGTTGGACATACTGTCTCTGCACAAGACAGAGCAGTTCCAAAGTGGAGTGCTTTTCAAGTAAACTAAATTTAAATAAATTGAAAGATAATACAGGAAGTGATTATATTTTATAGCAAAGTCTGATGCTTCTCTCTGCTTGTCACTCCATCTACAAAACCATAACTTCAGGGTTGCAAGCGGTTGTTCTCCCCAATGTAGGAAAAGGGAGAAAATGCTGCTCATCAACATTCCTCTTGGGGTCAAAGCAGAGACCACTTTGTGGCCTAGTTGTGGGCTGTACTGCTCTGTGCAGAACAAGGGAGAGAAGATCTTATTGATGCCAGGACCAAGATTGGGGTGAGCATTTAAGGTTGAAACAGAAAAGAGCAAAGAGAACTCAACAAAGGAGTTGCTGGAAATCTGGGGGTGTTCACTATGAAATTTCTAGTAACTATTTAAAACTCACTATGTTCATAAAATTCGTAGTGCACAAGTAGTGTGTGTGTGCATGTGCGTGAGCTTATATCTAGTGATGAGGGGCTTTAGAGAGGCTGCATGCAGGGGTGCAGGACTGGATACAGAGGGGATCATAAGCAAATAAGCTATTGTTATTGGAAGTGTTTGGTTTCTTTGAAATAATGTAGACCACGTCATTTGAGATAATGACCTTGTAGTAAGAATGAGGTGGGTTTCCATCCTCTGCCTCCTTCTATCAGTTGTGTAGCTTTGGCCAGTCATTGAACATCTCTCAGTCTGACCCCTTAGCTATGTAAAGGACATAAGTAATACAGCTTCTGAATTACTCCAGAGATTAATGAAGTACTCAGTGCAACTTTTTTCATCAGTTCTGTGATACAGGAAGAAGTATCTGCTAATGCAGTTAGGAGTAGATTGAAGCCAGGAAAAACTAGGCATAAATGGAATGGGGGAGATTGGATGATCATATCCAAGAGAAGGGAGGGTCTGAGAATGAGTCAAAGCTTTGCACTTCAGTAAGTGGAAAATGAAGGGTGAGCCATGGTTTCAGCCAGGCTGCTGTCCGTTGTGTTCACAGAACTTTCCATCTAGTGCCTACTCTCCAAATACATGCTGTCCTGCTCTATGCTAACTGAGACCCCAGGCCCTGAAACATGTCCCTTATTGTCACAAGTCTTCCCTGACCACTCAAACCCAGGATTCACTCTTCTTTCTTCAATCAGCTGCTGCACCTGAAGTCACATCAGGATTGGGTACATTATAGAACTGCTTTTCTGGGGTTTGGGATCTGACTTGCCAACTAAATTTTTTAATTTTTTTTTTTTTTAAGATTTATTTATTTATTTTTTATTTTTTTTTTTTATGGTGTGTTAGCATATATTTATTTATTTATTTTTTTTTAAAATATTAAATTTTATTTTTATATTCCCCCATACAATTGCAAACGCCCCATTCTGACCCCAATCCTTCCCCTCCCGCCCCCCCCCCCAAAAAGTGTCTCTGGTTCATAGTTTTTTTGTTGATTTTGATTTTCACTTTCTTATATTCATTTTCCTGGTCCCTTATTTAAGTTTTCTAGATTCCTGCTATGAGTGAGACCATCCGGTATTTTTCTTTTTCTTTTTGGCTTATTTCGCTGAGCATGATCCCTTCCAGTGCCATCCATGTTGCTGCAAATTGCATGTGTTTATCTTTTTTGAATGCTGAGTAATATTCCATGGTATATATGTACCACATCTTCTTGATCCAGTCATCTATTTTTGGGCATTTGGGTTGTTTCCAAAGCTTAGCTATTGTAAACAGTGCTGCTATAAACATAGGAGTGCAGGTGCTCTTTGGAATTGATGTTTCTGTGTCCTTTGGGTAAATACCTAGGAGTGGAATTGCTGGATCATATGGAAGCTCTATGTTTAGTAGGTCCAGAAATCTCCACACAGCTCTCCATAGTGGTTGGACCAGTTTGCACTCCCACCAACAGTGCACAAGAGTTCCTTTTTCTCCACATCCTCGCCAACATTTGTTGTTGCTAGTTTTTTTAATATGTGCCATTCTCACTGGTGTGAGATGGTATCTCATGGTAGTTTTGATTTGCATTTCCCTGATTACAAGTGATGTTGAACATTTTTTCATATGTCTGTTGGCCATTTGCATTTCCTCTTCAGAGAAGTTTCTTTTTAGCTCTTCTGCCCATTTTTTGACTGGATTATTTTCTTTGTTGTTGCTGAGTCTCATCAACTCTTTGCAGATTTTGTGATCAGTCCTTTATCATTAGTGTTGGGTGCAAAAATGTTCTCCCAGTTGGTGGGGTTTCTCTTTGTTTTTGTTATTGTCTCTTTTGCTGTGCAGAAGCTCTTTAATTTGATGTAGTCCCAGCTGTTTTATCTTTCTCTTCACTATCACTGCTTTGGGTGATGTGTCTGTAAAGATGTCTTTGATGTGCAAATCCCGTAGTGTTTCGCCTATATTTCCTTCTATGTATTTTATGGTTTCAGGTCTTATGTCTAGTTCTTTAATCCATTTTGAGTTGATTTTTGTGTATGGTGTGAGGTAGTGGTCAAGCTTCATTCTTTTGCATGTAGCGACCCAGTTTTCCCAGCACCATTTATTGAACAAACTTTCTTTGCTCCAATGCATAGTCTTTGCTCCTTTGTCAAAGATTAGTTGACCATAAATCTGTGGGTTTATTTCTGGATTTTCTATCCGATTCCATTGGTCTGTATGTCTGTTCTTGTTCCAATACCATGCAGTTTTGATGATTATGGCTTTGTAGTATAGTTTGAAGTCTGGGAGTGTGATGCCTCCATTTCCTTCTTTTTTTTTCAGTAGAGCTTTGGCTATTCGGGGTTTTTGGTGATTCCATATGAATTTCATCAATAATTGTTCTATTTCTTTGAAGAATGCCATTGAGATTTTGATTGGAATAGCATTGAATCTGTATATTGCTTTTGGTAGGATGGCCATTTTAATAATGTTTATTCTTCCAATCCATGAGCAGGGGATGTCTTTCCATTTCTTTGTGTCTTCTTCTATTTCTTTTAACAGTGTTTTATAGTTTTCTTTGTATAGGTCCTTTACCTCTTTTGTTAGATTTATTCCCAAATATTTGATTTTTTTTGTTTCGATAATAAAAGGGGTGGTTTTTTTGATTTCTTCTTCTTCAGATTTATTGTTTGTGTATAGGAAGGCCACTGACTTTTGCGTGTTGATTTTGTATCCTGCCACTTTACTGAATTGATTGATGAGTTGAATTAGTTTTTCTGTGGAGATTTTGGGGTTCTCTATGTATATTATCATATCATCTGCAAATAGTGATAGTTTGACTTCTTCTTTTCCTATTTGGATTCCTTGGATGTCTTTCTCTTGTCTTATTGCTCTGGCTAGGACTTCCAGTATTATATTGAAAAGCAGTGGTGAGAGTGGACATCCTTGTCTTGTTCCAGATCTTAATGGAATTGCTTTCAGCTTTTCACCATTGAGAATGATACTGGCTGTTGGCTTGTCATAGATGGCCTTTATGATGTTGAGGTATGTTCCTTGTATCCCAAGAATTTCAAGGGCTTTTATCATGAATGGGTGTTGCATTTTGTCGAAAGCTTTCTCAGCATCTATTGATATTATCATATGGTTTTTATATTTCTTTTTGTTGATGTGTTGGATAACGTTGATTGATTTTCGGATGTTAAACCATCCTTGTGCCCCTGGAATGAATCCAACTTGGTCGTGGTGAATTATCTTATGGATACATTGTTGGATTCTGATAGCTAAAATTTTATTGAGGATTTTTGCATCAGTGTTCATTAGGGAGATTGGCCTATAGTTTTCCTTTTTTGTGTTGTCCTTATTCGGTTTTGGTATTAGTGTAATATTGGCTTCATAGAACGTGTTTGGTATTGTCCCTTCCTTCTCAATTTTTTGGAAGAGTTTGTGAAGGATAGGCACTAATTCGTCTCTGAATGTTTGGTAGAATTCATTTGTAAATCCATCAGGTCCTGGGCTTTTGTTTTTGGGGAGGTTTTTAATTACCATTTCAATTTCGCTGCTTGTAATTGGTCTGTTTAGGTGTTCTATTTCTTCTTTATCTAGCTTTGGGTGATTGTAGAGTTGTAGGAATTTGTCCATCTCCTCTAGATTGTTGAACTTGTTTCCATATAACTGTTCATAGTAGTTACTGATTATTCTTTTGATTTCTGCTGTGTCCGTTGTGATTTCTCCTCTTTCATTTATGATTCTGTGTATTTGTGCTTTCTCCCTTTTTTCCTTTGTGAGCCTGGCTAGGGGTTTATCTATTTTATTTATTTTTTCAAAGAACCAGCTCTTGGTTTCATTGATCTTTTGGATTGTTTTTTTAGTTTCAATTTCATTTATTTCTGCTTTGGTTTTTATTATTTCTTTTCTTCTACTGGTTCTGGGGTTTTTTTGTTGTTCTTTTTCTAGATCTTTGAGCTTCGAGATTAGGTTGTTTCTTTGAGTTCTTTCTTGTTTTTTGATGTGAGCTTCTATTGCTATATATTTTCCTCTTATTACTGCTTTTGCTGCATCCCATACATTTAGGATATTGGTGTCCTCCTTGTCATTCAATTCAAAGAATTTTTTAATTTCTTCTTTGATCTCCTCGTTAGTCCAGTGGTCTTCCAGTAGTGTGGCTTTTAATCTCCATGAGGTAGGATAGTTCCTTGCCTTCTTTTTATGATTTATTTCTAGTTTGATGCCTTCGTGGTCAGAAAAGATGGTTGGTATGATTTCAATCTTGGTGTATCTGTTGATGTTTGTCTTGTGCCCCAGTATGTGATCGATCCTGGAGAATGATCCGTGTGCGTTTGAGAAAAATGTGTACTCCGTTTTTTTTGGGTTTAGTGTTCTATAGATGTCTGTTAAGCCCAAATGCTCTAGGTCCTTATTTAGAGCTTTAGTTTCTTTACTTATTTTTTGTCTTGTTGATCTATCCATTGTTGATAGTGGTGTGTTGAAGTCTCCCACTACATATGTGTTTTCTCTGATGTCTGTTTTCAGAGAGGACAACAGTTGTCTGATATATTTTGGTGCTCTTTCGTTTGGTGAGTATATGTTAATGAGTGTTATTTCTTCTTGAAGTATTGTCCCCTTAATCATAATGTAGTGACCATTGGGGTCTCTTTTTATTTTTTTGAGTTTGAAGTCTGTTTTATCTGATATAAGTATAGCTGTTCCTGCTTTCTTTTTTGGCCCATTTGCTTGTAGGATTGTTTTCCATCCTTTGACTTTGAGCCTATTTTTATCTTTTGTAGCTAAATGTGTTTCCTGGAGACAGCAAAAGGTTGGGTTTTGTTTCTTAATCCAGGCTGCAACTCTGTGTCTTTTTATTGAAGAGTTTAGTCCATTTACATTTAGAGTTAATATTGATATGTTAGCATCTGTATTTGCCATTATGTTTGTCTTTCCTTTGATTTTATATTTATTCTTTTAATAACTTTTTTTTTTTTTGGTCTTCTTTCGTTGTTATTCGTCCCTCTGAGGTTCTGGCTTTAGGATTCCTTGTAGTATTTTTGGAGTGGGGTTTAGTCGCAATGAAATTCCGGAGTTTCTCTTTGTCTGGGAAGGTCCATATTCTTTCTTCATGGAGGAAAGAGAGCTTTGCGGGATAGAGTATTCTTGGTTGGCATCTGTTTTCTTGGAGTCTGTTGACTATGTCCCTCCACTCTCTCCTTGCCCGTAGTGTTTCTTCAGAGAAGTCTGATGTCAGCCTGATTGGTTTTCCTTTGAATGTTATCTGTTTCTTCCCTCTTGTCAGCTTCATTATTTTTTCCTTGTCCTGGATTCTTGGGAGCTTTACTATTATGTGTCTTGCTGTGTTTTTTCTTTCGTCGTGGAAGTTTGGTGTTCTTCTTGCTTCTTGTATATCAATTTTCAGCTCCTTCTTCTCATTTGGGAAGTTCTCTTCAATTATATCCATGAATATTTTCTCTGTTCCTACATCTCTCTCCTCTCCTTCTGGAATTCCTATAACTCTTATATTTCCTTTCCTCATGGAGTCAGATAGTTCCCGAAGTCTTTCTTCATTCTTTTTCCTTCGTACTTCTCTTTCCTTTTCTGTTTTGGTTCTTTTTATTTCTGTGTCTTCAAGATTACTTATTCGTTCTTCCATTTCATCTATTCTGCTTTCATTGCTTTTCCCAGAGTTCTTTAGTTCCTCCATTAATTCTTTGATCTCCTGCATTTCTCTTACTTCCCTCTTTAGGGACTCAATTTCCTTCTTCTGATCTATCACTTTTTTAATCATGGCAATTTTAAATTCTCTTTCTGGAAGGCTCAGAAGTTCTTCCAAGTTGCTGTCGTTGCAATCTGGGGAGTGGTTTTCTTTTTGTGGTGTGCTTCTTTCCTGAGGAGTTTTTAGGTTGCGTGTGGTTCTTCTACTCCCTACTGTCTGTTTTCTAATTTGTCGTATGCGTTGGGACACTGTGTTGCTCGGACTGACTGACATCTTGGGTGAACTTCTCCGCTCCCCTCTGGCTCTTCCAGGAGCCATCTCTGTCTTCTGGGGGAGCTTTCTGCTGGTTTTAGGCAGTTTTTACTGAAGAAATGTCCCTGTTCTCAAATGGCGAAGCGGGATGCAGTCCCTGCGCCTCCGGTTTCAGGCACACTCTTCTGCGCACCCGGTCTGCCCCGGACGTGGGTGCCTGCTCCCTCTGTGGGCTCAGACTGCTGGTCGGAAGGGGCCTGGCGTGGAATAACTTCCCGGCTGGCCACTGGGTCCTCCAGAAACCTTCTGCCCTTTTCAAGCAGTCTTAAGAAATGTCCTGTTTTATAGGGTGTTAGTGACTTTTTTTTTTCCTGGTCGCTAGGTGGCGCCAGAGATCTCTCCTATTGTCCTTGGGGGGCTGTTTTTCGCCTCCCCCCACCCCGTGGGACAGGGAACAGAGCGGGAATGGTAGGGTACACCTCAACAGGTTTGGGGTGCTGTGTCTGCCTTGTGCCCCACCGTCGTGGAGAAACCACGCCCCGAATTTTCGTGCCCCGGGTCTCAGTTCAAAGCCCTCAGTTCCAGGACGCGGGCTGTAGCCCAGTTCAGTGGCGCGGGAGTGGCGCCTTTTGCACCGCTCCCGTGCCTGGGCGCCTGGATCCTGCTTACTCAGGGAGGGACCTTCACCTCAGTGAGGACCTCCGCGCATCTCCCCGCAAGCCTAGGTCGTCTCCCCGCAAGCCTAGGTCGCAGGCGCGGGGATCTGGGCAGCCGCGATCCAGGTCTGCACTTGCTTTTCAAGCGCGCCGAGCACTCCGCGTTTCCGCGCCAGCTTACTGGCAGCCCGGGCTGGGTGCGCGTCTCCCGGGGTCTTTGTTCTTCTCTAATGGCGCCCGGAGCCGTTCGCTCACCGCCGTGGCGGATCCTGCAGGGTTCGCCTCAGCTCCCGTTCACGGGGTGTGGTGGCTGCAATAGTTCCTTTCCACTCACAGTCCCGCTTGCTGCGTCGTTTGTTCTTGTGGGTCGTTTTGGTTTGTTGTTTCCTCCTCTCGGTAATGCCGTCTGAGCTAGAAACCTGGGTAAACGCTGAAGGCAGGGAAAACCAAGAGCCTATTTATTTATTTATTTATACAAGCACTGGGTATAGTCAGAAGCGCGGGAGGGTGAGAGAATTCACCAGAGCCAGACCGGGGAACAGAACAGGCAGAAGGACCAAAGTACACTGCTGAGGGGAGCAGCAGGCGCGGCAGGAGAAGTCTGCATGACATGTGGGACTCTCGCCGGCAGCCAGGGATCAAACTGGCGCTGCAGAGGCTGGGGGCAGCTTCACAGCCCAGCGCTCAACCGCTGCGCCACTGGGGAGGCCCTGCCAACTAAATTTTTGTTGTCTGAAGCTAAGAACCTAATCTCACCCATTTTAATATCGTTATTTACACCAGATGGTTGTGTAACTGACTAATATTATGGCTTCCTTTGTTTTGGACCTTCATGCAGTAACACCAAGTAAGGTTGCAAATCGCTATTTGTGAGAACCCCTTTAACAGAGTAAGTTTAAGAAGTGTAGGAGAAAAAACAGATACAAGCAGGATAATTTGGCAAAAATATTTTTCACTCACCACTATATTCATCTTCATCATCACTACACCCACTAACTTTTATTGCTCATCTACCATATGTCGGGTGGATGGATCATAAAACCTCAATGATCCCACAAGGTAGGAACTATGACTGTCTGCATTTCATGACAAAGAAATGAGTTTTGAGTTTTGAAGAGGTGAATGAACTTCCAAATGTTAACAATTAGTAAGAGACGGAAGATAGAACTAATATTGTCAAATGACTGGTTGAGTTATTCTCATAGCCAGCTTAAAATAATTGCACTAAGGGAGTGTGACAACTATAAAACAGAATATGGAGTGATGAAAGGACCCTGGGCAAGGAGTCAGAACATTGGAACTTTGATTCTGAACAAGCTGAGATATCTGGACTTCAGTTCTCTTCACCTGGACAATGAAGGGGTCACATTCAATAACCACTAAGATAACTTTCAGTGCCCAAAATGCTGCACTAAAATCGTCATCTATTTCCTGATGTGATAAGGAGCTGAATAACAGCTTTAATATACGTGCATGTATTCTAATGGGCTATTGGAATTACTGAGCACAGGCTAATCTGAGGAGGTCACATGAAGTTTGAGGAGTATTTTGAAACAAGAAAGGAAGTGGCATGAAAGTAGAGACATAAGGGAAAAATCCAGGCTAAGATATGATCAGAAAAGTGATTAAAAGGAGGGAGTGGATGAGTCATGTGCACAGACTAGTAGCAGATCTGCGTGGTTGCACTGGATCACATTGTCACAGCAGGAAATGGTGCATTCAGTCAAGCAAGGACCAGGTGGTGGGCAGTCTTGCTTTGAAGTCCAAATATTAGTAATTGGGGGAAAATCTCTGCCCAGCAAGTTTTTAGGATTTGTGTGGTCAAGTTGAATGAATTACATTTTTTTTTTTAACCCATTAATTTCTTATCTAGGTAGCAGGAACTTAGCTATCTCACAGGAGTTTTTGAAAAGGAAGTTGTTCTGGGTTAACTTCCAAACATGAGCCCCAAAAAGTTGTTTTGGGATATAAGAGTTACATACATTCCCCCAAAGCATGCTTATGAGTGTGTGTGTGTGTGTGTGTGTGTGTGTGTGTGTGTGTGTGTGTTTGAGAGAGAGAAAGGGGGAGGAAAGAGGAGAGAGGGAGAGAGATCTCCAAATGTGGTATTTGCATAAATGTAAGAGGAAATTGTTGAGGTCTGTGTGTCAGGGGGTTGATTTATTTTTTAAAGTGATGGCTGGCATATTTTCTTTATTTATTCCCAGAATGTAAAATGACCTCGCCTAACTTCCCAAATGTATAAATCCTTTCAACTTTATTTCACCTTTCTGGAATCTTAGCTAAGGAAGAGCTCTTTATTCAAGAAGAATAAAATTTAGTGTATTTTTTGGGGGAAGACAGCTCCACCTCTGAGTTATCTGAAAAAAAAAAAAAAAAAAAAAGATTATTTCAATTTAAATGCTTAATAAAATTAGTTTTGAAAATAAACTAGAATAGGATAGTTCTATTCAGATTCAAATGTTTTCCCTAGAGAAGTCTATCAGGAAAATATTTATTTTCTATGCTCCTATTTCTGAAATGCATTTTCTTTAATTAAAAAAGTGACATAAGTCGTATGTAAGATTTGGATGTTCCAATGTGTTTATAGGAGAGCTTCTGGGGCAGAGAGGGAGGGTTTATAGGATAGAGAGAAAGGGAAGGGTGCTAATCTGAGTCTATTTGATGTGCACCAAGCACAAGCCGGATACTCTACATAGTAGTTATTTTATTTAATCACCTTAATGCTCCTCCACATAAGAACAAAGAGCCTTTGAGTAGCTTGCCTGAGTCACACAACTCACAAATGAAAGTATAAGGACGTGAGCAAGCCCAGGTGGACCCAACTTCAAAATCCATGTCTATTCTCCCAGCAGTGGATTTATACTACACAGGGCCATTTTGCCACTCAGAAGGAAAGAAAGGACTTCCGATCTGTTAATGAAATTCTTTGATGTTAAAAATTATTTTTCTTGAAAGTATAAATTACAAGTATTATTTAGAATCAATTAAAAGTATGCGTAGGTTTGTGTAATAACATTAAGTTGCAGGAAGCTTTTTGTTGAGTACTGTAAGGTCTGACCCTAGCTATAAGCTATTCAACATTTCCGTCAATAATAAGGATAGAGAAAAAGGGACATTTATGAAATGCCAATAGCAGATATAAAAAAATTCTTGATAGGCTGTAAAGACAAAAAGCAATGGAGTCGCAATTTTTTTTTTTAAAGATTTATTTATTTATTTATTTATGTATACAAGCACTGGGTACAGTCAGAAGCGCAGGAGGGTGAGAGAATTCACCAGAGCCAGAGCGGGGAGCAGAGCAGGCAGAAGGACCGAAGTACACTGCTGAGGGGAGCAGCGGGCAGCAGGAGAGGTCTGCGCGCCATGTGGGACCCTCGCCCGGTGGCTGGGGAGGGGAGCAGCCAGGGATCGAACCGGCGCTACAGAGGCTGCAGGCAGCTTCGCCACCCAGCGCTCAACCACTGTGCCACCAGGGAGGCCCATGGAGTCATAATTTAATAAAAATAATTATAAAGCTTGGCTTTAAGGTTCAAAATCAATAGTAATAATGAAAACATGATTTGACAAGATTTGAAAAGGAAAAAGTCTGAGAATAGAACTGTGTTTCATTTGTAGTCCTGTGTATTTTAGTTTTGCCTTAAAAACATTCTGAGAGGGGATCAATTATTTTGCCAATGGAATTCATGACATAAAATTATTAAGAATCCTTCCCTGATCTATAAGCGCCACTTTTTTTTTTAAAGAAAATCAGATTTATTGAGCTATAATTCATATACAAAATTCATCCTTTTAAAGTATAAAATCCAGTGGTTTCAATATATCAACAGAATTATGCAGCCATCATCACAGTCAAATTCTAGAAGCACCACAAAAGAATTCCTATACTCGGTCGGTCATTCCTCATTCCTTTTCTCCCGGTAGCTTGGCAAATACTAATCTACTTTTTGTCTCTATAAATTTGCCTACTCTGTATATTTATTTATTTATTCATTGATTTAAATATTTAAATATTTATTTATTTATTTATTTATACAAGCACTGGGTACAGTCAGAAGCGCGGGAGGGTGAGAGAATTCACCAGAGCCAGACCGGGGAACAGAACAGGCAGACCGACGAAGTACACTGCTGAGGGGAGCAGTGGGCGTGGCAGGAGAGGTCTGCGTGCCATGTGGGACCCTCGCCGGCAGCCAGGGATCAAACTGGCGCTGCAGAGGCTGGGGGCAGCTTCGCAGCCCAGCACTCAACCGCTGCGCCACCAGGGGAGGCCCTACTCTGTATATTTAATATAAAAGGAATCACACAATATGTGGCTTTTTGTGACTGTCTTATCAGCATAATGTTTTCAAGGTTCATCTATACTATAGACTCTATTAGTACTGCATTACTTTTACTGCCAAGAAACATTCTACTGAATGAGTATATTCGTTATCCAGTCATCAGTCGATGGACATTTGGGTTGCACACTTTGGGATCACTAATAGTGATGCTTCTAGGAGCATTCCTAATGAAGTTTTTGTGTGAACATGTTTTCATTTCTCCTGGCAAATACCTTGAAGCAGAATTGCTGGGTCATAGGGTAACTTTAAATTTCTAAGGTACTGTCAAGATTGCTTTCCAAAGTCTCTGTGCTGCACCATATTACCTTCTCAAAGGCAAATCATGAGGATTTTTAACTTCTCCATCTTCTCCAACACTTGCTATTGTCTTGTCTTTTTAATTATAGTTATCCTAGTGAGTGTGATGTGTTACTTCCTAGTTTTAATTTGCATTTTCCTAAAGATTAATGATGTTGAGCAAATCTCTATTTGTATATCTTCTCTGGAGAAATGTCTATTCAAATTCTTTGCCCATGTTTTACATTTTTTATTGGTTTATAATTTTCAGGCATATGGCATTATAATTCAATATCTGTATTTATTACATCTAAATCACCACCAAGTAGTTTCCATTCACCACCATACAGTTGACTCAATTTACCTGCTTCAGCTACCTACCCCCTGAAATCCCTTGTCTTCTGGTCACTACTACTAATATTTTCTCTGCATCTAAGTGTTTATATTTGTTTTATTTTGTTTGATTGATTCCTTATATTCCACATACTAGTGAAATCATATAGTATTTATCTTTCTCTGTCTGATTTATTTCACTTAGCATAATCTCCTCCACTTCCATCCATGTTATTGCAAATGACAAGATTTCATCTTTATTAATAGCTGAATATTATTCCATTATATATTATATATAATATATATCACATTCATCTGTCAATTGACACTTAAATTGTTTCCATATATTGGCTATTTTTAAAAAAAGTCATAATGAACATAGGGATGCATATATCTTTTTGTGGCATGGAATGTTTCAGGAGTGGAATAACTGGATCATATGGTGTTTCTATTTTTACTTTTCTGAGGAACCTCCATGCTGTTTCCCATAGTATAGCACCAGTTTACATTCCCACCAACAGTGTACAAGTATTGAGTACGTAACTCAACAACACTTGTTGCTTCTGGAATTTTTGAGATGGACCATTCTCATAGGTGTGAGGTGGTGTCTCATTTTGGTTTTGATTTGCATTCCCCTGATGATAAGTGATTAACATTTTTCAGGTGCCTATTGGTTCTCTGTACATCTTCTTTGAAGAAGCATCTATTTATTTCTTTTGCCCACTTTTTGTTTGGTTCTTTGTTTTCTTGTTGAGTTGCATACAATGCTTTATAGATCTTGGATATTAGCCCTTTGTCATATGTATGGTGTACAAATAGTTTCTCCCACTCAGTATGGTGTCTTTGTTGTTTTAATGATAGTTTCTTTCATTGTACAGAAGCTTTTAAGTTTTTGTTTTTGCTTTTGTTTTCCTTGCCATTGAAGTTGAGTCCCAAACAATATCCCTGCAGCCAGAGTCCCTGTCCCCCTCCCCCATGTATTTTATGGCTTCAGGTCTTACATTCAAGTCTTTAATCCATTTTGAATTAATTTTTGTGGATGGTGTCAGATAGTGGTCTAGTGTCTTTTTTTTTTAATGTGGCCATCTAATTTTCCTAACACCATTTGCTGAAGAGGTTGTTCTTTCTCTATTACATGTTCTTGGTCCTGTGTATTAAATAAATTATTTGTACAAGTGCAGGTTTATTTCTGGGTTCTCAATTCTGTTCTATTGACTTATGTGTCTGTTTTTATTCCAACATCATTCTGTTTTAATTACTGTAGTTTATTATATAGTTTGAAGTCAGGGAGCATAATATCTCCTTTTTTAGTCTCTTTTCTCAGTATTGCTTTTATTGGTAAGAGTCTTCTGTAATTCCATACAAATTTTAGCATTATTTTGTTTTATATCTGTGAAGAATGTCATTGGGATATTGATAGGGATTAATTGAAACTGCATATTGCTTTACCCATTTTTAAATAATGTTTTATATTTATTATTGAGTTGCAAGTATTATTTATAAAACTTGAATGCAGACTCCTTATGAGATAAATGTTTTGCAATTTCTGGGTTATTCTTGCATTTTTGCTCACATTTCTTGACTGTAAAATTAATTTAAGCCATTTGGCAATGCTGCTAGTAAAAACATTTTTAGAACATATTTATAAACTGTAAAGTCTAGGGCCTCCCCTGGTGGCACAGGTGGTTGAGCGCCATGCTGTGAAGCTGTCCGCAACCTCTGCAGGGCCGGTTCATTCCCGGCCGGCTGGTGAGGGTCCCACATGGTGAAGCAGATCTCTCCTGTCTCGCCTTCTGCTCCCCTCAGCAATGTATTTAGTCAGTCTGCCTGTTCTGTTCTGGGCTCTGTCTCTGGTGAATCCTCTCACCCCCTGCACATCTGGCCTGTATCCTGGTTCTTGTATAAATAAATAAATAAATCTTTAAATGAATAAAATAAACTATAAAGTCTAAACCAAAATATATCTGTTCTCTGCTAGTATGACCACTTTGGAATTTGAGATCAGTACAGAACATAAGAGTGAAGATGGCATCACACACACCCGAAAAATGATGGATGGAGCTGGACGGGATTATGCTCAGCCAAGTAAGCCAGAAAGAAAAAGAAAAATACTGGATGGCCTCACTCATAGCAGGAATTTAGAAAACCTAAATAAGGGACCAGGAAAAAGACTAATTATAATAAAGTAAAAATCGAGATCAACAAGCAACTATAAATCAGAGACACACTATGGGGGGAGGAAGAAAGGAGGGATTAGAGTCAAAATAGAGGGGGTGGGAATTGTATGGGGAATATAACCAAGGTAAAAATGCATGCATTGTGCAAAAATGAAAAATGATGTAAAAATATATAAAATAAAATATAAAAAAAATAAAATAAAATAAAAAGGATAAAATCTTCAGGATCGAGCATGGGTCTGAAAATCATTCCATATTTCATGTGAGGAACAGAATAGAGAGCAGAGTATATTCAACCCAGAAGGATTCACCAGTTACTAAGAAATACACATGTAACTAATCCTCTGGGGGGAAAAAGTGAAATAAATGGATACCAGAGAAACACATGTGGGGTCTGTAGAATGAAGGAATTACATCAGTCATATAATGCCAAATACTTAATGGGCATTTAATAACTATAAACTAATCAATAAAGGAATGAATGAGACCTATCCAAAAGTAGACAAGCTGATTCAACAAGAAGGCTCCCAATAACCACGTGTTCAGGAAAGCAAGAGACCATCTCCTGCTCTTGTAGTCAACATCTCCTGCTTTGGTTAAAAAATAATAAAGTTCTAAAGTCCTTTCCAAGTTAAAAAAAAAAAAATAAACAAGCAAACACACAAACGAACCCAGATCAGGCCGCTATTGATAGAGATTGTAATTTTTAAACTAATTTTGCACCAATAATATGCTCACCAGTTACATGGAATATAGTGAACTTGGATCTTCCTCCCACCTCTCTATCCCAGTCACCCAGCACTCCCCACCCCAAAACACACACATACTGCACCACTTCTTATCAAGGGATATTCTACATTTATAAGAGTATATGACCCAATGTATTTTTACAAAAATGATTCTTGTTACACACTTTTTGCATCTTTTACTTTTCACTTTAAAATTTATTTTTACATTATAGATTATGTTAGTACTTAAAGGCCAATTATATTTTCAACAGTGTATCCCATAATATGGAACTTCTATTCTTTATTTAACCAGACCTCTATTGGTGGGTGAAAGGTCCATGCAGTAGGCCGGAATGCAAACCCCCCCAGGTAGCCCACCTGGGAACAGGAATGCAGAAGCCTGGCTAGAGGACTCAGACAAAGAAACTCCCCCCGCCCAACAAACTTTTTCCCGCCGTACAACCCAGTCTCCCACCTGACCTCTCCTCACCTTATAAAAGCCTGCCTCCCCCTGACAACATGTGCGGCTTCACTGACCCCCACCTTGGGTCCATGAGGTCCGACCGGGGCGCAATAAATTTTCCCTGCCTTTGAGAAATTTAGCCTGGCTCTCCTTTTCTTTACTGCGCGGTACCTTTCAGTGGGGCCTTAGGTTGTGTCAATATTTACTATTATAAACAAAGTTACAGTCAATATGTTATAGGACAGGGAGAGGGGCAGCCCAAACCCCGCAAACCTGCCTATTCTAGATGGGTTCTGCCATCCGCTGCATCAACACAAAACATATGAGACTTTAATGGGAAGGAACTTTAATACAATTAGGAAACAATACAGGAAAGGCAGAAAATCTAGTTTCTAAATTAAGCACCCAAAGTTAGGGAACCTCCCCCTTTCCTGGGGACCACCCTGTTACAAATACATCAGTCATTTTGCATTTAGAAAAATAATTCTTTGGGATGGATTGCTAATAGAATTGCTTGAATTAAAAACTTTTTGCAATTTTGTTGTTAAGAGAGATTGCCAAACTGCCTTTCTCCTAAGCTGTATCAACTTCACCAAAAATATTTCAGAATATTCATTACCCCTCATCCTCAACCCCTAACCCAACACAGTATCGCAGCAGTCTGGAATTTATTTTAAGTGCAAGTAGAGATTCAAATTTTTTTTTTTTCTTAAGGACTACCTGGAATAGTTTGTTTTTTTTTTTAATTATTTTTTTATTTTATATTCCCCATACAATTGCAATCCCAATTTTGACCCCAATCCCTTTTTTTTCCTCCCCCCCAAAGAGTGTCTCTGGTTCATAGTTGTTTGTTGATTTTGATTTTTTTCTTCCTTATAGTTATTCTTTTTCCTGGTCTATATTTAGGTTTTCTAGATTCCTGTTATGAGTGAGACCATCCGGTATTTTTCTTTTTCTTTCTGGCTTATTTCGCTGAGCATGATCCCTTCCAGTGCCATCCATGTTGCTGCAAATTGCATGTGTTTATCTTTTTTGAATGCTGAGTAATATTCCATGCTGTATATGTACCACATTTTCTTGATCTACCTGGAATAGTTTTATAGACTGTGATAGAAGGTAAATTTCATAATCCTGAGTAAAATGCTCAGAAGTTATCACAGTATGTATGTACAAAAGCTACAATCCAGGATGGTAAAGTTACAACAGCAATAATAAAAATTGTACAACAGTAATACTGGCTGAATTTACATGGTGCTTACTTTGAGCTAGCTCAGTCCTAAGCTATTATAGTTCTCAAACATGACTGGGTGACTGTCTCTAATCCTAAGAATTGGCAAGGCTCACTAAAATGATAGAATCAAGAAATTAGATTGTTTCTGCACTCCAGAATGATCTGGTTAGAATATGAATTAAGGCAAAGAGAACAAAATTCCTCATGTTCACAGTGGAGTTCTAGAGAGCTTCAGGAATTAAAATAATCCATTCATTTGCCTGGTCAGTAGTCTAGCTGGAATTTATTGAGTACAAGGTTTTGCACTAGGCAAATAGGATAAAGACTGGATCTGATCAGCAATGAACCACAATTACAGTTTGCCTGTGCCAAATATCACAGATATGCAGCCAGCACACACCAAAACACAAGCCCCACTGGCTCATTCTATTGGCTGAGTACATTCGGACTGGTCAATGCCAGCATTGTACTGGTGCAAGATATTTCAAACTGCACTAAAGTGCCAAGTGCTACAGTAATTCTGTGCTTGCTTTATAAGTGCTCTGATATCTTCCTACATAGCTTTTCCATAGCATTTATTACAATTATTCTTTTAAAAGATTTATTCATGCATACAAGTACAGGCCAGATGTGTGGGAGGGCAAGAGGATTCACCAGAGACAGAGCGGGGAACAGAACAGGCAGACTGACTGAAATACTCTGCTGAGGGGAGCAGCGGAAGAGACAGGAGAGGTCTGCCACACCGGGTCTGCCGGCTGGCTGGGATTGAACCCATTCTGCAGAGGTTGTGGACAACTTCACAGCACTGCGCTCAACTGCCTGTGCCACCAGGGAGGCCCCTATTACAATTATTTTTATATAATTCTATTTTCTTTCTGCCACATGGGATCCAAGTTCTCTGAAAACTGGAAACTATACATTTTGCTCAACATTGTACCTCAGTATCTAGCACGTAATAGATGATTAATGAGTATTTGTCAAATGAAGGACTTCATGCAGTTAAAAACAAGCAGAAACATTTTCAAATTCTTTCTCCACCTCTTCCTAGTCGGGTCATGTTTCACAGTTCTCAATACTTTAGTTTCCTCACCTGTATATGGACATAGTGATAATTATTACATAATGGGGTTTATGAGAATAAAATAAAATAACATGTCATTATTTCACCATTATATTGAGTTCCTATTTATTTCCAGGTCTTCTCATCCCTAAGAAAACTTCCTTGTGGAATGTGGTCCATACACACACTCATGTCTGAAAAACCAGTCCTGAGGTGACATATATGAGCAGTCGGTCTTTCCCTTAATCTTGTGACTCAAACCCTAGCATCCACTCATCCAAGCACAGAGTCAGAAGAGAGCGAGGGACCAATTATCTCTTTGTACATTTGCTCTGATTTTGCGGAGATGTTTTGTTTGACATATAACCATGGTGATAGACACACACTACATGCAGGGCAGCACAGTGCCTGTCAAGCAAGTATGAACAATATTAATGACCAAGCACTTATATATTTTTCTCTGAGGGTTTGTCATGCAATATTCTAGAAAACTCGATGAGCAATTCATAGGATATAATCTTGCATCTGCTCTGAAATGCCCTAAGGTTTACCAAACAGGCTGGTGGCTCGCTTTCCTTTGCTACTGTGAACTTGACACCATCCTAACATGCTTTAAAATCTATATAGAATCTACCTACTCTCATGATGATGTTTAACAGCAGCCTTTGGACAAAGCTATAAAGTACATTTGGGGAAGAGAAGGTTCTAGGGAGATCATGTAGCCATGGAACTCACAGTTGTCTCCAGGTCATGTCACTATTCACACCATGCCTTCCAGAGCAGGGCATTCAATCTTTTCAAAGTTCCTATCACAGTGTGTTTTGAAAAATAGTCATGAAAGATTTCACAAAACTGTAAATATCTGAACTCATGTCAATGCCTGCAGCTAGGGAGCTCATCCTCATATTCTGACAAAATCCTACTCATTCATTTATGTGGCAAATATTTACTAAGTGAGTATTTCTATTAAGAAGTAATCTAGTGAGTGCAGTTTTGATAAATAAGACATCATCCCTTCCCTCAAGGGGTTTATTGTCTAATGAAGATCATAGATAAGAAAATTCATTGATAATAGTGTTGGCTATTTCTAAGAATTTTAAATGACTCATATGGATTGCTTCTGTTTTTAATTTGATCCATTTATCATTTAACCATTTATTGAATGCCTGTCATAGACACAAAGCAGTAAAACGATATACTAGGAGATTGAGTAGAAGAAAGAAGAAGGACTCCTGGCCTCAGTGAGCTTCTTCCTTTCCCTTGATAATGTGTGTGTGTGTGTGTGTGTGTGTGTGTGTGTCCTCCCCAGATCTTCCTCCTCAGTTCCAGATTTGACTATTCTGCTAGCTACTGAACATCTGCACCTAGTGGTCCACAAGCTCATCAGCCTTGCTGGATGATAGAATTATTATCTATCATTCACCCTAAATATATTCCTATGCTGGTTAATGGCTCATAATTTACCCATTTACCCTAACCAGAAACTCAGAATGGGGCTCAGATTCCTCCCTCTTTTTAATTCTCCACCTGTGATTATTGAGAAAACCTGTTAAGTTTATCATCCATACATTCCTTATTCTGTTTTTTCCTCACCCTCTCCACTGCTTCTCCTTAATTCCTATCCTTAGGATCTCTGATATGGACAACGAGAGTCTTCAGTGAGTATCCCTAGTTCCAGCCAACCTTGTCTCTAAACAGGGCTGTTCAGTGCTGATGAAGTAAAGCCGATAAACACAAATGTTTTCTTGACCTTCCACATCTTAACTCCACAAGATAAAGTCCAAATGAGGCCCTTTATAAGATGCACACTCATCCTTGTCCAGCCATTTTTGCCACTGCCACCCACAGATTTATACCCTAATGGCAGTCAATTTTAAAGTTTCCTGAATACATCATGATGTGTTATCTCTACATCTCTTCACGTGCTGTTCCCTCTGCCTAGAATATTCATCTCCTTCCTGTTCTTTCTGTTGAATGCCTAATCGTCTTCAAAGATGTCTCTTAGTCTATGGTGAGACCTCTGCTTAGCTGAACTCTGGCTGATGACTGCTTTCTTTATCTCATTGATGAAATTCTCATATGCCGCTTCCTGCCATTATTCAGTGTTTTTATATTTGCTATATTTTTATGTTAGTATTTCCACAGTCTAAGTGCTTGGAATTGTTATCTTTGACATAACTCTGAAATCTATCAAGCGTCCTCTCAATCTCTCACCACCACCTTTCCCAAGACACTATCACCTCTCCCCAGAAAACTACTGCAATAGATTCCTGACTCATCATGATCTCTGTTTCACTGCAGTCTCCTTCCAGATCTGAGGGAAGCCACACAGCTTAGAGGGATGCGCAGAAGTTTGAGTAGATTGATTCTCTTGGGAAGACTGTAAAGAGAAGGTATTGGAAGGAAGTACCCAAGATGAGTCAAGAGGAATAAGAGAAGCTGTGGAGGAAACAGAGGCCCTATCAAAGAGCTGGACAGAGTCTGGGATGCATGATTTCTTAGTAACAGAACAGGCTTCAAGAAGGCACATGTGATCATGATAGCAAATGGTTATATATCTATATATCTATACATCTTTGCCTTTAGACAGAGTTTCACTAGAATGTGAGAATAAACACCAAAGAGAGCACTAAGTAATAGGTTACTATTAATCCCTGAAAACATAAATAAAAAATGTCCTTGTGATCAGTTTATGGATATAGTTCTGAAGAGTCAAGAAGCAGACCACTGTTCACTCAACCAGACATCATCAAACACCTCTTTGTGTTCAAGAATAGGCTGTCATATTTTGTAAGCAGACACCAAAGACCACATAAAACAATGCTCTTAAAACCTCCAGGGTTGGGAAAGCTGTGAAAAACCCCAGCAGGAATTGGAAACTTTCCCCATCTTCCATTCCCGGTTATTCAGAAGAATATTTGCAGTCAGTTGCTTCTCTAGATGACATCTGCATTTGCCATTGCAACATGCAAAAAGGCAGCTGGCTGCTTTCTTCCTGTTTATGTTTTTGCTCTTAAATAACTCAAACATGAAATAGCCCAAGTCCTCAGTTATGTCTTCATAAGCTTCTTTAAGTTTTAGAAAACACCTGATCTCTTAGCCATTAATTCTGAATCTACATCATGCTAGTTATTGCCTGGAAATACATATTGTCTAATTTTCATTCATGTAATTGTTATCAAAATCATTTTTAATTCACCATTTAGTGAATTCCACCAGTGCCTGAGGAGAACCAATATGTTTATTGAGTGTTTTAGAGAATTAGATGGTGATCTCTTCCCATCTGTTCTTCTACTGGGAATGGGGGCAGAAGGGTTCTAACCAGCATTGAAATGTAAGCCAGTGCACTGTTAAGTTTTTTGTTTTTATTTCAACTCTTCAAAGATGAATAGTAAATAAGAAAAATCAATTTCCCACATATTGAGCAGTTTAAATTGTATATAATGACAACTTTAGTTGGAATCTTATTTAGTTAGAAGTTCTGCTTTTCTGGTATTGGTAATGTTTTCTAAAGGTTCAATTTCATCCATCTACTATACATTTTAAATTTATTAGCATTTATATCCACATGCCTTAACATTCTTCTCATTTTTCTGGTCTCGATTAGTAGGCATCATACAAACTAACAGCCCTAGACAGTAGTCAGTGGTAGTGTAAGAAATTATATCCCACTTATTTGGTAGAAGAATGTTTTTGCCAATGCAAGGCACATTAGGAATTCCCCTAATGAGATACTGAATTTACGTGGGGCTGCCAGTTTAAACAGATCCCAACTAATTCCCTAAATGCTCCATGTTTATTTGTTGAGCTACATATTACCAAAGGCATTTTGCCAGGCACTACTGATTCAAGAGTGATCCAAGAAATCACAACTGACCTTCTAGTTTAGCCTCTCTCCTGGGATACTGAGCTTCTTGAAGGCAAACATTTTAAATGATTACTGAACTGTTTCTTCTCCTGTATAACTAGCAGTGAATTGGTACTAAAGGACATTTAGAGTCATAGAATTGAGTATGTAGGAAGGTTATGTCCTGTCTAGGGCAGTATTGCTCAATAGAAATATGATGTGATCACTATGAAAGTGGCATTTGTAAGTCTAAGTGTTCTAATTGTCACATTTAAAAGAGCAAAAAAAGTGACATTCACTTTGATACGATTTATTCACAATATATCAAAAATATTTATTTCAACAAAAAGTCAATAAAAACCATGAGCAGGTACATTATATACCTTTTTTGCACTCAATCTTAAATATCTAGTATGCCTTTTATATTTAGAGCAAATTATAAGTTAGTTTAGCCACATTTAAAGTTATCAGTGGTCACACATGGCAACCCTGTTGGGCAACACATCTCTAGGGTCTGATCCCTGAACTGTACAGTTGAGAAAACTGAGGTTGAGAGCTGATGTGAGGCCAGCAGATGAACTAAGAGGAACTTTAGAGAGAGAAGGAGGCTGAAAGATTGAATAACCTGAAATCACAGAATTTCCCTACTGGGAAAGTTGTGATGATGTCTCCCACTTACTAAGCCCACACAATGTCTCTCTTTTTTCCTCGTCTCTGGATACTTTAACCCAGGGGTCTGGGTAATGATGATGAAGTCGCTGACTTCAAGTATAGACAAGCAACCTTCTCCCAGAAACTGATGGTGTGTGCTCTGTTCCACCCACAGAACAGAAGTGAACACTTCCTTATGATAGTTGCCCTGATCATGCCCCAGATATGTATTATTTGATATACTGATTGATTGCTTAAAATGATTCAAGATCCTCTCCACAGGGAGAGGGCAAGTGGGAGGTGTGAACTGAGTTCTTGCTATTTAGAGATTTTCCTTCCAAGAGCTTATGGACAGGAAACCCCTATTTTGGGATGAAGAGATATCTTGAAAGCGCTCTACCACACTGACCCTGTGACTGTCACTGAAGTCAAAGAACAATAAGGACAATTCAATCACCTGTATGGTAAGTCTAGAGAGAGCCCAGATGAGGTCAGAGAGAAACTCTGGGAGCTGAGCAAAACCAGGTATCATAGGATTTGTTTTCTGCAGAAATATTTCCAGAAGAGGATTTGTAAATATATTGTCCAAAAGACAAAGGTATAAAATCTCATTGGGATACCATGACTTCAAAATACAAATTTGGGGAGTTAGAAAGACAAGCTGGTGAGGAAACTGGAGAATAAGAATGTATCCATGTTCCTGGTGTTGCTCCAGCAGCGTGGCTCTGATTTAGAGAGAGGGAGTCCCTAAGGGATCAAGGCACAACGAATCAGGTCATCCCCTCTTGGTGGCAATATGTCCCACCCTCCCCCACAATATGTAAAAGAAAAGGTAACTGGAGATCTGGATATGTATATATCTAGCCATTTTTTTTTTTTACCCCTTTTCATCGAGGTAACATTAGTTTACAACATTAGTTTACAACCTAGTTCTCAGGTATACAGTGTCTCACCTCTGCAACTGTGTATGATACCACATCCACCACCAAAAGTCCAGTCATCATCCACCACCAACCAATCAGTGCCCTACCCCTCTGGAACCACCATTCTGTTGTCAGAGTCTAAGAGTTTTTCTTTAAGTTTTTTTTTTTTAAAGATTTATTTATTTATACAAGAATGGGGATACAGGCTAGGTTCGCGGGAGGGTAAGAGGATTCACCAGAGACAGAGCGGGGAACAGAACAGGCAGACTGATATACACTGCAGAGGGGAGCAGTGGGCAAGACAGGAGAGGTCTGCCGCACCATATGGGACCCTCACCCACCAGCCAGGATTGAACTGGCGCTGCAGAAGCTGTGAACAGCTTCACAGCACTGCACTCAACCGCCTGCACCACCAGGGGAGGCCCAAGTTTTGTTTGTTTGTTTGTTGCATTTTTTCCCATTACGTTCCACAAATTAATGAAATCATACGGTATTTATCTTTCTGCTTTGAACTTGTTTTCCTTAGAGTGATTCCCTCAAAGTCCATTCATGCTGTCACAAATGGAAATATTTCACCTTTTTATGACTGAGTGATATTCCATTGTATGAGTATGTACACACACACACACACACACACACTCACAGAGCATATCTTCTTACTCCACTCCTTCACGGTTTCTTTTGCTGTGCAGAATCCAACTATATCTTCTTAAGTTTCCAGATTCTAAATTCACTAAGTGAACACAGTTCAAAGTGACTTTTTCTCTGAAGTCACACTGGACATCCCCAAGCCTCTAAATTCTTTGGTTGAAGCTACTTTACTGCAATGGATTTTTCATTCTCCTTGGGTTATGATCAACTGATAAAATTTTGCAGATTATTAAGTTAAAGTTTCCTGCACTAATTAAAACACAAACTTTATGAGCAAAGGCTATGCTGCCATTGGTAGTGGTTAGGTAAAAATCTGCATTCTGTGCAGTGAAACATATAAACCCCTCCAGTCACCCCAATTCCAACCATTACTTTCAGCTCTCAGAATCTTAGACCCCCAAGCCAAACTAAGAGAAAAGGTTTGTAGTTATGAATATTTGAAGGGCAGAAACAGACAGAATCTCCAAAATTTACTGTTTGCAATAGCCCAGTTATGGAAACAAGCTAAGTATCCAACATGAGTGTATTAAGAAGAGGTGTTACATATACACACTACTCCACTATTAAAAAAAAAAGATGAACTCTTACCATTTGAAACAACATGGATGCAATTGAGGATATTATGCTAAGTGAAATAAAACAGAGGGAGAAACACCAGATGGTATTTGTGGAATATAGAGAAACAAAACAGGAAGTGACAAAACTTAACCAAAATAAACCCTACAAATATGACTGCAGAACTGAAACTAATAGAGGGCAAGCGAGTGTGGGAACAAGGAGGAAGGTAACCCAATGGTATGTGGTGAAGGAATATGGATGTTGAACCACTGAGGAGGTGTAGCCTGTTCCCCGATCATATAGGTAATGTAAATCAATCTTGCCTCAATCATAAAAAACAAGACCTATTTAACCAATAAATAAATGACACCTACAACCCACCAGTCAACCCTGTCCACAGAGGGAGCTTGCAATCAGCTTCACAGGGCCTTATTGTTAAAAAATTAAAACAAAGCCATGAATTGAGTGGTACCTACAGAAAGACTCTAGAATGAAAGCTAGGGCCCAAAACTTTAAGAAGAGGAATAAATTAGGAAACAGAGAATGCAGAAGAAAACTTGAAAGACCATTATAATGAAAATATTACAATCCTCAGGAGGAGTGATTATTGCCAGATGGTTCTGGATAAATAAATGTAAAAGCTCAGGGCCCCTCAACAAGTTGTGTTTGTACCCCTCCCTTAGCAGTAGGAAAGGCCCTCCTTTATGTGAGGGTTTAAGGAGCTCAGCACAGGGGACCCCAAACCCATAAAGGACATCATTCACCCTGAACTAATAAAGACCTGATAATAATAAAGACCTGATGATAGTGACACCTCAGGGCAAGTGAAACTTGTGTCCTTGATAACAAATTTATAACCTGCAATGAGAGATGAAACATTAAGTTTCCTGTTTGAAAAGAGTTTAGTCATTCCAAAGAAGAAATAAAGTACAAAAAAAATGGTCATTGGCAGAAGCTTAACTAGTGGAAACTTTTGCCCATAAAGTGAGGAGACCTGTGTGAGTTTGCTTCTTGCTTCCCTCATCCACCCACATCCCAGACTTCCACTTCCTTGGCTGTAAAGCGGAACTGGCCTGGGTGAGCCTCTTGGCAGTTCCCAGATCCCAAATGACCTGGGATCTCACAGTTCTGCCCAGCATTGGCTCAGTGTTCCTGGTAGCAGAACCCGAGGTGGTTTCATGCTCAGTTGAGAAATACAAAGATGGGCCTGTTCACTGTGGCCAGAAAGACATATCCACTCCTACACAGAAATAAGACAGAAGTGAGAAATCGAGCTGGAGCAATAAGTCTGCGCGGCCAACCCAAACAATTTTCTTCTTTGAAGTTAGAAGTTAAGCAGTTCAAGAGTCATATCATGGTTTGTCACTCCTGGCTCCTGAGGTGGGTCTGCTTTGATTGCTCCTAGGCCACCTGGAAGGGAGCCTAACTTGTACTCCCATGGCCCTAATAAGTCACTTACCCTCTCTAGGTCTCATTTCTTCAATTATAAAATAGTTGAGTTGAGCAATGATTAATTTTGTTAATAAATTAGGTGAAAAGCAGGCACAGAAATCATTAACAGTAGCAATATACATAGATCGTGTCATCAGGATGATTTTTACTCATTCACTGAACAAACATTTATAAAGCTTGGTTTCTCATTTTACTCTGCTACTGACTCTTGATAAACAACATTTTCCGGGCCTCATTGTCTTCTTCTGTAAATTAAGTGGTGTTACTTTACATATCTTTTGTTTCCCTTTTGCAAAGAGGTTCTGTCCTTTCGTTAATTCAACAAACCTTTACTGAGAACCTTTACTGTGCCAGTACCCTGCAAGAAGCTGTAGATTCAAGAGGGAATGAGGCCAATTTCCTTTTCTATGAGAACTTTAAGACTGTTTACTCCTTTACAAATATTTACAATATAGAAAGAAAAAGGCTATAATCCTCTTTTTTTTTTCCTCTCCTCTCTCCTCTCTTCTCCATCTGGCTTTTTAAGGCAGGGCTCTTCCTACTGCTATAAATTGGGATTATGTAAAGAGGAAGAAATCCATGAACCCTCAGTTGTTAATGGCAAATTCCCTAGTTTATAGTAAAGTAGTCTACTTCAGTTAGACTCTTGCAAGGGTCAGGCTAACCCCAAGAGGTGGTTCTACATATTCCCCTGACATATTTAACTCATCTTCCTTAAAAACATGAGACAGAACATTCTAGAAGTGCACAGACTTTTATATTTAAAAGTATTTACTCATAGGTCTGCTGATCTCTTGTGCACTTTTAGATATTATTGGAATTTTTTGACCATTTTTATTTTTTAAGTCGCTGAGTAATTTTTAAAATTCTCATGTGAGATAGTTGAAGGCAGTGTCATGGGAGAATGGTTTCTGCTTCGAGCTGTCATTGTTTCCATTTTATTCATTTCTGGAAGCTGAGTTGTGAATATGTAATTTTCCAAAGAAGTAATAC
The DNA here is from genome assembly GCF_014898055.3 of Talpa occidentalis. Taxonomy (NCBI): domain Eukaryota; kingdom Metazoa; phylum Chordata; class Mammalia; order Eulipotyphla; family Talpidae; genus Talpa; species Talpa occidentalis. The sequence goes on along the minus strand of NW_023601212.1, from coordinate 37,149,402 downwards.
AATATTCTTTTTATAACTCCAAAGTACTCCCTGTTTTGTTTTTATCCTCGTGCATATATCCATTTCTTACTTATATAAGTTTATTTACAAGAAGTTTGAACAATTAGCTTTGCTCATCTTTCCGTAGCCCTACCACCTTGTTCTACCCTTTTTTAGTCAAGAAAACAGCATTGACAATTCTAGGCACCTGGCAAGAGCTGGAGTCTTCACTTTGCCCTTTTCCATCACTTCCACAGAAACCTAACCTCTATATTTCTATGTTGCTCCACTCACTGACCACCACCTGCATCTTATAGACATTTACTTAGATGGATAAGATGAGGAAGATATGGAGTACGTATATTTAATATTTGGAAGGAAATAATGTTCTAAGCAGTTGTAGGTATGTTTATGTAATTAATGTAATTGCCTATTAATCTATCCTGGAACTGGATAAAAATACTTTTATTTTTAAGGAAGCTTGTATCACTTTAAAACTTAACAAAGGGTTTCTAAGTCATTACTTCTCTTTAAATGTAACAGCTCATTCACTGTTTTTATATTAAAGAAAAATGTTTCATGAGGCTCAGCTGAGTCTTGAAATGAAATAACTACACTCTTAGCACAGTCAATATAATGAAGACAAGAGACAAGCATGCTTCACACAGACAAGCATAGAAGACCTCATGAGAGTGAGCAAAAGCAAGAATGTTTCAAAGAATTTGGTAGCTCCAGAATGCAAAAGCTCAGAATAAATGGCAGGATCTAGGAAAGGTCATTGGCTTCTTCAGTTATAAAAAGAGTAAGAGTATGGAGAAAGACTTTGATGCTCTGGCAGGAAGATTCACATTGAGATCAGAGAAACAGAATAACCTGGGTCCTAGTTTACTTTCTATCTTCCTTGTCAACATTAATCTGAAAAGATAACTTCAAGAGTGATGTGAGTTACTGATCCCTTCACCCTTCTGGTTGTATCACATTTGGGGTTTTATGTTCATTTCTAGGTTCTGTATTTTAAGAGGATTCAAAGGATCATGAATTACTTTGAAGCAATAGTATATTCATCTTCTCATCCATGATCTTAATCCACAGAAATATATACTAGGTTAATGAATAATCAAGTCCGGGCAATCACAAGGAACCAGCATGAAAGAACAATTCAAACTAACCTTTAATTTTTAACATGGTGTTTATTATGTCATTCATTTTTTTCCCAGCCTGTCAACAAAGAGTTATTTATTTGAGTACCTTCAGTGGGCCTCAAACTGAACTAGCACATTAGGAAGATAAAAGATCACATCTCTGTTTGCAAGAGCTCAGAATAAGGCAATATGCACAATAGTAAGTGAGAGGGGATGTTGGCAGCTGGTGTAAGTGAAGAGAGCCTTTCCAGAAAAAGCAGTGTCTATACTGAAATTAGAACTTTTGAAAGATGAGTTAGAGTTGGTCTTTCAAGTTTGGACTTTTAAGGTGGAAGGAGAAGCAGATAAAGAAATAGTGCATTTGATGAATTTCAGGTCGCATAGTGCTGTGCTATAATCAAACTGTATTTTAGAGTTGACAAGTGTCTGTAACGAATCATCTTTGTGTATAATAAATAGTGGGTAGATGGATTACTGACTGCCTGAATGGCACTTACCCAGGAGTAAAGAGCAACAGATTGATACAGATGGGGCAAAGATTCTAAATGACTGGTCCAATTTCACTTATGAGATTAAAAAGAAAATTAAAAAAACATAATTTGAGGGAGAAATAAAAGTATAATTTGAGAGAGAAAGAGCTTAACAGTGAACAAAATAGAAGATTTACAGATAGAGTTAGTTAACCACAAATTGTGTGAGGCAAAGTTAGGGCTGCTAATTAGAGAAGAGATAGAAGCATCCAGTATAAGATTTCTCTTCATTTTGAGAATCTATACTTGCACAAATAACAGTTTCATAAAATGAGAGTCCCAATGACCAAAAAAAGCACCATACTAGAATTTCTGAATCCAAGTATTAAGATGCCATTTACTCTCCATTCAGTTTTGGGGGAAGCTCTTTGGGGTCCATTTTCTCTGTACCCAAAGAGAGAGGGTTGGACTAGATAGTCTATTAAATTCCTGGTTTTATTTTTTTTTTAAGATTTATTTATTTATGCATACAAGAACTGGGGTGTAGGCCAGAGTTGGTGGGGTGGTGAGAGGATTCATGAGGGACAGAGTGGGGAGCAGAACAGGCAGATCAACTGAAATGCACTGCTGAGGGGAGCAGTGGGCGAGACAGGAGAGGTCTGCTGTGCCATTACTGGCCGGCCTGGAATCGAACTCGTGCTACAGAGGCTGCAGATAGCTTCACAGTGCTGTGCTTAACTCCTTGCGCCACCAGGGAGGCCCAAATTCCTGGTTTTAAAAATAGAATTCAAAATACAACTAGTCTTCTAGAATTTGACACTTACCATTATCTCTCAAGTTGCTAGCTCACAGTAGAACCTCAACAAATATCCTCTGAATGAACAAGTCAGTGTTACTTCTGTGTAGATTTCCATTGGTCCCTTGATGATCTAGGCAACAGGGGTGAACAGGTAAGGAAAATGAATTGCCCCATGGGGTAAGGTGAAAATTTATATTTTAGGCTTCCTCTCTTTTCACTGAGAGATTATGTGTAATCAGCAAAGGAGATAGTATGTTCTTTATATAACCTTGATTAAGTTTTTAGTTTATAGAAGTAATATATATAAACATTGTATTTCAGAAAATGAGAAGGAAGTGAAAATGAAAACTTGTTGTTTCATCATCCTCTTTCCTATTTTGGTACATAACCTTTCAGTTTTTTCCCTAAACACTGGATTATCATATTGAGCACAGTACTTTAAAATCTGTGCCCCAACTCCTGCCACCTTTGATAATACAGCATGAATTTTTCAAGGACACATAACCCATTGTAAGTTTATGTTCCATTGTATGAACATACTACATTTTATTAAAAAATTTCCTATAGTTAAAGCATTTAGGCTATTTCCTTTTTGTTTCTATCTGTAAACTTTAAAAAAAAATATTTATTTATTTATACAAGAACTGGGGTACAGGCCAGAGGCATGGGAGGGTGAGAGAATTCACCAGAGACAGAGCGGGGAGCAGAACAGGCAGACGAACCAAAGACACTGCTGAGAGGAGCAGCAGGTGCAACAGGAGAGGTCTGCTGCACCATGTGAGGATCGCCCTGGCTGGCCAGGAATCGAACCCGCGCTGCAGAGGTTGCTGATGGCTTCACAGTGCGGTGCTCAACCCGTTATGCCACCGGGAATGCCCTCTATCTGTAAACTTTTTTATGGTAAAAATCTTTTGCAAATTCCTAATCTGTTCTTTAGATAAATTCCTAGGCACAGAATTGTTGGGTGGGAAATAAGAACATTATTGAGGCTTTTGAAAATATCTTTCTAAAAGCTTTCTAGAAAGGGGTCTACCAATTTGTATACCTTCAAGAAAATATATACGTTCCTGTTTCCTTGTACTCTTAATCAGTAAGTATTATCAGTTTTTAAAAATCTGTGGCACTTTGGAAGGCAAAAATGTTCTAAATGTCTTAATACCCATTTCTTATTTTAATTTTAACTTAATACCTTAATAGTGAGTCAGTATTAAAATATAGCTATACTTGAATGTCACACAGTGAAAAAATACAAACTCTTACAGTCAATCAAAATCATTTATCTTGGGCCTCCCCGGTGGTGCAGCGGTTGGGCACTGGGTTGCGAGGCTGCCCACAGCCTCTGCGGCGCCGGTTTGATCCCTGGCCGCTGGTGAGGGTCCCACATGGCGCGCAGACCTCTCCTGCCGCCCGCTGCTCCCCTCAGCAGTATACTTCGTCAGCCTGCCTGCTCTGCTCTCCTCTCTGGCTCTGGTGAATTCTCTCACCCTCCCAAGCTTCTGACTGTACCCAGTGATTGTATTAATAAATGAATAAATCTTTTTAAAAAAATCATTTATCTTGTTCATTTTCATTTATTCATTTTTTCCATTTATTGAGTGCTTTCCTTTACTGTGGATGGTTCTGAAACTGAAGAAAAAAATTAAAAAAATACAATTCTTGCTCTCAAGGAGCTCACAGTGTAGTTAAAAAAACAAGTATGGAAAACCCCCCGCCCCGGGTGGCGCAAGGGGTTAAGTACAACACTGCGAAGCTATCAGAAGCCTCTACAACATGAGTTTGTTCCCCGGCTGGCCAGGGAGTTACCCACATGGCACAGCAGATCTTTCCTGTCTCACCTGCTGCTCCCCTCAGCAGTGTATTTCAGTTAGTCTGCCTGTTCTGCTCCCCACTCTGTCTCTGGTGAATCCTTTCACCTCCCACGCCTCTGTCCTGTACCCCAGTTCTTGTATGTATAAATAAACAAATCTTTTAAAAAAACACAATCTTTTAAAAAAAAAGAAAACAAGTATGTAAATGGTATCTTATAATATAGTGTTGTTAACACTAATAAAAGTATATATGAAATTGATAATGGCTCCAAAGATGGGCAGGAAGGAAAGCATTTTTCTTAAAAATAATCAGACCCAGAATTATCAGGGGAATGACTACAGGAAGCAGCAGAGATATGGGGTATTTCAGAGAAAAGGCAGGTGTGGTGTTTTTAGACATAAGGGAGATGTGCTCGTAAATCTAATCTCCCTATTACTAAGTCACACAGTCTGAGTTCAAGAAAAATTCTATGTGCCCTTATTCAGCTGGTAGTATGTCAACTGGTTTTCAGTTATTTTTAACATTAGTCAATGTAACCATCTTGTGACCAAATTTCAAACAAATTACAAATTAAGGGGAAAATGAGTCATTAGCAAGTAAAGATGCAAGCAGTTAAAACCTATGAGCACCCATCCAGCAGGAAGCTATTTACAAGTTTTTCTGCATGGTTTATCTTGTGGTTTGCCTCTTTCAATAAGGCAGAAACTTAGAAGTAATGTCAGCATGAAAAGTTCATGACTTCCTCACCTCTGGCATAACTTTAGAATCTCATAGGAGTTTCCAGCTGATCCAGAAAGTCTTTCTTATGGTCATGAGACTTGGTGGCTTCCTATATTTACTTTTCTTCCCATAAAAGTTGACAGGTTTCCTGGCAGATGCTGGAGCTGGCATTCCAGTGGCTCCATTCTGTTTATTAGTCAATATAATTTCTTCATTGTCATTCAACAAATACATATTTTTTTTTTTTTTTTTTTTTTTTTTTTTAGCTTGTGAGTATACAAATACATATTTTGAACCCACTAAATTAAAGCATAATCCCAGGTTTCACTTAGCATTTCACAGACATTTGGAAGTACAATATGTGCATGCACATCTCTCTAGCTCCACTATGGAGAGCAAGAAGAGGTACTGCAGCCATCTTTTTAAGGTCACAGAGCCAGGGGATAGCAGAATGGAGACACTCAACACAGACCTTTGCACTGCAGGCCTGGGGCACTTCCCATAGTGCATTCCTTACAGGCTTCCCTGTTCCTGCATTTTTCCTCTTCACCTGTCTGATTCATGTTCCCACACAGCAAAGTACTCCACCTTAGTCTCGGCTCACCTGCCCTGAGAAGTCATTTTGACCACTTCAATCCACAGAACTGTCTTCCTTTGAATTCTTCTAACTCCTCAAACCTGATGTTCATTATTACTCAACTAGCCCTAACTCAGAAAAAGCTGATCTTCACTCATGAGATAATTTTACTTCTGTTTAGAAGACATCATGCCAGGTTATGTGAGACTACTCTCAATTATTGGACAATCTACTGGACAATCTACTGAGTCAGGCACTATGCTAAGAACTGAACACCTGTGAAGGATTATTTATGCTTTGGTGGTGGGGGTGGGGAGATAATATGTACCTGAAGAGATGTGAACCTCTATCTCTAAAGTATATACAGTGTTGGAAAACAGTGTTACCTCAATAAAAATAATGCAATTAAAAGTAAAAAAGAGAGTCTCAGATTAATGGGAATGTATAATAGATATATATATTTGTCATTCATTTGTTGATTCAATAAGCAAAGTCAAAACTCACACACCCTGTGCTGCCACTGGACACAATAAGATAAGTGGAATATGTTTTTCAAGTAACATGCAATTTAGAAGAGAAGATAGATATTCAATAAACACCTATTGAATTCTTATTTTCTGGTGGACATAGAGTGGAGACCACTTAGAAATAACCAATTCCTGCTCACAGAGCTGCTTCTCCTTTGAGGATTACAATCAAAGGTAGAGTTTAGGAACTCTTTATATTCTATGGAGAGAAGCCTCTACCTGTAGGCATTCATGCATTCCTGCATTCATTCATTCCTCTATCTACCCTTTTAGACCAGCTCTAAATAATGCAAATAAAGCAGAATTATCGTAAGCTTTATAGGTCACATATAGATGTTTCCAATGATGCTTGCTTGAAATACTTTTCATCTTATTGATACCGGAATTGTCAGGCCTAGTCTCCCAGCCAGGAACGGATCCCAGGCTGCAGGGCAGCACTGAGCCCCAGCCACTAGACCCCCCAGGGTTGGTGTCTCACGAAGCCGCAGCAGGAACTTCGCAGACGCTCAGGCAAGCAAGCGAGAAGAGGCAGTTTGTTTAGAAAAAGAAAAAGTTTATTGAGGCGAAAAAGAACAGAAATAAAGTGGGACTCCCAGGCCAGGGAACCAGGCCTGGGAGGGGCAAGGAAGCCAAAGTGGAATTGTGTTTCAGGGAATATATACCTTTTTTCCCTCATTATTCTAAAACTTCACCAGTCTCTCTGTGATTGGTTAGTTTTCGGCTGTCTCACTTAATTTGCTACTGAGTGGGGATCTTCACATTCCTTATCTAACAGTTTTTTCTTTCCCCATTTGTTCCATCTTTAATTTATGGCCCAGTCCTCTGGATGGGCATCCCTGCATTGAAGTTAAACAGCTGCCCTTCTAATGTGACCATAAATTAAACCACTCTCCATTTCTCCAATCTCTGCCTCCCTTTACCACCTGAAGGAAACCAGGACCAGCATTAACAATGTTGTCCTTGGTCCTGGCATGTTTGTTTTTCCTAATGGAATTGGTTATATTTCTTTGGTTGTCCTTATCTCTGAAGCCTCCCTAAATTCTTCAGAGGTCCCCTCCTGCACTATCCCTAAAACTGCCTAATAACCCTAGCTTGCCCTGTCTCATTATTACATCCTAACAGGTTAGCCATGTTTTTGTTTTTATACAGAGAATGAAGTAGAAGTTTCTAGAGATTGTTTCTATGTTACTTTGTTTACATGTTTCAAAGGCCAAGGTGTAAACTGGGAAGTGGCTATTTTCAAAATTTGCTGGTGAGGACTAATGAGTGAGGACTTGGAGCTTCCAGTTCCACGGGGTCATGTCCATTAGCTTTCTATTTTAAACACTGTGTTTCTAAGTAAAATTTCTTTTGGAAAGGGTCCTGGCTACTTAATTTTTAAAAATAGCTGGTTTAAGGGAATCTAACACTATATTAAGACAGGGCAGTAGCTTGACTTCATCGTGTTTAATATTTGTCTTTTTAAAAAAGTATTCCTTCATATGGAGTCAAATTGATCCACTTTAAAGACAGTGAAAGAAGCTTCCATTACTGAGCACTTATTAGTGTCAAGTGTACTCTTAATTGATCATCTCATTTAGTCATAGTTAACATCCCTATTTCCCTACATTAATAGGCAAATTAAACAAATTAGTTTATACCCTTGACATTAGAGACTAATTTCCTAAGAAACTGACATTTCTAAATGCATCAAATTTAGTGGGTCAGCTCTTTTTCTTTTTTGCTATTTATTTGATTCCTCTGTATAATAACGACACTTAAAAACACAAATCCATCTTACCAAGTGATCTGTTTTTCCTGGCAGCAGTGTAGCTAATACTCACTACAGGCACTATTTTATTTCATCCACAAGCAGTCCTTTGAGGAAGGACTATTAATAGTCTCATTTTACAGAGAGGGACTCTAAAAAGAGCAGGGGAACAGAAGGATGATGTGTTTGCAAACCTTCTGGGTGAAAAATGGCAAAAAAGAGAAGGGTAGCCCCATTTTAGAATGCTGTCACCTTAAGTTTTTAAAATTGATACAAGTCAGATAAATGTATCTCATTTTTCTTCTCCATTCTCTCTTTATGGATACCAGTAGGTTATTAACTGCTTGATCATGTGGGTAGATGAAGACTATCAGAAAGAGGCGTTACAGCAAATATGGGGGGGTGGAATCATTTCTATAACACTTTTGGACATGTTAATATGAGAGCCTTCCTGCAAGGAAAAGAATGTGGAAAAAGTAGACTTTCACAAAGCTCCCAACTTCTTGACTCAGTTCTTATTATTTTCCTCTCTCTTTTGATCCTGTGTCTTTTCATTCATTTACATAAATACCAGGAACTGTGATGGGTGCTTGGAGATAACAAAGACATGAATCAGGATACCTATTATTGAAGGAAAGAAGACATTTAAATAGATATAGCACAAGATATTAGGAGATGTAAGATGCTACCAAAGTTTATTTAGGCAGGGGACTCAGTTTTTCTCCCCTTTGTAGCTTCAACCATTATCAAAACTGATAGCATAAAGTTAAGGACTCAAAACATTCCTTGATTAAATGTTTTCCATTTTGACTGGTTTCAGATTCTCCTATACTGATATAATGTGTCGTGGACCTTTTATATCAGATCTAAGTGTAATGGTAGTAAACTGTAGTTCAGTTACCTTGGACATTACACAAATGTATATTAATATCAACTACCAGTTCTAGATAAATCAAAATCAACCAGTAGACTTATTTTATGCTTTCCTGGCAATTAAAAAAACAGCAAATGGTAAACACATCACTTAAGAAACAAATATTAATTAGGATTGTATGTAGGTACAAGGTGGCCAGACTAGTCCATGTATAACTCTTTTACAATCTAGAAGCAAGCCTGCCCTCTAGTGCTAAAACTATCCAATTGAATCAGAATAGCAATTTCCAAATTCCAGAAAAAGGAACTGACACTTCAGATATATTCTTTTTATTTTTTTTAATGTATGCATTTTCATCTTGGTTCAGATACATTCTTTTTTTTTTTCAATTTTATTTTATTTTTTTTAATAATAAATTTTATTTTTATATTCCCCCATACAATTGCAAACGCCCCATTCTGACCCCAATCCTTCCCCTCCCGCCCCCCACCCCCCAAAAAGTGTCTCTGGTTCATAGTTTTTTGTTGATTTTGATTTTCACTTTCTTATATTCATTTTCCTGGTCCCTTATTTAAGTTTTCTAGATTCCTGCTATGAGTGAGACCATCCGGTATTTTTCTTTTTCTTTCTGGCTTATTTCGCTGAGCATGATCCCTTCCAGCGCCATCCATGTTGCTGCAAATTGCATGTGTTTATCTTTTTTGAATGCTGAGTAATATTCCATGGTATATATGTACCACATCTTCTTGATCCAGTCATCTATTTTTGGGCATTTGGGTTGTTTCCAAAGCTTAGCTATTGTAAACAGTGCTGCTATAAACATAGGGGTGCAGGTGCTCTTTGGAATTGATGTTTCTGTGTCCTTTGGGTAAATACCTAGGAGTGGAATTGCTGGATCATATGGAAGCTCTATGTTTAGTAGGTCCAGAAATCTCCACACAGCTTTCCATAGTGGTTGGACCAGTTTGCACTCCCACCAACAGTGCAGAAGAGTTCCTTTTTCTCCACACCCTCGCCAACATTTGTTGTTGCTAGTTTTTTTAATATGTGCCATTCTCACTGGTGTAAGATGGTATCTCATGGTAGTTTTGATTTGCATTTCCCTGATGACAAGTGATGTTGAATATTTTTTCATATGCCTGTTGGCCATTTGCATTTCCTCTTCAGAGAAGTTTCTTTTTAGCTCTTCTGCCCATTTTTTGACTGGATTATTTTCTTTGTTGTTGTTGAGTCTCATCAGCTCTTTGCAGATTTTTGTGATCAGTCCTTTATCATTAGTGTTGGGTGCAAAAATGTTCTCCCAGTTGGTGGGGTTTCTCTTTGTTTTTGTTATTGTCTCTTTTGCTGTGCAGAAGCTCTTTAATTTGATGTAGTCCCAGCTGTTGATCTTTGCCTTCACTATCACTGCTTTGGGTGATGTGTCTGTAAAGATGTCTTTGATGTGCAAATCCCATAGTGTTTTGCCTATATTTCCTTCTATGTATTTTATGGTTTCAGGTCTTATGTCTAGTTCTTTAATCCATTTTGAGTTGATTTTTGTGTATGGTGTGAGGTAGTGGTCAAGCTTCATTCTTTTGCATGTAGCGACCCAGTTTTCCCAGCACCATTTATTGAACAAACTTTCTTTGCTCCAATGCATAGTCTTTGCTCCTTTGTCAAAGATTAGTTGACCATAAATCTGTGGGTTTATTTCGGTTCAGATATATTCTTAAAAAATAAAACTGTATTCTCTCAAAGCAAAAACTTCATTCCAATAGTAAAATGGCATTCCCCTCTAAATTTTCATTCGCTTATGTATGAGCAATTTTGGTACCTGTGTTCCAACACTTTACAGAAAGTAATGATCTTTGTATGTAGAACATATTAACATTACATCTTTGTTTGGAAAATCACAGAAGTGGGTCCTAGATTTTACTGATCTTATAGCTCACATTTTCAGTTCTAGTCTTTGCCTGCACTAAGTGATTTCATCCATGTCCTAACTTAAAATAGGGCTATATTCTGTTGACTTCTAAATTTATACACACACACACACACACACACACACACACACACACACACACAGAGCTCTACATTTCCTTTGAGACATTGATCTTCCTTTCAAACCTGTTTTTCTGACTCTTCCCCATCTCAGTATATGGTCACTTTGTTCTTGAAGTGCTTCAGTCCAAACAACTTGGAATCATTCCTGATTCTTTTCCTCATAGCCAACACCCAATTCACCAGCGCACATTATTCTCTCAACTATCAAAATATATCCAGTATCTGACAATGAATTACATCCATTGCCCTCAGCCTCCTTGAAACAATATCTCACCTGGGTTACTATCTAGTCCTACCTAATACTACCCACATCCACTTTTGCTTTTCTGAGGACTAATTATTACCCACCTGATTCAGTGAAAAAATTAAGAATATTCTCTGTGGTCACCTGCAATCAGGCCAGACCATTTTTCCCAGTCTAACCACACTTTAACTATTCATGTGGTCTCCTTGTTTCTTGAAAACACAGTAAATTACAAGCTGAGGGCCCTAGCTTGTAATGTTTCTTCTGCCTGGAATGCTTTTCTCCTGGACGCCATATACCTCAACTACTTACTTATCAGCATATACTTAACTTAAAACAGGAATTTTTACTTCACCAATTAAAATGAATACCATAAGAGTAAAAATAATTGTCTACTCTTTGTTCTTCTGTATTTACTCAGGTCTGGAATACTTCCTGGCATGTAGATAATTGGAATTTGAAATATTTAGTCCAAGAATATGAAAATTCCAACTATAAAAAAATGGTAGAATAAAGTAATTCACAGCTATTTGTATAAACAGGATGGATGTTTGTTGGGGAAAAATCCCCTTTTTTAACTAATTGTTCAAATATGGACATCTGTCATTTAACATATTTACTTAAGGTGGTGGATAGGGCCTTGTTTGAGCTTCCTAATGCAGTAAATATGATTGCTATGTCAAATGACTTCGTAAAAGTGATAGAAGTATGTAGCAAAGAGGAAATCAACTCAGATTTCTCTGATATTCTTCTATAAGAATATTAATATAATTCCAAACAGGAAAGACTTCTACATTTGTAGACTAAAAATTATGCACTTGCTATATAAGCTATTTCATTTGCATGAGATTAATCAGACACTTGAGGTAAACTGATTTCACTTAATTCTACAAAAATAAATTTTGTTAATAATACAGTCTCAAATGGCAAGTTGACTAAAAATAGTCTTTCATGCTTCAGATACAATTGATAACAATGATATGCAAGCAAATTTTTTCTTCAATATGTGATGTTTTGTCCAGTCTGCTTTCTACATGTAGTAATAAATTTATACACATACACACACACACACACACACACTGTTGAGTTTTGGGGAAATCTGACTTTATAGTATATCTACTTTTTCCATTCTCCTTTTTTATATTGTCTCTAAAATAGTTGTAATATAGTATTTGAATTTTCATAATATCCACAATTTTAACTTAATACGTAGAACAATACATGGGTGTAGAACAATTTTTATTAATACTTCAAAACCGATAAAGCCAAAAAAGATGAAACTTTTTCAAAATTATATAATTTGGGGGAGAACTAAGAAACTTCCAATGACACTATTTGACTATGTATCTTCCACATATGGTCCATAGATCCATGAAATAAATACAGTGTTCCAACAAAATTGGCAGTGATAAGGTCTATGTTCAAGTCTAAACTTGTTGCTGGATATATTTTATATATTTTTTAAACCGTAAGTTTAATTTTATTTTTTTTTAAGATTTATTTTTATATAAGAACTGGGGTACAGGTCAGAGGTGCGGGAGGGTGAGAGGATTCACCAGAGACAGAGCAGGGAGCAGAACAGGTAGATGGACCGAAATACACTGCTGAGGGGAACAGCAGGCAAGACAGGAGAGGTCTGCCGCGCCATGTGGGTATCTTCCTGGCCAGCCGGGAATTGAACCTGCGCCACAGAGGCTGTGGACAGCTTCACAGCGCTGTGCTCAACCCTCTGTGCCACCAGGGAAGCCATGGATATATTTTAAAGACTATTTAACACATGGAAAAACCAGAGTCCATGCAAAAATAACCCATATTAGAGACGGTTCTAATACAAGAGACAAAACACACAAGTCAAGAAAATTAGGCCAAACCAGTAACAACTAGTAAGGGAAAGGAAGACTATAGGCATAGGATACAAAGGGCTCAGATGGATATAGCAAATTTATGTTATTTTCTTAAGACTGGTGTTTGGGAAAGAGCAAATTATGCTTTCAAAGATCTGAAGATTGGCTCCAGTGAAGTGAAAGTTCACTAGACAATCCTCTTCAATAATGAACTGTGGTAATTCACTCCAAGCTTGGCACAGGAATCCACCTTTATATGTTATGTAAATATACCATAAAAATTAACTACTTTTGGCGTTTAACCGTACTACTCCTAATTAGGTCCATTAACAAAAAAGACCGAGTCTTAAGTAATCTATTTCTATGGTTATTATCAAGTATTTTTGGAAGCAACAATACTACATTCTTTAAAAAAATATATGATCATATAAATTATATATTTAATAACTTGGACTAGTTTTTCCTATTGAGATAGGCAGTGAGATTTTGCTTTTTCTTTTCTCCTGAAAATGACCCCTTCTTTAAAATGTTTCCTTGTGATGATTTTCAGTGTCACTCAAGTAAGTACTTCAAGAGGGGAGAATTGCTTTTTAAGAACTTGTAAGAATAGGGTGAAATGATTATTTTGCCTTCTCTTTTGAACAAAGACATGAATTACATATTAAAATGCCCCAATTTATTTGATGCTTTAGACATCTGGTAAAAACATAAGTATTGTGTTGTAAAACTTCAGGCTATAGGGGCCTTGAAAGCCTAAACAAAACTTTATTAGGCTGAATTATCACAATTTTAAGTACATTTCTTCAAGAAAACAGTAAAACAGTAAGTCAGCATTATTACTTGCTTCTCAAGTTGAGTACACATTTTAATAAATTCTTTAATAAACTATCCTAGTTTCATTGCTAATATATTTCTGTGTTCTGAATCTGAGCTGCTCTACATACCTTACATGTCTTAAAAACTCTGAAAATTCTGCTCTTTTTTCTCCCCTCCTGCTATCCCCATAGTGATGGCATTTGATATTGCTGATAAAACTTTTGGTTTACTATGAAAAGGCATTTATATTTAAGAGAAATACTCCTCAGGGTCAATCTAACATCCTCATGGAAGTCCCTCCAAGTCCATTTCAACAAACACATCAGAGTAAAATACACATCAACAAATCTGTATACATTTTACATAAAAATGTATTATGTCAAAAATTTTATCAGCAGCAGTTAAAAAACAAGTCGTTAAGACAGAAGACAAACATGCAGTCGATCAGCACACCATTTTAGAATTACACTACGTTACCTGAATCTCAGGTAAATTTCTAAATATACCATGTCTTGTTAAGAATGGTAGGCTCTGAGGAGCACAGGGACCACCTCTCCATTCCCTTGGATTTGTATACTATAACAAGTCCTTTCCAATTAAAAAGCACCATTGATTATTTCGTCCCATATCAAGAGAAAAATGTTGAAAATTTTACAAAAGGATTCCTGGGAAGGCACTTAAAGTTAACTAGGTAGAAGAGGACACTTTTGGAGAATTTTTTTGTATTGCAGGCTTCTTAATACTGTCTGTCTATTTTATATTCTTTCACCTCTTATTCATAAATTTCCCAATAAATTGCTATTCAAATATAAATAAACATGAGAAAGGACAAGTTCACATCCTTGTGGATGAGGCAGAGTAAATTTGCTTCTAAATAGGTAGTTTATGACTGAGGAAGCTGAAACTGGAAGGAGCATAAAGCAAGCATAGCCTGGTAGGAGGGCTGTTCACTTTCAGGAAAAACACAGGGATTTTAATTTTTAGATTCCAGAAGTCTTAGAGATATCTTTGAATACGCAAAATAGCTTCAAATATTTTTTTAAAAGTATCTCTACATTTTGAGTGTTTGTTATTTTACTCAAGCAGTGAAAATGCAAAAACATGAGCAGGCTATGAACTGACAACCTGCAGGATTTCACTGTTTTCATTGTATTTTGGAATTAAATAAAAATGGGCAATATTCTTCAAGCTGAGAATTCTGCCTTGGAGAGAAAAACTGTAAAGAACTCCAAATTCTCCAAATGTGTCCTTTTCAAATGTCTAAAAATCTAAATGCTTTGCCTGTAATAAATTTGATTTTAAAAGATCACTGATGTTAAATTATACTACTATCGGTATGCTCAGTTCCAGTAATTCAGCAAATCCAGCAGTTATTTCTATTACTAAATATTTAGGAAGAAATACTTTTCCATTATTTTTATACTACTGTTTTACAAACTACAAAATCAATCATTAAGGAGCCATGTAAAACAGTAATCATTTTCCTCCCAGCTCAATTCCCAAAAAGTAAACCACAAAATACTTGAAAAAGCAATCTCCCCTAAGTATTATCAATTCTGAAACCCACTTCAAATTCACCATTAAAAAAAAAAAAATCAACCTTTACCCTAAATCTCAATAGAAATGTCCATATTTTGGAAAAATCATCTTTTTGCTTTGCTCCACTCAATGAAACTAGAAATGTTACTGAGGTTGTGACTAGAATGTGAACCAAGTTTTCACGTTACTGGGATATTAGATGGTGAAAGGAATGTACCAACAATCCTGCTGTTAGTCCAAAAGATGCCTTTTATGTGAATTAGAGGAGGTTGTCCTTTTTTCAAGATACATTATTGACAATAGCCTGAAAAAGGCCATTAGAATACTACGATTATTCCAGTGTAAATGGCACCCTTGAGTTGTGCACATTTCACCCATTCTCTCGTGATTCCTTATTTATCTTCTTGTCTAAGTCTATCACAACTCTACATTAGAGCTAAGGTTATCTTAAGACCAAAAAAGCTTTCAACAGAACTCCCTATTTCATAAAATGGCAGAGATTACATCAATGTCACTAATTATAAGATGAGGGTAATGATGACAAGCTCCAATGCTGGTTCTAATTCTCTAAGGAGGCTATCTGATTTGGTGACCATTAATTTATGGATCTATTCTTTCAAAATGGAATTTTTCAATGGAAGGAATACAGAAAACTTAAAATTGACATTAAGAACATACATGTAATGCTGATTTATGCTTATTGACAATACTGTTTAATGGACAGAAAACAAAGAAACTAGACACAATCTTTCAATTCTGAATTCTTCAGATAAAGTATGTGCATTGGACTGTGACAGCTTTCACAGGAGCCCAGAGCTTCCAGCATCCAGAAATGTTTATTAGCTGCATCAGAATATCATTATCCCAGAAGGCCAGTAGTCTTCCTAATTGTGCAGAGGTGAATATAATGAGGCACACCATCAGCAGACCACATTGCCAAGTATTAAGACTGTTTAAAATCTTTAAAATTCTACAAATTCATGAGTTAGAACCTCAAAAATCCAATAATTTAATTTATAAAAATAAATATCACTCTGACACCCAAGGGACATCTTCACTTTAAGGCCTTTGTCACAAATCTGAATCTTTATTGTTCTGAAATAAACGTTATCAACATAAAACAAAAACTTGAATATTCAGTCTCAGAAGAGGTATGGCTCAATGCCCATCACATGTAACAAGAAAACTTCCTTTAAAAAAAAGGAAAAACAAGTACTATGAGAAGTCTTTCATAGGAATGAAAATGCACCCCATGGGTTTTCCTCCCTCATCTCATTAGTTTGTATGCATGTGGGGTGAAAAGGTGTGCATTTTCTTCACAATAGTTCTTGCTATGATGTTTGGCGGATTTTTTGCCACTCAACGAATTCATCAAGAAGAACAGGCCCTAGAAATAAAGAAACAATTTTTGTTAGAAATTTAATGAACTCATCTCTCCAACTATAAAGCAAAGTCCCCAAGAGGTTTGTGGTGACAAGGGCTTTTGCCTTACCTTCTGCAGGTTTTTACTTCCAGCCTCCTCCAACTTATGGTGCTTTCTTAGGCAGTTTTAAAATTGTTTAATAAGGCACTTTCCACAATGGGTACTCATAGCAACTTTCTTCTCAAGGCGTTTCATAAAATCTACAATAACTAAGTCACTATTCCTCTTTATTCTAACTGTCCATAGTTTTTGGCAGTTTAATCATTAATTCTGAACTACTCTATAAAGATATTTTTAAAATGCTGCGGGGGGTGGTCGTGTCTCCAAACTTACTTGCCTATAGAAGCCAGGTTGGCCATTTAAATGATCTCACTATTTACAAGTTAAGAATGTAGGAAAATTCAGTGCCACAAACATGCTTGCTCTATTTCCTTAAAATCACTTAATCTCCTAGTGGTTTATTTTTTCCCTTCTGCTTCTAACATACATATTTCTCTACTGCAAAGAAAATAGCAGACAAGTACAATAAATAACAGGTGAAAAATAGCCTAGGCTGTTGGCATTCTGAGGGCCAGCAAACTGGAAACCAAGTCAAACATGAGCCACTATTTGGCTCTAGCCTCTAGTTCCAAGAAAGAACATAGGAAGTTTTGTCAGATTTTTTCAGGCAAATCTGCAAGTTGCATTTTTATACATCTTTCAGCTTTAAATGTTAGTCAAAACACACATACATATACATGTTGGCAGGCTATATATAGCCCTCTGGGCTGCCAGTTTATTGCTACAGATATTATTCTAAAAATAATAAATTTTATACCATTTTGTAGGGAGAGGACACAACTTATATAGGAAGAAAGTTATCCTATCTTCAGTATTTTATAACTTCAGGGTTAACAGAAAAAAGTCCATAATTTCAGTTTACAATTATAGGAATGCACCTATCTATGTAATCCTTTGAGACATTAAGGTGCCACATGTAACCAAAACAGTGGTAGGAACTGAAAACAATCTATAGTTACAGAAAATTTTGTCTTCACTTCAAAGTTCTGATTTATATCATTCTGGTCTTTTCACCAGAGTATGGAGAGACATTTTAATTTGAAAGATTTCAAGAATTTCACAGATTTACTTTATTTTTGGAAGATCCACAACTAAATGATAAAAGTTACTATCAGGAAATTTAATCCTTATGGTAATGCTACACAAATGCATATTTTCATTTACTAGTTTTAAGAATTTTATTTTCATAGGAAAGCCAAGTATTATACTTACAAGCACCATCTTCATCATAGTTGCTAAGATCAGCATGGACTGTTCTGCTGAATTCTAATACATTGTACCACTGATCTTTGTTCATAACACGATACTTTGATTGCTGCAGAAAACAATACACATGCTTGCATTATAGAACAAACATTAATTTTTAGTGCTTGGCTTCAATCTTATTAGGCTTAACTTTTATTGTGATTTGATCCAAAAATATTCATTCCTCTTTAAAATTGTTTTGTGTTTCTAGGAGAATCCCTAGGAGCATTTACATGTTAACATCATCCAATTTAATTTTTCCTTTATTTTTCTTTCATTTTTGAGGACTAACAAGAGCATCAAGGGCATTACTAGTACGGGTAAATAACTCAGTAAGTCTTTAACCTATGTATATACCTGTGTAGCCACCAACGCCCAGATACTCATTTTCAATAGCTACTAAGTCTCCTTCTGCTGCTTCCCAGTAAATCATTTCTTTGCATGAGATCTATATTTATTTGCATTTTGAAGCAAACATATTTAAAGGCAGTGTAAAGAATAAAAACCTGGGCTGAAATCCCATGTCTGGCATTTATTTATGTGCTCATGGGAAAGTTATATGGCAGAACCCATTTCCTCATTTGCTAATTGGGGATACAACTTAATTCAAAATGTTGTTATAAATTATAATGATTAAAAAATACAATTTTTGTAGAACATCGTCCACATAACAAGTATGTGACAAATATTCCATTCACTTCTCAGCTCGTTAGAGGTATGTTTACATTCAATTACATTTATTTTTATCCAAAACTACTAATAGGAGAGGGGCCTCTCCGGTGGCGCAGTGGTTGAGCACTGGGTTGCGAAGCTGCCCGCAGCCTCTGCAGCGCCAGTTCGATCCCCGGCTGCTCCCCGGCCACCGGAGAAGGGTCCCACATGGCACGCAGACCTCTCCTGCTGCCCGCTGCTCCCCCCAGCGGTGTACTTCGGTCCTTCTGCCTGCTCTACTCCCCGCTCTGGCTCTGGTGAATTCTCTCGCCCTCCCGCGCTTCTGACTGTCCCCAGTGCTTGTATAAATAAATAAATAAATCTTCTGCCTGCTCTACTCCCCGCTCTGGCTCTGGTGAATTCTCTCGCCCTCCCGCGCTTCTGACTGTACCCAGTGCTTGTATAAATAAATAAATAAATCTTTAAAAAAAAAAAACCAAAAAAACAAAAAACAACTACTAATAGGAGAAAGGGCCCATTAAAAACAATTGCTTTAATTTGATGTAGTCCCAGCTGTTTACCTTTGCCTTTACTATCACTGCTTTGGGTGATGTGTCTGTAAAGATGTCTTTGATGTGCATATCATGCAGTGTTTTGCCTATATTTCCTTCTATGTATTTTATGTTTACAGGTCTTATGTCTAGTTCTTTAATCCATTTTGAGTTGGTTTTTGTGTATAGTGTGAGGTAGTAGTCAAGCTTCATTCTTTTGCATGTAGCGACCCAGTTTTCCCAGCACCATTTATTGAACAAACTTTCTTTACTCCAATGCATATTCTTTGCTCCTTTGTCAAAGATTAGTTGACCATAAATCTGTGGGTTTATTTCTGGATTTTCTATTCAATTCCATTGGTCTGTGTGTCTGTTCTTGTTCCAATTCCATGCAGTTTTGATGATTATGGCTTTGTAATATAGTTTGAAGTCTGGGAGTGTGATGCCTCCATTCCCTTCTTTTTTTTTTTCAGGAGAGCTTTGGCTATTCGGGGGTTTTGGTGATTCCATATGAATTTCATCAATAATTGTTCTATTTCTTTGAAGAATGACATTGAAATTTATGTTTATAGCAGCACTGTTTACAATAGCTAAGCTTTGGAAACAACCCAAATGCCCAAAAATAGATGACTGGATCAAGAAGATGTGGTACATATAGAGCATGGAATACTACTCAGCATTCAAAAAAGATAAACACATGCAATTTGCAGCAACATGGATGGTGCTGGAAGGGCTTATGCTCAGCGAAATAAGCCAGAAAGAAAAAGAAAAATACCGGATGGTCTCAGTCATAGCAGGAATCTAGAAAACTTAAATAAGGGACCAGGAAAAAGAATAACTATAAGAAAGTAAAAATCAAAACCAACAAACAACTATGAACCAGAGACAATCTATGGGGGGTGGGAGGAAGGGAGGGATTGGGGTCAAAATAAGGGGGTCGCAATTGTATGGGGAATATAAAAATAAAATTTATAATAAAAAAATTAAATATATAACAAGGTAAAAAAAAATTGCTTTATTAAGCTTAAAGATTTAAGTATGCGCAAAATCTATTCACCTTCCATAAAACCTTCTCAAAACCATAAGACCTTCTCAAAATCCTTAAAACCTTCTCATACCACTGTCTCTCATCTCAAGCTTTAATCAAACCTTCTCTGGGGAACATACTATGATAAGCAATCAACCTTATGAGAAATTATTTTCAAAGCAAAAATACCCATATTCAAAAAATGGTGAGCACTATACCAAAAAGCCTAAAATTGAGAATACTAGAAAACCTAAAAGAATCCATAGAAAAAAGGACAATCATTGAAAACCACTGCCTATGGCAAGCGCTATGATAATCCTTCTCAAAAAAGGATTTCATAAATTTAGTATCTTTTTTAAAGCAATTAATAAATTTAAATAAACTATCTAACCATCTTCATATTGGCAGGCATAAGCTACTAAAGTTTTTATCAACACAACTTATATGGCTTTCAGTCCAAGATCCTGTGTAACAGAAAGAACCTGATTCAAAAGGTTGAGCTGAAGTCTCTCTTGCCAAAAGTATGAAAAACTAATTTTGTATCAAGAACATGCAAAAAATATATTTCTTGGGGAATGGTGAAGCACTTGCAAGGGATGGAATTAAAATATCTTATGTATAGAATATATTAATGAAAATGGACTCCTCTAAAAATTGTAGGAGATATGAACCTATTTTAACAGAATTTTTTTTTAAAGATTTATTTTATGCATACAAGAACTGGGGTACAGGCCAGAGATATAGGGGGTGAGAGGATTCACCAGAGAGAGTGGGGAACAGAACAGGTGAACTGACCGAAATACACTGTTGAGGGGAGCAGTGGGAGAGATAGTAGAGGTCTGCTGCACCATGTGTGTCATCTCCCTGGCTGGGGATCAATCTTGTGCTGCAGTAGCTGTGGATTGCTTCATAGTGCTGTGACTTAACCCCCTGCACCACTGGGGAGTCCCTTAACAGAATTTTTCTAATACTCAGACCTTTATACAAGCACAGTATTAAAAATACTATTTCCCTAAGGGTGTTTTTTCAATCAGATTAAGTCTTAGAATACCCTGGGGGAAAAAAATAGTACAGAATAGTAAAGAAAACATACATACCTCCAGGTACTGGTAAAATACTGAAAACAATGGCCATGTCCGCCCAAGCAGAAGAGCTAACATAGATTTAGCAGTATCAATGTCAAGACTTCTCTGGTCTTTATCCTAAAAACACAAGTAAAAAAAATTTCTTAAGTATGGTGTCAAGATTAAAAAATAATTAAATTACAAAACAGGGAAATTGTACCTACCCTTGCAAAATCAAAGGCATATCTGTAGATATTCTTAAATGATGAAATATCATTCAACTGTGAGCGCAAAAAGTCAAACTTGTTCTGTAATTTTTCTGTGCAGTCACACCTTAAATTAAAAAAATCAAACACATTACATAATCAAAATAATTAAATGAAAGTATCTTTAGGAGGTTAGAAGAAATGCATTAAGAAGTTAATGTACTTAGGAAGTTAGTTTAGGTTTAAAATTATGATTCAGAAATTCAGAGTAGCAAACAAACTTGTTGCCTGGTATCTACCAAAGCAACAGAAAAAAGGTAAAAGAAAACTTGGCAATTGGTGAAAGTTCACTCCAATAACTTTATTTAAAAAAAAATCAAAACGCTACTAGAATCACAAATATCTCTTAAATAGACATGTATTAAAATGTGCTTTTACCACATACAAAGTAAAAAAGATGACCAAGCAAATGAAATTGTATTTCTTTGGACAGTTCTTAGGCAACAGCTTGGTGAAAGATTAGCCACGAATGGTTTTAAAAGTTCAGAATGTAACACAGAGGAAATACATTAGTGGGTCAATTATAAGTTCCAATGCCTACATTTTTAGTGAACAAAAAATAGATTAGTGTTAAGTACCTAACTTTAAGTAAGGTACATATGCAAAAGCACACAAATAAGTTATACATATTTTTTCTAAAAGAGAAGAAAATAAATATAAGAAGTTGTGTAGCTAGGATACTAAAAATTTTTACAGGCTTTCTGATGCTCCCTGGGTTGATGTATTCCACTATTTAGCAAGAGTGGAGGAAGATGAAGCCTTTCACATTTGGACTCAATCTTGTCTCATCTTCTACCAGGTACCATTATCTGTACTGGGCTCAAGTTATATCAGTTTCACTTACCATTCTCAAATGAAACAGCTAAGCTTTAGCAAATGCTATTTCTCCTACTTAAAATGCTGTCCCCCTCCACTTTGACAAAGTATTACTCATCACTGAGACTATCTTCCATCAGATTAGGGGGAAGTAATCATTTGTACTGCATAGGAAAGTGCACCTGCATCCCTGGTCTGTGTAACTGATCAAGCAGGACACAATCTGCATCTTTCCTTCTTAAAAGAGTATATCTGACTCTAATGAAAGGATAACATATAGTATAATTTTTTCCTGATCTATCTAATGTTTAGTTTCAGTGTTCTAAATTTTAAGATAAAAAAACACTGATATGGGCCTCCCCTGGTGGTGCAGCAGTTGAGCACTGGGCTGTGTGGCTGCCAGCTGCCTCTGCAGCGCGGGTTGGTTCCCCAGCCGCTGGCAAGGGTCCCACAAAAAAAACAAACAAACAAAACAAAACAAAACACTGATATACTTCTCATGAAGTACAGACATCTAGAATTCTTAATTTAACTAAGACTTTCACTATTCGATATCAACAATGTGGTATGAAATAACTTAAAATTTTATTAAGATAGGGCCTCCCCGGTGGCGCAGCGGTTGAGCGCTGGGTTGCGAAGCTGCCCGCAGCCTCTGCAGCGCCGGTTCGATCCCCGGCTGCTCCCCGGCCACCTGAGGAGGGTCTCACATGGCGCACAGACCTCTCCTGCCGCCCGCTGCTCCCCTCAGCAGTGTACTTCAGTCCTTCTGCCTGCTCTGCTCCCCGCTCTGGCTCGGTGAATTCTCTCACCCTCCCGCGCTTCTGACTGTACCCAGTGCTTGTATAAATAAATAAAAATAAATCTTAAAAAAAAAAAAAATTTATTAAGATACAAATATTTCAGAAAATTTTCTAATGTTGCTTAAATTTTGCATTACTACCATAAGTCAAATTTCATCCACTCACACTTCTTTGCTAGTTTTGTCAACAAATTTATAGCAATAAGTCTCAGAAAAGTGAAATGATGCTTTTTACCTTTTTTTGGAGCAGTTTCCTAAGCATTGGAATTATAGTTTTCCAAACTCACACAAAAAAAAATTGAGAAGGCTACCAAATCAACATTTTTAACTGTTGTAAGACCACTGAGATTTTCCATTTCTTTTAATTTTGATCATTTATATAATTTTCTAACATCTGCTTGTTTCAAATATATTTTCATTTAAACGTTGATTATATTACTTAAAACCTTTTCTAATGTCTAGACATCTTTTTATCACTTATCTTCTTTCTCTGGGTTGGCCCTTTAACTTTTAAAAGTAGGTACCTGATCAAGCTTTTTTCATCTTCTTGTAACATGACATTTAAGACTACAGATTTCCCTCTAAGTAGTAAGGTAGCTGCAGCCACAGGTTTTATCATGTGGGACTCTCATCAGCAGGCCAGGATTGAACCGGCGCTGCAGAGGCTATTGACAGCTTCACAGTACAGTGCTCAACCGCCTGTGCCACCAGGGGAGGCCCGTGCAGCCACAGTTTTGATAAGTATTATTGGAAAAATAATACATTTTTAATATAATGTTTTATCTTGATAAAAGTTCAATAAAAAGGAAAATTGTAGATCAATATCCCTCATGAATCTTTAACAAAGTATTAGCTAAGAGAATTCAGCAATATGTAAAAATAATTTTAAGCCATAACCAAGGGGAATTTATTCCAGATATACAAAATTGATTCAATAATCAAAAATATAAATATAATCACAATAGTAACAGGCTGAAAAAGAAAAACTGCACTATGTGATTCAATGTATAAAAAGCATTTCAAAAATTTAATACTCAATCATGCAAAAACTTGAGAGAAACAGGAATAGAGAACTCCCACCCACTTGATACAGAACAATCATGAACACCTATAGCCAATACACTTAATATGGTGAAATACTGAATGTTTTCCCTGTACGATTGGGAACAAGAACAGATGTCCACTCTCAACACAACAGGAAAAGTTCTAGTCAATACAATGTGTCAATGACAGGAAATAAGAGATATACAGACGAGAAAAGAAATAAAACTGTTCTGATTTCCTATTTCATGTCAAAATTATATGACGTGATTATATATGTAGAAAACCCAAGGAATACATATATAACTCCCCATCCCACGAAAAAAACAAAACCCTTAGAATAAGTTCAGCAAAGTTACAGACATGTTATATACATGACAAATATATTAAAAATTGTATTTCTACATTATTAGTAATGAACATATAGACACTGAAATTAAAAATACAACACTATTTATAACAAAATAAAAATGAAATACACTTAGGTGTAATTCTAACATGTACAGGACTTATATGCTCAAAGCAACACATGACAGATGAAAGAAATCAAACACCTAAAACTGGAGACACATCGATCTTCGATGTATTGGAAGATTCAAAATAGTAAGGATGTCAATTTTCCCTAAATCCATATGTGGCATAGCCAAAATTTCAGAAAGATTTTCTGTAGATACAGTTATTCTAACATTTTTGGAAAAGCAGGGGAACTAGAATAACTGAAGTAGTTTTGAATCAAGATCCATCAGTCTGGCTGATTTCAAGGTTTATGTGTAGTTTATAATTATAGTAATCCATACTCTGGAATTAGCAGGTTCAGAAACAGATCAATGTTACCAGAAACACATACACACATAAATATATCCAACTGATTTTTGAAAAGGTGTAAAATCAATTCAATTAAAGTTTTTTCATAAATGGAACAAGTGAACACCCATATGCAGAGATAAATCAAAACCTGTCTCACCCAAAATGCATCATCCTAACTTAAATGTAAAATGTAAAAATATAAAACTTGTAGAAAAAAAAAAAATTCCCAGGATCTAGGGCTAGGCAATAAATTTCAAAAGCACAATCCACTTAAGGAAAGATTAAATAAAGCTGGATTTCATCAAAATTTGTAACTTTTGTTCTACAAAGTCTTTGTAAGAGAATAAAAACCCAGGAAGGGAAAGAGAAAATATTTGCAACCATTTTTTGTAAAGGACTCATACCTAAAATAAAAACTTAAAAACTGAACAGTAAGAAGAAAAAATTTAACCACTATGTTTGTGTCTTAACCTTTCCTATTTTCCTTAGCTATCAGATAGATCTATTTCCCTAGATTCCTACTTTATTGATGTCTATGTATCTCCTTTCTATGTCATTCAATTTAAATGTTTTATTTTTTCACTTTTAGGAATTAAATTATTTGAAATCTAATCATCTGAGGCCAATTTTTTAAGGATATACTGAGATTGTGAAAATTCAAAATTCT
The DNA here is from genome assembly GCF_014898055.3 of Talpa occidentalis. NCBI lineage: Eukaryota > Metazoa > Chordata > Mammalia > Eulipotyphla > Talpidae > Talpa > Talpa occidentalis. Next base: position 37,123,852 of record NW_023601212.1, on the reverse strand, counting down.
TGTCTTCAAGAGTCTAACTTTGAAGTTTAAGACTTATTACAATTATGTTTGGTAATTTTGTAATAGTTAACTAACCTTCACTGAGCCCTTCTCAGCAGAAATTAAGGCTTTTGTTAAAAATGCATACCTCTACAGAACAATTGTTTCTACTACACAGATGGGAGCACTATTTACATGGGAAAATTTTAAAATACATTTTTGGTGTGTGTTATACAAATAATGAATTCCAGCCCTAAATCTGCATACTTCTTACTGGTAATCTTTTCAGTTATAAGTCCATTAACCTTTGATTTTAAGTAGAATCAAGCCAGGCAGTCAAATCTGCATCTATTGAATAGGTTTAACATTTATCTGACCTGATTTTTACCCCACTCTGGTATTGAAATTGGTCTCTTGTTCCCAACATGCGGGACAGGGTAGTAGACAGATGATAGGGGGCTTGGAATAGGTAGATATCCTTAGGGAAATGCCAGCTCGCTTATATGAAAATTCCAGCTTTAGCCTTCAAGGTTGTCAGAGTTATCAGTTAAGCATCTTCAGAGGGCACTAATACATCTAAGTATCTACTTTTGGGGACTCTCTTCTTGTCATGACCCACCTTCCCTGTCATGATCTATCTTAAGTAGGGGCATAATTTTCTAAATTATAAATTTTCTAAATCTTTGTAGCATCTTGAACTAGAGATTTTCACATTTTTTAAAAAGTTTTGTGACTCATAGTTTCACACAATAGCTCATGTAGACTCTTAACAGACTTGAGATTCAGGAGGGCAAAAAAGGATGCCTGCCTACGTTCACAAGTTCCTTCTCTCCTGAGTTTGAAAATCATTCTTGCACTCGCTTTGGCAGCTCATACACTAAAATTGAAAATCAGTCTCATAGCATGAAATAGGGCATCTTGCATATAGACGCATCCCCAAATTATCTGTTAAATAAAGGTACAAATAGCAAAAACAAAAGCAAAATAGAAGTGTATTTAATTACAGAAAGTTTCAAAATTTCCATCTAGGTAAAGATAGTGGGAAATATAGTTCAAACATTATAACAGTGACTGACAGGTCACTAAGGAGATAAAAATCCAAGAAATTACAATCTTTTCCAAGTAATTTTATATTCCACAGGTACACACAGCAACACTATTACTTATGTGATCTCAACTAGCTTATGAGAGACATAAAGTGAAGAACCAAGTTTCAAGTCAAACAGATTGGTTTAAATTCCCACTTCTTCATTCCAAGCTATATAGTTTTAGGCAATTACTTAAACTTGTAGAACCCAAATGCTACATAAATGGTAGTCACACACCATAGCACCCCAGCTATATTACTCTTCTATCCCCAGCAAAAAAGAAACCTTATCCATGTTCCTCATTGCCCTCTCTCCTAAAGAAAGCCAAACCAGAACATTTCCTTTAATATTCAAAGTTCAGAGCTCAATATGGAGACCAGAAAGTGTACAACTCATAACTAGTGGCGGGCAGCAGTTAGTACCATTCTTGTCAGGTGCTTTTCTCTTGCCTTTTTGGTTATCATAACCAAGTAGTCTTTTCAAAGTTCTATGCTCACAGATTTCGCTACCAGCATGGTATTTCACCCTTGCTCTAGCACCAAATGGTCAGATAGCAGATATGAGAAAATTCTCCACTCCAGCAAGTTATGTCAGAACAAGTCTGCAAGTATTCTTGGAATCTTAAATGTGAGAAGATGAGCCATGTAAAACTTTGTAATGTAACACCACACGTGCACGTTAGCAGGGATAATGTCCAGAGTTTTCATAACGTTCTCAAACGAGTCTAGAACTTTAAAACATTTAAACAATTAAATGCTCTATTAACAATGATCCCAAAAACAAATTGGAGTTTGTTCTCAAATTCCACAATGGTTTCCCAAAATGTGATTTAGCTCTTTAAAATGTCAAAGTCCTTCAAAATGTAGTCATTAACCCAACTATTTGGAATTTAAACCTATTTTGTCAATTTTCTTTCTGTACCTTATGATTCTGACAAACCCTCGACCCTCAAAATACTAATCATTCAAGGTCCAGTTCATCTGCCATACCTACTGAGAGTTTCCTGTCTGTTCAGCTAATAGGATCCTAATTAGCACCTGCATTATTGTGTTTATATATTTTCCAGTGTTTTGTACTTTTACTCTAGCACTTGTCACACTCTCCCAGGGTGTATGGTTATGGTGATAGCTCTGTAACGTCTTCCCTGGCATACTAGACTGTAACTCAAGGGCAGGAGTTACATCTTATGCTTTACTACGCCACTTACAAATGATCACAATCAGGCATTCATTCCTACTTTTGTTCTTTATGATATTCATTTGGCAAAACAGAACTTATGTGTCATGTAACACTATTTTCAAATTTCTCTTTTCAATCAAGCATAAAATTGAAGACAGAGGAGCCCTCGAACTTAGGACTGCTCAAAGAACAAACTCCTTACATAGAATCCTATATTCTACCTATTGCTCAAACAACCTGTGAGTAACTTTTTACAGGACCTCTAATTTCACCCAAGTGTTATGAATTTTAAAAGAACTGCACTGAAGTACTTTCTCGGAGAATATGACAAGTGGAGTATTTTACCAAGACTACAATTAAACTGTCAATGGTTTATTATAATGTCCACTAAATTACATATGGTTTGAAGGGAAATTTGATTATTATTGTATGACGAAAAGTATATAGAACAAAAACTACATAAAGCAATTACACCACATAAAACTTATAAAATGGCCATTTAAATTCAAGTAAACACAAATTCATACTCTTAAAAATTATTTCACACAAAAAGAAAGGTAATTCAGTTATGGAAGCGCTGTATAAATAGTCTTAAAATATACACGTACTAGTTAACTGGGATACTCAAAGAATCAGTACAGTAGTCTCCCCCTTATTCTTGGTTTCACTTATCCTTGGTCTGAAAATACTACATTAAGATATTTTGAAAATGACACACAATACATTCACATAACTTTTATTACAGTATATTGTTATAATTTCTCTATTTTATTGCTGCTGTTAATCTTATTGTGGCTAATTTATAAATTAAACTTTATCATAGGTATGTAGTTTAAGAAAAATCATAGCATACATAGGATTCCTTAGTATCTGAGCTTTCAGGCATCTACTGAGGGTCTTGGAACATAGTCCCTGCAGATAAGGTGGGACTACTGTATACAAAAAAACAGTCATGGAAGTGGAGGAAGTAGTTATAGGGGTAAATAAAATAGCTTATGATTAATAAGTCATGTTGTAACTGATATAAATTTTAATGAAACAGGCTACATGAAAACTAGTTTATATTCTTTGCGTACTCTTGTATATTTCGTATTTCTCTAGAAAGCCAATCAAATTGGTGGTAAGTAGTCCAAAGAATTTTGACACCTAGATGAATGACAGAATTCAGTGTTGGTTACAAATACTATCATTTAGAAGTTTAATAATGGCCCTCTATTTTATAAAGCATGTTAGTGTACATACAAAAGAAAGCTGCAACAGGAAGTACAGTTAGGTAGACTGATAATCAGGACATTTAAATTCTAGCTTCTTCCTCTGCTACTAAGGAATTGTATAATCTTTGGCAGGTATTTTCTTCACCTGTCTGAGTCTCAGACCCCTCATCTATGAATAATGGAAGTGAGAGGGTTGATTTTGTATTATATTCTAGAAATTACAATTGGGTTCCTATGAGCAAAAGTTTTACCATCTTTCCCCCTGCCACCCTCCATACATTAAATATCTGTGTGAACGCTGGTTAAAAGAATAATTATAAAGAATCAGACTCTGAAACGCAAATAAAAAAAATTAAATTAGATTATAAATAAATACACTTCAAAAAATAACCAGGTTTTTGAGATTCAAGGATAGACAAACAAGGAGTGAAAAATAAATGTAATAATATCAGCACAATCACCACAGGAAAGCATATGGCTCATTAATGCCCAGTTTTGCCTCCACCATTTCAGAATGTTGATAACTAATAATATCCTACATGAACATCAGGAATATGAAATGGCAGCATCCTACATTGATCAAGGCTGAATAGAAGCCATTCATTTCTACTTTTGTTCTTTATGATAGTCATTTAGCAAAAAAGAATTTGTATGTAACTCTATCTTCAAATTTCTTTTCTTCAATCAAATATAAAAGAGCAGACAGAAGCCCCAGAATTTAGGACTATTCAAATGACAAACTCCTTACACAGAATTCTACTTTCTATGTATTGCTTAAACAACGTGTGAGTAGCTGTGATAGGACCTTTAATTCACCAACCAAGAGCTATGAATTTTAAAAGAATTACACTGAAGTGCTTTCTCAGAGAATATGATAAATGACTAAGTGTTCATTTTATCAAGACCACAATGTAAATTTTGTCAATTCCAAACTGATTATTATAGACCATACCAATTTGATTATTTTAAGGTGAAACCTTACTCCTGAAAATTATGAAGCACAAAATATCAGTTAAGATCTTCAAATAGGCCATCAAATTTGTTGTTTAAAAAAATGTCTTACTGTAATGAAGTCATCCCCTTTAACCATTCTTCCTTGGTAAAAAATCCCATGCTTTCAGCCTCCAATTTCCACGCTAAAACTAACATAATAATCTGGAAAGAACAGAACATAAAGGATAGGGGAAAAGTCAGCATAGAGATAATCATGTCTATATTTATCATGGAGAGCATTTTTATACAACTATTTCCATCCTTCAACTATTAAAGAGTATAACCTCTGGAATTATTAACTATAAAGAAATTAGATGGGCCAATTTCTTAAAAGTAAAAAGCTGCAAGTTTCTAAAGGTTGACTCTCTCTCACTCTTTAACACATGACATTTGGATCAAGAAAGAGAACACTTGTCCAACTTAAAACTGATTTAAAATACACCTAAATGAAAATTTAAAATATTAAACATGAAGAAACAAAATCTTCATATAAAAAGTTTCCCAATTTCTAGAAATTTACATATATGCTATATCCCACTTGTATTCCATTCTACTTAGAAATAAAACATACATTTTCAGGTTCAACACCAATGTCTTCACAAAATTTTTCCATTCCTTCTGGCCCTACAACTTCATCAGGACCTTCAAAGACAAAAATAATTTATATATTTTGTTATAATTTAATATCAACATAAAACATAAGTCATTGTATCAAAGTCATTTGTAAACATACCATAACAATTTCTGCAAATAACTCAATTTGAATTTTGACTTTTTCTTTGACAAGGTACAAATATTATTTAAAAATTTTTGAAATATTCTTTGAATGCCACATTACTAAAGAAATAAAATCAATGCAGCACTAATATCAATCACTAGTTTGTGCCATAACTTGAATCTATCGTTTAAGAAAACATAGAATATTCTCTTAAGAAAAATTTTGGCAATATATGAATATAAAGAAAAGTTTGAGTTCCTCATTCTACTAAAGTGTAGCAGCACCAATACACAGCCTGTAACAGTAATCAGAGAGTATTTGTTTGCTTACTAAAACGAAAGGGTATTCATTACCCTTTTGAAATACACCAAAATAAAATTTACTATTTTATGAAGATACACGTGGGAAATGAGGAAATTACTACATTCCTATTTAAGAAAGGGAATCTTTTCCTTATTGTTTTGCTTCTAAAATAACAGGGCATTAGTTTGTTACCTTAACATAGAACAAAAATTTAATCCCTCAATTGCCTTATATCTACTATTTGTCCAATAATGTGTATTTTTCTCCCTCAATAACGCTAAATATTGAGGACACCAATTGTGAGGACAATTGTGAGGACACCAAGTGAGGACACCAATTGTCATATTCCCAAAATACAATTATTTCACTGCTAGGTGTCTTGCCATTAGATAAACAAATGTTATAACAATATGAAGTACTGTAAACTTAAATTTACCACACTGGCCTTTAAAAACAATATTAAATTATTAGTGTTAATGCGCCCATGAGAAACTTTTGTTTTCCTTCCTTAAGGGCTGAAAATGCTTCATCTTTATAAATCATTGACTAAACTATGGCTGCCCAGCTGGTATTTTACATCATCTTCATCAGGTCACCAGCACAACATGAAGCCCATGTCCTATATATTTCCTTAACAGCAGAATGCAGCCATCCAGGCTGTGGCCAATCTATTTCTCAGAGGAGATCCAGGCTGCTAAGATGACCTTAACACATGGTCTGGAATTTATTTAAACTTTTGGTTTAAATAAGTACTTATTTATGCAGTGAGGTGTTAAAAGTTAAAGCAGGTGGTAATTAACAAGAAACTTACACTTCTTAATATATACGTGGAGGATTTTTTAATGAGACTATGCTAATTTTAACTTAAAAACATACATATACAATAAGGCAGTTACCAAAACATAACTGAATATGCATCCTCATGTGTGGCTTGAATGAAAGTAAAGATCAGATAAAAATTTAATGGAAGAAACCAATTTTTCTCATGCATCAAGAAAGCAAAGCTGCTCTCGAAGCAGCCATTATCAGAGATTAGAAGAACAACTTGTAGAAATTTGTCACAAAATATGCTACTGTCAAAAATTATAGCCTCCCTGGAACGTGGGGGATTAGTTATTGACTAAAATTTAATTACAATCAAGTTAAATTATGTTATATAGACATGTGAAATATTTAAGATCTTCCTGAAAGTGTCAAGTGACTTTGCCAAAGCAATACAAATAGTGATAGATAAAAATCTGAAACAAGGTCTATACTAATTTTCTTTCTCATCTATTGCATAATGTTAAATTACTTTTTCAAACATACCTTTACAAAAAAATTAGTATCAGTAAAACTTTTGAAGCTGAATTTGATTAACTTAGGCAAAAAACAATTTTCCACCCAATTTAAGAAACTGTGGTAATTATTTCTTTGTCCTTGTTCACGCTCCTCTATCAGTTGAATACTTTATTAGGTCTCTGCAATTCTCTTCCTTTTTTTTTTTTTTTTGATACTTTATAAGTCTTTGAAAGTGCCTTTTCATTTTCTATGCTTTTGTTTAGCAATAGGTCTGGCATATTATTGAATCCTTGCTAATTTAAATATCAATCAACAATGAGGTCTTATAACAAGGTAAACAAAACACCAGCCTTATCACACATGACCTATAATATATCAACAAGATTAGTGATTTTTTTTAAAAAACAAAATGAACAATTTTTTTCACTTTTCATTTTTTATAACAATAAAGAAATGTTCCTGGTTATATATGCCAACCATAGCAGATGCTCAGGAAAAAAACTGTGCTCAATTAATGACAAAGCACCTTTCATGTGAGCTATAGAGGGGTTATACTGTTAATTTTGGAACAGTATTTAAAATACCAGTAAATCTGATGCTGTAATACTACCCTTTTAACAACAGCTAACAATTATTTAGTTCTTATTATATACCAGGTACTGAGCTAAGTGCTTTATATGTATTATCTCAGTAGGCACAACCATTATCTCCATTTTAATAAGGGACATGCCCATTTCAAGATGGAACAGTTACAGTTTATTGGCAAACACTGGCTCCTCCTGTTCCTCAGGTCTCTGCCCTAACTCATCTCCACAGAGACACCAATTTGAAATGAAAGTCCATCCAATCTACTTTCTCTGTACCACACCATATCTATTACCTTTATAACCTCCACAATCTGTATTTATCCTATTAACTTGTTTATTATTTACTCTCTTCCCCACTAGAAGACAAGTCCCCTAAGGGCAGGATTTTTGTCTGACTTTTACACTAGTGTATCCCAGCACTTAGCAAAGTGCCTAGCAAACAGGAATGCCCAATGAACATTTACTGAAGGAATCATTCAATGAATGACCAAGGTAAGTTAATCTTAAGTGCGTTTACTGATAAAATATTTTCTTTGTAAAAGAAGATTAATTGTCATGCTTACTTTAAAAACGAACATTTTAAGACAGCGGTAGTTAAAAACATGGGCTCTACAGTCACCATGACTTGGTTTTCAGTCTTGGCTCTTGTCATTGTATGATCCTGGGCAAATTACTTAATCTAAGCCTCAGTTTTCTCATCTATAAAATAATGATAACACAGGCTAGTTAACAGAATGATTTTAAGTAAAAATTATATAATTAACACAATTTTTGGAATAAATATAACAATTATGCTGGCTATTACAAATGTAGGAAATATTTAATTAGAATCTTATGTTACCCACAATACTGAGGAAAGATAAAACAAAAAAGTATGAAAAAAAATTTTTTAACTAATCTTATGGTAAATAACCTTTATAAATGAAATGAGTAGCATCTGACTCTGTGTCATGAAATCTAGTAAAACTGGCATTTTGAATAATGGGTCAACATTTTAAATGGAGGTCAGTAAGAAAATGAATTCCTTTCATTTAAATTAGGTTAGTGGTTGTCTTGGGATGCCAGTAATAGCAGTTTTTCTGGTCTAGAAACAATCTGTTCTGTTACTAAACAATTTTTAAATTATACTTCTGAGATCACTCAGCTGATCCCAACAGTGAGGTTACTAAAATAGTTTAACTTTCCACAAAGTTAGCCTAAACTTATGCTTTAAATTCAGAGGATACTTCAGGTCTTAACTTGAATAGCAGTGTATATAAGACAATAGTTTGATCTTAAATACTCTGAAAATGATAGCTATAAAAGAGAAAAAGAAAACCAAAAACCAGGGAGGCAGGCAACTGAAAGAAAACAAAGATAAGGGGGAATGGGAGAAGCTTTAAAATCAGTTAATTCCAGATGACAAAAACCATTCTAAGGTTAAAAAAAAAAATCATATATGCCTATAAGTAATAATAAATGGGAAACAAGTATTCTTTTGCATAAATTTGCTTAACTCTTCAGCCTATCCTTTAAGCTAGTCTCATCGTGGGCTACAACTTTTTTTTTGCCACTACAGGATTTTGACTAAAGTAGATCCTTTAAGAAGACTCCCCCAACGCTTCCAAGGCTAGACTATATATCCCTCCTATGAACCCTCACAGTGCATTTTCCTAATATAGAATTTATCATACTGTATATCTGGCTACTTTCTTATTTATTATTGCATAGCTAATAGAAGCAATACCTAAATAGCAATAATTAAAGGATACATGTGTTTTTGCAATGATATATCTGAGTTTTAAATCTTTTATTATGCCTTCCAAAACCTTCAGAAAATACGTTTCTCATTTAGAAAAATTTCAAAAGAATATTTAAAAGAAAAATAGACCTATAAAGTATGAAATGTCTTCTATATATTTTCCAGACTATCAACTCTACTTTTACCAAAAGACGTAAATTAATAAGTGAATCTGACTGCATAAATTTTCTTAACAGCAAATGAGTTTCTCAACTCCCACTAAATATATACTGAATTACATATATTAAGTATCAGCCTGCAAAGATACCAAATTCTTAGTCTACCCAAAACATTCAGTCTTAATGCTGAACCCAGAACACAGCACATGTAGCAAGCCTGCAATACATCATTCGCTAACATCAAACAAGTTAAAGCACATTACTGATATCTTCTTATATTAATTTCATTACCTGCATACTCATAAAACCAAGCCAGGCACTTCTTGCTTGAAAAATGTTCCTCTCCACTTATCAGTCTAGCAGGGGGTTGGGATCTGCAATAGCTTAGAAAACACAAAAATGCCTAAGAGTTTTTATCAAGTCTCAACTTTTAGTGAAAAGCTAGGCTCAATATGAACTACTAAGTTCAATACGAAATAATAAAAGTATTTTTTTACAATTATTATTATTTTTTAAGATTTATTTTTCATTTATACAATAGCTGGGGTACAGACCAGAGGCGCAGAAGGGTAAGACAATTCACCAGAGTGGGGAGCAGAATAGGCAGATGGATGGAAAGCACTGCTGAGGGGAGCAGCAGGAGAGGCAGGAGAGGTCTGCTGCCACCATGTAAATTGGGGTTAACTATTGCATTTTGAAATGCAGTCTTTACGTAAAAATTTCTGGTGAACAAAAAAAAAAACCCAAATTCTACTTTGCTCGCTATTAAATGCCAAAAATATCAACTGAAATTATTTCCCCAGATCTCAGAGACCACCAAGAAGTTCAATCTAATGGTCACAATGCAGGACTGGTAGTTGGGAAAGTATAAATCTTTATCGAGATTCTTCTGATTTTCATAGAAATTAGATTTGTATATAACAGATATAATTTTTTTTTTAAGATTTATTTATTTATGCAAGCACTGGGTACAGTCAGAAGCGCGGGAGGGTGAGAGAATTCACCAGAGCCAGAGCAGGGAGCAGAGCAGGCAGAAGAACCAAAGTATACTGCTGAGGGGAGCAGCGGGCGGCAGGAGAGGTCTGCGCGCCATGTGGGACCCTCTTCCGGTGGCCGGGGAGCAGCCGGGGATTGAACCGGCGCCGCAGAGTCTGCGGGCAGCTTCGCAACCCAGCGCTCAACCGCTGCGCCACCGGGGAGGCCCATAACAGATATAATTTTGAAAACAAATATTTTTATTTTTTAAAGATTTATTTATTTATGCATACAAGAATGGGGGTGTAAGGCCAGAGGTGGGGTGGAGGGGGTGAGAGGATTCACCAGAGACAGAGTGGGGAGCAGAAGGGGAGTGACTGAAATACACTACTAGGGGGAGCAGTGGGCGAGACAAGAAAGGTCTGCTGTGCATGTGGGTCAGCTCCCTGGCTGGAGATAGAACAAAAATGACCTAGGACCTAAGGGTATTATTAAATTCCATCATGATAATTAAAAAAAAGTCCTAAATAATAGTAATATTACACATAATTGATCCAAAACTTATTGCAGTGTTTTTTTCAGTCATTAAAAGTTGAGCTCATAAATCACTAGGATTTAATGAACTTCTGAAAATCCTTTTTCAATGAGTTCAAATAGTTACACTATCACAATGTCATAGAAAATCTAGAACTTCATTAACTGCATGATGTAATCTAAAATAAGGGTATATTTAAAATTGTACGTTGACAGAGCAAGTATCACCTGAGTTCTAATAATAGTGAGTTCTCGGCTATTTCAATGTGCTTAATGCAAATAACTTTAATGCATTAAACACTTAAAATGGCTACAAATGAAGTAATTAAAAACTAATTTGCATGTTTAAAAAAAGCATGAGCTAGTGGAGTTGCCATGTCAAATCTAGTGGTAGAAGAAAACAGCATCATCTTTCATAGTAACATATACTCAGGTTCTTGTGCCAAAAACCTCAACCAATTATAAAAAAGAAGATGTGGGCTAAAGTCACCTACCTCACATTTTAAGCAGATCTCTTTAAGGAGGGCTCTATCATTATCTCCTATTTATAATGCTGGGTATGGTCTTCCTTTAAAGATAGTATCTAAACTTATTATATATCAAGTATCGACTACTGAGATAGTAAAAGACACCCAATAAGGGGACTTTAAAAAAGCCCACCCTTCACACTTAATTGCAATTTTTCGCATCCAACAATGTTGCTGTGAAGACTCAATGGTAAGTTACAATGGGATCAAAGAGCTCTACATCTCTGCATTGTTTTCTTTTCTCCAAGAGAATAGACTACAACACAACAGCTCTCAAATGGTTAATATTTATATTGAGAGCTAACAGCGCTCCGTATGCTAGCAAACTAAACGCACGCAAGATCTACCCAACTCTGCATACAGGGATTTGGCTCAGGTGGAAAGCTCTATACTTCCAAAAACTGGGGCTCCGCCGATTTAAAAGGCCTCCTACTTGGGATCGGCTCGGTTAAAGCAGAAAATAAATGTGGAGACTAATCGTCGCATACGGAGCTCTCCTTTCTACCATTCCCGAGGAGGTTGTCAGGTCAAGATGCCTCCTGCTCGGCTCCTTTCTCCACACAGTACTGACTTCCAGGTCTGGAAAGGTGGGGGAAGGGTGGCGGAGGTGGGGGTTAGGGGGAAGAGCGCAGTTGGCTTGCGCATTCCCGTGTTCCCACCCGGCGGGCTTGAGACTCTCCAGGGAACCGACACATCTAGTCCCTCCCCAGGCGCTGGAGCGCACGGCACCAGCACGAGGCGAGCCGCAGACACGCACCCACCACCTAGGTTTATCAGAAGGGGGGATCGCCTCCCTCAGCCCGAGCCCCGGAGGCCAGGCCCGCCTCCTTTTCCTCCAGCCGTGCAGCAAAGGAGGAAGGAGGAAACCATGAGGGTTGGGGGGAGGTGGTACCTGGAGATTTTACACTTTTTTAGGCCTCCGTCTTCGACTACCGACGCTGCCACCCCAGGGGATTTTCTCTTCTTCTTCACCGGCATCTTCCGCCCTCCCCGGCAGGGCGGGCAGGGGCGCCGGGGCAGGGGGGCGCCACCGGCTTTGGACTCCTCAGAGCTGCCACCCGGCTCCCAGAGACAGCAGCCAGAGCAGGAGCACAGTCTCCAGCGCGCCCCGGAGCGGCCGCCGCCCGCGCCCAGGTCTCCGCCCGGCCCCTCTCTGCCCGGGGAGGGAGGCACTCCTCTCCGGCGGGCACGGCGCCTCGGGCACACCGGGAAGAGAACGCGGCCGGCGCGCCACCTCCACCAGGCACAGACTCGCGAGCCGGAGGCGCAGCCTGATCCGGATGCGGATCCCTCGGGGCCGGAAGTGACGCCATGCTGCCGCGGGGGCGTGGCCGGGGCGTGGCCGGGAACGGGCCGGGCCGGGCGTCCGCCCGCGGCGCGGGAAGGGGCGGGAGCTGAGCGCCGCTCGTCGTCCCGTCAGTCTCCACTCTTTTCCCGCAGCTCTTACCCCGCGCCAGAACTGCTGGCCTTGCTCCCCAACCCCCCAAGAGATGCCTATGAAACTGCTCATCACACTGCGCTGGCGTTAAGAATCACCTGGTAAAGTAGCCGAGTGTCCCTCAGAGCCCTTCGTTGGGCGCCCTCGCCTTACTCTGCACCACCCCTTAAACGCAAGGTTTCTTTACTCCCCACGTGTCCCGCGTCTGAGACCACTGCTTATTACTTTTTTTCCATTATTAAGCCTTAAAACGACTTAATACAGAGGAATTTGGGGGCCAACCCCAAGGCTTCTCCCTCATAAACTTGTAAGCAATCCTTCACTTCATTGAAAATGTCTTTAAGTAAACTTTTGCACGTTTAAAACTGTGCAGTAGACAGTCGTCTTAGCCTGTATTCGATAAGTTCACGGTCTCTAAACCAACGATGGCAGAGGGCTGCTGGAAGTCTCTTTAATATGCAATTCTGGTGAGACTACCTCCACCTTGGCACCCTTATCTGGCCAACCAGAAGATATTTCCTTAGTGGCATGAATTGACTCAGAACAGACACATGACCCACGCCAGGCCAATCAGTGTCAATGGCATGAAATGAAACCATCAGGAAGCAATTTTATTTCCTGTGGACTTGAACCTAAGAGCTTGTGGAGAAGGGTTGTTAGGGCCTAAATTCTATTCTGTGCTGCTTTCATGACCTTGACTTTGATTTTGCAAGAGCCTTTCTGTCTCAAAAGAAAATATAGCTCATGAGAATAAAGTTTTGACTTTCAGTAGCATGAAAATTATTGTGAGGTTTTAAAAGCATATATATTTTAAAAGATTTATTTATTTATGCATACAAGAACTGGGATACAGGCCAGAGGGGTGGGTGTGTGTGGGGGGGGGGGCGGGGGAGTGGCAGGGTAGGGGGAGAGGTGGTGAGAGGATTCACCAGAGACAGAATGGGAAACAGAACAGGCGGATTGACTGAAATACAATGATGAGGGGAGCAGCTGGCAAGACAGGTGAGGTCTACTGTGCCAATTGGGTTCAGATCCCTGGCTGGGGGTACTGCAGTGGTTCTGTATAGCTTATAGTGCTGCGACTTAATCCCTTGTGCCACCAGGGAGGCCCTCAAAAGCATATTTTTAACATAAAAACCTAAACCACCCTTTTTTTTCATTTCTGATTTTATGGTTATAATTCTTCAGAGGCAATGAGAATGTCTGGCACTGCAATGGTCATGAGCATGAATGTGCAGAAAAGAAAAGCACACATTGTTTTTAAAATGTTTTCTCAACAGGGTAAATAAACAGAATTTTCAAGCCTTCAGTGAACTTTTCCACATTCCGTATGCAGTTAAGGCTTCTAGCTATACCTCCTGGTATAACACACCTAGGACTAGCTATATAATTTGTGGGGCCCTGAGTAAAGGAAGATGTGGAATTCTTATTCCAAATTTAATGCTTTTTGAGAACAAACCATTAAAGCAACTGTGGGATCCTTCTAAGAGGCCCTTGGCATCTACACAGATTGTGAATCCATGAAGCCCACATTGCACTCATCTTAGAGCAAGTCAAGACATAAATGACCTATGAATCATTTAATGGAGCACCAGGCTTCTGTGATAGAGAGTGGTATGTTCTTACTAAAAGTTGTTTTTTCATATTCCTGATACACAGTAAGATTAGATTTCCTACCCTCTCTGGCAGTCAGGAATTATAAAATCTGCCAAAGGCTTCCCTCTTTACTCTCCAGGCAGATTAAAAAATATCCAAGAGACCTCTATTATTCTAGAGAATAGTGGGCCACAAATGGAAGAGGCCTCTGTCTCTGAATCATCACATGGAAGACTGTCTGCCAAATATTACATTGAAATGTCAAGTGAATGAGAAAAAAAGTCTATGATGTTAAGCTCTGAAATTTGGAGCTTGTTTAACATTTGCCATGTCTTGACTGTTAACAGGATCAGGTTTTGGTCCAGTAACAAATGACATCAAAATCTTGTATAACAAAAAAATTATTTATTTATGATACTCCATCAAGAAGACTATGCTCATCATAGTCACTTAGGGAGCTAGGGTGATAAAACTTCATCTTGGACAACGGTAAGAAGAGTAAGCACAACATGCTCAGCATAACAGTAAGAACATGCTAAGTGATCCATTGGCTTATGTTTCTATGTATATGTGATAAGTCACTTCTACTTACAGTGCAAAGATTGAACCGGGTAAAATGGTCATGCCTATCTTTAAAATGAGCATGGAAGTGCAATCCTGTTATGTGCCAAGAAAGGGGAAAGCCAGACAAATTTGGGCAATGACAGTGATTACCATGTGAATGTAGATCTTGGTGCTTTTTTTGGTGAAGCAACTAATCTCTTGGCAAGAGATTAATGACTTGTGCAACAGGGTTGGGGGAGCGGGAGGGTGCCTAGAATATGAACTCTCCTCTAGACATTCCAATGAAATTATATAGTCTCTAAGAATAGGAGGCAATAGATTTAGAAGGACAAACAGAACAAAGTTCTTTGCAGTTTAAAGAAAAAAGGATTTTTCTGGATTCATTCATATATTTTTACCAAAAGCAAACCTAAATCTTAGCCTTTGGTGATAAGACTGCAGGGATATCTTCCATCTCTCATTTCTCCAGCAAGTTCCTGTTTTTAGGGAGATTATTTTAGACACAATACCATCCTTGGGTCTACATTGTCTCAATCAGTATGCCACTTAGGCAGCTCCTAAGTGGAAGGATGGTGCTGTAATACAGAAATTTCATTTTTTTTTTAAAGATTTAGTTATTCATGCATACAAGAACAGGGGTACAGCCAGATCCGTGGGAGGGTGAGAGGATTCACCAGAGACAGCACTGGGAACAGAACAGGCAGATCTACTGAAATACACTGAGGGGAGCAGTGGGCGAGACAGGAGAGGTCTGCCATGCCATGTGGGACCCTTGCCGGCAGGCCGGTATCGAACCAGCGCTGCAGAGGCCGCGGACAGCTCCACAGTGCTGCGCTCAACCGCCTGCACCACCAGAGGAGGCCCAATTTCAAATATTTTATATAGAATTAGTAGTAAGGAAAATATGTTGTATATAATTAGTAGTCAGGCAGCAGGCACCCAAGAATGAGATTAGCAAGCTGGTTAGCTGGAGAGCCGTACTTGGTAAAGTATTTAGTAAAGGTGTTCCCAGTGAGAAGTGGAAGTTGAACCATGACACCAGTGAGGCACTTCAGTCTGTGGGAAGTAGTTGGAGGCAGAGTGATAGTGCCTATTAGCTATAGTTGCCTTTAGCAAGATATTACAAGTAAGAAAGCAGAATGAACTTGGATGAGAATTTAGAGGAGAGACGATTAGGAGGGAGTTCTAGAGATAAAGGGCTTTTCAGGGTTACAAAGGCTAATTATCCTAAACCCTACATAATAGATGAAACTGAAAGTTTTAGCTAACAAAGTACTAAAAGATCTCTCATTTAAAAAATAAAAAAGACACTTTTGACAAAGATCAGATAAAGGATTTTTAACCTTGTCATCCAAACTTACGTTTCAGATAACCTAAAATAAGTATTAAGTTGACAGAGGAGAAATGTGTGTGAACAACCAAAGATACCATTCTTGAGAATTAAAAATAGGAAAGAACTAAAATAATTTAGAATATGGAACTAAAGGTGAATACATTAGAAAATCTAAGTTTTTAAGGAAGTTGTATTGTTAAAAAAACAAAAACAAAAAACCTGATGTGCTGGACTAAAAAATCTTTGAGCCTTAAAACAGCTGTGAAGCTCCCAGAGTTTCCCCAGCAGGAAGTTCAGATGACTAATTTTGGTTATGGGTTGTTGGACCATGAGGAACTCATATGAATCTAATGGAGAGAACTGCCCTTCACACGGAGACTGATCTGGGACCCCTTTCTCAAGAACTCCACAAATGTGTACGCATTGACTTCAGGGCCCTATTTTTTTTTTTTTTTAATTAAAATTTATTTATTTATTTATACAAGCACAGTCAGAAGCGTGGGGAGGTGAGAGAGTTCACCAGAGACAGAATGGAGAGCAGAAAAGGCAGACCGACGAAATACACTGCTGAGGGTAGCAGCGAGTGGCAGGAGGGGTCTAGGCGCCATGTGGGACCCTCCCCGGCGGCGGTGGCAGGGGATAGAACTGGTGCTGTGAGCAGCTTCGCAACCGGGCACTTAACTGCTGTGCCACGGGGAGGCCCTCAGGGCCCTGTTCCTGAAAAGAACACTAGGAACATGATAGAAAAGACTGATTAGTTTCAGTTAATTAGTTTTCATAATGGTACAAAATTTCAGATTTCACATTTGACTGGTTATCTTTAAGGATTAAAGGTGCCAAGTGAATGCTTGAAAAATGGGAATAGTAATTTGATCTCTCTTTAGATTTGTCTTGACCTACCCTGATGAGTAAATTGTTGCTGACATTTTTTGAAAGTTCTATACTCATTGCAATTGTGATTTCAAAAAGTTATTTTCTCACAGAATAAACTCTCTAAAAGATGTGAAACAGAAAATGTGATTTAATTACATGTGATTCTACAAGCTTAAAATGGAAATGTTACAGGGCAACCCTGATATGAAAAGGGTTGCATGACTGTGGGTCCTCACCCAGCGCTTTAAAGGGACTTATTAATGCTAACCTGCAGGCAGACACAAAAGGTTAATAAAAGGTTTATTTATAAGAGAAGGGGAACTGAATAACTCAGGGAGAAAAAGAGGGCGATAAATTCACAAATACATCCTACCAGTTCAGCTGACCTAGAATCCCAATGGTCTGCTGAGCTGGCAAAAAGCCCAGAGCCGGAGGCAAAGAGAGTGGCCCTGCCCACATGGCTGCTCTTATATCAAACATGGCTGCTTAACTCCACCCTCGGATCCTAGCTACCCTCCCTTTGGTGCTCATGGGATTTGTAGTTCCCAGTGTTGTGGGGGTGGAGGCCACAAAACCAGTATGGAGTTAGTTTGCTCAGGACATCCTTTTCCCCTAACAGAAACAGAAGACAACCACTCTAACAGTTTATGTAAACATTTTTATTATTAGTTGACATGGTATAAAAGGCTATGTATTTAAAAAAAAATATTGGAGTGCATTCAGTTACAAGTCTAAGCAAGACTGTTTCCTGAAAATAAAAGGTGATCATGCACACAGTAAAGACAATCATGCACACAGTAAAGACAATAACATCAATCATGCACACAGTAAAGACAATAACATCAATCTTTCTAAAATAATTGTTATAGATGGAAACCACTACCTATTAATATGTTAGATTTTTTTTTTTTCTGAGACCCGTAAAATAGTTTCACTAGCATGCTTCATTATATTACATAATGTGGTAGAGGTACAACAGACTTTTTAAGACAGCAATCTGTAAAGCAGCTTCACAAACACCAAAGGCTCCAATTAGGGCAAAGATGATAACTGAGTAGACCAAAAATCCTATGAGGGAACGGACTGTCTCCAGGGCCTACGTTGTTAATTGGCACTGAGCAGCATGTTGTAGATACTGCTACACGGTAACTGGTAATTGTTGATTTCTGAGTCTTTGATGAATACTGGGATAAATGACCAGCGGTTTAGTAGTTTATAATGATCCCATGAGGTAAAAAAATGATGAAGTCTGGGCCTCCCTTGCTGGCGCAGAGGTTGAGCGCTGGGTTGCGAGGCTGCCCGCAGCCTCTGCAGCGCCAGTTCGATCCCTGGCTGCAGGCGAGGGTCCCACAAAAAAAAAAAAAAAAAAAAAAAAAAGATGAAGTCTAACTTACTTCCCCATTTCTTCAGATTTGGTTGTGCCCATTGCAAAATAAATTAACAAGTATTATTGTATGTTTCGTTTATTTTACAAATGTGGCCCAGTGTTCAGGTAACGATTGTAATGAAAAACTGGTTAATTTTTCGGAAATTAATAACAGTATTAAAAAAAAAATAATGGCGGGTGAGAAACATCCCATACAGAAAGGAGCAAGCAATATACTGAACTCTTAAATGCTCATTACCACCTTGGGTGGGAGGTAGCATTTCCCCACCTCACAGATGTGGACCCAAACATTAACAGAGGGGTTTGCTGCAGGTGGAGAGGGAGCACTAGACACCAGGACCCCCAAGTCCAGGTTCCGCTGCTGCACTTGAAGACACTCACCTGATTGTGCCATCTAAGAAATTGGCAGAAGGATTCAGACCCCGCGCTAAGCGGCTCCTACTTCAGATCGATGACCGCGGCGAGCGGCTAGGGAGCGCCGAGGCGGTCGATCCGCGCCAGAGTTTTGCGTGCTCGTGCCCGAGGCGGCGGCGTCCGCGGCGCGCCTCCGCAGGGCTCCGTCGCCATAGCGACTGTCCCTGGCAACCGCGAAGCTCAGCGGGCCGGGCTGCGGGCTCTGGGTGGGAGCCCAACCCCACTCTCCCCTGCCTTACCCTGCGGCCGAGTTTCTTCTTCCTTCCCCCTCGCCCAAACCATGGCGGGCGAAACCGGGGACGTTCGGAAAGTGTTCATCTTCACTACCACCCAGAATTACTTTGGGCTGATGTCGGAGCTCTGGGACCAGCCGCTTCACTGCAACTCTCCCGAAGTCAACAACTTCTTGGACGACGGCAACCAGATGCTCCTCAGGGTGCAGCGGACAGACGCCGGGATCGTCTTTTCCAATACAGTATGGTTCCCTGCACTCCTGCTGGCCTCGCTCCGCTTCCCCAGGCCCCGCGCGGGCGCGTCGGCCCCTCTGAGCCTCCCGGGGCTGGTGGGCTGGGGGTGCGCGCTTTGGGGCTGCCAGGCCTAGCTCGTGGGTCCAGCGGGTGGGCGCGGGTCCCTGTCCGCGCACCCGACTGCGTAATACTTAGATATGAAAATGTTTTCTCCCCCTTTCGAGTTTCTTTGTGTCAAATTCCAGGTTATCTTTTTGGGATTACTCACTGAGTTTAAATTTACTTGAGGGACTGCGGCTGGCGCTAGATTTGGGTGGTGGGTGGAGTGCTCAGGTATATGCTCAGATCCAGGCGCTCCAGAAACTTAGATAGTATTGTAAAGCAAGGGTATATAAATAATATTTAATTAAAAATAAATTTAGTTGAGGGAAAGATTAAAATTTTACACCTTTTGCGAAATGAGACGGTACAAAATCAATTTTTTGTAACAGGGTATATCGCTTTCTCTATGTATATACCTCAGTGATATGCAGGAAAAAAATCACTCACTAGAGGGGTTCATAATGGGTGAAAGTTTGCAGGTATATTTTTAAACCTCTTCTTGTCAACAAACATATCTAGCAGAGAATTTGACGCACAGCAAGCATTAAGTGCATCTTTGGGGATGATTGAATCGTTTGCCCCGTTCACTTTGAATCTTTAGTCTTGGATTTAATTCAATTCTGTTCCATAAACTTTTATTTCGAACTCAATATATAAGGCATTTGGCTAGGCTTGGTGGCTCTATGAGATATTAAGAAGGTTGGCTAATGGAAGCTAACACTTGCTTTCTCTTCACACTGCCAGTCACTGTATAAACATTTTATGAATATTAGCACATTTAAAATCCATCACAACACTGTAATGTAGGAACTATTTTTATTTTCACTTTAGGGTGGAGGAAAATAAGACACAAAAGTTACATCCTACTCCCCTTCTCTAATAGGTAGAGTACAGAATTAGGAACCCTTGCTTCTCCCTTCCAGAGCCTCTCTAGTGCCCTGTGATGACACTCTCAACAAATTACAAAATCTAGACATAGTGTTGTAAATGCCACGGACAGTTTAGAGTGTAATGGGAAAACACAACGAGGAGGATTTGGATTTGTGAAAATATATCATGGGTTGAGTAATGAAAATTGAAGCTTTAACCATTTAAAGTTAAGTCTGTTTCTAGTGGATCCCAACAGTGTATCTTTTTAGTCATATGCCACATCATAATTTTTTTTTGGTCATGTTTGAAAATGTTTTCTTATATCTTCAGTTGTACTTTTTAATGTCTGAGAGTCAGCATGATTTAATAACAAGTTAAAAAATATTTATTGGTATCAACTACGGGTTTGACTGTCCCTGGAGCTGGGGAGAAAGTTATGAACGTATCTTAGAGAGAGGTGTGATCCGGTTTATGCTTTAGGACAGAGGTTGCCAAACTTTTTTTGTAATAAGCCAGGTAATATTTTCAGCTTCGTTGGCCCTACAGTCTGTGTCACACCTCTAGCTGTGCCATTGTAGTGTGGATGCAACCATTGACAGTGGGTAAATGAATGAGTATTGCTGCATTCTAATAAAATTTCATTTAGTGATACTGACAATTTCATTTAATTTTCTTGTGTGTCGAAATATTTCTTGAGGGCCTCCCCGGTGGCGCAGCAGTTGAGCGCTGGGCTGGGAAGCTGCCCGCAGCCTCTGCAGCGCAAGGGTCCCACATGGCGCGCAGACCTCTCCTGCCGCCCGCTGCTCCCCTCAGCAGTGTACTTCGGGCCTTCTGCCTGTTCTGCTCCCTGCTCTGGCTCTGGTGAATTCTCTTACCCTCCAGCGCTTCTGACTGTATTCAGTGCTTGTATAACTAATAAATAAATCTTAAAAAAAAAAAAATTCTTGATTTAAAAAAAACTTGTCAGACTATTTTTAGTTCATAGGCTGCACAAAAATAGGCAGCAGATTGTAGTATGCTGCTCCTTGATATATCCCAGGAAGTTACAAGCTCAAAAGAACATCTCTGTGCTTTGAATTAGTGGTTATCAGATTATAGTAAGTTAAGGAAAAGTAGTAGTAGCTAATGACAAATGACAGTGGAAGAAGAGGCAGCTAAGAGTGCTGATTTTCAGTTTTGTTTTTATCAAGGAAGGATGAAAGCTGTCAACAGGTGATCTTTTGCTCTGACTCTGACTTTAGGAGGACAAAACTCCCTTGCCGAATAGTGCCCAAGGAGCCGTGGCCAGAGACTATATAGTTATAGTTATTTTCAAAGTGAGATAATAAAATGTGTATTTTCTGAATTCTTTACCTTCAGATAGGTGGGAGGGAGAAATTACAAGAGTGTATTATATAAAAGATGAATTTTTTAAATTCACTTATCTGTAGCTATTCTCACTTATAATTGGAAAAAAAAATCATCATACTTGCATATGGATTCTAATGATGAAAATGTCATTTTGAAAAGTGCAACAACACTGAGTAAATGTCAGTTCTTAGTGGCTAAAAAATAGAATAATTAGGATAAAAAGGAAGGTGGCATGAAATCTTACTAATCGAAAAGTATGTTAGCTTTCTCTTCCTGGAAAAATGAGAACAACTGTGAATATGTTATGGAATGCAAAAACTTCTTTTGGGCAGTTTATTTGCCAACTAATGAACAGATTACTATGAACTGAACTATTTTAAACATTTTTAAACATGTTAGTGAATTATATTTTAACTCATAAGTTCCAATTTTGAATCTAGTTACATGACAATTCATTTGGGCAGTTTTGAATTTTATTTTTTTTAAAGATTTGTTTATTTATGCATACAAGAGCTGGGGTACAGGACAGAAAGATGCAGGGGGTGAGAGGATTCACCAGAGACTGAGGGGGGAACAGAACAGGCAGACTGAGTGAAATACGCTGCCGAGGGGAGCAGCGGGCGAGACAGGAGAGGTCTGCCTCGCCATGTGGGTTTCTCCCTGGCTGGCCGAGGATTGAACTCCTGCTGCAGAGGCTTCGGATTGTTTCATACTGCTGTGCTTAACCCCTTGTGCCACCAGGGAGGCCCAGTTTTGAATTTATATACAACTTAAAAAGCACCATTTAAAATGCTAGTTCCAGGTGAGAGGATAATTAACGTTCTTGTTACAGACTTTCTGGGATACAGTAGAGAAGCTTACTGTTCCTCAGTGTGGGACACACAACTTTGATCTGTAACAGAATTACATAATCTGACTCAAATGGAGTAGTTACCGGTGTATGTCAACATCATTTATATAGTGCTTTCTAGTTATAATTCATTTATCAGAGTAGGTTTATGATACTATCACATATAAGTAGAGATACATTTTTAAAATCCAGGTGTTATTAAGGAGCATAAATTTTTATAATTTTCAAAGTAACTTTTTTACAAGGGCTAAAATTTTAGTACTATAACATTTTAGGGAAACTTTTCTTTAAATACTAAGTTTTACAAATATAGTATTAAAATTATAAAAATCATTTGCTTTTCACTTTAGGTTGATTTTGCTGACACAAAAGATAAAGTGCTGGTGTTTTTCAAACTGCGACCTGAAGTGATTACTGATCAGAATCTACATAATAACATTCTTGTTTCATCCATGTTAGAATCACCTATAAATTCCCTTTACCAGGCAGTACGGCAAGTATTTGCACCTATGTTGTTAAAGGTGAGTAAAGTAAAGTAGCTGTATAGCTGTTTTTTGTAATCTCAGTATTTGGATAGATATACATACATACATACATACATACATACAAAAGTACCATTTTATTTACTTATTTAATTTATTTTCTAACATTTATCTTAGTTTTAAATTAAAATGTATCTTCTCTTTAATTTTATAAATTTTAAAGTAAACTTTGTTGACAAATTAGCGAAAGGTATAAAATGCAATACACATCAGCTCTTACATGGCTATAGTAGCTGATCTTCATGAAGTTTTAACTGTGGAGGGTATTCTTTTTCCTCATTTATGAGACGGAGGAAGTTGCAGTCTTTTTGGAATTAGTTCTTTAAACACTGTTTTTGGAAGCTTTTGACAATATTTGCTCTTATCTTTTTAATTTAGGATCAGGAATGGAACAGAAACTTTGATCCCAAACTTCAGAATCTTTTGAGTGAACTAGAAGCTGGACTGGGTATAGTTCTACGAAGATCAGATACTAACTTATTAAAATTGAAATATAAGGAAGATGACACACGAGGTATATAGTTTTAGCTTAAGCGAAGAAAGTAATTACTTCATAAGTAAATTAGCAAATTAATGTATTTCTTCAGAGATTTATTTTCACACGTTTGGAACTTCTATGAGGCTGAAACTCTTTTCAGACAATAGAAATATGTGAATTTGGAGAAGAGTAAAATGTGATCTTTAACAATGTATAATTCATGGAAATAGAAAATATAGGTGATTTTTCTTTGCAGTAATTTTTTTCTATAAAGACATTCATTGTGAGCTCTGAGTTAATGAATACTAAACTACTAAATAGAGACTTAGTTCCTGGAGCCTCTGGGCACAACTTTTTCATACCTGGCCAACATGTAATCTTGTTTTATGTCTGTTTCTGTTGAAGAGACTTTATTTGACACATTTATTGTTGATAAACATTAACCTCAGATCACCAGCACTGTCACATGCCTGAATGAAGCTTATCAACTCATTTATTTTTTCTGTAAGCTACATTACGGTGTTTTTGTGCTAAGGAACACTATCTCAGTCTGTTTAAAACTCTGAAATCACCAAGAAAAAGCATAGGGATGTGAAAAAAAATGGCACTAAATGCACTGAGAAAGGACATCTATTTTCAGTAGCCGATAGGAAACCAGAAAGCAGAGGGCACGTTGTTCAATCTCATGTGTGAATAGTATGTGTGGGGTGATTCAAGTCTCTCACTGCTCTGGACATGCTGCGAAAGCACTGAAAGTGTTGATTTCAGGACACAAATGTTAGCAAGTAAGAGATTGTACATACAGAATCCATAATTATAAGGATTGCAGAGAAAATAAGCCATTGACTTTTATTTAAATGTATTTATTTAAGTATATTTTATCTGAAGCTAACTTTAATTTTCATGTGGCTATCCACATTATTTCAATGAGGACTGCATGACAATATGGACTTTTCAATATGGACTGCATGACAAGTTTAAAATACTTCATATGTTTTTATATTTTGCTTGAAAAGTAAACTAGATGCTTTTTGTATCTCATAGACCCAGAAAGAATATTGTATTTATGTCCAGCATTGATTAGGCAACTAGAGAGTATTCCTTTTTTTGGGAAATTTAGAAGTAAAACTTATACTTTGTTGAATTTTCAAATTAAATCAAAACATTTATTGATTAAGTTATATTCACTTCCAATTTAATGGTGTTCATTAGAATTAGATTTAAGAAAGCATTGTGTTGAAGAAGTAAACTCATAGATGCAGGATCCATAGTATAGGATACAAATTGACAGATAATTATGAATGGTTTACAAAAGCATATAGAAGTCATACTAAGCAAAAAACTTGACGAGCAGTGTAAATTTGATACTGCTGTTGTTTCCATTGGATTTGTGTAAGGACTTTCTCTTGGTAGAAATTGTAAAACTCTTTTTGTGTCCATCTTCAAGAGTATGAGATATGCGTATAGACATAACCCAAATTAGCAAATAAACCAGATGACCATCTGACCTTTCAATTGCTATTTCTTTTTTTTCCCCTTTTCACTTTTTCCAGGTATTCTTACACCAAATGATGAGTTCCAGTTTTGGATAGAACAAGCTCATCGTGGAAATAAGCAGATTAGTAAAGAGCGAGCCAGTTATTTTAAAGAATTATTTGAAACAATAGCCAGAGTATGTAATTCCTATATTGTTATATGTCAGGCTTTTTATGCAAATATTTTAGTATTTGATTTTTTTTTTTAAAGGATAATTTTTTTTTTAAAGATTTATTTATTTTTATGCAAGAACCGGGGTACAGGCCAGATGTGTGGCAGGATGAGAGGATTCACCTGAGACACAGCGGGGAACAGAACAGGCAGACTGACCAAAATACACTGCTGAGGGGAGCAGCGGGCAAGACAGGAGAGGTCTGCCCTGCCATGTGGGTATCTCTGCGGCTGGTGGGTATTGAACCAGCACTGCAGAGGTTGTGGACAGCTTCACAGTGCTGCGCTCAAACCACCAGGGAGGCCCTGGTATTCAATTTTTGCTAGATTTAAGTCTGTTTAAAATTGTTGTGAACAAAATGTATTCTTCATACGTTAGTGGGGTTTAGTTAGTTAAGAGATGTGTTTAACATGAGTGTAACTTAGAAATCTAAACTATTAAGAGTTAGATTGTAATTCCTAGTAAATATTTGTCTTGAGAAAATAATTCCTTTTCTGTAGGATGAAAGCAAAAAGCAAAAACCTGACATACTAACAAGTGAAAGTACTAGGTGTTTTTTTGAAAAAAGAATGCTTACTTTATTCAAATTAGAATTTTGAAGTAATCTGAAAGACACAGTCTTATTTTTATACTTTTTTGATTGATTATTCTTTGCTAATCAATCCAATGTCCAATTATACTTAGAGGATAAGTGACTATTTTAAGTATGGTTGCAAAAAGTCTATTCTTTTCAAAATAGTAATAATTTTCGGGCCTCTTCGGTGGTGCAGCGGGTTGAGTGCAGCACTATGAAGCTGTCCACAGCCTCTGCAGTGACGGCTCTATTCCCGGCTGGCCAGGGAGAAACTCATATGGCGTGGCAGACCTCTCCTGTCTCTCCTGCTGCTCCCCTCAGCAGTGCTTCTGTCCATCTGCCTGTTCTGCTCCCTGCTCTCTCTGGTGAATCCTCTTACCCTCCTGCGCCTCTGGCCTGTACCCCAGTTCTTGTATAAATAAATAAATCTTTAAAAAATGCTAATAATTTTCTGTTTGTTCCCAGTATGATGTAAATAATAGCACTTTAGTGTTTGTAATAATTTAACTTGCATTGTAACAATGATGTAATACAGAATAATGAACTTTGAGCTATGGTTGTGTTATTCATTATACAACACAAAGGAACAAAGATGTGATAGTACAGTTGTGGAGTTAAAGCCACCTCTCCTGCATAAATAGAAGAAATCCAAATTTCAAGAAAATTAAGCAAGATTAAATAATAGATTTTGTGGTTATTTTTTTCTTCTGAATTTTATGAAATTAATGTTTGTGTAAGATGTTAGAGGGTAATGCTTGAAGTTCTAAATCTGGTAGAAAAAAGGAAGATAAAATAATATGGCTGCCATTAGTCATATCAGTTGAAAAGTCTGAGAATATTTTCTATAGTGTTCAAGACACAGACATGAGTATGTTTAAAAGTGAATGCATTTTGGTTTTAGGAGTTTTATAACTTGGATGGTCTCTCCTTATTGGAAGTGGTTGACTTGGTGGAGACTACTCGAGATGTTGTAGATGATGTGTGGAGACAAACAGAGCATGATCATTATCCCGAGTCGAGGATGCTACATCTCTTAGACATCATAGGTACCAGTAAAATAAACTGAACTTTTGAACTTTAAGAAGCCTGTCTTACTTTATTTTCTAGTTTTTTTATGTACTAACTTAAAATGCTACTTAATATAATAATTTTTGCTTAAAGTAACAAAGCTAAGGATATAGGATTATTTAAATAGATATTTGTATACATTTTTTTAATTTGAATCATGTATTTTTAATTTTTTGACTATTAATACAACCCAATTTACATAGATTTTTAGTACCTGTGTATCTGTGAATCTAGATGTCATTTTGTATGAACTGAGAACTCTTTAAAAAATATATACCTTCTCTAGTGATAGTAAAAGTGTATATAAGTTTTGATGTAAAAAAAATCATTATCATTATTATACTTAGGAAACATTGCATAAGTACATAAAGCTGTGTATACAAGAATACTTATTGCAGCAATTTTTTTTTTTTTTTGTAACAAGAGTAGAATAAATAGTAATTGAGAATTGATTACATAATGCTACATCCAGAGGGTGTATTTTGGCTTTTAAACAAAATTGTATATATACATTTTTACACTTGAAAGGTATACATGATATATGCTGAAAGATGCAGAAACACAAATGTGTGTGTGCATGTATATTTCTGATAAGTATTTCTTTTTTTTAAATATTTATTTTTGCATAGAAGAACTGGGGTGTTGGCCAGAAGTGTTGGGGAGGGTGGTTTATAAGAAACAGAGTGGAGAGCATACAGGTGGATTTACTGAAATATGCTGCTAAGGGGAATGCAATGTGTGGGACAAGAGAGGTCTGCTGGGCCATATGTAGGTTAGTTCCCTGGCCAGGGATTGAACTTAGGCTGTAGTGATGATAGCCCTGAGACTTTACCACTAAGCCCCTAGGGAGGTCCAGTTTCTGATAAATATTTCTTATCAATAGTGTGAGTTT
The DNA here is from genome assembly GCF_014898055.3 of Talpa occidentalis. Classification (NCBI taxonomy): domain Eukaryota; kingdom Metazoa; phylum Chordata; class Mammalia; order Eulipotyphla; family Talpidae; genus Talpa; species Talpa occidentalis. The sequence continues at coordinate 37,096,069 of NW_023601212.1, read as the reverse complement.
AAAGGTATGCATATAGTATTTCATAGATCTTTAGTTTGTTAATTTGCATGTTATTATGAAATAGAAATTGCCATTAAAATATCTGTATTGTGTTTTATTAGGTGGTTCATTTGGAAGGTTTGTTCAGAAAAAGTTGGGAACTTTGAACTTGTGGGAAGATTCTTATTATCTTGTGAAAGAAAACCTGAAAGCTGGTATTTCAATTTGTGAGCAGTGGGTGATTGCCTGTAATCATCTAACGGGTCAGGTGTGGCAGCGCTATGTTCCTCACCCGTGGAAAAATGAAAAATATTTCCCTGAAACGTTGGACAAACTTGGCAAACGTCTTGAAGAGGTATCAGTTGGTTATTGCATCTTTTCAGTGTGAAGTGGGTTCTCACATCGTTGAATGTATATAATAATTAATAAATCACATATGTGATAGAAATGATTTAAACTTTTGGGAGAGATAAGAGTTAAGGTTCATGTGAAGTAATTGAGGGTAGTCACCTGGTATAGTGCTGGGGCACAGTGGGCACAAAGAGCTACTCTCTACCTCCTTTCTTTTTCTTTGGTGTGTGTCTCTTCAGCAAATTGTCAACTTCTGTTGTTCCTAGTAAAACAGATGATTAGCACTTGTCAGTGTATGGAAACTCTCAGCACTAGTGCTCTCAGTGGAGCACTAGGTGGAAATCTTTATAACAGTGGCTTAGGTTACATAAGTTATGAGTTCAGTGTGGAACTGTGTATTTCCCTTGACGAGGCAGACAAAAGAAGACTATGAGGAGGTGAAAAGCTGACTTTTTCTTTCTCTGTTTAGGGTAAGTGTAGTTCTTGGGGGATTTGTTTTTTTAAATCTTTTTCACAAGGAAAAATTCCAAAAGTACGGAAAAATAAGATGCAGATTTCAACTGTCATTGCATTATTCAGTTCTTGTTCCATCATTGCTTTTTTTTTTTTTAATAGAGGCATGTTTTTATTTATTTGTTTGTTTGTTTTATTTATACATGCACTGGGTACAGTCAGAAGCGCGGGAGGGTGAGAGAATTCACCAGAGCCAGAGCAGGGAGCAGAGCAGGCAGAAGGACCAAAGTACACTGCTGAGGCTGCAGGAGAGGTCTGCGCGCCATGTGGGACCCTCTTCCGGTGGCTGGGGAGCAGCCAGGGATTGAACTGGTGCCGCAGAGGCTGTGGGCAGCCTCGCAACCCAGCGCTCAACCGCTGCGCCACCGGGGAGGCCCTCCATCGTTGCTTTTTGACTTGCCCTTTTTTTTTTTCTAGAGTATTTTTAAACCCAATCCATTAAATCATAAACATTCATCCTTAAAACATAACTGCACCAGGGCCTCCCTGGTGGCACAGGGGTTAAAGTCTCAGTGCTATCAAGCTATTGCCAGCCACTGCAGCATGAGTTCAGTCCCCAGCCAGGGAGCTAACCCACATGTCGCAGCAGACCTCTCTTACTGCTCTCCTCAGCAGTGTATTTTAGTAGATACACCTGTTCCCCACTCTGTCTCTGCTGAATCCTCTCACCCCCCACACCTCTGGCCTGTATCCCAGTTCTTGTATGCATAAATAAATAAAAATAAATCTTTAAAAAAATAACTGCAATACTGCTATTACACCCAACAAAATGAGTGTAATTTCTAATATTTTTAAATCTAGCCAATGTTCAATTTTTCCTGATTGCCTCAGAAACTTTTTTATACTTAATTTGAATCAAGTTGCTTCATCTTGAATTGTGCTGTGTATACTTGTTTTTATATGTGATATCTGGAGGCATGTAGTATCTGTTTTTCTCACTTTTAGTTAAATTTGACCTGTGGTTTCAGATATGATAGGCCTGATACATCTAATACAATGTCCCTTCCACTTTTTCGTAATGGTTTTCACAGTTATTGATGATCATGCAAAGTTACAAAATTTTCTAGTTCGGTTTTTCTTCCTGCATTTATTAGTGATAGTTTTTCCATATAGAAGAATTACACCTCATGAACTTTTTAGTTGCTCTGAAATATAGAATGAAAGTGTAGACACTTGCCACTTTCCTTTTATTTTTAGACCAATAAATTAGTGTCATAGTAGGTTCTACAGGTGAACAATGAAATGTTTCAGTATTTCAGTATCGTAATGAGTTTTTATATGTTATGCCTTTTAGCCCATTGTAGTTATTATTACCATACTCAAACAGTTCCATGTTTGGGCTGTGAGTGTCCTTTGATTGGCTTTTTTGCCATTTTGATGTGAATTCATTGTTTCCTTGATAACTTTCTTATTTTCAGGTATCACTACATGCACCAACCTATTTTGTACATTTTCTGTCTTGTATCTGGAATTTGTCTTTTCTCCAAGGAGCTGGGATCTTTTTAGTAGGAAAAAGTAGCAAAGATGTTTGGTTGCATAAGTACTAAACATCATTTAGTTTTCAATGCTTTTGGGTCTTCTCAGTAGAGAAAATTGTTAAATAGATATTTTTATCAAGAGAAAACTAAGTCACTGAGTTTGTTCTAATAGCTTCTACTGAAATGGAAGATTATAATGTCTTCTATTAACTTTTGATTGTTGGCCGAAATCTTAAATACAAGATGCAATAAATTATTTTCCAATTGTAAATTATATATAATAGGGTTAACATATTGTTGCATTATTAGAAGTATAATTTAATGCAGATAATTAAAATTAGAAGTTTTTATTATATTGAGAATAGACTAAATTTTTGTTAAATATAACTTAAAATATTTAGACAGATATTTTCACCGGATTTGATTATGCTAATATATGTTGTTGGGATGATAAAGTTTGGTCTGAAGATTGCAATGTTGATGAGTAGTAATTTTCTAGATTTGGGTTTCAGTTTTATTATTTATTTTATTTTTTTTTTTTTTTTTTTTTTTTTTTTTTTATAGAGGCATGCTTTATTTATTTGTTTGCTGGTTTGTTTGTTTTTGTTTATACATGCACTGGGTACAGTCAGAAGCGCGGGAGGGTGAGAGAATTCACCAGAGCCAGAGCGGGGAGCAGAGCAGGCAGAAGGACCGAAGTACACTGCTGAGGGGAGCAGCGGGCGGCAGGAGAAGTCTGCACGCCATGTGGGACCCTCCTCCGGTGGCCGGGGAGCAGCCGGGGATCGAACCGGCGCCGCAGAGGCCGCGGGCAGCTTCGCAACCCAGCGCTCAACCGCTGCGCCACCGGGGAGGCCCTTATTATTTATTTTAGATAACATAGTTTAAAAAAATTCTTGCCCAATATCTTAGGTTTTAGACCTATTTATACAGATTTATTGATTTAAATACCTTTTCTTATTTTTTTAAACTACTTTTTTTAAAAAAAAATTTATTTTATTTTTATACAAGAACTGGGGTACAGGCCAGAGGCATGGGAGGATGAGAGGATTCACTAGAGACAGAGCGGGGAGCAGAACAGGCAGATGGACCAAAAGCACTGCTGAGGGGAGCAGTGGGCGACAGGAGAGGTCTGCCGTGCCATGTGGGTATCTTCCTGGCTGGCTGGGAATCGAAGTTACGCTGCAGAGGCTGCGGACAGGACAGCTTCACTGTGCTGCGTTCAACCCGCTGTGCTGCCAGGAAGGCCCCCTTTTCTTATTTTGATGTTTTATGTTTCAGGTCTTGGCTGTTAGAACGATTCATGAGAAGCTTCTTTATTTCTTACCAGCCAGTGAAGAGAAACGCATGTGCCTGGCACGAGTATTTGAACCTTTTACCGGCCTGAATCCTGTGCAATATAATCCATATACTGAGGTTTAATATATGTGTTTTTATATATATGTTTATTTTGTCATTGTAAAGGCCAAATTTTTAAATATTAAGTCAAATGTTGTTAATTTGTTTAGCCTTTATGGAAAGCTGCAGTGTCTCAGTATGAAAAAATGATTGCACCTGCGGAACAAAAAATAGCAGGAAAATTGAAAAATTATATTTCAGAAATTCAAGATAGTCCACAGCAGGTAAAATATAAAAATAACTTTTGTATTTTCCTTAAGTAAATTTAGGAAATATGTATGTATTTGCTAAGTCAATCCACCTGAAATCGATGTATTTTATTTTATATTAGCTTCTTCAAGCATTTCTGAAATACAAAGAGTTGGTGAAGCGTCCTACCATAAGCAAAGAATTGATGTTAGAAAGAGAAACTTTACTGGCAAGACTTGTGGACTCAGTTAGAGGTAAAAACTTATTAGAGATTATAGTGTTTGCTTCAGAATGTATTTTTGTAGGTTAATTTTTTCCCTTGTTTCATATCATTTGGGATTAAAGCTGTATTTTATCACATTTGTATACTGAAGATTAACTTACTATTTCTGGTATAAATGACATATTTTTAAAATTAACTGTTTTTTTGTTTCCTTCTCTGTCTCACTTGTTACATGATAAGGTTCCTGGAGATAAAGACCTGTTACTATTTTCCTGTCCTTTATGTTTCACCCTGTTCCTGGTACATATAGGGCATTTAGGATGTCCTTGCTGAATGTGTGTAATTTATTTGATTTATGTTTTATAGATTTTCGGTCAGACTTTGAGAATCGGTGCCGGGGAATTCCTGGTGATGCTTCTGGACCACTTTCTGGCAAAAATCTTTCAGAAGTTGTCAATAATATTGTTTGGGTTCGCCAGTTGGAACTGAAGGTATTAGTTTTAATAAACTGAAGAATACTTAAAATCTGCTAAATTAATGTGGAAGGCACTCTTTATTAAAATGCATTCTCTGATTTTTTTGGCACATCCACCTGATTTTCATGTGAAATATGGAAGTCTGAAAAAAGATGCAGGGTGGTTCTAGTAGTTTCCACTCATTCCTTGTAGAGCTGTAATTAAAAAATCATTTATCATTCCAGTTGCAGTTGTTTCAGGTAAGTGCCTTCTTAAAAAAATATTTAAGAGGAAAGTATGCTTTACACTTAAAATCATTTGAAAGTTTATGATTTTCAATGGTACCATTTCCAAATCATTGAGTTTGAAAGTCTATCTGCAAGTAAGTTTAGGTAAGTAAATCATTTTGGTTTGAAAAGAAGTTAAAGGAATCTGATGATCATTAATGAAAGTAATGAAGCATTAATGAAGGTATTGGCAGTAATTTATAGATTTAAAGAACTATTAATATGTCAATATTATCAAAATTGATCTCAGAATCTTATGGACTTATTAATTAGTAAGTTTTTCAGTTCTCGCAATTCAACTCACAATAAATACTAGTTGGCTATAAACTGTGATTAAAAACAAGAGGACACAGAGTATTATAAAGGCCAGCATATTTGAAAATTTATACTTACATGTATTTTTGATGTTTGATTTTCTGGAATATTTTGCCTGATTATCAGTCAGTTTTCCAGGATGCTACAATATTCTTTGTACAATTGTGAAGGAAAGGCATTTGTTTCCTTTAATTAGCATTCAAATTGGCCTAATTATTGTTTCAATAAATGGAACATTTAGCAGAGGGCAAAATTATTACTTAACATGTTTAGGAGTGTCATTGAACTCTTGGAATGTTCTTTGAAAGCCAGTGGGTCATAAATATTTTTAGATGTAAATTTTCCTTATCTTAACCTTCAAATTATGTTTTGTTATTCTGAATTTTATATAATTCAGAGGCAAAGGAGGGGTTGATATTCACATATTCATTGGCAAATCTTCTATTTTGCTGTTTACAGATGAATGGGAAATAGTTTTTGAATCACAGATCAAAGAGGCTCACTTTATGCTACTTTGTTAGGAATTTAAATAATACATATTCTTGGGGCCTCCCCGGTGGCGCAGCGGTTGAGCGCTGGGTTGTGAAGCTGCCCGCGGCCTCTGCGGCGCCGGTTCGATCCCTGGCTGCTCCCCGGCCACAGGAGGAGGGCCTGGTTCAATCCCCGGCTGCTCCCCGGCCACAGGAGGAGGGTCCCACATGGTGCGCAGACCTCTCCTGCCGCCCGCTGCTCCCCTCAGCAGTGTACTTCTGTCCTTCTGCCTGCTCTGCTCCCTGCTCTGGCTCTGGTGAATTCTCTCACCCTCCCGTGCTTCTGACTGTACCCAGTGCTTGTATAAACAAAACAAAACAAAACAAAAAAACACAAACAAATAAATAATACATATTCTTGTAATTTGACTTTTTTAAGGTGGATGATACTATCAAGATTGCAGAGGCCCTCTTATCTGACTTGTCAGGATTTCGCTCTTTCCATCGAAGTGCTGAAGATCTCTTAGACCAGTTTAAGCTATATGAACAAGAACAATTTGATGATTGGTCCAGGGATATTCAGTCTGGTTTGTCTGATTCCAGATCTGGTTTGCGGTAAGTATTATACTAAATAGTGAAATCTATATACGAATCTTATGTTATTAATGCAAATGGCTGATATAATTAATCATCTATGCTTCTCCTTTCTCCAAATGTTATTCCTCCTCTAAGGTTTTATTTAAAATATTTTTTCCTGAAATTTTATTATTTTGTCAGTCATTTGCGTAGATCCATTTTGGGGTTATATCACCTCCATATGTGCACATGCTTCACTCACCCTCCACCAAAATTCCCCCCGGTTGATGTTCTATCCCCTTGTCACTTAATCCCTCTTCTTTCTCCACATTCCCTGTGGTAACTAGGATGTTTTTTTCACAGAGTATAAGAATTATTTTGCTGTGCTTTGCCAATTTTTCTCCTTTGGTTATTTGCAGTCCACAAATAAGTGAAACCATCCAGTAGCTATCTTTTACTTTCTCCATCCATTAAAAAAAAATATAAAAAAAAAAAAGAGAAATAAAAAGCAAAATAACAAAAAAAAAAATCCATCCATTTGTCCCAGAAGTTATTATTTCCTCTTTCTTAATAGCTGATAGGATTCCATTGAGTATATATGCCACAATTTCTATCCAGTTGTCTGTTGTTTGGCACTTCAGTTGATTCTACCACTTGGTATTGTGGGTAGTCCTGTTATGAACATGGGAGTGCAGAATTGTCTTTGTCTTAGAGTTTTTGTATTCTGGTATTGCTAAATCATAAGGTATTTCCATTTTTATTTTTTGAAGTAATCTTATTTTCCATTGAGGCTGCACCAAATTAAATTCCCATCATTAGTGGCCAAGTGTTCTTGTTTTTCTGCATCCTTGTCAGCATTTATTGTCCTAGATTTCTGATGTAAGCTATTTTGTTAGTTTTCAATTATGAATTTTTAAGTCACTAGGGTCAGAAAATGATGATATAGTTATTTGCTTTTCATATCTGTTTCCCAGAACTGCAAATTCCCATTATCAAATAAGGCTTTCCCTCTTTTGGTTTTGTTGTTGGTATTCATATATGTTTTTCTACCTTTTCACACCACCTTTTTATATATATAATAATAATATTAATAATATGCACAGACACATAAAGCATGAAGTTTCATTAATTTTGAATTCCTTGAGACAGGGAGTATTTCTTCATGTTTTCCACATAGCAAAGCTTTAATACGTACTTATTGAACAATATCCATTATAACTTAGTGTGTTCACCTACTTATTGTAATGAGTATTTAAAGTGGTTGATCTAGAAAAACTATTGTTTCTTTGTTCAGGTGAACTTCCCCTAACATATTATGGTCTATATTTTTTGAAACTTACCACATTTTAGTTTTTGGATACTTGTTTTATGGATAAGTTTTGAGAAACTCTAACAATATAAAATGAATCAAACCAATGTTACTTCAATAAAAATGTAACTGTCTGTAATAAGAACTTCTGTTTATTTCCTCTGTTTTGTTATAAAGGATAATTAGGTATAAAGTTGTATCTTTTTAGGTGAATGAATTTTTTTTCTTTTATCTAGTATTTTGATTCCAGAGGAAGAACAAAAAAAAAAAAAAAAAACAAAAAAAAACCCAAAAACAAAAGATGCTAGGGCATAAAGATAGAACTTTATGTTGTTTAGCTTTTTCCCATTCTATACTGAATGTAACATATGAGAGGTCCCCTGGGCTATAAAAAAAAAAAAAGTTCTTTAGTCAACCAATTTTGGAAAATTGGAAGTTATCTCTTCAGCTTCGGTGGAAATCTGCTATGTATGCCATATCCCAAAGGACTGAGGCCTGCTGCAAACAAAACTATCTTACTTTTCTAATGCACTGCTTCCTCCTTGGCAATGAAACCACCCTCTCCCCACTTATTTGTGGTGCAGCATTATGATTGTCCAATAGAAAGAGTCTTATGGAAGACATTTTGTGAAACACTGTTATATAGAAACTAATTTTAAACATTAATTGGGGGTCATCATTACATTTTTTTAAAAGATTTATTTATTTATTTATATAAGCACTGGGTACAGTCAGAAGCACAGGAGGGTAAGAGAATTCACCAGAGCCAGAGTGGAGAACAGAACAGGCAGACTGACGAAGTATACTGCTGAAGGGAGCAGTGGGCGTGGCAGGAGAGGTCTGTGCACCATGTGGGACCCTCGCAGGCGGCCGGCCTGGGATCGAACTGGCACTGCAGAGGCTGCTGGCAGCTTCGCAGCCCAGCACTTAACCGTTGCGCCACTGGGGAGGCCCCATCATTACATTTTTTTGACAGGTTTTATAAAAGGAATGTTTGAGTCAAATCATTATAGCTATTTTAGGGTGTCTTCTTTTGATTATGCTTTATTTTACATGTTTGTAGACTGATCCATCCACAAAAATATAAAAAAAAACAAAACCCTGTTTTGGATTCGTTATTTGCTTTTCGGTAGCAGGTCTTTCTAAGACCTACAAATTCTCTTGTGAAATCTTTGAAGAAATGAGTGTTATATAAACCTGATTCTGAATGTTAAGTCATGAAATAATAATTCATGCTTAATTTCACCCAGCATTTTCACAATCCATGTTGTTTTGAGTGCAAAATGTAAATTTGCCCTATGACCTTTATAAGAAATGCAGCAAGGGCAATTAGAGTGGAGGAATGAAACACCTCAACACCTCTACTCCTATCTTCTTGGTGCTTATCTTTAATACTTTTGTTAAAGGGTTGAAGAGGCAATTAGAATGACTGAAAAAATAATCTTAACTACCTTTTAGAAAATGAGTCAGAATCTTTTTTCTTTACAGTAAAGTTGTCAAATTTGAATCTTAACTGGAGATTAAAAGATTAACTGTTTCAACTTCAAACTTCTTGGTTGAAATGTTAACATGACGTTTATATTTTAGATGCTGCATTTTGTTACTAAGATCCAAACTGAGAGATACCATCTGAAAAAAAGATAACTGAAAACTGTTATTAAAAAGAATTACTTTACTTTGAGTTAATTTTATGTTTATACAAAAGCTGTAAAACTTTTTCAAATAGTCAAGAGTGAGATCATGAAACTTAACAGATCATTTTATTTTGTAGCATTGAAGCTAATAGTCGCATTATGGAATTGGATCCTAATGATGGCTCGTTAAAAGTGCATTATTCAGATCGTTTGGTGATTCTTCTGAGAGAAGTTCGTCAGCTTTCTGCCCTTGGCTTTGTTATTCCTGCCAAAATACAGCAAGTTGCCAACATAGCACAGAAATTCTGCAAGCAAGCAATTATTCTTAAACAAGTATGAAATTATATTAATATTTTTGAAAACATGGCTACTCTGAGTTCATCATATTAAACTAAAATATTTTAAGGATTTTGTTTTCTTTTGATTTTTTTTAGGCTAATGTAATGGCACCACTAATCTTGTGGAACTGTGGTTTCCTAAAGAACTGTAGTACACAGTTTGCTTTGTAAATCTATGTAGAAGTTTATTGATTTGAGGTATTATAGTTACTGCTTTTCATTTTAAGTACATTTGAAAAAATAGACTGTTATTCTCATTCCCCTTTTTCTTTTCTTGTTACTTGCATGGGTCTTAAAGTACCTTTTAATGAAAGGTTCTTCTGCCTGACTCACAGGGACAAATTTTTAAGAGAACCAATGAGCTGATGAATTAGTCTTTGTTTTAGTCATTCCTTAGTCTGCTTGTTAAGCAATTGCTGTCATATATCATATCATTTCCTTTTTAAAACCAACTATTATGATCTCATTCTCTATTTCCTTAGCAACACATGCAAGGCGTTGTCCTAACTAACCCTACTGGTTTTGACCTTTATTAACCTCTATTCTTTGCCCATACGGTACCCTATGCTTCAGTAATAATTCTTCCCAGAATGTTTCTCTGTGAACTGATATATCTGTTCCCTCCGAATGGAAAACTCAGTCATCCTTTAACTCCAACTCCAAAGTCACTTCCATTGTTGTATCTTCCTTTAATGATTATTACTTATTTTGTGTGCAGCATGTAAATCACTCTTAGAAAACTTTCATATTGTAGTAGAATTTTTTTCTCAATTGTTTATTTAAGTTTTGCAGGGTCACAAAGGGAACGGTATCTTATGTATTTGGTCTTTCACTTATCCATTCATTCTACAGAGATTCATTGAGCATGGCCAACACACAGTGCAGTGAGAATTTAAATATGAATATGTTGCTATCAGATTTGGCACTTTGAAAGTTTTGACTATATCTTTTTTTTTTTTTTTTTTTTGTGGGACCCTTACCGGCGGCCAGGGAACGAACCGGTGCTGCAGAGGCTGTGGGCAGCCTCGCAGCCCAGCGCGCAACCGCTGTGCCACCAGGGGAGGCCCTGACTATATCTTTTTTATGGGGCTTGTTCTGTGCATTGTATGATGTTTAGCATCATCCCTTGCTAGTAGCACCTGTCTTGATCTGATCATCAAAAATAGCTTCAGACATTGTGAAATGTTCCCTGGGCTGCAAAGCAGCCACAGTTGAGAACCACTGCTTTAGTGTGAGAGAGCAAACTAAAAATTGATTTCTCATGAAATATTAGACCTGATATATGCTTTACTTATGTTATTTCAGTTAGTCCTATTTTTCAAAGACCTAATTAGAAATTAGATTTATGATGTTTTTCTAATGCATCACAGGTAATACATTATGAAGCTGGGATTTGATATCACGTTTCTCTGACTCTAAAGCCCATTGGTGATGACAGATATTCAACAAATAGATAAATTATTTAACATGAATACTGTGTTATAAATGCTTAGAATATCTGTGAAGGTATAGAGGTGGGAATTGTCAGTTCTTTTCCTTGGTGGGAACAGAGGTAGTATTAAATGAATCTTTTCATAGATGAAAAAACTTTTTTGTTAACTCTTAGAATTAATAAAAGTTAATATTTCCATTCAAACAATTAAAAATTAAGAACAATTAAAATTAACTGCTATTTATTAAGCAACTCTTGATAATTGAATTTTTAATTTGTAGGTGGCACATTTTTACAATTCTATTGATCAACAAATGATTCAAAGTCAGAGACCAATGATGTTGCAGTCTGCCTTAGCCTTTGAGCAGATAATTAAGGTACATGGCCTTTGTATGTTATAATCCAATTTTACATGTGAAGTGTTTCTCAGTATATTTTTTAGCTTAACATACCCACTCATCTCTGGCTTATTTTACTCCTCAGTAACTTCCTTCAGTCTTAACAATTGTTTTGGAAAAATAGATTTTTTTCCTAATGGTAGATTTAAATAGTCATAATGTTTCAGGTGTTGTGGTGTTCATTTTGATCAATTGAGTTAATATGCATAGTATATAATTTGTAGCTATTATATTTACTATATATTGTATCATATTTACTGCAGAAGTGTGAGGTCCTTGCATATAAGACCATTTACTGCTTTTCTGTCACCTCCTAATTTTATAACAAGATATATTTGCTCTGCAGCTATGCTTATTTAAATATCTATGTACATGAAATGAGGACACCCTATATGTCTGTTAACTTTTTTTTAAAGATTCATTTATTTACACATACAAGAACTGGGGTACAGGCCAGAGGTGTGGGGGTGAGAGGATTCACCAGACACAGAGTGGGGAACAGAACAGACATATTGACTGAAACACACTGCTGAGGAGAGTAGCGGGCAAGTCAGGAGAGGTCTGCTGTGCCATGTGGATAGCTCCCTGGCCAGCCGGGGATTGAACTCATGCTGCAGTGGCTGTGAATAGCTTCATAGGTTGTGTCTTAACCCCTTGCGCCACCAGGGAGGCCCTGTTAACTTTTTGAAGTCTAACTTTTTAGTTCTTATAGATATGAAATACTTCAAAAAATGTGAAGCATAGATGTATGCCCTTTTCTCCCTTTTATTTTACAGTGGATAACTAGTTCTGTCATGGTCCTTAGACTGCCCCAGGTTCTATGATTTCCTAGAATGGCTTACAAGACAGAGGCTATAGTTGGACTCACAGCAGTGATTTATTACAGTTAGAGGACGCAAAGCAAACTTAGGACAGGGAGAGATGCATAGGCTGAAGTCCTGGGAAAACCAGGTACAGGTTTTCAAGAGCCCTCTGCCAGTGGCATGCTTCATTCACCTAGCAACTGGTTGTAGCACATGTGAAATGTTTCAGTAAGGAAGGTTATTAGTGATTTAGTGCCCACACTTTTATTAGGCCCTGATATTCTTTTGCTAGTAGGTACCAAAATTCCAGGTGCACAGAAGGAAATCAAGTGTTAAGCATAAACTGCATTGATTTAGTACAATAGTTGGGGAGGTGGGAACATAAATACAAATTCCTGTGTGCCAGTTGATGACCTGTCATTTATTATAAGACAGACCTTTCAGGGTTAGCTGTGAGACCTGCTATGTTAACTCTTTTCTACATACCTTACACATACTACTTCTCAGGCCTAAATTACATAATTCACATTATAAATGTTACTAAAAACATTTTCCCCTTGTTGCCAGAACACAATATGAATATATAATGGAAGTTGCAAAAACGACCTTTTGTAATAGTCTGGTGTATATCTTTTTAAACTTTTTAAAATGTACTTATAAGTGTATTTTCTGAAAATTGAACCCTAGTTTATTATTTTTGATCTTTTTCACTAAATTGATTGTGTTTTAAGCTTTTAGAGCATTTTCTTCTCTATGTTCAAATTAACATCCATTGATATTTTTTAAGGGGATATTTAGAGAAACTGGGCTGTGAGAAGCAAATAAATTATATTTAACATACAAAAAATGAGAGATAGCAGTGGATATAAAATTAGAGTGGAGGAGAGAAAACATTAAGGTTCTTGCTACCCTCTGACTACTCACTATGTTGTTGAATAGTGACTTTAGTTACTCCGTATTCTCTAGCAGTACAGTAGTAATGTGGTGATAGTAATTTTTCAGCAAATGCTTCTTGAACTGACTCGTAGAATATTCTGTTGAATTTATTACAATTGTGTAAGTTCATTTGTTCATCAGCTATTTATTGAAGATTACTGTAGTCTAGAAACTCACTATGCCTTATTTACCACTTCAGGTGAAGCATAGAGATTTTGATTTTATTTAGGTCTCTTTGCCCTCTCACTTTAACATATTTGTCTTAAGTATTTCCTCTACAAACATGGAACACCACATTAGATGGCCTTATAATTTTGCTTTAATCATCAAATATGATTTAAGAAACGCATGAGGATAGTTTGTTATATATTACATTTTCATCATCAGTGCTCTTCTTTAGTTTACGTTTCTAGCTTATTATCATTTCAGTCTTATTTAGAGAACTTAATTTAGCTTTGCTCTGAGAGTAGGTCTGCTAGTGACAAACTCTTATTTTTTCTTCATCTGAGAATGTTTTTATTCTGCTCATTCTGAAGGATATTTCACCAGGCACCAATTTCATGTTTGACAGTTCTTTTTCTTGTTAGCACTTTAAAAATGTTATTCTACCTCCTCCTCTTGGCCTCTATGGTTTCTTCTGAGGAATCCACTGTCACTTGGTTTGTGTTCCTTTCTCAGCTACACATTTCTATCTGAAACAATATGTAGTATGAGGACTGGGTGAGTGTGTATGTTCCATTTTCTGCTTGGTCCTGCAGATCCCTGTCAAAAGTGGGACATGGACTTGCACCACCCCATATGATCAGATGGAAGTCCACTGCCCCCTTTTACTGCCATTGACACCTGCCTGTGAAAGTGAGCCCCACTTCAAGGTCTTATTGCATCCATGTAGGGCATTCAGCTAATGTTTTCCTAATCCTTTGGCTAGAGGAACAGGCTTCTCCTGGAGGCTTGTCTGTGTCTATAGGTGACTGTGAGGAAATCTGGTGTTTTCCTCAATTTCTAAACTTTCTAGGCTGTCTGCCTCTTAAGTCTATCTTTCAGTTTTCATATGCTTGTGTATTGTGTTGTGTCTGGGGATTTTACTTGTAAGAGGAAGATCCCGAAAAAAATGGGTGAGGCAGGAGAGGGCTGCACAATATTGGCTGGATTGCTTTATCATTTATTTATAAAATTAAAAGATACATAAATGACAGTGTTGTGGCTAATTGGCCTTATGATCGCAGTATGTTTAATCTTTTGGAAAAAAGACATACATTTATTTAGTAAATATTTGTTGTACCTTAGAATTCTAAAGCAGGAAGTGGAGGAAAGTCACAAATTACATGGGATAACCCTAAAGAGTTAGAGGGCTACATCCAAAAGCTCCAAAATGCTGCTGAACGACTTGCAACTGAAAACAGAAAATTGAGAAAATGGCACACTACATTTTGTGAAAAGGTATATTTTATTTATAAATTTGAGAAAACTATTAATGATATTATTTAAAAAGTAATTAGACTGTAACTTTAAATAACATATTTGAAAATAATGTGAGACTAAAACTTGCAAAATTGTACTGAGTTCCTGTTCATCCACTTTCCCTATTTTAACAATTTATGTACAATTATCAAGACTTGGAAACCAAACGTTTTGAAATGTACAACTTTTCCACTGATACCTTTTTTCCTTTTCCAGGATTCAATCCAGGATCCCATCTTGCATTCAGTTGTAAACTCTCTGTATTTTCCTTCTACTCAGTCCTTCCTTGTTTTTCCTCACCTTGGTACTTGGTCACTTAATTTTACAGAATAGCTCCCATTTGGGGGATATGTGTTATCTCATGTTCGATTGGGGTTATGCAGTTTTGACAGGAATTCTACAAATGTAACACTTTGCTTTCCCCATTGATCAACCAGGTATTGACATGTCTAATTAAAGGGTGTGCTGACCTTGATGGTTTGCTTAAGGTGATATCTGTCAGGTTTTTCCCCTTAAAGTGACTATTTCTTTGGATGATATTTTGAGTTTTATGCTTTAATTTTTAACAGGTGGTAGTCCTTATGAATATTGATCTGCTTCGACAGCAACAGCGCTGGAAAGATGGACTGCAAGAATTGAGAACTGGGTTAGCAAGTGTGGAAGCACAGGTAGAGCATGCTTTACTTTGTGTCTACACTTTGTGATGCCATCTTTCAGTATGTCAGTATATGAATTGTTGAAAAGTTCATAAATCCTCACTAATAAACTTTGAATAATTTTAGAATTCTAGTGAATTATGTATAAAGTATATAGAGTAACAAGACACACTTAAAAATATGGAAAAAAAAAACAACTTCTGTATATTTTATGAAATGCCAAATCCTTCAATTCAGACTTTTGTGACTTTGTGCTTGACTATTATTAGTTATTTTCTTTGATATGATTGTAACTTCTGTGGAACACAGAGTTACCTGGAAGCAAATGAGTGTGTCAACTAGTCTGAGCATTCTGATATTTAAATTTCTCATGCAATGGTTTATTTAGGGAGTGGGAAGGGAGGAGCTATACTTAATGGAAATTTTTGAAAAAAGGAATAAGATGATCACAAAATTGTCTCTGTTATTTTTTAAACATCATAAAATAAAGTACAAGTATGAAATCCATTTAATGTTAACTTGATTTTTAAATTTTACTTATTTTTCAGTGTTATTTATAAGCATAAAGGTTAAACATTTTAATATTTTTTCTTACATAAAATTTAATGCTTCGACTAACATGGAATTAGTTGCATTTTTAAGATAAGTAAAATAAGGGGTTTTTTTGCTTATAATATTACTACTTGTGATATAAAGGCATTAAATGAAAATTTCATTCTAACACCTAATTTTTAATTAAACATGTAAATATAACATATTAGGGATTCCAAGCAAGTGACATGCACGCGTGGAAACAGCACTGGAATCATCAACTGTACAAAGCTCTGGAACATCAGTATCAGATGGGCTTAGAAGCACTTAATGAGAATCTGCCAGAAATAAATATAGACTTAACATACAAGTAAGGTGTTTTCAAAATTCAACCAAACTTTCAATGTATAATTTTCTGATGATTTATATTTTAAAGTTATTCATTTACTTTCAGACAAGGACGATTACAATTCAGACCTCCTTTTGAAGAAATCCGGGCTAAGTATTATAGAGAAATGAAGAGATTCATTGGCATTCCTAATCAGTTTAAGGGAGTTGGTGAGGCAGGAGATGAATCTATCTTTACTATTATGATTGATAGAAATGCCAGTGGATTTTTGACTATTTTCAGCAAAGCAGAAGATCTTTTTAGGAGATTGTCAGCTGTTTTACAACAACATAAGGTATGGAACATGTGATTTGCCATTCTTCAATTATAATATTTTACCTGGCTGACTGAATTAGTGTTAAATGTACAAAATTAACAGTTTGTCTTGACTGGTATAAAATAAAAATGTGACAAATGAGAGAGGTAGAGTTGAGAGTGTTCTTATAAAATTGAGACTTATACTACAAATGAGAAATTATACTAAATTTTTTCTCTTTCATTATTTAAAATTGAGAAACTAATTTTTTCCCTTTTCCTGATTTTTTATCAATTTGAAATGTGATACAGTTCTTTTGTATAAGTTTTAATTCTTCTCAGGAAGATATATCCTTTATTTTTTTGCATCAAGGGCAATCCATGGAGGTAGTTCTCAAAGTTAATGAAATAGTAGATTTAATGTCTTATTTTTGTTTCTGTGTATCATACTTACTAACTCCAAAGATAAACCCTAATTGCATTCATTACACTTTTCTATTGGTCCTGGAATTCAGCCAGTTTCTCTTTGTTTTTCAGCTAGTTTCTAAAGTGCTGCTGAAATGTTTCTTCATTTTAGATTTTAGAATTAACAAAATCTGAATGTTTTCAGATTTGTAGACTACAGTAGTTCCTGGCTTTGCAGAAGTAGTTCTGATCTTGTATGTGTATGTTTGTTGTGTGTGTTTGTACGTATATCTTTTGTGTGTCTATATATATACAGATATATCAAATTTGAGAATCTTAAGAGTTTGTGTTTTATATAAAGCTTTATAATTATTGTATTTTCCTATTCATTCTTTAGGCTAAGCAATAATGATTGCAATTACATGCATCAATTGAAATTTACTTGAAAATGTCTCATTGGACCCTTTTTATTGATCTTAATGGCACTTTACTCTTTTCAATGTTAATTTATTAGTTATGTTTATTTAATATGTTTTCATTCTTTAAATAGGAATGGATTGTAATTGGGCAAGTTGATATGGAAGCTCTAGTTGAAAAACATCTTTCTACTGTACATGATTGGGAGAAGAATTTTAAAGCACTGAAAATAAAAGGGAAAGAAGTTGAACGACTTCCAAGGTATTAGAAGTTAAAATAGTAATTGTTTGTCATAAATTATTGCAAGGGGCTAATAAGGGTTCTTCTTCACTTAGTAGTATTAAAGTCAGGGTCACTTGAATTTCTTAACTTTCAAAAGCTGATCTTTACACTTGAGTATCATTTGAGTAGAGCAATGCTGTGACTCAAAGAAGTTTTTCTTCTAGAGGTTCTCCTGACTGAGACCTACTTGGCTAGAGTAGAGTGGGGGTGGAGATGTCTAAGTTTGGAGGAGGATTTAATATTTGATATGCATAGACACAGTCTAAAGATGATAAGAAGCTACTGCTGTGAGAATGGTACAGGGTATAAAGATAATGACGTCTGACTCTGCTTTTGTATTGTTCTGCTTCCTTTCAAATGCGTTGGTGAGGGGAGGGGCATATCAACATAGTGCTGTATCTAGGTAGTGCCCTAAATGTGGAGGAAATCCTCATAAGGATATCTTATAACCCAGCTGCATGAAAATATATCCCTTTACTATCTGAAATTCGTATCACTCAGACAGATTTTGTAATAAGCTCTATAGCTTATTTCCCTGTGTAATTGTATCTCTATTACCTGTAAAATATAATATTACTGTGGGCCTCCCCGGTGGTGCAGCGGTTGAGCGCTGGGTTGCGAAGCTGCCCGCAGCCTCTGCAGTGCCGTTTCGATCCCTGGCTGCTCCCCGGCTGCTCCCCGGCTGCTCCCTTGCCACTAGAGGAGGGTCCCGCATGGCGCGCAGACCTCTCCTGATGCCCACTGCTCCCCTCAGCAGTGTACTTCGGTCCTTCTGCCTGCTCTGCTCCCCGCTCTGGCTCTGGTGAATTCTCTCACCCTCCCGTGCTTCTGACTGTAACCTGTGATTGTCTAAATAAATAAATAAATAAATAAATAAATAAATAAATAAACCTTAGGAAAAAAATTAAATAAATAAATTTAAAATAAAAATGTTACTGTAATGAATTAGTTGATTATTTCAATAAATATTTGATGAACATTTATTGATATAATATGCAAAACCATGTCTTATGGGAGCAGAGAAGACAGATCAAGTTGAGATCAAATTACTTGCTTTCTAGTAGCACAGTAAAACCAGTGTATTTGATGATTAACTTACATACAGAGAGCTGTCTCTGCAGTTAGGAGGCTCTTAGCAGCTGCCTAACTTTGGTAGCTGTTCAGACCCTGTGAACCTCAATTTGTTTAGTTTGAAATAGTTAAAATGACACTGTTAAGATGAACATTTGCATTCAAATTACTGCTACAGGGTAAATTCTCGACAAATATTAGTATTATCAATACCAGATAGAATAATCTGTATTCTATTTAGAGAATGAACTAAATATTACGGGGATTTACAGGATGATGCCATCCTATCCATTTGGGAAAAATCAGGGCAACTTTCTCCTTGAACTAGAATTTTAACAGGTAGAGATGAGAATTGGAGGATAGAATAGAGACCCTCAAAAAGAGGGATTAATATACTGAAAATGTAGTTAGTTAATTGGAAATTCGGTTAGAGTTAAGGATTTATTAAGTACTAATGTTCCTGGAAAGAGGTAGTCATGCTACAAATTTGGGAAAATCTTACATTTCAAAATATTCTAAAATAGGGAATTGGAATTTTATCCATGTTAGGATGGTTAGCTATTGAAAGTTTCTAAACAGGAGTGTGTCAGTATCAAAGCTATGTTAACAGTCACAATGTTAATCTGGAAATAATGAGTTGGGTGGTGTAACAAAGGGGTCCTAGAGGAAGAACAGTTAGTTATCCAGAAGACCAGAAGTAACTGACTAAATTATTGGCACTCAAAATAAGGCAGGTGAAAATAGGAAGTATTAAGAGGACTTACTTTTGTAGAAAGTTGAGAGATGGGGAAGAGAGATGAGATAAATAAATGACTTGAGAATTTGAATTTAGATGATTGGGATAATGCCATTAATATTAGCTTGAAGTAAAGAAAAATTGCTTTTGAAATGTTTGCATATAAAGTTTCTAAAATTTCTCTTTGCTGGATCCTTTCTTTCACCCTATCTTGCCCATCTTCTTTGATTTTTTTCATTGACTACCTAAGACCTACCCTGCTACCACTACTGTTTGTCCTTAATTGTGAGCTGGTTTTCGCTTTATGCTTCCCTGCCAAAGCTAAACAAAACAAAGAAAGAACGCTCATCTGATATTCCTTTTTTCATTTTGCTGTTTCTTGCGGTTTCGCCTAAGCTAATATACCCATGAATTTATACACAGATACTTATTTTATGGGTACTTTTTAGAAATATAAGAGATCAGAGAAGCTGTATTCTAATGATGTATTTCAGACAGTGTGATGAGGATGTAAGTTTGGGTAGGCTGGTTGTGGCTGTTCCATTCTGCCTAAAGTTGAATGGAGCCCCCATCACATATTGATTGTCGTCTGTATTTTCAAGTGGAAGGTGAGTGTTAGTTTTGGCCACAGGATTCTGTAGTCAGTGAGTATAACTGTGCTGTAATTAAACTGTTTTCTGTTAATTCCTTAGCAAAATAGAGCATAATGTAATTTTTTAGGTTTTCTAAAATCATCTCATGTTGGTCATTAGAAATCTTGACCGTCAGGTTTTCAAATTCATATAACATCATGCTGTTGCCAACATCAAGCATATTGGCTCCTACATGTTTTGGTAGTTAGGAGCTGGAATTTAAACTTCTCTAGTTAGTTGAAGAACAAATAAATAATACTTTAAAAGATTACTGTATTTTTATTATAAAAAAGTGAGTTAACACAGAGCTTGCCTTCTAAGACTATTACCTGAATATGATTTAAAAAGGGCAAGTACCTTTTAAAGAAATCTTTCTGACTAAAATTTCCAGACTTTTAAAAAACTTTATATATTTTAAGACAAATATGAGATTCTTCTCAATGCGTGAGTCTGGCTTAAATGTTGTGTTCCTACATTACAATTTAGGAGTAAAGATAACATACAAAGAATTGGTGTTCTTAAAATATCTTTTTTTTTGATGATTGAAATAGTACATTTGCTTTTTATTTTTTCAATATAGAAAAGTATAATATTTATATTTGTGTTTTAGAAATATTAGCTCATATACTTATAAAATTTGTATCTTACTGCATCCTGCAATTTTATTTAATGCTACTATTAGTATTTTGCTGTTATTACCTAATGCTCAAAAATATGATTTTTAATTGTAAGCAGATAAAATAATTTAGCTAGTTTTATAAACTTGTTTCTATTTTTTTATCATAATAATTCAAGTTGTATATAAATCTTGGAGTCTTTCCTGAAGATTTCCTTAGGATAAATTTTGATGATGACGTTATTAGGACAATGGATGAGCTTATTTTAAAATTGTTATATATTACTAAATTATACTTTATGAAAGTTGTGATATTTTATACCCTGAACAACAGTTTTGAGAATTCTCTGTCCACAACTGACAATATAATAATTCACTTCATGTTTGTCATTTCAATAGTTATAAAATGGTATCACATTGTTTTATTGTCTTATTGCCTTTATGACCTATATTCATTTTCTGTCTCTTTCTCTTATTATTTGTACTTTTATTGCATGATAATTATTTTGTTTTGTATTTTAATAACTACATGCTGTGACAAGTAAACTTTGTAAATATTTAAATGTATTCATAATATGCTACTTTTTTGAACTAGTAGATTTCATGATTAAAAATTATAGTATTTTAGCAAAATTATCATTTAATGAAAAATTTATTAATCATATATGTAAACATTTTTGCTAAATGAAATTCTAATGATTTGGGTTTTAATTAAATTACACAAAATCATAACGTTGTAATGAGACCCTTTTCCTCTAATGATCCTTTTTCATGTCGAAATATGTCCATTGGCATTTGCAGTGCTGTCAGAGTAGATTGTTTAAATATTAATTGCAACCCTGTGAAGACTGTGATTGATGATCTCATCCAGAAGTTATTTGATATGCTTATTCTTTCTTTAAAGAAGTCCATTCAAGGTAAAGATACTTTTTGAATTTCTATTAACAAAATTAAATAAGGGATCAGGAAAAAGATTAATTATAATAAAGTAAAAATCAAAATCAACAAGCAACTGTAAACCAGAGACACACCACAGAGGGGAGAAGGGATGAAAACAAGGGTGGTGGGAATTTTACGGGCACTATAACCAAGATGAAAATGCATACATTGTACAAAAAACTGAAAAATGATGTAAAAAATATATATTTATATATATAAAACAATTTTTAAAAAGTGAAATAAATGTTGGTTAAGAAAAAAATAAAATTAATTATATCTAAAGGCATTTGCTTTTATAGTTATGAAATGAGCCCCAACGGTGATTAAAACTGATCTAGAAACTATCATGAAATGAAAAGTGCTTAGATTTAGTAAGGAAGTAAGGTCCATGTTAAACTCCTAAGAGTTGTAAAATTTGAAGGCATTTTATTTTTTATGCAGTTTGAGCTAGACCCACTTGTTCTATCAGTTATTGAGTAAAGTAGGTAATTCTGCTTATAATGTGTTTCTCCTTAAGTATTAAAATGACTGCTTTTTTCTTTTCCTTTTAAACTGAGATATTTTAATATATAAAAGACTGAAAAAGCTCTGGATTTTGAGTAACATTTAAAAAGAATGAGTATATTTTAGGTTTTTTCTTAGAACTTTTAAGTGTAATGTAAACTGATGAGAAGATATTTTTGCTGACTCACCAATTTCAAATTTTGTTGTATGACAGCAAATGATAATTTAGGATTTAATGTATTTCTTGTAGTGACTACTTCTAACACTCCTTCATTTATGAACTATGCAATTGAGTATTTTTTGTGATAATATTTCTCTACTTCACTGTTACCTATTCAGCTCATTTACATGAAATTGACACATTTGTTACTGAGGCTATGGAGGTCTTAGCAATTATGCCCCAGTCTGTGGAAGAGATAGGTGATGCAAATTTACAATACAGTAAGCTGCAAGAACGGAAGCCAGAGGTGAGAATCACAAACTATTTACTTATTGTTACTATTCTGGAGATGCTTAAGTTAGGTAATTTTATGTTACTGTTTAGAAATATCATGTGATCTCAGCATTATAAAGAAGTCCATATAATTTGGTCCAGCTGGTCAGCTCATATTTGGATTCTTGAATGTCTTGTTGATGTAATGAAGTAGTAAGAGTAATGCTTCTGATTGTCTTCAAAAGTATTTGCAGTCTATTTTGTGATGTGCCATATTACAGTAAGTCTAAGCTAAACATAAATAATTCATGCTTTTGGGTCTCCCCTGGTGGCGCAGGCGGTTGAGCGCCGTAGCGCCGTGCTGTGAAGCTGTCTGCAGTCTCTGCAGCACCAGTTTGATCCCGGCCGGCTAGCCAGGGATTGCTGCTCACATGGTGCAGCAGACCTCTCTTGTCTTGCCCGCTGCTCCCCTCTGCAGTGTATTTCGGCTCATCTGCCTGTTCTGTTCCCCGCTCTGTCTCTGGTGAATCCTCTCACCTTCCCGTGCATCTGACCTGTGCCCCGGTTCTTGTATAAATAAATAAATCTTAAAAACAAACAAACAAACAAACAAACAAACAAATAAATAAATAATTCATGCTTTTTACTTCCAGAGTTGTAAGTTTAGGATATCAAAGTATGAAGTTAGAATTGAATTAGGAATACATGCACACATAAATACACACTCACATGTGATGGAAGAACACTTTGTCCTTAGAGACAAAGATAAAAGAGTGGTAAAGATTCATGGAGTATATCTTGAAGACTAGAGCTTAGAATAATAAGCAAGCCAAACTTATATAAAATGCTTTATAGATGATATTAGTCATATTTGGAGGAAAGAAGAGAAATAATTCAAGTCATAATAAAACTTTTATGTGTCCTTACTATGTGACAGAATGAAAATTATAAAGAAAGTTTTAAGAATTGGCAAATTAATATATTTTTATGGTGAAAAGAATTATAGACTTTTATGTAGTGGCTAGAAGGTATAAAGAAGGTCTAAAGTCAAATAAAATAATATGATTGTCTAGTTGAAGGAAGTAACTCAGGAAGGAATGGCATTATGAACTGTGGCAGTTAGCTAAAACATTCATTATTCAAAGGATATTTAATTTATACTGTGACCTATAAATAGATCACATCAGGTGATTTATAAATAACAGATATTGACTATGGACTTGGAGTTGCATTTATGAATTTGCTGTGCTATTGGTGTGTGCATAAGGGTAGGGAGAATGGGAGAGAAGAGTGAGAGGAAGTAGAGTAGTGAGAAGCATGGACATGCCTACTGGGGTGATGTTACTTAGTGTGGATGGTCATGGGAAGCATTCTCAGAGGGCTGATATCTGACCTGAAAGATAAGGAGCCAGGATTCCAAAATTTGGGGATCCCAGAATGAACAACAAATACAAAGATCCTAAAGTAGAGAAGGAATTTTGTATACTAAAGGAAGAGATCAATATAAATGTTTTCAAGACTGTTAGTTACTAAGAAAGCCATAATATTTAAGAAAGGAAATTGTAT
The DNA here is from genome assembly GCF_014898055.3 of Talpa occidentalis. Lineage (NCBI taxonomy): Eukaryota > Metazoa > Chordata > Mammalia > Eulipotyphla > Talpidae > Talpa > Talpa occidentalis. Next base: position 37,072,093 of record NW_023601212.1, on the reverse strand, counting down.
GAGGTAATATTGGAAAGGTAGGTAAGGGCCAGATTATGAAGGTAGTTTTAGACAATGATAAGATGTTTGGATTTTTTCTGAGTGTAATAGAATGTTATCAGAGGATTTAAGCAGGGGAGTGACACAGTGTGGCTTGTATTTTGAAGTGATTACTCTCTTTGCTCTATAGAGAATGGATGTAGGGATACAAAAGTAGCAGACAGGACAGTTAGTAGGATATTGCAATCGATAGATGAGAGATGATGGAAACTTGTACTTTATAGTAGTAGAGGAAAGGGAGTAAGCTGAGAAATAGTTTAGAGTTGGAATCTGATGCATAAGGTAGCGGGGGGAGAGAGAGAAATAAACATGTCCCCTAGGTTTTTAGCTTGAACAGGTGGTAAGCTGTTGGCCCCTTCCACTGAAATGAGTATGATTGGAGGAGGGAGATGTTTGGCGATTGGAAGTGGTTGGAATTCAGATGTCAGGTAGAAGTTTAATCAGGAATATGGAATTTAAAGTAAAGTTAAAATCTAATGGTCAAATTTGGTTAAATTTCTATCCATGATATACAAAAAATTTGGAATGGACTAGATCATCTGGTTGATAGCAAAGAGTAGCAGATATTGGAGTAGGTTTGAGCGTCCGAAAATTTAAAGTTCAAGCATAGAAGAAGGCAGCAAAGGAGATTGAGAATGAAATAGGAGGGGAGACACAAAGCCCAGCATCACAAAAACTAAGAGATGTGGACAACTTGTGAGGCAGAAAGTGACTGAGACAGAATGCAAAGCTAGGCAGAATCTAGATCACGTGAGCCCATTAAGGATTGCATGCTGATTTTTTGGACGTCAAAACCCATTCCTGGGTTTTACATAGTGAGATGTTATATCAATAGAACTCTTTTGATATGTCCCTTTGTTGGTATGTGGATTTGAAGCAGTTGGAATGGGAACACGTAGACTAGGAAAGTGTTAAAATCTTTACATGCTAACCTAAATTCTGTTTATATGTAGGAGACTAGAATCCTACTCTGTTTTCTTATTTCTTATTCATTTTCCTAGCAAAACATGACTTTTTGGTCCACTGGTTTTCTGTTTCTCAGATGGAAATGGTCTTGCCCAGATATTGTGCTGTGGTCATTGAGATATGTTGGAGATTTTTTTTGTTGCAGTCTGTTAAGTTTGCACAGTCATTTAAAAAAATCCTTGAATGGATTTTATTGCTTTGTTCAGTAGTGAAAATACAGATGTTAATTATTGGACACTATTTTATGGTGTTTTAGAAGGTATCCCAGACCATTTAACTAAACTGCTAACTGTATACAATTTTTAAGACATTTCAGGGAGAAACCGAGTATAGAAGCATGGTTTCCTTTCTTTAGCTGTCTGTTTATGAAGAGTATTTTTTCATGACTTTGCCTCCTCTATAAGTATGATGATTTAGTTAACTTACGTTTTTAAGCAATCACTAGTTTTTAATTCTTCTTTTTTAAAGTTTTTTTTTTTTTGAGATTTTTTTTTTTTTTTTAATTTATTTATACAAGAACTGCAGTACAGGTCAGAGGCACGGGAGGGTGAGAGAATTCACCAGAGTAAGAGTGGGGAGCAGAACGGGCAGATGGACCGAAGACACTGATAAGGGGAGCAGCTGAAGACACTGCTGAGGGGAGCAGGTGGGCGAGGCAGGAGAGGTCTGCCACGCCATGTGGGTTTCTCCCTGGCCAGCCGGGAATCGAACCCGTGCTGCAGAGGCTGCGGAAAACTTAATAGCATGCCGCTCAATCTGCTGCGCCACCAGGGAGGCCCAGTTTTAATGCTTATAGACAGCTCTAGCAATTTTTTATCCGTGGAACATTCTTTACAAAAACTTTCCTTTGAACAGCTATCATACTGTTTTTATGAATTCGTGACTTTAGTCAGTCTCATATTACTATTTATTATTCTTTTTATTTATTTATTTTTAAGATTTATGTATTTATTTATACAAGCACTGGGTACAGTCAGAAGCGCGGGAGGGTGAGAGAATTCACCAGAGCCAGAGTGGGGAGCAGAACAGGCAGACTGACGAAATACACTGTTGAGAGGAGCAGCGGGCGTGGCAGGAGAGGTCTGTGCACCATGTGGGACCCTTTCTGGCTGGTTGGGGATCGAACCAGCACTGCAGAGGATGAGGGCACCTTCGCAGCCCAGCGCTCAACCGCTACGCCACCGGGAAGACCCTATTTATTATTTTTTAATAGATTTATTTATTTCTATACAAGAGCTGATGCACGGGAGGGTGAGAGGATTCACCAGAGATAGAGCAGGGAACAGAACAGGCAGACTGACAAAATACACTGCTGAGGAGAGCAGCGGGCAAGACAGGAAATGTCTGCCGCACCACGTGGGATTCTCGCCAGCTGGCGGGGATCGAACCGGTGCTGCAGAGGCTGTGGACAGCTTCACAGCGCTGAGCTCAACGGCCTGCGCCACTAGGGAGACCCTACTATTTATTATTCTTTTGATCCTCTGATGTTAGATTGCCTCAGTGAGTTTGTATGTAATAAAAGTATGCATTAGGGTCTTTGTATGCAAGAAGTTAATAACTTATTTAAAAGCAAAAATTTTTGATTTAGAAAAGCAAGTAATGAAGAAAAAATTAAAATAAGTACAAACTTAAGAAATTAATAAAATGGGTTGTTTTTCACATTTTTTTTAACCTTTAGATTTTGCCCCTATTTCAAGAAGCTGAAGATAAAAACAGACTTTTACGCACTGTGGCAGGTGGAGGTTTAGAAACAATTAGTAATCTGAAAGCCAAGTGGGATAAATTTGAGTTGATGATGGAAAGTCACCAACTTATGATTAAAGATCAGGTAAGAATCATTTAGTCATTTTATAGAAATCAAAACAATTCTTTCTCACTGAAGATTTCTTGGTTATTTCATAATAACTCAGGTTTATAAAGTTATTATTGCCGAATCACCTCCCTTAGTACTTTATATTATAAAAAAATCTTATATAAATGGTGGTCATTTCACATAGTTAATTAAGCTGATTTCCTACCATACCAGCATTTTTGATCCTTTTTAAGAATGAATTTGTTTACCTACTATGTGCGGTGTCTTTTAAGGGTACAACCTGGAAGTTGCACACATCTAGTGAACTCATATCCCATGGGCCTGAACTTAGTCTTATGTCCCTTACATGCATGGGACAGGGGAATGCCTTCCTTAATTAAGCAATTGGAAACTGAGGTAGAACAACTGGTAGTTGTTGAACAACCATTTTTTTTTATCTTATCAACTTTGTTGATAGTCTTGGGGGCTGGTAATCACGGGAATGATTTTTTAATGATTATGTTTGCGGGCTATCTGTTAGTTTTGTAACTTTATACTCCAATCTTGTGTTTTTGAATTACTTTATTGCATTTGCTATCAGTAATGAAAAACAATCTTTTGAAAATTGGTATTGCTATTTTTTTGCCTTTTATTTATTTATTTTTAATATATTTTTTACATCATTTTTCATTTTTGCACAATGAATGCTTTTTCATCTTGGTTATAGTCCCCATACAATTCCCACCCCCCCCTTAGTTTGACCAGAATCCCTCCTTCCTAATCCTCTGATTCCCCCCGCCCCGTAGTGTGTCTCTGGCTTATAGTTGCTTCTTCTTGATTTTGATTTTTACTGTATTATAATTAGTCTTTCTCCTGGTCCCTTATTTAGGTTTGCTTTTTAAACAGAAAGTGTTGGAAGTCAAAATGTGAGAATAAAGTGAGATTTTACTCTGAATTAAACTATATTAACTATTGGCTTATAGATTGAAGTGATGAAAGGAAATGTGAAATCACGTCTTCAAATCTATTATCAAGAATTGGAAAAATTTAGAGCTCGTTGGGACCAACTGAAGCCTGGTGATGATGTTATTGAAACTGGCCAGCAAAATACTCTTGCTAAAAGTGCAAAGTCCATAAAAGAGAAAAAAATTGAGTTTGATGATCTTGAAGTCATAAGAAAAAAACTCGTGTATGTTTTTAATCTAAATTAATAGTATTTATTTGAAAAAAATGTTTTATATTTATATATCAAGCTAATAATTTTCTTGTATTTGCTATTTAATGGTTTTCCTTTTAAACTTCAGCTGTTTTAAAAACAAATAACAAGTGTTCATGTTATTGCTAGCAAAGGAATTTTGGATTATAAAGAAGATGTTAAGAGAAAAGCAAATTTCTGACCACGACTAGAAATTGAATAGGAAATTAAAAATATATAAAAGTTAAGTCAAGGAGGTGGAATACTGGCTTTTTGTGATATACTGTATTTAAAAGAGAGCATAAAAGTAATAGAACTTACTTTCAGAGGCCCTGGGAAAAAATGAACCTAACAAAATAATAAGAGACTTTAAAGAAAAAAATTTGTTTTATATTATAAGGTATTAAATTTAATATTGCTTTATGTTTGGTTCTATATAAGAAAATGTCACCTTAAAATAATTACTTTCATAGGTTAAGTGAATGGAGATCTTAGTACCACATTTACTAAATGACCTTATGCTATTTAGATGAAGAATATCTTGCATTTGAGAAACTAATCCCTTCAACTGAGAGTATTTTCAGATTAATCCATAAATTTATATTCCTAATATGTATTATTTATACAAGCATTTGTGTGTATGTATGTGTATATATATATATATATATATATATATATATACACACACACATACACAACCTTTCCATTTTGATGCCTTTGGAAAAAAAAGACATTTAATGGATTTAGAAGGCTCATTCTTAAGGAGTTAAAGTAAAATTCTTGTATGAGTCGGGTGTAGTTTCATACATGTACATGTATGAGAAGCACACACATGTACACACACAGGGAATGCAATTAAAGAATATTTATATTTAGCAGTCTTTTGCAAAAAAATTGTAATGATTGCATACTTTTTGTTTCTGTAGTGATGATTGCCATCATTTTGGACTAGAAGAACCCAACTTCTCTTTGGCATATAGCATCTCTACAGACATTGAGAGCTGCGCACAAATTTGGGCTCTTTATGAGGAGTTTCAGCAAGGATATCAGGAAATGGCCAGTGAAGACTGGATTACTTTCCGGTTTGAATTCATAAACAAAATTTAGATTTTTATAGTTGGATCAAGTTTGGGGGATGATAATTTTAAGATGCATTTTTGGTGTTTTACAGGTCTAAGACATACCTGTTTGAGGAATTTTTGTTGAATTGGCATGACAGATTAAGGAAAGTTGAAGAACATTCAGTAATGACAGTGAAATTACAGTCTGAAGTTGATAAATATAAAGTAAGATAGTTTTACTGTTCTACTGTCTAAAAATGATCTTTGGAGCTTTCAGGTATATTATTATTATGTAGCTACTGAACTATAATTTTAGTTTATATATTTTTTAATTATTCCATTTGATGAAAATAATAGTAAATAAAGGGTATACCGTAGAAATTAATGTTATTCCTGCTACCAATTTGAAAGAAGTTATGGGAAAGAAATTTATGGTTAAGTTTAAGTTATAAATCAGAGTATTTTTAGATTCTAGGATATGGGTCATGTAGCATATTTAGGATATAGGACATGTCCTGAAAACATTGAAATAGAAATAATTTAGGTCATGTTTTAAAATACATTAAACTACAAAGGGACCATCCACAGCAATCTACAACACTGTTTAATAAATGAGGCTTTAATTTATTTTTATTTTAAAGATTTTATTTATTTATTTATACAAGCACTGGGTACAGTCAGAAGCACAGGAGGGTGAGAGAATTCACCAGAGCCAGAGCAGGAAGCAGAACAGGCAGACTGACGAAGTATACTGCTGAGGGGAACAGCGGGTGCTGCAGGAGAGGTCTGTGTGCCATGTGGGATCCTTGCCGGTGGCCGGGGATCTAACTGATGCTACAGAGGCTGCGGGCAGCTTTGTAGCCCAGCACTCAACCACTGCGCCACCAGGGAGGCCCTAATGAGGCTTTAATTTATATATTTAATTTCGTAAAGCAGTGTTTAATGAAAAGTTTCATACAATTCTTTTTAATGATGTGATTTCAAGATTGTTAAATAAAACAATGGAGTAAAAATTTAGTAGTTTATCATGTAACTAATAGAAATTTGCATTTTGCTAATATTTGCATAATTGTGTACATGTGCCTTTTCTTCTTCCTTTTTAACAGACCGTAATTCCTATCTTGAAATATGTGAGAGGGGAGCATCTTTCTCCAGATCACTGGCTTGACCTTTTTCGTCTACTTGGCCTTCCTAGGGGGACTAGTCTAGAGAAATTACTGTTTGGTGATCTGCTCAAACTAGCTGATACAATTGTTGCAAAAGCATCAGACCTTAAAGTAAGAATCACTCTTAGAATTATCTCATAAACCTGATATTTGTTAACATCTGATTTTGCTTTGTATTTTGTTATTTAAATAAAACAGCAAGTTAAATATTTTTCTTTGTAAAGTATAAATAGAAGCTAAAAAGCTACAGATATTCAGAAACTAAACGAAGAACCATATTGCTAATTAGATTTAGAAAGGTCTCAGGGGAAAGTACATCTTCTTACAACACTGTCATAAGGGGCAGACTTTCACATTGTGTTCTGCCATTCAAGGTAAAGTAAAAGGATTCTTTTTTTTTTTTTTAAAGATTTATTTATTTATTTATACAAGCACTGGGTACAGTCAGAAGCGCGGGAGGGTGAGAGAATTCACCAGAGCTAGAGCAGTGAGCAGAACAGACAGACTGACAAAATATACTGATGAGGGGAGCAGCAGGTGGCAGGAGAGGTCTGCTGCGCCAAGTGGGACCCTCACCCAGTGGCTGGGGATCGAACTGGTGCTGCAGAGGCTGCGGGCAGCTTCGCAACCCAGTGCTCAACCGGTGTGCCACCAGGAAGGCCCAGTAAAAGAATTCTTGACACCAAATTTTAATTTTCTCTCTAAAATGTATACTGTTATGTTTGTTGATAATCTTTGGGCATATTTGGATTACCATAAGTGTTATAAATTTGCAAAATTGTTATTAACTTTTTATGTGTCAAAACTAACAGTTCAGTTATAGCAAAGTTTCTGAGGTCTGAAAATCTGTAAATAAGATAGATTTGTGATACTTGAATTTTCTGGGTTTTTTTTTAAGATTTATTTATTTATTTATACAAGCACTGGGTACAGTCAGAAGCGCTGGAGGGTGAGAGAATTCACCAGAGCGCAGAACAGAACAGGCAGACTGACGAAATACACTGCTGAGGGGAGCAGCGGGCACAGCAGGAGAGGTCTGCATGCCATCTGGGACCCTCGCAGGTGGCCAGGGATCGAACTGGCGCTGCAGAGGCTGTGGGCAGCTTTGCAGCCCAGTGCTCAACTGCTGCACCACCAGGGGAGGCCCTGTTTTTGTTTTTTATAAGTAAAAGACATAAGGCAGAACTTTGTATAGGTTCTGAGTATGTAATTCCACTTATTTTTTTTTGCCTTGTGTTGAAAAGCCAGCTAAATGTAAATCTTTTAATAATATACATTTCTTAAAACTTATTTATTTGATAATTAATTTGAAATAATAAATATCATTATTTTGTGTTAAATAGGATTTAAATAGTCGGGCCCAAGGTGAAGTAACAATCAGAGAAGCATTACGTGAACTTGATCTTTGGGGAGTTGGAGCAGTATTTACACTGGTTGATTATGAAGACAGCCAAAGTCGAACTATCAAGCTGATTAAAGACTGGAAAGATATAATAAATCAAGTTGGAGATAATAGATGCCTTCTTCAGTCCTTAAAGGAGTCTCCTTATTATAAAGGATTTGAAGATAAAGCTTCAATATGGGAAAGAAAACTTGCAGAGTTGGATGAATACCTGCAGAATTTAAACCATATTCAGAGAAAGTGGGTGTATTTGGAACCCATTTTTGGTCAAGGAGCATTGCCAAAAGAACAGACACGCTTCAACAGAGTTGATGAGGATTTCAGGTCAGTACAACTACATAAGCTACAGACACTGTGAAAGTTTTTTATTCTTTCTTTTGAGGTGCTCATTATGAGCAAATTACTTTTATAATTATTAGTATCATTGCTCATTCTTCTTTTTACTGGAGCCTCTGAGAAACTATTTTCTGTTATTTCAGCGATTTACTTTTTTGAGCCATTTTAAGGTTTTTATCTTTACTATGTGTATATGTATGTGTGTATGTATGTATGCATGTATTTTCTAATGTTACTCTTATTGTAAATTTGATGGGCATTTTTCATTCCTTATTTTACTTTATTTCTGATTATTATTAATAGAGTTGAACATTTCTTCTTTCTTGGAAAGTCTCTTCCCTGTGAGTAACAATGTGCTCTCATGGTTTTCTGCCTGCCTCTTTGGTTCTATTTCTAGTTTCTTATTCCTCACCCTCTCAAAAGATTTAGATACAGACATTCTTTAAGCTCAGTCTTACATTCCTTTCTCACTCTATAGTCTCTCTCTAGGTGAACTTAATCACTCTCAGCATCAATTCTCTTCTGTTTGCTATGTTCTCAATTTCTATATTGAAGTGAATTTTCTTTTCTGGATTCTGAATTTCCTAAGCATCCTCAATTAACATGTCAAAAATAAATCCATGTGTTTACCCCTCACAATCTCTTTCCCAAAACTCTTTTTTTTCTTTCTGATTTCTGTAGTAACAAATGGTGTCACCTAATTACTCAGAGCAAAAACCTCTTTCAAACCTTTGAAACCTCTTTGAAACCTCTTTCAATTTCCATATCCATTGCATCACCAAATTTTCTTGATTCTAATTTAGTATATTTTAAATGTATCTTTTATATCTCTGTATGAGATTTCAAAGTTATCCATTGTGTTTCTGCTTTGAGTAATTAAGTGATACCATTTTTCATACAGAAATCAGAAAGAAAGAAGAGTTTTGGGAAAGAGATATTTGATTTTATTCCAAAGTTTTTTTGTCATTCACTTGGATTACTTTCTAATCATTTAAATTTACTCGTCTTCTCCAATAAGCTTTTCACATAATAGTCACAGTGATATTTTATTTTATTTCATTTTTTTTTAAGATTGATTTATTTATTTTATACAAGAACCAGGGTATAGGTCAGATGCGTGGGAGGGTGACAGGATTCACCAGAGACAGAGTGGGGAACAGAACAGGCAGACTGATGAAATACACTGCTGAGGGGAGCAGCAGGTGAGACAGGAGAGGTCTGCCGTTCCATGAGGGACCCTCGCCGGCCGGCCGGGATAGAACTGGTGCTGCAGAGGCTGTAGACAGCTTCACAGCGCGGTGCTCAACCGCCTGTGCCACCAGGTGAGACCCCACAGTGATGTTTTAAAAATGAGGTTTAATCACTTCTTCCTTTGTACCTTGAAGTAAAACCTTAAAATGGTTTCTCATAGCTCTGAGGATAAAGCATGATCTCTTCCTCATTCATTACTCTAGTTCTTTCTTGTGGTGTTCTCTGTTTTTGCTTTATTGACTCTAGGCTTGTTTCTCAAACATACCAAGCTCTTTCCCAGGGTCTTTGCCAGAAGCTGTTTTCTTCATATTCATTGGATTTTATTTTTATTCATCATTCAGATCTCAGCTTAAATTACTTCCTTTAAAATACCATAGATTAGGGGTTACTCTACTAGTCATTTTAATAATGTTTTTACTTTTCCTTCTTAGCATTTTTCATAATTTTATTTCAATATTTTGATAAATTAATATCTTTCTGTGTTTCTGGACCATTATCTCAATGAAGTATGGCTTAATATTGGTATAGTAGATGAATGAAATAATAGAATTTTGCAATATGGGAGTTTAAAAATGGCAATGGGGTAGTATTACTTTTTATTTTGAAGATTTATTTATTTATGCATACAAGAGCTGGGGTACAGGCCAGAGATGCGGGTGGTGGAGAGAGGATTCACCAGAGACAGAGTGGGGAACAGAACAGGCGGACTGACTGAAACACACTGCTGAGGTGAGCAGCGGGTGAGTCAGGAGAGGTCTGCTGCGCCATGTGGGTAGCTCCCTGGCTGGCTAAGGATCGAACTCAGGCTGTAGAGGCTGCAGATTGCTTCATAGTGCTGTGCTTAACCTTTGTGCCACCAGGGAGGCCCGATAGTATTACTTTTTAGCAGTATAGTACTGTATTGCTGTTGTGTTAACCTCTAGTTTGTTTCAAACAGGTAAAAATATAAATGTCTTAATATCTCTGTTCCAGCCAAAAACCTGTAAAAATACGTGTGTTTGTGTGTATATATATAATTTTATCTTCTCTAGATCAATAATGACCGATATCAAGAAAGACAACAGAGTTACAACATTAACTACTCATGCAGGAATCAGAAATTCTCTTCTAATGACACTTGATCAGCTTCAAAGATGCCAGAAATCATTAAATGAATTTTTGGAGGTATGTTATCTTTTTTAAATCATTATATAACAAATTGTAAAGTACTTACTATCAAATTATTCGAAAAGTATAACGTCTTTTTTTTTTTTTTTTTAGGAAAAACGCTCAGCATTCCCAAGATTTTATTTTATTGGTGATGATGACTTGTTAGAAATACTTGGGCAGTCTACTAACCCATCAGTGATTCAGTCTCACCTTAAGAAACTGTTTGCTGGTAAGACTCAACATTAATCAGCAAATATTTATTGACTTATACCTATCTGCCATGCATAATGTTATCTTGATGTAAGAATGTGGTGTTACAGTTGCATCTCTGAAGGCTTTTAGTTCAATTTGGGGGCATCATGAAGAAGGTGCCAACTAAGGTGAGCTCTAAAGAATGTGTATGTCTTAGTTAGAAGTTAAGCTTATTGAGCTTAAGTTTTCCTAAACGATGTCTCAGAGGAGTACTTAGTACACAGTGTTGGCCAACAGAGAGATCTGGGATGGATGTAACATTGGCAGTCATCTGCATATAGATAATACTTAAGTTATGCCACTAGGTGAGATTACCTGGTGAAAGTGTAGCATGTTAGTGTCATATGCATCAATATTTTGAATCACTTTTGTTGGGCAAAAAAATGAAATCTGTTTGCTGCAAAAATAATGATTATTATTTTCTCAAAACACATCATTATCTTCACTTATGATCAGGGATTAACATACTATAGCCCAAGGACCAAATCTGGCTCTTTGCTTGCGTTTTTTAATACAGTTTTGTTGTACCACAGCCACACCCATTATTGTCTGTAGCTGGTTTTATGCTACAAGCATAGAGTCGAGTAGCTGACACAGAGGCTGTAAGACCTATAAAAACTTAAAATATCTACTCTCTGGAGCTTTAGAGAAATATTTGCTAACCACTGTGTATGTGAAGCTGTTGGTGTTTATGTCTGTAACTGTGATTTGAGCTGTGGGAGGTGGTGGAGGAGCTCTTGGAATCAGAATGCTTTCATTCAGGCTCTGCTTTCGGGATTTACCAGTTGGCTACTAATTAACACTCTGAAATTTAGTTTCCTTCTTTGAATTGGAAATAATAACTAAACATGGTTTTTTAAGAAATTAAAGTTTTCTGTATTTAAAGTTTATAAATATACTATAAAGTGATGTGTGAATGTGGGAGAAGGAGAAGCCCTACTTGCGCTTCTCTTTCCTTTTTTTGTCTCCTCTTATGTAAGTGGAATCATCTATGTAAAATCATATGCACTCATTTCTGCCTGGCTTTTTTGCTCATTGTGTTTTTGAGATGCCTATAACTATATTTATTTTCATTGCTGAGAAATCATTGTATGAATCTCTCACAGTTGAACTGTTCATCTGTTGATAAACATTTGGGTGTTTTCTAGTTTTTGGTTATTATAAAAAGCTGTCCTGCTAGTATATATAATAGGATTATGTTATAGCTTATATAGTAGAATTATGTTGCACTAGAATATAATATTGGTTGCATATTATGTAATAAACATCATTTCTAATAATTAGCATTTAATTATTATCTGATTTAAATTTTTGGTTTTATGTTATAGGTATCAACAGTGTGTGTTTTGATGAGGAATCAAAACATATAACTGCAATGAAATCTTTAGAGGGAGAAATTGTACCTTTTAAAAATAAAGTTCTTCTATCTAATAATGTAGAGGTAAGTGATTTTTTCCTTAAGTATGAAACTAAAATATGACAATTTTGTATGAAAAATAATTCAGTCAATTGGTAGGATAAAGTTGGTAAATTTAGGCCTTTTAGGAAACTCATGTCTTAAAAAATGATATGTTTTGTTAAGTTCAGAGTGATTTGCTATTGGACGCTAGCTTGTAATTATGAAGAAATCTTTTGCTTTAAAATCAGAAAGATTTGAATATTAAACTTAGCTCCACAATTTATTAAAAATAGGACTTAGAGCCTTATTTTTAAAAATCCTTAAAATAGGGCATCCCCGGTGGCACAGATGTTGAGCGCTGGGCTGCAAAGCTGGCCGCAAAGCTGCCTGCAGCCTCTGCAGTGCCGATTCGATCCCTGGCCGCCAGTGAGGGTCCCACATGGCACACACACCTCTTCTGCTGCGCCCGCCTCCCGCCTCAGCAGTATGCTTCTTCAGTCTGCTTGTTCTGCTCTCCATTCTGGCTCTGGTGAATTCTCTTACCCTCCCGCGCTTCTGACTGTACCCAGTGCTTGTATAAATAAAAAAATAAATAAATATAAAAAAAAAATCCTTAAAATAGGATTTTTTCTATTTGTTACAAGCTCTTTCTGTTGAAAATAAGTGCCTTTAAGTATACTCTATTGTGCTTAGAATGTAATTACTCAATAAGTCTCAGTTCTGTTTTCTCTTTAAAATATTCGTTGTCTAGGATGATTTAGTGAATAAGTAAGCTTGAAGCAGTGCATTATAGGACAACCATTGATAAATTGGTTTTGAAAAAGTAAATTCTTAAAGGCCAATTACAGGTGTACCACCAGAACCAAATATTAATAGATTGTATTGCATTGAATTATAGTTTTCAGGTTTCAAAATTATCTTCCAACAAAACAATTCAAGGATCTTTTTTTTCATACATATGCTTATTCAGTGCAGCAAACAGTCTATTCCTGTTTAGATCTCAGCTTTTTATTGGATGTTGAATAGAATACATAAATCAGGTGATTGAAAGCATAGGATGTCTGTTAAGCAGCTCTCATGTTTGGTGAATAGTTTTATTATATTTCTTTTTTGTAGTTTTGTTTGCACTAGATTAACAGAGAGAGATGACAGGCTTAACTTTTAGCATATATACTTTGCTAGAAAAGGAGAAGCTGGAGCTCTGGAAGCTCTTGTGATTAGCAGAGTAGAAGTCTCTGTTCCTTCTGATTGAGAGACTTGGTTATCTTGAGCTTCAGTGCCTTTTGAATGGGACAAAGGTTCATGCCATTTTTCATACTGGAAAGGGATCTACAGATTAAAAAAAAAAACAAAAAAACCTGACTTTAGAGTTCATTAAAAGTAACTAGTGATGAAAAGCTATTTAAGATTGTAGTTTTTGCCCTTCTATATTGCTAATGTTAGTCTTTTTAGGTTAAATAGTGACTTCATTTCATTTTCTTTTTTTTTTTTTTTAAAGATTTATCCATCTATCTATACAAACACTGGGTACAGTCAGAAGTGCGGGAGGGTAAGAGAATTCACCAGAGCCAGAGGGGAGAAGGGGAGAGCAGAGCAGGCAGACTGACAAAGCACACTGCTGAGGGGAGCAGCGGGGGAGCAGCGGGCAGCAGGAGAGGCCTGTGCGCCATGTGGGACCCTCTATGGGGGCTGGGGATCGTACTGGCACTACAGAGGCTGCGGGCAGCATCGCAGCCCAGCGCTCAACCGCTTAGCCACTGGGGAGCCCCTTATTTTCTATTTTTTAATCATTATTATTTAACTTAACATTTATATATATATAATGTAATCAAGTGAGTGAAAAATATATTGTTCTATCTTGAAACAAAATTTAGCTTTGTTTGCAGAGGCAGCCTAAATCCTCAAATAATACCCCAATGAATCAATCCCTTCTGAAGGTTTCAGATATCTGAAAATGAGAACACCAGGACAACATGAACCAGGGAACTTAGCTAGTCACTTTGATTCTGATTTATTGGCCCAGTTATCTAAATTGCTTTTCATGTGATGAAGTGGGTGGGTTATTTTTTAAGTGTTTTGTATTACACTGATTTGTATAGAGATTGTGATGATAGTGCAAGCTAATCACAAATTTATGAGTCTTCACACTATATTCCAAGCGGTGAGAAAATGCTTTTTAGTTTTTATTTTAATCATTTATTAATAAAGTAAAGAATTATGTGCCATATACTACATTTGGAGTATGAGTGTCAGTAAGAAATTATAATTCTCCTTCCAGAAATAAAAGAATAGAGTCAATCAATAGATTGTATATTTATTTTTTAATTTGTATATGTAATTTTAAAATTTTATCTTTAGCTTTGGTTAAATGACTTAGCCTTGGAAATGAAACAAACTTTGAAACAGTTGTTAACAGAATGTTTTACTACTGGACGAAGTTCTCAAGGTACAATTGACCCATCTCTCTTCCCTTCACAGGTAAGAGTAGAGACAGGCATGGTTTCATGGGAGTTCCCTGACCTAGATATCTGGAGGGTCAGATAACTAGCATTTGTTTTCTCCTTTTTTCTAACAGTTTATGTGGATTAATTGTTTAACTCTTGAGTGTTTAACTAATTGTTTAACTCCTGAGTTCCCTCAACTATAAATTATGGGCCATGAATCAGGTGTGTAGTAGCTTCTTGGCTCAAGATGATGAGTCTATCATTGATGGAGAGTCCTAGGATCCTTTCCATGGAATCCTCTGGAGAACAGAACTGGTGTGAGCTTAGCAGGGTGTTAGGGTAGAGTGCACAGTGGTATAGATCTGAAATAGAGTCAAAACATTGAACTGAATGTTGGCAGAGAAACTGAGAGGTAGGTTACATGTTAAGTTAGAATTTATTCCTGGAACACTGGGTACTAGATATGTATATTAAAAAATTGTTTGAGACCTTATCAAAGTGTATTACTAAGACTGTGGTAAATATCCTGCCTTGTTTTATTGCTGGTTGAGACTAATACCTTAGGAATTTTAGTTTTTAAGGGACTAGAAAGTGAGCATTGACATGTTCTGTGATTTCTCATAGGAAAACCTCAAATAGTTCAGCTATTTGCTTTTCAGATGAAAACAGTAACTAAAGTGTAAGAAATGAAGCAGGAATCTTGGTTATAAGAATTTTAAAATCTTAGCCTTTTTAACACATCGTTTGTATCTTTCAAAATGCATATGCTTTATTACCTCTGAAAATGTTTCTTAGTATTCTATAAACTTCTAGATGGGACTTAACAGAACTTAGAATAAGAGAGACAATATTAAAAAAAAAATTGAGGGCCTCCTGGTGGTTCAGTGGGTTGAGTGCTGTGCTGTGAAGCTGTCCGCAGCATCTGCAGTGCAAGTTTGATTCCTGGCTGGCCAGGGAGAAACCCACATGGTGCAGCAGACCTCTCCTGCCTCACCTGCTGCTCCCCTCGGCAGTGTCTTTGGTCTGTCTGCCTGTTCTGCTCCTTGCTCTCTCTGGTAAATTCTCTCACCCTCCCGTGCCTCTGACCTGTACCCCAGTTCTTGTATAAATAAATAAATCTTTAAAAAAATCCATAAAATTGCATAATACTTGAATTGGGGAAATGACAAATTTAGTAGGCAATATAAAGAAGGTTAGCCAGATCTAAAACTTAGAGTCAAGCAATCAAGTCGAAGTGAAACTACTAAAAATGTAAATATTTCATTAACCTTCAAAACAAATAATTCTAGTAAATTAGCATTAATTCTAAGAAAAATTTATTTCAAGAGCATTTATGAACACATTTGATTAGTAGAACTGGTCATGTGCATGTCTGGTCCAGGATATTATGTATTATTATTTTGCTTCTCTAATGGCATTTCTGTATGCACCTGAAGTAATGTAGAGTATTGCTTTCTTGTGTGGGAAGGAGGTAGCATGGCAAAGTGAAAAGAGCTGGCAGACTTTTTGGGGTAAAAATAAAAACAATAAATCCTCTAAGTCATACTACTGACACTAGTTATGGAATATAACAATACTACTTTACCAACTTATTTTGAAGATTAAATCACATAATGTCCACATAATGTCCATAATGTCAGTAATGCTTAGTGACATGCTTAAGGTAACAGAGTATTAAAAGTTGAAATATTAGGTTTGGATGTGGCAAGTAGACATTTTCACATTAAAAAGTATAGTTCTTTCTTAAAAAGCAGATTTGTATCTACTTAAATGCATCACCCTATACCTGGTTAAAGAAGCTTATGAGTTTGTAATACAAAGTATGGGGGATGATTTTTGATGTAATTCTTATAGGATATTGTAAGTTAGATTTAGAAGCAGCTTAGATTGCCATGGTAAGTTATGAAAGGTATGTGTGTTTATACATTTGCTAATCTGATAGAGACTTTGATGATATTCATCTGGATGCTGAAAAATGTATATAAAAATGTCTGTTAAATATAATTGATTGGAGAGAGATCAACATGGCGGCGGGGAAACGCTGCGATTAAGTTCTCCCACTAAAAAAAAGTTAATAGGGAGGAAAAGTGGCAGGTCCCTGTGAGAACTGGGACACAGAAGATAAACAGGCAATTCTGGCAAACTGCCTGAAGAAGAAAGTTGCCATAAAAGAGGACAAGAAGGGAGGAAAGCTTAGAACTCCCCCACCCACAAAGTCGGCACTCTCTGACCAACAGAAAGGAGGAAAAAAAACAAAAGCAAAAACAAAAACAACCAACAAGAACAAACTACACATCAAGCAGGACTGTGAATGGAAAGGAACTATTTCAGACATGCACCCTTTGATCTGGAACTGTGGAGAACTGGGCAGGAATCGGTGCCGTTAGAGGAAAACAAGAACTCCTTGGAGATCTGCAATTAGCCCAAGGCCAGCCGGTAAGCTTGTGTGGAAAGGCATTGCACTCAAAAAGCATACACGGCTCGTGGATTGTGGCTGCCCAGGTCCCCGCAACTGCGACCTAGGCTTGCAGGGAGATGCAAGGGGGCTCTCATTGAGGTGAATGTCCCTCAGTGAGTGATCAGAAACCAGGCCCGGACACGGGAGTGGGGTGCAAAAGGAGCCATTTCTGAGGACACTGAACAGCGCTACAGCCCACATCCTGGATCTGAGGGCTTCAGAACTGAGACCTGGGGCATGAAATTCAGGGAATAGGATCCCCACAATGGTGGGGCACAGGGCAGACACAGCACCCCCCCCCCCACCATTGAGGTGCTTCACACCACTCCCACTCTGTTTCCCCAGACCCACGGAGGAAAAAAAAAGTTCTGGAAGGACACTAGGAAAGATCTCTGGCACCACCTTGCGACCAGAAAAAAATCACCAGCATCCTGATAGTTGGAAACCTGGTATCCCAAAAACACCCTCTGGCTCTGAGAGAGGGTGGGCCACACAAATGGAGGTAAGGAGGGAAATAAGGCATTGAGCAAGACCCCATCCTGGAACTGAAAACGAGGCACAGGATCCGGGAAATGGGACGCGCCATAGCAGCAGGCACTGCACAGGGTGACAGCAGCGTTTTGAATCTGATAGCCCTGGAACTGAGACCTAGAGAGCAGAATTCAGGGTGCAATATCCATACATCTGTGGGCACAGCACCCAGTGAACACGGGGCAGACACAGCACCCAGCCCCTGTATTGAGGTGCTCCCCTCTGCCCCCTCCATTTCTCAGAGAACCACTGGGCAAAAGCACAGGTCAGCAAGTACAGGTCTCTGGCACCACCTCGTGACCAGAACAAAATCACCAACTAGCTAATTCCCTGTTGGAACTGAGTAAATACAGAGGGAGGGAACTGTAAGGGACAGTGCCCAGCAACACAGCATCAATACCCTGGTGGCGTTTTGGCCTACCAGTGCTGGTCTCAGTCTGGTAAACAGTTTCTGACACCCCTAAAGGAGCAATCCAAAGAGATGCCCACCAATACCATGCCAACTCATAGAACTAGTTAGAAAGCAAACAACAGGGAGAAGAAAAAATATAAATAACCAAGCAAGCCCACAGGAGGACACACCACAAAAAGAAAGACAGTCACCAGAGCTCAACAATGACATGGAAGAACTTCTTGGCTTATCAGATAGAGAATTAATGATGATCATGATTAAAAAGCAGAAAGAAAAAGCAAAGGAAAAATATGATTTGAGACAAATAATCACTGAACTGAAGAATGAAATTGAGACCTTAAGAAAGGAAAGAAAAGAAACACAGGATATTAAAAGATTACTAGAGAAGATAAAGAACTCTGGGAAAAGCAATGAAAACAGAATCAATGAAATGGAAGAATGGATCAGTACTATCAAAGATACAGAAATAAAAAGAGCCAAAAGAGAAAAGGAGAGAGAAATGCAAATGAAGCAGTATGAGGATACTCTTAGACAATTATGAGACTCCATGAAGAGAGGAAATGTAAGAGTTATAGGCATTCCAGAAGGTGAGGAGAGAGACAAAGGAACTAACAAATTATTCAAAGAAATAATTGAAGGAAACTTACCATGCATGAAAAAGGAGACAAATATAGACATACAAGAAGCGAGAAGCACTCCCAATTACCACAATGAAAAGAAAACTTCAGCAAGACACCTAATAGTAAAGCTTGCAAGAGTCCAAGACAAGGAAAAAATAATGAAACTGGCAAGGGGGAAGAAACAGATAACTTATAAGGGAAAACCAATCAGGTTAACTTCAGACTTCTCCGAAGAAACATTACAGGCAAGAAGAGAATGGAGTAACATATTCAGCAAACTTCAAGGCAGCAAATGCCAACCAAGAATACTTTACCCTGCAAAGCTCTCCTTCTTCTAAGAAGAAAAATTATGAACCTTCTCAGACAAATAGAAACCCTAGAAATTCATTACAGTTAAACCCCTACTCCAAAAAATTCTACAAGAAGTCCTAAAGCCAAAACCAACAGAGGAATGAACAAGAAGAGCAGAATAAAGCAAGGAAATAAAATCACAAAAAAAGACAAACAAAATGGCAAACACAGATGCCAACATATCAGTATTAACTCTAAATGTAAATGAATTAAACTCATCAATAAAAAGACATAGAGTAGCAGGTTGGATTAAAAAAAAAATCTAACCTGCTGTCTCCAGGAAACATTTAACCACAAAAGATAAACATAGACTGAAAGTAAAAGGTTGGAAAACAATCCTACAAGCAAATGGACCAAAAAAGAAGGCAGAAACAGCCATCCTTATAACAGATGAAATAGACTTCAAATTAAAAAAGGTAGAAAGAGACATAGATGGACACTACATTATGATCAAGGGGACAGTACATCAGGAAGATAAAACACTTATCAACATATACTCACCAAATGAATGGGCACCAAAATATATTAGACAATTATTATCAGCTCTGAAAACAGACGTTAAAGAAAATACATATATAGTGGGAGACTTCAATACCCAACTCTCACCAATGGATAGGTCAACGAGACAAAAAATAAACAAAGACACTAGAACCCTAAATAAAGACATAGAACTCATAGACTTAACAGACATCTATAGGACAGTGCACTCAAAAAAATCCGATTACACATTATTCTCAAGTGCGCATGGATCATTCTCCAGAATTGATCACATACTGGGCCACAAGACAAGCATCAACAGATACATGAAGTTCCAAATCATCCCAACTATCTTCTCCGATCATAAAGGCATCAAGCTAGAAATAAATCATGAAAAGAAAACAAGGAGCCCTCCCACTTCATGGAGATTGAAATACACACTACTGGAAGACCACTGTACGAAGGAGGAGATGAAAGAAGAAATTAAAAAATACTTTGAGTTGAACGACAAGGAGGACACCACTTTCCAGAATGTATGGGATGCAGCAAAAGCAGCAATAAGAGGAAAATATTTAGCAATACAGGCTCACATCAACAAACAAGAAAGAACTCAAAGAAACAACCTAATCTCACATTCAAAGAGCTAGAAAAAGAACAACAAAAAACCCTAAAGCCAGTAGAAGAAAGGAAATAATAAAAATCAGAGCAGAAAGAAATGAATTGCAAAATTAAAAAAAAAAAATCCAAAAGATCAATGAAACCAAAAGTTGGTTCTTTGAAAAAATAAACAAAATTGACAAATCTCTAGCTAGGCTTGCAAAGAAAAAATGGGAGAAAACACATATAAATAGAATTACAAATGAAAGAGAAGAAATCACAGCAGACTCAGTAGAAATGAAAAGAATAATCAGAGATTACTATGAACACTTATATGCAAACAAATTCAACAATCTAGAAGAGATGGACAAATTCCTAGAACGATATAATCATCCAAAGCTGGGCAAAGAAGAAATAGAACAACTAAACAGACCAATTACAAGCAGTGAAATTGAGGCAGTAATCAAAACATTCCCCAAAAACAAAAGCCCAGGCCCAGACGTCTTCACAAATGAATTCTACCAAATGTCCAGCAGTGAACTAGTGCCTATCCTACACAAACTCTTTCAACAAATTGAATAAGAAGGAATACTACCAAATATGTTCTATGAAGCCAACATTACACTAATACCAAAACCAAACAAAGACAGCACAAAAAAAGAAAATTACAGGCCAATATCCCAAATGAACACTGATGCAAAAATCCTCAACAAAAATCTTGCCAACAGAGTCCAACAATCCATGAAAGGGATAGTACACCATGATCAAGTGGGATTCATCCCACGGGCGCAAGGATGGTTCAGCATACGGAAATCGATAAGTGTAATCCAACACATCAACAAAAAGAAAAATAAAAACCATATGATCGTATCAATAGATGCTGAGAAAGCATTTGACAAAGTCCAGCATCAATTTATTATGAAGGCCCTTGAAATTCTCGGGATAGAAGGAACATACCTTAACAGAATAAAAGCCCTCTATGACAAGCCCACTGCGTACATTATTCTCAATGACAAAAGCCTGAAGGCCTTTCCTTTAAGATCAGGAACAAGACAAGGTTGTCTTCTCTCACCACTGCTCTTCAATATAATACTGGAGGTCTTAGCCAGGACAATAACACAAGAGGAAGACATACAAGGAATCCAAATAGGGAAAGAAGAAGTAAAACTATCACTATTTGCAGACGATATGATAATATACGTAGAGAACCCTAAAAACGCCATGGAAAAACTACTCAAAATAATTAACCAGTTCAGTAAAGTAGCAGGATACAAAATCAACACACAAAAATCAGTAGCCTTCCTATACACAATTGATCAAGCGGAAGAAGAATAAATCAGGAAAACCATTCCTTTTATAATTGAAACCAAAAAAGGTCAAATACTTGGGAATAAACCTAACAAAAGAGGTGAAAGACCTATAAAAAGAAAATTATAAAACACTGTTAAAAGAAATTGAAGAGGACACAAAGAAATGGAAAGACATCCCCTGCTCATGGATTGGAAGAGACAAAAATGATAAAAATGGCCATCCTCCCAAAAGCAATATACAGATTCAGTGCTATTCCAATAAAAATCCCAATGACATTCTTCAAAGAAGTAGAACAAAGACTGATGAAATTCATATGGAACCACAAAAAAACACGAATAGCCAAAACCCTGATGATGAAAACAAAGGAAAAAGGAGGTATCACACTTCCAAACTTCAAGCTATACTACAAAGCCATAATAATTAAAACTGTTTTGTATTGGACAAAAACAGACACACAGACCATTGGAACCGAATAGAGAGCCCAGAAATAAAGCCACACTTACATGAACAACTAATCTTTGACAAAGGAGCAAAGAATATGCAGTGGAACACGGACAGTTTGTTCAATAAATGGTGCTGGAAAAACTGGATCTCCACATGCAAAAAAATGAAACTAGGCCACTACCTCTCACCATGCACAAAAATCAACTCAAAATGGATAAAAGAACTGAACATAAAACATGAAGCCATAAAATATATAGAAGAAAATATAGGTAAAACACTACAAGACATACATCTCAGAAACATCTTTAAAGACTCATCGCCCAAAGCAGTGATAGTGAAGGCAAAGATAAATACCTGGGATTACATCAAACTGTAAAGCTTCTGTACAGCCAAAGTGACAGTACCAAAACAGAGACACCCCACTGATTGGGAAAAAATCTTTGCACTCCATTCAACTGATAAGGGACTGATCACAAAGATATACAAAGACTCACACAGCTCAACAAAAACAAAATAAACAATCCAGTCAAGAAATGGGCATAAGAACTTAAAAGACATTTCTCCAAAGATGAAATGCAAATGGCCCACAGGCAGATGAAAAAATGTTCAACATCCCTTATAATCAGGGAAATGCAAATCAGAACCACACTGAGATACCACCTTGCATCTGTAAGAATGACACATGTCAAAAAAACAAGCAACAACAAATGTTGGTGAGGATGTGGTCAAAAAGGAACTCTCCTACATTGCTAGTGGGAGTGCAAACTGGCCCAACCACTGTGGAAAGCTGTCTGGAGGTTCTTCGGTCTACTAAAAATGGAGCTACTGTACAATCCAGCAATTCCACTACTAGGGATCTACCCAAAGGACACAAAAACAGTGATTCAAAAGAGCACCTGTACACCTATGTTTATTGCAGCACTATTTACAATAGGTAAAACCTGGAAACAACCCAACTGCCTAAAAATAGATGACGGGATCAAGAAGATGTGATATATATACACAATGGAATATTATTCAGCAATCAAAAAAGATAAACTCATGCCATTCACAGCAATGTGGATGGAGCTAGAAGGAATTATGCTCAGTGAAATAAGCCAGAAGGAAAATGTTAAAAAAAATGTTAAAAAAATGTTAAAAAAAAAAGAAAAAAAGAAAAATAAAATGTGGTTAAAGGTTAATAAAACAAAAAAAACAAAAAAATATATAATTGATTAACCGTTTTAGTGTTTTTACATGATGAGTCTTACCTTTCTTTTAAAGGGGTACATTGGTTTTCCTTGTACATCTAGAACTATATTAAAGTATTTTAATGTAAGTTTTCAAAGGCTGGTGCTTAAATGTGTAATTTGCTTTATTGTGAGCCTTGCTATTATTACAGAAAACTTCTCAAGCACTGCTAACATTTTATATAAATATACAGATATCTGTCTTGATCAATAACTAGTTTGTTTATAGGTACTCATTGAAATATTAATACATACCTTAATTTAAGCCAGAATTATAATTTTGAAATTGTAGACCTCAGTAGTATATTGAGAGGTCATTTTGGAATGCTAGAAGACCACCCTTTTATTAAATAGAATGCATTGTGCTCTGATATCATTGGCTCCTGATTGAAAAAAAGCAATTATGATGAGATTCAGAGGGAAGAGATTGTAAAGACTATTTGGTTACAATCAGCTTGGTGAGTTCAAGTACCAGAAAATAGGACTATAGGAAAGTAGTATGAGATGATCCCAAGAAATAAACTTGGGTTGCATCACATGATGCTTCTTCAGTGACCTTATCACTCTATTAATAGTTGAAGTGCCATTATATGCTCAAGTAGACAGATTCCACATACAATTGGAAATTTGGAAAAAAAGTGTCTTTCTTTAAATTTATAAATATTTCTAAGTAAATTCACCTTTTAAGAGTAATTTTTCTCTTTATTCAATAGATATTATGTTTGGCAGAGCAGATTAAATTCACTGAAGATATAGAGAATGCTATCAAAGATCATAGTCTTCATCAGATTGAAACACAACTGGTGAATAAGTTAGAGCACTATACTAACATCGATACAAGTTCGGAGGATCCAGGGAATACAGGTATGGAAAAAAATCTTGCCTGTTCTGCCTACTTTTGGACTATGTGAACTTTTTTTATATTTTATCTTAGTGTACCTATTGTGTTCATCCATCCAATTTGGAGGTTATTCTCAGAATTACAACATAGGTACTTAACTTTTTATATTATACTTAGAGTAAATAATATACTATTTTAAATGGAATGTAAAAGCCTTACCATCATATAGGATTTTTCATTCTCCCCTTTTTATGTTGTAGTTGTCATTTAGATACCTCTATGTACATTGAAAATCCTGTGAAGTTTTGTTATAATTTTTGCTGTTAACCATTAAACATACTTTAAAGGACTCAAGAGGACAGCCTACATTTATGTAGATGCTTACCACTTCTGTTAGCACATTCTGATGCTCCGCATTTTCTCCTGGTATCATTGTCCTGTTTAAAGAACTTTCTTTATAGTGTTTGTTTTAGAGCAGTTTGAGGTCATGAATCCTCATAGATTTTCTTCATCTGAGAATGTATTTCACCTTTATTTCTGAACTCTACCCAATATGTTGCTGGATGTACAGATTTTTTTTTTTTAAAGATTTATTTATGTATACAAGCACTGGGTACAGTCAGAAGCGCAGGAGGGTGAGAGAATTCACCAGAGCCAGAGCGGGGAGCAGAGCAGGCAGAAGGACCGAAGTACACTGCTGAGGGGAGCAGTGGGCGGCAGGAGAGGTCTGTGGGCCATGTGGGACCCTCCTTCGGTGGCCGGGGAGCAGCTGGGGATCAAACTGGCACTGCAGAGGCTGCGGGCAGCTTCGCCAACCCAGTGCTCAACTGCTGCACCACCGGGGAGGCCCTGGATGTACAGATCTTTTAAAATGGTGTCCCACTTCATTTTGACTCCCATGTTTTCAGAATAGGAGTCCACAATCATTGAATGATTGTTCTCCTATTACTTTTATTTTTCTCTGGCTCCTTTTGAGACTCCTTTTTTCTTAGCTTTCAGTATTTTGATTATGATGTATCTGGCCATGGGTTCCATTGCCTTTAGTCTTTTTGGGAGTTTATTGAACTTGAGTCTATAGGTTTATGTTTTTCACTAAAAGTTGGGTGTTGTCAGCTATTACTTCTTCAACTATTTTTTCTGCATTATTATCTTTTTTCTATTCTGAGTCTTTCATGCCATGAATGTTAGACCATTCAACATTGATCCACAGGACCCAGAAGCTCTGTTTTTTCATTTAAATTTTTTCTAAACAGTTCAGGTTGGATAATTTGTCTTGCTCCACTGACTCTTTCCCTGACTCTTTCTTCTGTTATTTCTGTGTCTTGGTTTAACCCAGCCAGTAATTTTTTTCCTCCTTTTTAAAATTTTTCAGTTCTAATAAAAGTTCCATTTAATTTTTCATATTTGTGTGTGTGTGTGGAAACATCATGTTTTCCCATTTATTTTAAGTGTTCATTGTTACTTCTTGGAGCACTTTTATAGCAGTGCATTAAAGTGTTTTACAAGTAGCTCCACCATTTGTGTCTTCTCAGCACTGGCACCTGTGGATTGTCTTGCCTTATGTGAATTGAGATTTTCTTTTTGTTTTTGCATCTTAAATGATTTTGGATTATTACTTGGACATTTTAAATACTGTGTTATTTGTGTGAATCTTATTTAAATCCTCTGGATAGTATTAAAATTTTTATTTTAGCAATTAATCCTTTTGAATTTAGGCTGAAAATTCCTTGGAGAAAAAAAATTCCTTTTTGGGGCCTCCCCGGTGGCGCAGCGGTTGAGCGCTGGGTTGCGAAGCTGCCTGCGGCCTCTGCGGTGCCGGTTCCATCCCGGGCTGCTCCCCGGCCACCGGAGGAGGGTCCCACATGGCGCGCAGACCTCTCCTGCCGCCTGCTGCTCCCCTCAGCAGTGTACTTCGGTCCTTCTGCCTGCTCTGCTCCCCGCTCTGGCTTTGGTGAATTCTCTCACCCTCCCGCACTTCTGACTGTACCCAGTGCTTGTATAAATAAATAAATTAATTAATTAAAAAAATAAATCTTAAAAAAAAAATTCCTTTTTGTGGGTATTGGTTCTTGTCACATCAGTTCTATTTCAGTCTTCAGAACCTGATCTCTCCCACTGTGTTCCACCTAGTGGACATTTCTCTAAATGTCTAGTTAGCTAGTTAGGACGCTATCTTCTGCACAGCTGGAGAGTGAACCCAGGGAGTTCATAAGAAAGTTTACAGGGGTCATTTAAAAAAAAAAATATTTTGTTAAATATTTATTTATTTATTTATACAAGAACCGGGGTACAGGCCAGATGCGCGGGAGGGTGAGGATTCACCAGAGACAGAGCGGGGAACAGAACAGGCAGATGGATCGAAATACACTGCTGAGGCGAGCAGCCGGTGAGACAGGAAAGGTCTGCTGCCCCATGTGGGACCCTCGCCGGCTGACTGGGATCTAACCGGTGCTGCAGAGGCTGCGGACAGCTTCATAGTGCAGGGCTCAATCGCCTGCGCCACCAGGGGAGGCCCAATGGGGGTTATTTTTTTAATCTGCTTCCTCTGGATGATATTCCAAGTATTATTTTATATTCCAAGTATTTTGTATTTCCACTCGGTTCCCCTTGTGATGCTCTGATCATGGGTCTGGGGTTTCATATGCTCTACTCAACTGCACACTTTCTGAGACAGTTGCCCATAACCTGAGCCAATTGATGGGAGAACCCAGCAAGAAAAACATCAATTACTGTTTGTCTTACTCTTTTATGATCAAAGCTCCTCTGATTTCAGAGGTAGGTGCCTTTCCTCAGAGTTTTAGACATTTCTGGGTCTAAGCTGCAAGTGCTGTAGCTATAATGAGACTTCTTTTTTGACTCCAAATCTGAACTTGAGGTCTTCTCCTAGTCTCTCTGTACTAATCTGAATTTCTGGCTGCATTGGGTTCAGGCTTGGAAATACCAGAGAGGGAACAAAAAAGAAAATATTAAATTCACCACTGATTTGGTGGCTCTTCTAATTCTGATCTTCCCTCCCAATTTGCCTCATACTCTTTACTTTTCAGAATCTTAAAGAACAGTTCAGTGCATATACAGAAGATGCCTGCATTCAGAGGAAGAGACAGGCTGTACTGTGCTTACTCTCTTGAGGAAGGCACCAGAATCCCTCTCCCACTGTGTTTTCACACTCAAAATTCTTTTTTTTTTTTTTAAAGATTTTTATTTATTTATTTATACAAGCACTGGGTATAGTCAGAAGCGCGGGAGGGTGAGAGAATTCACCAGAGCCAAAGTGGGGAGCAGAACAGGCAGACTGATGAAATACACTGCTGAGGGGAGCAGCGGGTGTGGCAGAAGAGGTCTGTCGCACCATGTGGGACCCTCGCCAGTGGCCAGGGATCGAACTGGTGCTGCAGACAGCTTTGCAGCCCAGCGCTCAACCGCTGCGCCACCAGGGGAGGCCCCACACTCAAAATTCTTATTTCTGGTAGATCTAAATCTTTTTTGGTTTGCATTTATATTATATATAGAAAAATACATATTTCCATTTACATTATCAGTCAAATGTATTATGAAATTACCATTTAAATTCATTACAAAATCACCTGTATACATATAATCATAAAGCGCATGTCATAGGCTAACACTTTGTACAATTCTTTTTGTTTGTGTACAGAATCTGGGATTCTGGAACTTAAACTTAAAGCATTAATTCTTGATATTATTCATAATATTGATGTGGTGAAGCAGTTAAACCAAGTTCAAGTTCATACTACTGAAGACTGGGCTTGGAAAAAACAAGTTAGATTCTATATGAAAAGTGATCACACATGTTATGTTCAAATGGTGGATTCTGAACTTCAGTATACTTATGAATATCAGGTATGACTTCTGCTAGATTGTTTTATTTTTCTAGTTAGAATTTATTTTAAAATAAATTTACTTTCAATAAAGAAATTATTTTTATTTCAGTTTCAGGTTTCAAAAATTTTAGTGTGTTTCTGCTTTCTGTTTCATAATTTAAAAGATGTATAAAATGGAATTAATATTGTATAAAATATTGTATAAAATGAATATTGTCTAAAAATAAAATAAAATATTCATTTTATACAATATAAGATATTGTATAAAATGAAAATAATTATTTATAAAAATGTTAAAAGTTAGTGTTTCAGGAATTCTCTTAATGTACTGTTTCTTGGTATAGCGTTGGTATAAAATTTGAAGTGTATTTTCAATCTAAGGAGAATTAAATATAGGCTACTTCAATAGAAGCAGCTTAGTTTGTGTTTCCTTGTATGAAGCCAAACTTAGTGCAATTGTAAATATGCCAAAATATGTTTGTGAAATGTTTTCAGTTTGTGAGGTAAAAGAATTTTAAATAACCTAACTCATATAATCTATTCTCAAAAAATCTAGCTGTATCCTCTTTGTTTTTTCTTTCATAGTGAATTAGACTTCAGAGTATATTTGATAATTTTTCTAATAAACATGTCAGGGAAGTTGCAGCTGGCTCTTTCAAAAAGGAAATGTATTTTCAGACACAAATGTGTCCACCTAAATTAAGGACAAGCTCTACACTGCCATTGGAATTGGAATCTGTTTTTCCTAAATTTTAGTGGACATTTTGATAATTATTTGAAAAGTTAAAATTATTAGTTTTGTAAGAAATTTCCAAAGTAATTACACTTTTAATCTCTAGAGTAGTTCAGATTTATGAAGATCATCAGAGTCTTGGAAATATTTTACATAAATTTTAAGATTTGACATAGAATGACTATTGTATAATTTTAGTTTTGGATTTGTTTGCCTTACAAGTATATCTTTATGTCATTAAGAGAAGGTTGAAAGCCTAGCAACATATTAATTAAAGATGGAATAAAATATATACTTGAGAGATAACTAAGTTTAATTTCAGTTTGTGCTTTTAGTAAGTTTCTTTCACTAAAAATATATTTTGAACACTTTTCTATGTTAAACCTTTGTCCTGTTGTCTACCTTTTTAGCTTTTTAATAGACTCTATCATGATGCCAGTATTTGTACATGTTGAATGGAACCTGAATGTTGGAACTTTCTTTTCCTGTGTGTAGGGTAATGCTCCCAAGCTGGTTTACACTCCACTGACAGACAAGTGCTACTTGACTCTCACTCAAGCTATGAAGATGGGACTTGGAGGAAATCCTTACGGCCCAGCTGGAACTGGAAAAACAGAATCAGTAAAGGCTCTAGGGGGACTTCTTGGAAGACAAGTTTTAGTTTTTAATTGTGATGAGGTAGAATGAATAATTATCAAACTGTATTAGAGTACTTTAATTGTATGTTTGGATTAGTCTTTGTGTACTTATATATGAAATATTCAATTTTAAAATCACTTTACTTTTAAATTTCTTCAAAACAGAATGTTTCATTTGAAAATGGGAGAAAGATTACATGTAGTATGGTCCTCCAACTTCTAAAGACAAGTATTGTAGAGAAATAATTTTAAGTACAGAATGAAGATTTTTTTTTAATTTTTATTTTTTTAAAGATTTATTGTATTTATTTATACAAGCACTGGGTACAGTCAGAAGCGCGGGAGAGTGAGAGAATTCACCAGAGCCAGAGCAGAGAGCAGAACAGGCAGACTGACGAAGTACACTGCTGAGGGGAGCAGCAGGTGGCAGGAGAGGTCTGGGGGCCATGTGGGACCCTCGCCCAGCGGCCAGGGATCGAACCAGCACTGCAGAGGCTGCAGGCAGCTTTGCAACCCAGTGCTCAACTGCTGTGCCACCAGGGAGGCCCCCCAGAATGAAGATTTATGTTAGCGTGTCAAAAATGTTTTTACAGGGAGAATAGTGAATATAAAAGGAAAAATCTTAAATTTGCAATGAATTTCCATTTTCGAAATATTTTGGGTAGAAATTCTATTTCAATTTAAAGAACAACTAAGCAGAATCTTGTATTTGTTAAGCTGTATACTTTTTTAAAAAAATTATTTATTTATACAAGAATTAGGGTATAGGCCAGATGTGTGTGAGGGTGAGAGGATTCACTAGAGACAGAGTGGAGAACAGAACAGGCAGACTGACTGAAATACACTGCTGAGGGTAGCAGCGAGGGACTCAGGAGAGGTCTGCTGAGCCATGTGTGTATCTCCGTGGTCTGCCAGGATCGAACCCGCACTACGGAAGCTGTGGACAGCTTCACAGCGCTGTGTTCAACCGCCTGCGCCACCAGGGAGGCCCTAGTCTTTATACTTTTAAAAACACTTTCACACGTACATTTTTGTTTATTCCGTGAAACCACCCTGGATTTTGAAAGAGTGGCTATTTAATGTCTATTTTAAAAAGAGCAGAAGAGATAGATGGGTGAAACAACATTTTTAGTGGTCAATGGCCTGAAATATTAAATTATTATTTAAGATTTTAGTTTTTTTTTTTCCTGAATATAGTTTTTGCTGTTATTTTTAAGGGCATCGATGTGAAGTCAATGGGACGAATATTTGTTGGTTTGGTGAAGTGTGGAGCCTGGGGTTGTTTTGATGAATTCAATAGACTGGAAGAATCTGTACTGTCAGCAGTTTCTATGCAAATCCAGACAATTCAAGATGCTTTGAAGAATCATAAAGCTGTATGCGAACTGCTTGGCAAGGAGGTAAAGAGTATGTTGAGAATTTGAAGAATTGAAATGTATTATAGGACTGATATTACTCATAGACAATATTCTGTCTTTATTTTTCTGGTACGCACCCCTGTTTCTAACCTGTAACCAGTATGTTGAACCTTTTTACCTAAGAATTTTACCTGTGTCCCTGAGGTTTCTTGCCCTTTTTTTGGTCCCGCTCCCACTATTCATCTTCATACTTTTGATTTGAATAATTACATATTTGCTAACATTGATGCAGCACTTACTCTCTGCTGGCACTGTGCTGGTGCTTTTTAATATTCTCTCATTTAATACCATATTATTTATGCTTTATGGATGAGGAAACCAGGCCTTGATAAGTTAAGAGTACATGGTGGACCCAACTCTATCTAATCTGATCCTTACATTTTTAGTTCCTGTTCTATATAAATCTTAAAACAATAAGCACTCAGCTATTCTTTGTTCCTCTTTCTCTCCATAGGACATAGACATTCGTGCCATTAGAATACAAACTGCTCATCTGGAAAATATCACTTCTGTATATTATATGTAATACTGAACTCACTGAAGGTTAAAATAACTGAAATTATAATGTCACCTATCATTCATCGTTGCATTTTCACAGTACAATTTTTTCTGAGTAGGCCAAGAAAGCTAGGCCAGTTATAAATTGTTAACATATTCACATGGAGAAACTCTTCACAAAGAAAACAGAAACTTGTGTTTTTGTCTCTTTGCCATTATATTTATTACCTTCTATACTCATTTTTTTATCCTTTCCTCCTTTTACAAAAATAAGTTGTCCTAGAAAACTTAAAGAGACCAGGAAAAAGAATAACTATAAGAAAGTAAAAATCAAAATCAACAAACAACTATGAACCAGAGACACTCTATGAGGTGGGGCGGGGGCAGGGAGGGGAGGGATTGGGGTCAAAATAAGGGGGTCGCAATTGTATGGGGAATATAAAAATAAAAAAAATTATACATAAAATAAATAAATAAAATAAAATACACACTTCTTTCCAATAAATAAATAAATAAATCTTTGGGGTGGGGGGTAAGTTGTCCTTTTTCCCAAACAGTGCTAATCTTTTCACCTATACATTCATTTTGCTCCCAGGAACCTTTTCTTAGTTACCTTCTTTGTTACTGTTACAGCTTTTCTCCTCTACCATTCCTTGTTGGTGTTTAAACATAATCATGTCTTTTATCCTTTATACTATATAATGATATATATATATATGTATATGTGTAGGGTAAGGAAAAATGTCAGGCTTTTCTGCCCTCCCGCCATCAGGATAGATGATGGATCCTTGCGGTCCTGAATGCATGCCTGATGGCGGGCACCTGGAACAGGGTGTGGGCAGAGGTAGATGGGATTCACCTGGGCTGAGACGGTGCTTTTAAGGGCAGCGTCATGGGGACGCCAGGAGAAGCAGAAAGAGAAGCCAAGAATGAACAGATGAGCAGAAGAAGCCGAAAGAGAAGCAGAAGCCGAGAGAGAAGCAGAGAACGCCGGAGAACCCAGAGAGAATGAAGACTTGCTGGGGGCTGGGAGGCCTGCGAGCCTCCCGGCCCCCCAGCACCCCTGCCTGCCATATACTTGGATGCCTGGTAAATCCCAATAAAAGACCTGCAGAAGCCACTGAGGACTCTGACTCCACCTTTACCTGGTCTGCTGGATCAGAAAACCTGCACTGTGGCCCATTCCTGACCCTACAATTGGCGTAAGTCGGCAAGATGATCCATGTTGACGGGTATGGAGCCCTCCGAAGACCTGGAGCGACTAAGGAGTAACAGACTGTGTTTCCCTGTGACGACGATGGATGGACAAGATCCGGGAGCTGCGGGAGGAGACCTCACATGGAGGAAACGCCCGAGAGGACCAGCCAACAACCCCCAAGAGGACCAGCCAATGACCCCCGAGGCAGCAAGAATCGTCGGGGAAGAGAGGACCCCGATTCGGAGCTCACCAGTGCTGATGCAGGGAGAGGCCAACAGACTTGGACTAATGGACTTGGGCTGACAATCCCGCCAGAAGGCGGAGGACCTTGGCAGGTTATGTTTTTTTTTGGGAATCTGGGGGTGGCCAGTGGGCCTTGATGGCCAAAAGCAGCCTGGGGGTGGCCAGTGGGCCTTGATGGCCAAAAGCAGCCTGTGTGTGCCCAGCAGCTAGGCAGAGGAGAAAAGCCAACTGAGAAGGCAAAAACTGGTGCTGATGCTAAGTTTGGGAAGCTCTGAGTGGCTGTTAAGCACTAAGTAAGCTGAGGGAGGCCAGTGAGTCTCGTAAAATCACCTGTGGGTGATGCCCTGCTCATTGTCGAGTGAGGGTGAGGAGCTGAGGAACCTGTCCTTGGGCGACGGGTGGGGAACGTGGCTTGGGGTGGAGCTCAAGCCAAATGTAGAGTTTATATCCAAGGATCCCCAACCCATGTGCTTGTGCTGTGGGTTGGCCCTAGTGCAGGGGTCTGCGAGTCGCATTGGTGGCTATGAAAGCCGAATGTTGGAGCGACTGCAGACAGAAACCCTGGGGGTTGGTGATTACCCCCAACAGTATAGAATCGCCAGAGTGAGTGCATCCTGGGGGTGGATGCTGTGTGTGGCTTGTAGCTGAGACTACATCCAGAAAAGGCCAGGAAGCCTGACGGCTCCTGGTGTGTTATAGTAGATGCCATGAGTGGTTCCCCTCCCTCGTATGAGCAGTGCCTTCGGCAGCAGATTTGGTGGCTCATCTGCTGGTACCAATAATTGTCTTTTGCCACTAGGTTGGTGCCCTGCCTGGACTTATTTGTGTTCTGTTGTATTGTGATTTTGTGATGTATTTGCTTTTGTGGGCCATGGCTGCATTGTTTGTTTCCTAAGAAAATTGTATATATGAAGACTATATGGCAGAAAGCCCTGAGGGGGTGGACTGTAGGGTAAGGAAAAATATCAGACTTTTCTGCCCTCCCGCCATCAGGATAGATGATGAATCCTTGCGGTCCTGAATGCATGCCTGATAGCGGACACCTGGAATAGGGTGTGGGCAGAGGTAGATGGGATTCATCTGGGCTAAGACGGTGCTTTTAAGGGCAGCGTCACGGGGATGCCAGGAGAAGCCGAAAGAGAAGCCAAGAACGAACAGAAGAGCAGAAGAAGCCGAAAGAGAAGCCAAGAAAGAAGTAGCAGAAGCCGAGAGAGAAGCAGAGAACGTCGGAGAGCCCAGATAAAGTGAAGTCTTGCTGGGGGCTGGGAGGCCTGCGAGCCTCCCTGCCCCCCAGCACCCCTGCCTGCCATATGCCTGGATGCCTGGTAAATCCCAATAAAAGACCTGCAGAAGCCACTGAGGACTCTGACTCCTCCTTTACCCGGTCTGCTTGATCAGAAAACCTGCACTGTGCCCTGTCCTGCCCTAACAATATGTATTGTATAGGTATACACATACACATAATAGTATGATATTTAATGTAATTAAAATATGAACAATTCATCTTTCTTTACCACCACTGCTCTTTTTGTTTTCTTTCCTTTATAGCCAGGTTTCTCTACTGTAGTTAGTTCTACTTCCTAATTATTCATTTATTGTTTACACATTCTCGTTTAGCTTCTGTTCTTTGTACTTTGTTGAACGTGCTCCTGCCAGGTATTCCCATGGCATCCTGCTCTTTCCTATCACAGCATTTATTGCATTATGATTAATTCCTTTTAATACTCATCATATTGACTATAAGCTCCTGAGAGGCATAAATTATTACTGACTTGTAGAGTAAGGAAAAATGTCAGGCTTTTCTGCCCTCCCGCCATCAGGATAGATGATGGATCCTTGCGGTCCTGAATGCATGCCTGATGGTGGACACCTGGAATAGGTGTGGGCCGATGGCTAGGATTCACCTGGGCTGACTGGGCTTTTAAGGGCGGTGTCATGAGTACGCCAGTAGAAGCCAAGAGAGAGAGAAAGAGAGAACGCCGGAGAGCCCAGATACAGTGAAGACCTGCTGGGGGCTGGGAGGACTGCCAGCCTACCGGCCCACCAGTGCCCCTGCCTGCCGTGTACCTGGTAATCCCAATAAAAACCTGCAAAACCATTGAGGACTCTGACTCCTCCTTTACCGGGTCTGCTGGATCATAGAAAATCTGCACCATGTCCTGTTCCTGACCCTACATGACTGTAGTTCAGAGTTGTGTTGTCTCCATATATTTACCAAAAAAAACCTTAGTAACATATGTTGAATGTATGAATAGACATTTGAACTAGTTACCATCTCTTAAACTTCCAGTCTCAAAAAACTGATAATAAGGAATTCCATAAAGCACCTAAGGAGTTATTTTATGTTGACTAAGGAGATGTTTAGCACATGAACTTTATTTTTTGCTAAAGTATAAGATTTATATCACAGTAAATTTTCTGTTGGCAATATATTTCATGTTTATAATTTCAAATACTTGGTACTTATATTTTAAATTAATATTTCAGATAGAAATAAATTCTAATTCTGGAATTTTCATCACTATGAATCCTGCTGGCAAAGGTTATGGAGGAAGACAAAAACTGCCTGATAATCTTAAACAACTTTTCAGGCCAGTAGCCATGTCTCGTCCAGACAATGAACTTATTGCAGAAGTTATTCTCTACTCAGAAGGTTTTAAAGATGCTAAAGTATTGGGCAGAAAATTGGTAGCTATCTTCAATCTGTCTAGGTGAGTTTTCTGCTTTAAGTATTTTTATATTTTGTGATTCCAATGATTGATTATGGTTATTAGTGACCATTTTTCATTGTTGTCCGACTTAAGTATTCAGTGATTTTTCATATTGGTGATTCTGACTTAGGTGTTGATAGGAAAGGTTTTAGTTTGAATAATAAACACTGGTTTAAAACTACTTGTGTTTTATATATTATAATTTGATCTTACTTTTTTTCTGTAAAATATCTTGAATTACTTAAGCTAAAATTATACTTATTGAACTAGTTTACCAGCTGCTACTCAAACCCTACTCTTTTTTTGAAGGGACTCTTTCACAATTTTTTAAGTGTCTTTTTTCCAGTATTAGGGATTGACTTTTAGCTTCTTGAGACAACTTCCAATTCAGGTTTTTCACGTAAGTGAAAACTAGAATGTCAGATTGAAAGCCAGCTGAGTTGATTAGCGACTTTAGAAATATAGGTAACAGGTAATTGTATTTAATGCCTTCATTCACATAATTAGCCTGTTCATGAAAGTTTTTTTTTTTTTTTTTTTTAAATATTAAATTTTATTTTTATATTCCCCCATACAATTGCAAACGCCCCATTCTGACCCCAATCCTTCCCCTCCCGCCCCCCACCCCCAAAAAGTGTCTCTGGTTCATAGTTTTTTGTTGATTTTGATTTTCACTTTCTTATATTCATTTTCCTGGTCCCTTATTTAAGTTTTCTAGATTCCTGCTATGAGTGAGACCATCCGGTATTTTTCTTTTTCTTTTTGGCTTATTTCGCTGAGCATGATCCCTTCCAGTGCCATCCATGTTGCTGCAAATTGCATGTGTTTATCTTTTTTGAATGCTGAGTAATATTCCATGGTATATATGTACCACATCTTCTTGATCCAGTCATCTATTTTTGGGCATTTGGGTTGTTTCCAAAGCTTAGCTATTGTAAACAGTGCTGCTATAAACATAGGAGTGCAGGTGCTCTTTGGAATTGATGTTTCTGTGTCCTTTGGGTAAATACCTAGGAGTGGAATTGCTGGATCATATGGAAGCTCTATGTTTAGTAGGTCCAGAAATCTCCACACAGCTCTCCATAGTGGTTGGACCAGTTTGCACTCCCACCAACAGTGCACAAGAGTTCCTTTTTCTCCACATCCTCGCCAACATTTGTTGTTGCTAGTTTTTTTAATATGTGCCATTCTCACTGGTGTGAGATGGTATCTCATGGTAGTTTTGATTTGCATTTCCCTGATTACAAGTGATGTTGAACATTTTTTCATATGTCTGTTGGCCATTTTCATTTCCTCTTCAGAGAAGTTTCTTTTTAGCTCTTCTGCCCATTTTTTGACTGGATTATTTTCTTTGTTGTTGCTGAGTCTCATCAGCTCTTTGCAGATTTTTGTGATCAGTCCTTTATCATTAGTGTTGGGTGCAAAAATGTTCTCCCAGTTGGTGGGGTTTCTCTTTGTTTTTGTTATTGTCTCTTTTGCTGTGCAGAAGCTCTTTAATTTGATGTAGTCCCAGCTGTTTATCTTTCTCTTCACTATCACTGCTTTGGGTGATGTGTCTGTAAAGATGTCTTTGATGTGCAAATCCCGTAGTGTTTCGCCTATATTTCCTTCTATGTATTTTATGGTT
Source organism: Talpa occidentalis (assembly GCF_014898055.3). Lineage (NCBI taxonomy): Eukaryota > Metazoa > Chordata > Mammalia > Eulipotyphla > Talpidae > Talpa > Talpa occidentalis. The sequence continues at coordinate 37,035,462 of NW_023601212.1, read as the reverse complement.
TCAGGTCTTATGTCTAGTTCTTTAATCCATTTTGAGTTGATTTTTGTGTATGGTGTGAGGTAGTGGTCAAGCTTCATTCTTTTGCATGTAGCGACCCAGTTTTCCCAGCACCATTTATTGAACAAACTTTCTTTGCTCCAATGCATAGTCTTCGCTCCTTTGTCAAAGATTAGTTGACCATAAATCTGTGGGTTTATTTCTGGATTTTCTATTCGATTCCATTGGTCTGTATGTCTGTTCTTGTGCCAATACCATGCAGTTTTGATGATTATGGCTTTGTAGTATAGTTTGAAGTCTGGGAGTGTGATGCCTCCATTTCCTTCTTTTTTTTTCAGTAGAGCTTTGGCTATTCGGGGTTTTTGGTGATTCCATATGAATTTCATCAATAATTGTTCTATTTCTTTGAAGAATGCCATTGAGATTTTGATTGGAATAGCATTGAATCTGTATATTGCTTTTGGTAGGATGGCCATTTTAATAATGTTTATTCTTCCAATCCATGAGCAGGGGATGTCTTTCCATTTCTTTGTGTCTTCTTCTATTTCTTTTAACAGTGTTTTATAATTTTCTTTGTATAGGTCCTTTACCTCTTTTGTTAGATTTATTCCCAAATATTTGATTTTTTTTGTTTCGATAATAAAAGGGGTGGTTTTTTTGATTTCTTCTTCTTCAGATTTATTGTTTGTGTATAGGAAGGCTACTGACTTTTGCGTGTTGATTTTGTATCCTGCCACTTTACTGAATTGATTGATGAGTTGAATTAGTTTTTCTGTGGAGATTTTGGGGTTCTCTATGTATATTATCATATCATCTGCAAATAGTGATAGTTTGACTTCTTCTTTTCCTATTTGGATTCCTTGGATGTCTTTCTCTTGTCTTATTGCTCTGGCTAGGACTTCCAGTATTATATTGAAAAGCAGTGGTGAGAGTGGACATCCTTGTCTTGTTCCAGATCTTAATGGAATTGCTTTCAGCTTTTCACCATTGAGAATGATACTGGCTGTTGGCTTGTCATAGATGGCCTTTATGATGTTGAGGTATGTTCCTTGTATCCCAAGAATTTCAAGGGCTTTTATCATGAATGGGTGTTGCACTTTGTCGAAAGCTTTCTCAGCATCTATTGATATTATCATATGGTTTTTATATTTCTTTTTGTTGATGTGTTGGATAACGTTGATTGATTTTCGGATGTTAAACCATCCTTGTGCCCCTGGAATGAATCCAACTTGGTCGTGGTGAATTATCTTATGGATACATTGTTGGATTCTGATAGCTAAAATTTTATTGAGGATTTTTGCATCAGTGTTCATTAGGGAGATTGGCCTATAGTTTTCCTTTTTCGTGTTGTCCTTATTCGGTTTTGGTATTAGTGTAATATTGGCTTCATAGAACGTGTTTGGTATTGTCCCTTCCTTCTCAATTTTTTGGAAGAGTTTGTGAAGGATAGGCACTAATTCGTCTCTGAATGTTTGGTAGAATTCATTTGTAAATCCATCAGGTCCTGGGCTTTTGTTTTTGGGGAGGTTTTTAATTACCATTTCAATTTCGCTGCTTGTAATTGGTCTGTTTAGGTGTTCTATTTCTTCTTTATCTAGCGTTGGGTGATTGTAGAGTTGTAGGAATTTGTCCATCTCCTCTAGATTGTTGAACTTGTTTCCATATAACTGTTCATAGTAGTTACTGATTATTCTTTTGATTTCTGCTGTGTCCGTTGTGATTTCTCCTCTTTCATTTATGATTCTGTGTATTTGTGCTTTCTCCCTTTTTCCTTTGTGAGCCTGGCTAGGGGTTTGTCTATTTTATTTATTTTTTCAAAGAACCAGCTCTTGGTTTCATTGATCTTTTGGATTGTTTTTTTAGTATCAATTTCATTTATTTCTGCTTTGGTTTTTATTATTTCTTTTCTTCTACTGGTTCTGGGGTTTTTTTGTTGTTCTTTTTCTAGATCTTTGAGCTTCGAGATTAGGTTGTTTCTTTGAGTTCTTTCTTGTTTTTTGATGTGAGCTTCTATTGCTATATATTTTCCTCTTATTACTGCTTTTGCTGCATCCCATACATTTAGGATATTGGTGTCCTCCTTGTCATTCAATTCAAAGAATTTTTTAATTTCTTCTTTGATCTCCTCGTTAGTCCAGTGGTCTTCCAGTAGTGTGGCTTTTAATCTCCATGAGGTAGGATAGTTCCTTGCCTTCTTTTTATGATTTATTTCTAGTTTGATGCCTTCGTGGTCAGAAAAGATGGTTGGTATGATTTCAATCTTGGTGTATCTGTTGATGTTTGTCTTGTGCCCCAGTATGTGATCGATCCTGGAGAATGATCCGTGTGCGCTTGAGAAAAATGTGTACTCCGTTTTTTTGGGTTTAGTGTTCTATAGATGTCTGTTAAGCCCAAATGCTCTAGGTCCTTATTTAGAGCTTTAGTTTCTTTACTTATTTTTTGTCTTGTTGATCTATCCATTGTTGATAGTGGTGTGTTGAAGTCTCCCACTACATATGTGTTTTCTCTGATGTCTGTTTTCAGAGAGGACAACAGTTGTCTGATATATTTTGGTGCTCTTTCGTTTGGTGAGTATATGTTAATGAGTGTTATTTCTTCTTGCAGTATTGTCCCCTTAATCATAATGTAGTGACCATTGGGGTCTCTTTTTATTTTTTTGAGTTTGAAGTCTGTTTTATCTGATATAAGTATAGCTGTTCCTGCTTTCTTTTTTGGCCCATTTGCTTGTAGGATTGTTTTCCATCCTTTGACTTTGAGCCTATTTTTATCTTTTGTAGCTAAATGTGTTTCCTGGAGACAGCAAAAGGTTGGGTTTTGTTTCTTAATCCAGGCTGCAACTCTGTGTCTTTTTATTGAAGAGTTTAGTCCATTTACATTTAGAGTTAATATTGATATGTTAGCATCTGTATTTGCCATTATGTTTGTCTTTCCTTTGATTTTATTTATTTATTCTATTAATAACTTTTTTTTTTTTTTTTTTTTTGGTCTTCTTTCGTTGTTATTCGTCCCTCTGAGGTTCTGGCTTTAGGATTCCTTGTAGTATTTTTTGGAGTGGGGGTTTAGTCGCAATGAAATTCCGGAGTTTCTCTTTGTCTGGGAAGGTCCATATTCTTTCTTCATGGAGGAAAGAGAGCTTTGCGGGATAGAGTATTCTTGGTTGGCATCTGTTTTCTTGGAGTCTGTTGACTATGTCCCTCCACTCTCTCCTTGCCCGTAGTGTTTCTTCAGAGAAGTCTGATGTCAGCCTGATTGGTTTTCCTTTGAATGTTATCTGTTTCTTCCCTCTTGTCAGCTTCATTATTTTTTCCTTGTCCTGGATTCTTGGGAGCTTTACTATTATGTGTCTTGCTGTGTTTTTCCTTTCGTCGTGGAAGTTTGGTGTTCTTCTTGCTTCTTGTATATCAATTTTCAGCTCCTTCTTCTCATTTGGGAAGTTCTCTTCAATTATCTCTTTGAATATTTTCTCTGTTCCTACATCTCTCTCCTCTCCTTCTGGAATTCCTATAACTCTTATATTTTCTTTCCTCATGGAGTCAGATAGTTCCCGAAGTCTTTCTTCATTCTTTTTCCTTCGTACTTCTCTTTCCTTTTCTGTTTTGGTTCTTTTTATTTCTGTGTCTTCAAGATTACTTATTCGTTCTTCCATTTCATCTATTCTGCTTTCATTGCTTTTCCCAGAGTTCTTTAGTTCCTCCATTAATTCTTTGATCTCCTGCATTTCTCTTACTTCCCTCTTTAGGGACTCAATTTCCTTCTTCTGATCTATCACTTTTTTAATTATGGCAATTTTAAATTCTCTTTCTGGAAGGCTCAGAAGTTCTTCCAAGTCGCTGTCGTTGCAATCTGGGGAGTGGTTTTCTTTTTGTGGTGTGCTTCTTTCCTGAGGAGTTTTTAGGTTGCGTGTGGTTCTTCTACTCCCTACTGTCTGTTTTCTAATTTGTCGTATGCGTTGGGACACTGTGTTGCTCGGACTGACTGACATCTTGGGTGAACTTCTCCGCTCCCCTCTGGCTCTTCCAGGAGCCATCTCTGTCTTCTGGGGGAGCTTTCTGCTGGTTTTAGGCAGTTTTTACTGAAGAAATGTCCCTGTTCTCAAATGGCGAAGCGGGATGCAGTCCCTGCGCCTCCGGTTTCAGGCACACTCTTCTGCGCACCCAGTCTGCCCCGGACGTGGGTGCCTGCTCCCTCTGTGGGCTCAGACTGCTGGTCGGAAGGGGCCTGGCGTGGAATAACTTCCTGGCTGGCCACTGGGTCCTCCAGAAACCTTCTGCCCTTTTCAAGCAGTCTTAAGAAATGTCCTGTTTTATAGGGTGTTAGTGACTTTTTTTTTCCTGGTCGCTAGGTGGCGCCAGAGATCTCTCCTATTGTCCTTGGGGGGCTGTTTTTCGCCTCCCCCCACCCCGTGGGACAGAGAACAGAGCGGGAATGGTAGGGTACACCTCAACAGCTTTGGGGTGCTGTGTCTGCCTTGTGCCCCACCGTCGTGGAGAAACCACGCCCCGAATTTTCGTGCCCCGGGTCTCAGTTCAAAGCCCTCAGTTCCAGGACGCGGGCTGTAGCCCAGTTCAGTGGCGCGGGAATGGCGCCTTTTGCACCGCTCCCGTGCCTGGGCGCCTGGCTCCTGCTCACTCAGGGAGGGACCTTCACCTCAGTGAGGACCTCCGTGCGTCTACCCGCAAGCCTAGGTCGTCTCCCCGCAAGCCTAGGTCGCAGGCGCGGGGACCTGGGCAGCCGCGATCCAGGTCTGCACTTGCTTTTCAAGTGCGCCGAGAGTGCCGCTTTCCCGCGCCAGCTTACCGGCAGCCCGGGCTGTGTGCGCGTCTCCCGGGGTCTTTGTTCTTCTCTAATGGCGCCCGGAGCCGTTCGCTCACCGCGGCGGCGGATCCTGCAGGGTTCGCCTCAGCTCCAGTTCACGGGGTGTGGTGGCTGCAATAGTTCCTTTCCACTCACGGTCCCGCTTGCTGCGTCGTTTGTTCTTGTGGGCCGTTTTGGTTTGTTATTTCCTCCTCTCTGCCGGTCGGAGAGTGCCGCCTCTGTGGGCGGGGGAGGGGAGCAGGGTTCTGCGCTTCCCTCCCTTCTAGTCCTCTTTTATGGCCAGTTTCTTCTTTGGGCAGTTCGCTGGCGTCACCCGTTTATCTTACGTGGCCCAGTTCTCACTGGGACCTGCCGCTTTTCCTCCCTATTAACTTTTTTTAATGGGAGATCTTACTCGCAGCGTCTCCTCGCCGCCATGTTGCTCCGCCCCCAATCATTATCTTTTTTTATCTTCTGTTCATGAAAGTTTTATCCTATCTTTGAGAACTCTCCATCTTCTACATTTTACTCAAATTCCTTTATATGTTAATGGAATATCAGCACTCATTTCTATTTATCAGTAGCTGTATTCTATATTTCTTTGTATATGATGATCCAGAGAACTTCATATGGCTAGTTGACACTTTATGTTTTCTATGTCTTTGCTTAAGGGAACTTTTAACACCGCAGCAACATTATGATTGGGGATTGAGAGCTTTGAAGACAGTTTTAAAAGGAAGTGGAAATCTTCTTAGACAACTGAAGAAAACTGGCATTAAAGAGCAAGGTATTCCAAATATCTTATTTTTTAAAAAATAAGTTTTAATTGAGGATAGTTTTATATTTGTATGAAAACTATAAATATAGTGTAGAGGGTTTCTGAATACCCTGTCCCCAGTTTCTCCTACTATTAACATCTTACATTAATATGATAAATTTATTAAAATGAGTGAACCAAAATGGATACATTATTTTTAATAATGTTTATATTATAGACATAATAAACCATACCTGTGATAAGTAAGAATATATAAACATTATTAAATTTGTATTTATTTGGATTTTCCCTCATTTTTACCTAATGTCCTATCATAACTTTTCATGTGCATTAATAGTTGTGATCCTTAGGGGAATAGTTTAGTCCACTTGTTCTCAATCTTAATGTGTATTAGAATCACTTATAACCTTGTTAAAATACAGGTTGTTGGGTGCCACCCCCACAGTTTCTGATTTAGTATGTCTGGGGGTAGAGCCTGAGAATTTGTCTAGACTTCAAAGAAGAACAAAAACCTCAGAAATATATGAGGATTTTCTCTTCCAAAGAGACAGTATACCAAAATTCCCGTTAAAAAACACCTTAATATTACAAAGAATGCCTTTTAACTTTAGAATAGGTTTAGACTTACAGTAAGGTTAAAAGACAGCATTCTTACTTTTTCAACTTACCATGGTATATTTGTCAACAATAAGAAACTGACAGTGGGAAATTAAACTAAACTCCAGACTTCACTTAATGTCACCTGTTTTCTCTTCAATGCCCATCTTCGGTCTGCATGACGAATGTTTCGAAAGAATACCACAGAGGTGGCGTGGCCCTCATCATGTCCTATCAGTGGGTGTGTCATAGTCACATGACTTCATTGGTGATATTTTAAGTTATCACTAGTCTGTTTTTGCCATGTTTCTCCTGTGTAAAGTTATTATTTCCCCCCTTCCTACTCTGCTCTTCGGAAGTGAGTTACTAAATCTGGTTCACCCTCGAAGTGGGAGACAAGGCTAAACCTCTTAGATGGGGGAGTATCTGCATAGATTATTAGAAACTCTTCAGTGACAATTTGTCTCTTCTGCATTTATGTATTTATTAAATTGTTTATTTATACCTGTGTGAATTCATATATATTTTATTATACTTTACCTTTCCCCACTTATATAAAATATATGATTCCTCCATCACATTGATGTGTGCCTTCGTGGAAGACTAAATGTCTAGCCTCTTCAGGTTGCTATTAAACACTAAATTAAACACTGTGGAAATAAGAGACAGTATAGAAAATGGATTACATGAAATTGTTTAAACCTTATTTTAATTTTTTTAATTGAGTTAACATTGTGTTATGCATTTTGTAACTTTCAGGTGTGTATCATTAAAAAGCCATGTGGGGCCTCCCCTGCTGGCACAGCGGTTGAGCGCTGGGCTGCAATGCTGCCCGCAGTCTCTTTTGTGCCGGTTGGATCCCCGGTGCTTGTATAAATAAATAAATCTTTAAAAAAAAAAAGTATTTAAAAAGCCATTTGTATATTAAGTTCACAACTAAAAATTCAATTCTATCCTTCACCAAATAATTCGAACTTTATTTTTTTTAAAGATTTATTTATTTATTTATGTAAGAACCGGGGTACAGTCCAGATGTGCGGGAGAGTGAGAGGATTCACCAGAGACAGAGCCGTGAGCAGAACAGGCAGACTGACGAAATACACTGCTGAGTGGAGCAGTGGGCGTGACAGGAGAGGTCTGCTGCCTCATGTGGGACCCTCCCCGGCCGGCCGGGATCGAACTGGCGCTACAGAGGCTGCCAACAGCTTTACAGCGCAGCGCTCAACCACTGCGCCACCCAGGGTGGCCCATAATTCAAACTTTAAATGGTCAAAGTATACATTTTGAAAAAAGAAGCTACTTAGCCATTTTAGATTGGCATATACTAATGTAGAAATAGTTGTTTGGTCAGGTATTTAAATTACTATTTTATTAGTTTATCTCTGGTGACTTTTAAGAACTATTTAAACCATACCTGTAATAAATAAGAATGGTTTATTTATGAGTTCAGTGATTGAAGTATAGTCACACCTCTTTGTTTATACTTCATCATAAAACTACTAAGCAGTTAGAAATACCAGATTAAAAAATTATTTGCCTTTATGTCCAGTTAATATACTTGAAAGTAGGTCTTACAATATTAGTATTTACATTTGGCTTAATAATGGGTTTCTGAATCAGTTTTTATCAAAGCTAATCAAAGATTATTGTTCAGTTATTTTTTTATTGTTGGAAGTAACCTGGGAGGCAATATTGATATTTTTGGAGAGATAACAGAATCTGGAATTAGTTGACCAGTGTATAAATCCCAGCTATAATACTTAGTGCTGTGCTCTTTCATTTTAACTCTTAGAGATTTAATTTGGAGAAAAATTTTAGTATTTGTAAAATTGGATTGATAGTATTTTCTTTATACTTGCTACATGTGCTTTATACAGTTGTTACAAGGATCTTGTAAGTAGTAAAATACTATGCAGATATAAGTGATGATGATTTTTATTATTAATTAATGTCTGGGTGCCCGGGATTCAAATTCTATGGAAAGAGCGTCATAACTCTACTTAGCAATTGACTTTTAACTTTTCAGCATCAAAAGATAGTAAGGTAAGCTTAACAATTCACATGGGATAGCATGTGCCTTAAATGTTACTAAATTCTAGAACATCAGTTAATGACTTAATCTACATCAAACTATAGAGCACTTGAAAACTTATTTATAGTCATTACATTCGTAACTAATAATTTTTAAATGAAACTCTTTCCTAGTTAATGAAAGTCACATTGTCGTACAAGCGCTGAGGCTTAATACAATGTCCAAGTTCACATTTGCTGATTGTACTCGGTTTGATGCACTGATTAAAGACGTGTTTCCTGGAATCGACTTTCAAGAAGTAGAATATAATGAATTGAGTGCTGCCTTAAAGCAAGTCTTTGAAGAAGCCAATTATGAAATCATACCCAATCAGGTCACTGTGAAGAATATTTTATAATATATTGAGACTCTCTTAGCTAATTCTGTATTAGCTATCCCTTATTCTTTATTTTTATCTTTTACTTTCAATGTAAATCTTACTTGCTCAGAGAAGTTTTCTTTTCGTTCTTTTCTTTTCTTTCTTCAAGTCCTGATTGGGTTCCTTTGCTATGAGTTTCATTTCTCCTATTATATATACTTATTTAGTGTTTAATTGTTTATTTAGCTAATATATTGATTCTCTTCTACCTGATGGCAATCTTCATGAAAGGCGGGATTAATGTCTATTTTTTGGCCACCATTTTATTTTTAGTGCCTCTTATATAACCTGACACATAATACACCCATTATTTTTTAATTGATATTTTTGATAACTGATTATGTGTGATTTAGTTTCACTTTGACAGATTCTTAGGAGAAGTCCTTTTTAGTAAGTCCTTTTATGTAGCACAAACACATATTCAAAATGAATACTTTTCATTCAGGATTTATTTTAGAGACAGACAGTATATAAATGAATGAAAAAATGAGTAAAGTAATGAATACATTATATTTGAATGAATGAGTAAAGAAAATAATGAGTATGGTATATTTTCAAATATTTGGAAAGCATCCTTATTGTTTCTTCTAAAGAAATACAGGATTTGAAATTCACATTATATTTTTTTCATTTTTATTTATATATTTTTACATTGTTCATTTTTGTAAAATGTTTGATTTCTCCTCTCATGTGTTTTACCTATAAAATTCCCACCACCAAGACACCCGGACCATCACCAGGACTCTTCCACGCTTCCCTCCCATTTTGATTCCTCCCCTTCCCCTGATGAATATTTCTGATTTATACTTTGTTAGCTAGTTTTTTTAAAAAAGATTTATTTTTATTTATACAAGAACTGGGGTACAGGCCAGAAGCATAGAAGGATGAGAGAATTCACCAGAGACAGAGTGGGGAGCAGAACAGGCGGATTGACTGAAATACACTGCTGAGGGGAGGAGTGGCCGAGGCAGGAGAGGTCTGCGCCATGTGGGTTTCTCCCTGGCTGGCTGGGAATCGAACCCATGCTGCAGAGGCTGCAGACAGTTTCACAGCGCTGTGCTCAACCCACTGTGCCACTGGGGAGGCCCTTGTATGCTAGTTTTGCCTTTTTTTTCTCCCTTATCCCTTGAATGGTTTCCCTGTGTTCTTCCTATAAGTGAAACCATCTGATATTTTTCTTTTTCCTTCTGTCTTACTTCACTGAGCATAATTCCTTTAAGTTTGATCCATGTTGCTGTGAATGGCATGTTAATCTTTTTTATTGCTGAGTAGTAGTCCATTGTGTATAATGCCACATCTTGATCTAGTTATTTGTTTTTGGGCATTTAGGTTGTTTCCATCTTTTTGCTATTGTAAATAGTGCTGCAATGAACATGGGAATGCATGTTTCCTTTTGAGTTAGTATTTTTGTGTCCTTTGGGTATATTAAAGGACACATTCTTTTTTTTTTTTTTTTAATATTTTTTATTTTTATACAAGAACCGGGGTACAGGTCAGATGCGTGGGAGGGTGAGCGGAATCACCAGAGACAGAGTGGGGAACAGAACGGGCAGAATGACGAAATACACTGCTGAGGGGAGCAGCGGGCTTGGCAGGAGAGGTCTGCGCACCATGTGGGACCCTCGTCGGCCGGCCAGGGATCGAACCTGTGCTGCAGACAGCTTCACAGTGTGGCACTCAACTGTCTGCGCCACCAGGGAGGCCCTAAAGGACACATTCTAAATCTGTTAAGATTTATTTAAGTATCCTTTTACTTAAAGCTTTATGTTTTACTAAAGAAACCAAAGTTTAATTTATATGTTTGGAATAGAGCAACTGTTATAGAATGAGAGAATGAATGTATGATTGAACACTATAAACCATGTGTGTGTTTATGTGTTGTTATTGTTTTTTTCTGCTAGATCAAAAAGGCTTTAGAACTGCATGAACAGCTATGCCAGAGGATGGGAGTTGTTATTGTTGGTCCAAGTGGTGCTGGGAAATCAACTCTTTGGAGAATGTTAAGGGCGGCACTTTGTAAAATTGGCAAAGTGGTGAAACAATATACTATGAATCCCAAAGCTATGCCTAGACATCAACTACTAGGCCATATTGACATGGACACAAGGGAATGGTCTGATGGTGTTTTGACAAATAGTGCTCGCCAAGTAGTTCGAGAACCGCAAGGTTGGTCTCTGCTGGGTGATTCATTGTTTTATTTAATGATTTTTAGAGGATGATAGAACTTGTTTGAAATGATGTTCTTATCAAGTCTTATACATGACTGTAAACTGCCTAATGATGTACATTGGTATTTTACTTTGAAGAGGCCCAAGATGTGCTACCATTTTGATCTATGCTCCATAGCAGCTTTTTATTATTATAGAAACTCATAGTAATCTAGGTGAATTGTAATTCACAACTGGTTTAATTGGCTGAATATTTATATATAAAATCTTTGTTGATTTGCTGAATAAATATAAAATCTTTGCTGAATTGACATCATAATGCCTCATAAGTAAGCAAGATGACAGTTTTTTTTTTTAAGATTTATAATATTTACTTATTTATGCATGTAAGAACTGGGATGTAGGCTAGAGGTGCAGGGTGTGAGAGAATTCGCCAGAGACAGAGTGGGGAGCAGAACAGGCTGATCTAATGAAATACACTGCTGAGGGGAGCAGCGGGAGAGACAGGAGAGGTCTGCTGTGCCATTTGGGATATCTCCCTGGCCAGGGATCTAACTTATGCTTCAGTGGCTGGTGATATCTTGATTATTTTATTCCTTATTTATATCTTGATTATTTTATTCCTTATTTTTAAATTGTTATCACTGCATGTATTTTCATGCCATCTCCATTGTTTTTGGTTTGAATAGATGTCACCTCATGGATAATATGTGATGGTGATATTGACCCTGAATGGATAGAATCTCTGAATTCTGTTCTGGATGATAATCGACTACTCACTATGCCCAGTGGAGAAAGAATTCAGTTTGGTCCAAATGTTAACTTTGTATTTGAAACTCATGATTTAAGTTGTGCCTCACCAGCTACAATATCTAGAATGGGAATGATCTTCCTCAGGTAATTTACTAGAATATTTTCTATAATTATGAATAGTTTATCAATATTTAATTTCAATCATCAAATATTACTCATAATTGTTTTACTAAAACAATTATATTTTACTTTCAGAGGATCTTCGAGTTTTAATAGTGCCATGGAATTTAGGTAGCTAATTTCTTATGGGATAGAAAAAAAGAAATATATATTTTTAAAGATTGCATTAAGATGCAGTGTTTCTTAAGCTCTAATATGCATTTGATTCCCCAAGGATCTTATTAAAATAAAAATATTTTTATGGTGTGTTGGTGGATAGAGTGGGGACTTGGGGTTCTATACTTCTAGTAGGCACATTATATTTTGAGTAGGAAGTGTTTAGACCACTATTTTGCTAACCTGTAGAGATGTAATTATTTCATTCATTTTTATAATAATATATATGGGATTTATTAGATTTGTAGAAAATGAAGTATATATAGATGTAAAAGAAATTAATATGTACACATACATATACAAAAGTAAAGTTAACTGTAGTTTATTGGCAGATAAAATACATGTGTAGTACAGGAGCAGCAATTTAATTTGAAAATAAATTTGCAATTTTTTGCTACTAATTTCTAATGTGTTTGTGTTAATCTGTTTCAGTGATGAAGAGACAGATATTAACTCTCTGATAAAATCTTGGTTGAGGAATCAGCCATCTAAATACAGACATAATCTTGAAAACTGGATTGGAGATTATTTTGAAAAAGCTTTACAGTGGGTTCTAAAGCAGGTAAGTTAAGCATAAGTTTTCACAGCTAATCATTTTGTCAGGAGGTATAATGATTGAGAGTAGTGCTTACACGTTGTTAATGTATATGTCTCCATATAACCTTTTAGTGGAGCTTTGCTGTAAAATGGGGTGGAGTGAGAGGCAGCTGTCTTCATTGCTGTCCTGCTAGGTTTCAGAGCATAACTTGTTATTTGTGTAAAGACACTCTAGTTCTCCTATACACAGTTCTTTGCATTGCTTATCTACAATTTTAAATATTGGAGTGACTTTATAATTTTTATTAACAAAACCACCTGCTGTCATCTTTTACTATGTCACTAAATGCCTGCATATATTATGCTAAAAACAATATCAAGTTAATACTAAAGTTGAAAAAGGATGTTAAGTTACTTGCAATATTGTTGGAAAGATTTCTTTTTAAACAACAATTTATTGAATATTTAACATATATCAAAATATACACAATCCCTTTCATTAAGAAGAGTTTGTCTGATGGAAGAAAACAACATGTAAGAAGAAAATCACAATGCAACAGATAAAGAGTGTATTTCTGTCTTTTAGAAGAAATATGAGTGAGGTCACACCTAATTTTGAACTTGAAGCATGAATAAAAGTTTAGCATATAAGTGAGATAATTGAGGGTTTTCAGATATTTTAACTTGATTTTTTCAGTTTTGTTGGCTTCTCTTTTATGTATTTTGTGAAAGAGGTACACATAAAAAATGTACAAATACCAGTGAATTTTTTTAAAAGTATACTGCAGGGGAGGAAGAAAGAGAGGAGCACAGAGGACTGGTGATGGTGCACAGGTGCCTTGGGGAAGGAAATTCTATGGGGACTCAATCTGAGGGGGTGGGGGAAAGCAAATATTGTATATAAAAAAAAATAAAGTATATATGCTGAAAAAAAAAAGATGTGTGTAAAAAAAAAAAAGTATCTGATTGTTAATCTGAACTTGCTTTAGAGTCAATACTTTCAACTTGAGCAAGACATGTATAGAAATGTATATCTCACTTTAATTTTCTCAATCTTTCTGTCCTGAATTTTTGAAAGATGGAGAACTAGGAATTTGTGATGAAATGGTACAAATGAGATAGGTTCTCTGAAGGTCTCAGGGAAAGAACTGCCAGCTTTCAGTCTGATTGAGCTTGTGCTTCTGCAGTAATACGTCTTTCAACTGTAAGCACCTTGAGAGCAAGGATCATGCTTGTCTTATTCCTGGTTGTATCCCCAGAGCCTAGTATGGTAGTCACAGACAGAGTAATAAGTGAATAAGGACATAGATGCTCAATTAATTGCCTGATGCCTACATTGCCACACCATTTCAGTAAATATGTTAGTTTTTTATTAAAACATACAGAGCCTAATAATTATCTCCAATGAGAATAGCTTGATGTCATCTGCGTGCATGCTGTTAATGTTAGAATGACATCTATAACACTAAATGGAGTATATTGATATATATAAGTCTGTGATTTTTGAAATGATGACCAGATAAAATTGTCATCCATTAATTGGATACCAGAGATTCAGTTAGAAATAAACTGATTCTATTTTGAGTTATAATTTTTTTGTGTGTTGAGTATTTGTTCCTTTTTTTCCTGTACTTTGCTCACCATATTCTGAGACATATAACCATTATGACTGCTCTAGTCAAATGATAAATTTTACTTATAATTTAGAGCTTTACTTTCTTGTATTAAGGTAACAAATCAATCTAGAAGATAATCTGTGGGTTTTCTTTACCTTACCTTTAAAGCCTTAGAACCTTTTGCATGACCTAAACAGCTGCATTTCTACCTATCTCCTCCCTTTACCTGCTCTTCCTCCCATTTCTCTGTTTTTCTAAATATTTTATTTTGCAGGTAGAGTGATTTTTTTTTGTAAACCAATGAAAATTGGATTATTTTAATTAGAAACACTTTAAAGGCAGTGAAAATAAAATTTTTACTTCTTACCATGGCATATACAAGTCTGCAGTTTGACGCTTACCTGCCTCATACAAGTCTGCAGTTTGACGCTTGCCTGCTTCATACAAATCTGCAGTTTGACGCTTACCTGTCTCTCTGACTTAAACACTTTTTTGCTTACTCAGCCACTCTTTTACTTTCTTTTCCTTGAATGGCTTACCTTTGCATGTGCACTACTCTCAGCATATGACATCCTTCAGATGTTAGCTGAATTGTTGCCTTTTCCAAAGAGGCCTTGAGTCCTTGCTTTGAGTTACCCTTTCTCACAACACTGCTCTGTTGCTCTGTAAGTTCTTACCACAACTTGTAACCCATCTATTCTACTAGACTTGAGTTTTTTTTTTTTTTAATTTATGTATACAAGAACTGGGGTACAGGCCAGAGGCGTGGGGGGGTGGGAGGTGAGAAGATTCACCAGAGAGAGTGGAGAGCAGAACAGGCAGATTGCCCGAAGTACATTGCTGAGGGGAGCAGCAGGTGAGTCAGAAGAGGTCTGCCGTGCCATGTGGGTTGCTCCCTGGCTGGCGTGGGATCAAATTTGTGCTGAAGAGGTTGGACAGCTTCATAGGTTGCATCTTAACCCCATGAGCCACCAGGGAGGCCCTAGACTTGAGTTTCTTGAAAACAAGTACTCTGGTTAATTCACCTTTTTAAAAAATACTCACAACCACATGTACATCCTTATCCATAATTTATTCTCAGTAAATTCTTATACAAAGGAGAACACTCCTCGCCTAATTCCCCAGGAGTTACATAGGGGCTCCAGATTCCTACAGATCAAAATTATCTGCAATACCTCTGTCCAAAGTTTCATTTTAAAATTCTGCTTAGAGAGAAAGTTTCAAGTCTTTTTTCATGTAAGCCTGCTTAGGTTTAGGAGGTAAACAAACCATATATCCATGTGAGGACTGAGGCATTTACAGCCAGAAATATATAATTGTGTTTTTATGATTGTCTTTGGTTTTCATAGTTTACATGTATAAATTAAATGAAATCTATTCTACAACTTGAATAAAAGGATAATTTTAAAGATAATCTTTGAAAATATATGTGAACAACAATATGCATAGGTCTCAGTTAAATGGTTGATATTACGTTTGTCTTTATCATGGATTTTAATCAACAGAATGACTATGTGGTAGAAACCAGTTTGGTTGGAACTGTGATGAATGGTTTATCTCATCTACATTGTTGCAAAGATCATGATCAGTTTATTATTAATCTCACAAGGGGACTTGGTGGGAATCTGAATATGAAATCACGTCTGGAATTCACTAAAGAGGTAATACATCTTTAACACCTATATTTGGTCAACATTTTTCTTTAATTTTCATTTTGTCTTAACTGCCAAAATATAGTGACTTATAATTAGAACTTATAAATTTTGAAATTAAGTATTCAATAGAGAAAATATATTTATAGATTTCTATATAAACACATTTATTTATATACTTATTCTCTCCTTTGAAATAGTTTATGATAATTTATATTAAAATTTTATAAAATCTTGTTTTAATAGTCTACAATTTGGACTATATCTTTCCTGTTAGACATTTTTGAATCTTTGCTGTTTGAATATTGTAATTTTTAAATTAATTTTTGACTTAGGATAATTTTTTGTAATCATTTGTTTAACCAGAATAGTTTTAATAATAAGGAATGCAAAGATAGATTAATAATTATACATATTTTTTAAAAAAAATAAAGGTGTGTTCTAGTCAAGTTGTTTAAAAAGCTGAATTTTACATATTAAGGGATTTCTTTCTATTTGCCTATGTTGAAATAATTGAACATGAATTCCTCTTGGTTGGGACCAACGTTCTGTTCCTGCCCTTCTTCCATTTTTTTCTTCATATATATATATTTTTTAAGTCATTGTTCATTTTTGTTTGTATGCTTTCTCTTTTTAGGTGTATTCCCCATAAAATTCCCACTACCAGTTTACCCATGAAACATCACTATAGTCACTCATGCTCTTCTCGCCCCTGTTTTGACCCTTTTCCTCCCCTCCCTCACGTAATGTCTCTGACTTATCATTGCATGCTAATTTTGTTTTTTTTTAATTTAATTTAATATTATTGATTTTTTTTCCCAATCTCTTATTTGGTTCCCCTATATTCCTCCTATAAGTGAAACCATCAGATACTTTTATTTTTCTGTCTGGCTTGGCTTATTTCACTGAGCATAATCCTTTCTAGCTCCATCCATGTTGCTGTGAATGGAGTTTATCTTTTTTTGATTGCTGAATAGTATTCCAGTATATATATACATACCATGTCTTCTTGATCCAGTTATCTATTTTTGGGCATTTGGATTGTTTCCATATCTTACCTATTGTAAAGTGCAGGTATCCTTTTGAATTAATGCTTTTGTGTCCTTTGAGTAGATTCCTCAGAGTAGAATTGATGGGTCATATGGTAGCTCCATTTTTAGTAGTTTGAGGAACCTCCACATAGGTTTCCATAGTTTGCACTCCCACTAGCTGTGTAGGAGAGTTCCTTTTTCTCCACATCCTTGACAACATTTGTTGTTGCCTGTTTTTTAAATGTGTGCTATTTTCACTGGTGTAAGGTGGTATCTTATTGTGGTTTTGATTTGCATTTCCCTGATTATAAGTGATATTGAACATTGTTTCATATACCTGTTGGCCATTTGCATTCCTCTTAGGAGAAGTGTCTTTTTAGCCCAATTTTTGACTGGGTTGTTTACTTTGTTTTTGTTGAATTATATGAGCTCTTTGTAGATCTTTGTGATCAGTTCTTTATCAGTTGTATGTATGCAAAAACTTTTCCCAATGAGTAGGGTGTCTCTTTGTTTTGGTTAGTGTCTCTTTTGCTGTACAGTTTGATGTGATCCCAGTTGTTTATCTTTTCCTTCACTTTCTTTGCTTTTGGGGATGTGTCTTTAAAGATGTTGCTGAGATGTATGTTATGTAGTGTTTTGCCTGTATTTTCTTCTATATACTTTATGGCTTCAGGGCTTATGTTCAATTCTTTTATCCATTTTGAATTGATTTTTGTGCATGGTTTGAGGTAGTAGTATAGTTGCATTTTTTGCATGTAGCAGTCCAGTTTTCCCAGCACCATTTATTGAACACACTGTCCTAATTCCATTACCTATTCTTTGCTCCTTTGTCAAAGATTAGTTATCTATAAATATGTGTGTTTATTTCTGGGTTTTCTATTCAATTCCATTATTATGTGTGTCTGTTTTTGTTCTAGTACCGTACTATTTTAATTATTATGGCTTTGTAGCATAGTTTGAAGTCTGGGAATGTGATACTGCCATTCTCTTTCTAAGGAGAGCTTTGACTATTTTGTTTCTTTTATGCCATCATTTTTTGTTTTCTCTACTCTGTTTCCCTTTCCTTTGCCATTCTGTTGTCTCTTCTGCAATATTCTCTTCATTAACCACTTGATGCCATATTATATGCTACTTTTGAGCAGGCATTCTTTTGCTAAATTTCAGAAGAAAGGTGTTTCAAATTTACATCAGGGACCAACTCTCTGTTGTCTATATGCACAAATAACAGTTTTCAATGTTAGAAGAGGAGTAAAAGATTGAGAGCAGTGGTGACAACATTGGAATGGGTTATACCAGACTATGGTGAACATGAAGGGATTAGGAGTCCTACATTGTGTAATTTGTAATATAATTTTCGTGGGAGTGCATTTAATAGTTGAATATATTTATATCTTCTTGTATGTGCAACCTGGGTGACATTTATTTGTTTCAAATGATCATTTGGAGAACAGTACTTGAGACAAAGTTTTACTTTTGTATAAAGGCTACTTAGTAGGCTTAGTGTATGTGAACCTTTTTTTGAGTATAAATGACTCACTGTGGGACATTTACTTTATAATTAAAATTTCACCTACTCTGGAATATGTGAAAACCTGATACAATCTTTTCTTCTTCAGGTTTTTAACTGGGCACGGGAATCTCCTCCAGACTCTCACAAGCCAATGGACACTTACTATGACTTGAGTAAAGGACGGTTAGCATCTTATATGCTGAAGAAGCCAGAAAACCTGACTGCTGATGATTTTAGTAATGGACAAACTCTTCCTGTCATTCAGACTCCTGACATGCAGCGAGGTCTAGATTATGTCAAACCTTGGTTAAGTTCTCATACTAAACAGCCATTTATTCTTGTAGGACCAGAAGGATGTGGCAAAGGGTAAGAGCAAGAAAATATTGACTGAGGTGCCCATTGTGGATTTATTCTCTCCTGTCCTTTAAAAACATGTTACCAGCTTTTATTACCTTTCTTTGGTTAAAGCAACATTTATGTTTCCACGGAGAACTCTTTGCATTGTTACTACTTATAAAAATAGTATGACTATAGAGAGGACTATATCCTTTTTTCTGTCAGGTTATGTGTTTTCAAATGGAAAGATAGCAATCTGAGGAGACACTCTTAATAATAATCTGTGCATACAATCACAACAAAAACAGAAGTGCCTTAGCTATATCCACAAATTACTATTTGCTTAGTTATAAAAATGAATTTTGATGTTAGCAATTTCAAAATGCCTTTTAATTCAGTGGAATTCATCCTACTTTTAGGACTTATTGAATGTAGTTTCTTAAAGGAGTCATTCATTATTAGTTTGACATTTCAAGTAGTAATTTAAAAATACTATACATAGTAATTTTTTTTTTAAATTGGAGATCTTAATACCTTCACCTGTTTATTTCAACTGTACAGAAACAGAATTGGTATCTTTTACCAACTAAATTATTTCTGCTAACTAACTAACTAACTAACTAACTAACTAACTAACTAACTAACTCTGAGCATTGTTGTTTTTTTCTGAAAGTGTCCCAGTGATACCTCAAAGCATAGCTTTTTTACCAGTCTAGAAAGTTAGAAAGGTACCTTACTAGAAATTTAACCAAGGAAACCATATCCATGTTTACTACTTTGCCCTTAAATATCATCATACATAATTTAGAAATGGAAATATTTGTAAAATAGAAATTTCATATTGATATAAAGGTATTTTATTGGTTGCATTATGAAAGTTAAGTATCATACGTCTTTACAGGATGCTGCTCAGGTATGCCTTTTCCCAACTCCGGTCTACTCAGATTGCTACAGTTCACTGCAGTGCACAGACTACATCCAGGCATCTTCTGCAAAAGCTGAACCAGACTTGCATGGTAATCAGCACTAATACAGGTCGCGTGTACAGACCAAAAGATTGTGAACGACTTGTTTTGTACTTAAAAGATATCAACCTACCTAAGCTGGATAAGTGGGGGACCAGCACTTTGGTGGCCTTCCTGCAACAGGTGAGTCTTATCATTGGAGTGTTTTAATAAAATTGGAAAGAATTTAACTTCATTAACTTTTTGTGTAGCTGGAAAATCGGCTTTTCCTCTTTAGGGTCCTTTTTCTATAGCCTCAGTCTTCCAGGGCTACTTTCTTTGATCTTTCTCCATTTAGAAGCTAGTTTTACATTAGCTGATAAATCACAAGAAGAGTAAAAACAGCCTTTTTACCTATTATCTGTCCTGTGTTCTTAAAATAGGGAGGAAAGCAGAATTTAGGGATTGTGCTGGAGATGGGAGGTTTTTCTTAATTTTTTAGGTATGCATTTTTCTGATAGCTTTAAAGCCTCAGTCATGCCCCTTTCTGGCTTCTCTATGCCATGAGTCTCCCTCTTTGCCAGTGTAAAGATCTGAGGCCTTGTGTTCTTAGTCAGCATGGAATATTTTTTCTCTGTGATTCACATCACATGAGAAGCCCTAAATTGTAAATTAGAGCTTAGTAGATATATATTACTTTAAAATTTAGCTTTAATTGCAGTATAAATTATTTATAGAAAAATGCCAAAATATTTTCCTTATTTTTTTTCTGATTTCTGTCACTTTTTCCATAATTTCTGGTGGATTTGTACCATCATCTGGATTTTAATGTTTATTAGAAAAATATTTAAAAATAAGTATAATTCAGCTAACATTAATTGAACATAGACTCTTGAGTAATATTGTTCTTAACGTAAGAATTTAAAACATTTCAGTCTTAAATTCTTGAGTTTAATGGAGGATGGTACTTGCTTTTGGAAACAATTGAATTTTGTGGAAAAAAAAAAATACATCATGGAACTCTCCTACATTGCTTGTGGGCATGCAAACTGGTCCAACCACTATGGAAAGCTGTCTGGAGGTTCCTCAGTCTGCTAAAAATGGAGCTACCATATGACCCAGCAATTCCACTACTAGGGATCTACCCAAAGGACACAAAAACATTGATGCAAAAGAGCACCTGTACCCCTATGTTTATTGCAGCACTATTTACAATAGTTAAAACCTGGAAACAACCCAAATGCCCAAAAACAGATGACTGGATCAGGAAGATGTGGTATATATACACAATGGAATATTATTCAGCAATCAAAAAAGATAAACTCATGCCATTAGTGGCAACATGGATGGAGCTAGAAGGAATTATGCTCAGTGAAATAAGTCAGAAGGAAAAAGAAAAATATTGGATGGTTTCACTTATAACAGGAGTATAGGGGAACCAAATAAGACATCAGTGTAAAAAATAATAATAATACAAAATACAACAAAGCAAAAATAGACAATTATAAACCAGAGACATACTGCAGGGGAGGAGGAGGGAGAGGGTTTAGAGGGAGGAGCATAGAGAACTATGGTGTGGTGCACGGGTGCATTGGTGAAGGCAATTCTGTGGGGTCTACACCTGAGGGGGTAGAGAGAAGCAAATATTGTTTAAAAATGAACAATGATGTAAAAAATAGAAAAAAAATCTGAAACATAACCATTTAAAATATATTTATTTTCAAATAGGTATTGACATATCAAGGCTTTTATGACGAAAATTTGGAATGGGTTGGTTTAGAAAATATTCAGATTGTTGCTTCTATGTCAGCTGGAGGAAGACTGGGAAGACATAAACTTACTACCAGATTTACTTCGATTGTTCGTCTTTGTGCTGTAGAGTATGTATTTTACTTTCTTTCATTTTTATTGTTTTGAGGAGACATTTTATATATTCATATTTTATTAAAGGTATCCATTAATGATATTTCTCTAAAATGTAGGGTATAAAAAGAATGAACTTAAGCTCTGATTTTTTTCTCACCCTTCTCAAACTATAGGCAATAATTTAGACTGATAAAAGCTTTAATTAAAGCCTCATGTATTAGAAATTTACTAAGAAATAAAACAACTGTTTGGTATTGTCTCTGTTCTAAAATCAAGAATCCTGTGCATTTTAGATTTATAAGTTTTATGGCTTTCAAAAAACAAAAAGTGTGTCAAGTTTGAAGATAATTAAAAGGAGAATTTAAATCTGAATGAAGTAGAGTTTTTGTGACTGATAACATTAATACACTTGCATTCATTTCCATGGTCTATAATTGTTACAGGGAGTCTTGATTTTAGGTTTTTTGTATTGTCTGTTAAAATTTGCCTTACAAAAATCTTAATTTTGTTTTTTTGCTAATTGCTATCCATCTGTTAACTTTATTCTTTCAGAAATATTGTAAGCCATCATTAAAGTGTATTGAAATAAGTGTTGGTCTGGGAGATTGATTTTATTTGTTGTATTGGTTCTACTTTTATAGTTCTAAATAGGATTGCTGCTGTATATAGGATATATGTAACTCAAAATGCTGTTTCTTAAGTGAAAATTCTTTTTTTTTTTATTTTTATTTATTTTTTGATTTTTAGGTTTTTTTTTGATTTTTAATTTTTTAATTTTTCTAGAGGCATGTTTTATTTATTTATTTGTTTGTTTGTTTTGTTTATACATGCACTGGGTACAGTCAGAAGCGCGGGAGGGTGAGAGAATTCACCAGAGCCAGAGCGGAGAGCAGAGCAGGCAGAAGGACCGAAGTACACTGCTGAGGGGAGCAGCGGGCGGCAGGAGAGGTCTGCGCGCCATGTGGGACCCTCCTCCTGTGGCCGGGGAGCAGCCGGGGATCGAACAGGCGCCGCAGAGGCCGCGGGCAGCTTCGCAACCCAGTGCTCAACCGCTGCGCCACAGGGGAGGCCCTTAAGTAAAAATTCTTTTGGCCTTTTCTAAAGAGCATTGGGTTTCTGAACAATTATACTATTCAGATTATATTATTCAATATTTTCTAGTTTTATTGGAATCCTCTATTAGGACTGTCTTCTCCCCTGCCCCCAACCCGGTATTTGACTACAGATGATCAGGGATATAGTTTGGTTGAAGTGGTAAAACAGTCCTTGAGCCTGGCCTAGCCCCCAGGTAAACCTTGGATGTATCGAGTTTCAAAGCAGCACAGTTTGAAAACCACGACTGTAACTTAACATTAGGATTCTAAGATATAATTTGATTTGCTTCAACTTTCTTCTTATATGCCTTTTGTAGTTATCCAGAAAGAGAGCAATTACAGACGATTTATGGAGCATATTTGGAACCAGTTCTCCATAAAAATCTGAAGAATCATTCTATTTGGAGTTCTTCATCAAAAATTTATCTCTTAGCAGGATCTATGGTACAAGTGTATGAACAGGTAAGTATGTATGTGATATTTATATTGCTATTTCATGTCTATTAGTATCACTCTCCTTTAATCCTTACCTGTATTAATAGCACTCAGGCTTTACTTTCCTGTAGTTTACTAGACTTTTCTTCTAGAAAATAATCTCTTTCAGGGTAAATGATCTACATGCTTTATTCACTTTTGTATCCTCTCTCAGTTTTCACTACACAGTACATATTGAATGAATGAATCGGGTTGATGGTTATTCTGCTGTCAGCCCAAATTTAGTATATTTAGAATGGAATTCACATTCTTTTCAGAACCAGATCCTTCTCCTGACTTCTATCAGTTTCTTTCATTCTTCAAACCTGGGATTAATCTTTGATGTTTTTTTCCTATTACCTGTGAGGGAATGTTTAAAGTGTCCTTTCATGATAAAATGGAGAAGATAGCTGAAAAATAGACATTAAAAATGCAAAAGACTTTTATTGAGTACCTTCTCTTGCCAGTGCTGTCCTTGGAATGCAGAGGTGACTGAGCTCTGTTTCTGGAATTTGACAGTCTAATGAGGGACCTAGTCATCTAATGAACTATGATACAGTGTGAGAAGTGTAACAGTATCAGTATGTATAAGTCACAGAGATAGCATAGAAGAGGGAGTGAATAATGTTGTCATAAGCAGTAGTTGTTATGAAGAGGTAAATGTAATCTGGGTTTTGAAAAATGAATACATACCAAGTGGATAAAGATGAAGAAGGTCTTCTTAAGTAAAGTATGTCAAAATTATGGAAGTGTTTGTGAATGACACTTTTTCTAGTATTGGAGGACAACTGAGGAAAGATAAGCTAGGATGCAAGAAGTTCTCAGTCCAGAACAAGCAGTAACTCCATCCATAGAGAGAAGGAGATAGAGTCTCAGTTCAATATATTTAATATCTATATATTCTCAATTTACTATATTTAACACAATAAGTTGTTGAAAGTTCAATGACTTCTTAAACATAAAGTAGCTTCTGGTTCCCACCATTAGAAATCTAACCTTCTGAGTGCCTTGGAATTGCAACCACGCTTTCATAAAGCTTGGGTTAACTGCATTCTTTGAATTCCTCTCCTTAAACTGAGGTTTTTAATCTTTCATTTTTTTTGCCACTGTTGAAGTTTATGAACTCTTCTTAGATAATGTTTTATCAAAGGAAATCAACTATATTGAAATACAGTTTCCTCTACTGGTAGAATTGGCATTCCTACGAGTATCAGGTGACTGAAAATTCATAGCATGATGATGTATTTGAGTAGACTGATGGTTTACTGTATTTTGATTTTCAGGTGCGAGCCAAATTTACAGTTGATGATTATAGTCACTATTTCTTTACTCCTTGCATTCTTACTCAGTGGGTTCTTGGCTTATTTAGATACGATTTGGAAGGAGGTAAGTTTGCTTTCCTGATTTCAAAGCACTTATCTTTCTTTAGAATGTCACAGTGTGTCTTTGTTTTTGTGTTTGGGTATGTTTTTGATTGCATATTAACTTGTAAAGAGATAGTAAATGATACTGTAATTATGATATTCAAAAAATTCTAATTAAAATATACTAATATTGAAGTGAAATATTGGCAGTACATTTAAATATTAATATTTAATTTAAAATATTACATTTCTTTCAAACTATTTGTGGCTATCACTGTTAAAACTTGATTTTATGAAAAATAATATAATAATGTAACCAAATCATGTTTAATATGATTTTTGGATTTATGTATTTTTGAGCAGCTAGAAATAATAGTGTTTAGTATAACCTTTAAAGCATCAAAAAAATTGCCAATTCATTAATAAAATGAATTTTAACTTTTCTCCCCTTTTTTTCTGTTGGCCTGATGCCAAAATTATGGTATGTAGACTCTTATTCTCTATTTCTTTTTATTATGTTGAAACAGACCATTTTAAAATCATTTGAGTTTTATTACTATTAAAGAAACTTTCTTTTTTTAGGATCCTCAAACCACCCACTAGATTATGTGTTAGAAATTGTAGCATATGAAGCACGGCGCTTATTTCGTGACAAAATTGTTGGTGCAAAGGAGCTTCATCTATTTGACAGCATTTTATCATCTGTGTTTCAAGGAGATTGGGGATCAGATATATTAGACAATATGGCAGGTAATATAGTTATAGAATATATGTAAATATATAATTTTTTAAAAAAGATTTATTTGTTCACAATTACAGGAGCTGGGGTACAGGCCAGCGGTGTGGGAGGTGAGAGGATTCACCAGAGACAGAACAGGGAACAGAACAGGCAGATAGACTAAAGTACACTGCTGAGGAGAGCAGCAGGAGAGTCAGGAAAGGTCTGCCGCGCCATGTGGGTAGCTCCCTGGCAGGGGATCTAACTTGTGCTGCAGAGGCTGCGGACAGCTTCACAGTGCTATGCTCAACCCCTTGCACCACCAGGGAGGCCCTGTAAATATATAATTTTTATGAGAACTTTTAAAATTATTTTTCCTACTAGTAATATGATTTCACATGTCCAAACAATTTAGAATTCTGAATAATGTTAATGTTACTTTTACTATAAGGGGACTACTCTTTTTTTCTGAGATTTCAACAATTATGTTCCAAACAAAATGTAATGACAATAATTGTTTCCTCGAAAGAAAGGGGATCAGGACATACCATTTTACATTTGCATTTCAAAATTTTATTTCCTTCATGATTTTTCTACTGAAGTTTTTTTTTTTTTTTTTTAAGATATATTTTTATTTATACAAGAGCTGGGGCACAGGCCAGAGTCACAGGAGGGTGAGAGGATTCATCACAGACAGAGCGGGGAGCAGAACAGGTAGACAGACCAAAGGCACTGCTGAGGAAAGTAGTGGGCGAGACAAGAGGTCTACCTCGCCATGTGGGATTCTCCCTAGCCTGCCAGGAATCAAAGCGGCGCTGCGGAGGCTGTGGACAGCTTCACAGTGCGGTGCTCAACCCGCTGCGCTACCGGGGAGGCCCTCTACTGAAGTTTTTTAATAGCTATCTATGTATGAAACTTAAAGATCATTAAAAAAAATCCACATTTGATTATAATGACTAAAATTACTCTTTTGCTTAAAAGTTATGGCCATTGTCATTCCTTTCTTATTATGTCAATAGCATAGACCTTCTTACATACTCATGTTAACAGATTCTCTGTTGTTATGATAAACACAGCATAACCCCATTAAGTCAAACAGCTTTATCACATTTGCTGCTGTTACTGTTTAATAACCAATTTGCATTTTGAAAAGTGGTCTGAGTAATGCATGCAATATGAAAATCATCATGGTGTAAGGGCCTTTCATAAAAAAGAAAGATCATAATATGAAAATATTTTCTAATAAAATATCTTTTAAGCTACAATATGAATTTCCTTTTTTTTTTTAAAGTAGAAAGCTAGGCTTCAAAATATTTCACATAACTCATAATACATGTTGAACACTTCTAGACTTGGTATTGTTACCAGGGTCACCATTGCACAAGCCAAAGGGAATCCTGATTTTTTTTTCTAGATTCAGTTTGCATTTTGGAATGAGGAAATGAGTTCAAGATAGCTTAAGACTAGATGAAATACTAAGAGAAGCCTGGAAATAGTTCCAAGTGGACTGGATTTTGAGAGTAGGCTTATGTCATTGTGGCCTATAGTTTTCATGGCTTAGTATGAAAAGGCTTGGTTCTTAAGTGATACCATGTTTCTCAGTCTGAAAATTCAGTGTCTCCTTGCAAAAAAATTGGCATATCCTTTGGACATTAGATAGTATTTATGTCTTAGTGACTATCTGAGTTTCTCCAGAGTTTGGTGTTTTTCATACTCCCCTGTGGTAATCCCCTATGGTAAATAATAGAAGTAATTTAAGTATCTTTGTTTTGCTGGGGATGACCTTACTTGGATTAATTACCTTAAAAATAATTTGGTAATTACTGATATTCCCATTACAAATAACACATAAAACAAAAATATGTTTTATTTCTACAGGTAGTTTTTATGTTACATGGGGAGCACGACATTCAGGAACAAGGGCAGTCCCAGGACAACCACTGCCTCCACATGGAAAACCACTTGGAAAACTTAGTTCTGCTGATCTCAAGGATGTTATTAAAAAGGTATAATATGAATGAAGAATTTGAATTAGGATTTGGTTATTTTGTTAAAGATTTATTTATGCATACAAGAACTGAGGTACAAGCTGGAGGTGCAGGGAGTGAGAGAATTCACTAGAGACAGAGTGGGGAGCAGAACAGGTGGATCTAGTGAAATACACTGCTGACGGGAGCAGCAGGTGAGACAGGAGAGGTCTGCTGCGGCATGTGGGTAGCTCCCTGGCCAGGGATAGAACTCGTGCTGCGGTGGCTGATGATAGCTTCATAGTGCTGACACTTAACCCCTTGCGCCACCAGGGAGGCCCCAAGGATTTGGTTATTTTTATGGTGATTTAAAAATATTGCAGACTCTTTGAGGGCATGGAGTAAAAGCTGCTATTTTATCTTTTAGGATATTAGTCCATTGCAGCAGATCTAACTAGATGTTCATGTACTTACACAGATATGTGTAAAATTGTCAAGACGCCTGTTTAAAGAAGGTATCTATAGAGGCTTAATGTTAATTGGAAAATCATCCTAAAGCAGTGGTATCAAACTTCAGTGAGCATCAGAATCTCTTGGAAAACCAGAAATTGTGCTGATTCCTAGGTTCCATTCTGAAAAAGTCTTATTTATTAGCCCAGATAATTTGAATTTCTAACAAGCTGATGTTGATGCTTCCTCATCCACCAAACAGGCACTATCCCAGAGAGTTTTGTTTTTTTTTAATTGAGGTAACATTGGTTTAATATATATGATTTAGAAGGTGTATGTCTAGAGAGATTTGTTTTTCAAGTTTAATTACTCAATGCAATGAAGAAAAAATAGCAATATATATGATTGTTTAAAAAATTAATATTTGCTTTGGAATTAGTGTGGATTTTATATCAAGAAAATTTTTTTCATGATCTGTAAACTCATTATTATCAAAGGTTTGGGGTCTCCCTGGTGGCACAGCAGTTGAGCGCTGGGCTGCAAAGCTGCCCGCAGCCTCTGCAGCGCCGGCTCTATCCCCTGCCAGCAGGTGAGGGTCCCACATGGTGCACAGACCTCTCCTGCCACCCACTGCTCCCCTCAGCAGTGTACTTCGTCCTTCTGTCTGTTCTGCTCCCTGTTCTGGCTCTGGTGAATCCTCTCACCCTCCTGTGCTTCCAACTATATCCAGTGCTTGAATGAATGAATGAATGAATGAATGAATAAATAAATAAATCTTTAGAAAAATATATTATCAAAGGTTTGGGAATGTTGAAAGTTGTTAAGTATGTGAAGTCTAGTTCCTTCTTTCTTCCCTCAGACTGTCACATTGTTCTTGCAGGCCAAATTATCTGTGTGGTTTTGATCATTTCAAAGTAGTGCATAAGGCAAGAATTCACAAGATTTTTTTTAGGTACAGGGTTTTCAGAGTTTTGGGGTTATCTTCTGGTTTTTAAACATGGATTTAATTTGCAAAAGCTGGTAAAATTTATTGATTTTTGAACTAAAAATTTATTATCATTTAGATAATCTCTGATTTATATTATGAAATATTGTGTTTTTTAATAAAGGGTCTTATTCATTATGGACGAGATAACCAGAATTTAGACATTTTACTTTTCCAAGAAGTCCTGGAATACATGTCAAGGATAGACCGAGTCCTGAGTTTCCCTGGCGGCTCCCTTCTGCTGGCGGGACGCAGTGGTGTGGGTCGTCACACCATCACTTCTCTTGTCAGTCACATGCATGGAGCGGTGCTGTTTTCTCCTAAGGTTTCCAGAGGATATGAACTGAAGCAGTTCAAAAATGATCTCAAACATGTGAGTTACTCACCAACTTTTGCTATATTTGGTTTTAAGTTACATTATTCTAAAGGCTTTTAAAGATTTTAAGTTTCTCTATATAACATGCCTTCATTTTAATTTTTCCCATGATTATTAAAAAATTTGTATTTTTATATACACATAGGAAAAAAAATTCTATTAGATTTTCTAGCTCTCAGGTATCCCACATTATGGAATAGTAGATGGGCATGAAACAGAAAAAAAAGGATGGAATTTTTTTAGGACCTGTATAGGTATATATAAAAATGAATGAATTAATAAATGAAGTGACTTATTATGACATACAGAAATTGTGCCAAAATATTTGAAGGGAACCAGAATATATTTTCTTATTTTGCAGGTGCTGCATCTTGCAGGTATTGAAGCACAACAGGTAGTTTTACTACTGGAGGACTACCAGTTTGTTCATCCTGCATTTTTGGAGATGATCAATAGCCTTTTGTCTTCAGGCAAGTGAATGCTTTCTATTCAAAGAAAATAAAAGTAATATTATAAAAATTGTTCAAGTAAAATTATCTTGTGTAATTATGTTTTGAGGACTTTTTGGCATAGATTTTACTAAGAAAAGATGGGGCTAAGTATGTTTGGGAAAGGAGACTTGAGATATCCTATTTTATAAAGCCAAGTCTCCTCAATAATATAAAAATGATTATTAACATCAAACATTGGTGAATGAAAAATTGGCCCTCTTATACTCTTTTGGTGTAATTATTCTTTGACATAACCTTTGAGAAAATTACCAGCCAGGACTTATTAGAAAAATGTGCCCTACACTTTAATATAGCAATTCTATTATCTGTAGGAATTTTACATACAGAAATAAAAGACCCAGGTGTAAGTAAATACATATTATAGTTTGTAAAAATAGTTCATTTGGTCAAATGTCTTTAATGGAATGATTCAATATTTATGATATGACCTTAATATGGATATATGAATACAAGTATATTTTTGTATTTCTCAAATCATAGTAAACTCCTATTGTCCATAGAACCACATATCTTTTTGTTGGTTTCTTGGGATAGATAAATCTGCAATTTCTCATATATTTTCCTGTTTTGAAGCATTTATGAAGTTTATTAGAATCCTTTCATAATCATAGTGGGACAGGTGTGAGATGGCTTAAACTTGGACTAGGGGTATTTTATTATTTAAGTATGAGCTACACCTTGTTGGAATCTGTTTTAAACTGTATAGTTTTTTCTATTGTGGAGACCTAATAATAAAGTTACATATTCAACTGAGTTTTAATAAATACCTGTTTTATATCATGCTAGATAGGTTTAGGGTTAATATGGTCTTTTCTTCAGAAGTAAACAGCTCTGGTTAAAGAATACATTTAATTCATGATATGAGCTGTTTACATTGAATGCCCAAATGAGAAGTATAGACCATGATTCTAGTTAGACAAATAATTCATCAATTTCTGTTAATGAGAGAAATAGTGGCATAGTGAAAGTGGGATGTCTTGAGAAAACTTGAAGTGTTTGCGGCCTTCTTATAGATAACTTCTTTTGATTTTTATGGGGCACATTCTTGCATACTGCTTAAATTGTCACTAGATGGAGACCTTGTTCATTTTTGCTGAGATAAACTGGTAGATCAGATATATACTTTATTTTGGGTTTTGTTTTGTGAAAGCATATAGCCAGATAAATATTACCCCAGTAATTAATGTTTTTGTCTTAAGATAAATTGGTGTTTATTATCAAGATATGATTTGGGTAAAGTTAAAATTTGCCAACATTTTTACTTAAAAAAATGTATTTGAAAAATACTTCCAGGGAGAAAATCAGTAGGTGTCTGTATCCTTTCTGTTAGTTTTTGTTGCTGAAAAATTCTTATTCCTTATAGTAGGTAGTATGTACACAGAACTCTTTGCTAAATTTAAAGAATGAAAAATATCCTAGTGTGGCTGAAGTTTACAGAAAGACATAAAACAGATTTGTGGCTGTATATTTTTTAATATATACAAGGTTGGGGCATGAGGAGTGGTCTTGCATATTGGAGCTGAGCCTAAAGAAAGTAGAAGTCAGATTTGATAGGGCCTATATGAAGGCAGTGCTTTGGATGTATAGCAAAGGAATTTTCAGATAATCTTAGAATTTCTTGCAAACCATAAACACATGGGCTTAACAGATATTAAACACCTGTTATATATCAGATATATTTCTAAATATTGGATTTACAGTGATGAATAAGACATGATTCAGGCTTTCTATCAAATGCTTGTAGTTTTAATTAACTTTGATTTACCTTTCATTATCTACATAGTAGCAGACCATTACTAATTCTCCTGATTTCTAGTGCAGTTTCACTCATTGGTTTGTTCATTCATTCATTCATTCTTCCATTTATATATCAAATATTTATGTTGCAGATATTTTGCTAAGAATGTCCTTAAGGCTAATATTGAACATGATCAAATATTTTTCCTTTGGGAATTCAGAATCTAATTGGGCAGGAAAAGGAAGTAATTCATTCATTATTTAATGTTGTGACAGGTGCTAAATAGTGAAAAAACAGTATAATGTTTACATAGTATGTGAAATACCAAAGAGACTTAGTGTGTGGGTAGCCCCAGAAAAGGCTAATGGGCATAGCAGTTAGCAAAGTAGTGTCTTGAATATAGACAGCAATTTTGGGGAAAGTGGCAGAGGAAGACTATAGATGTAAATATATATGTATGTATACATTTATTACAGGAAAAGTAAGTGTTTCACTATGTTTATGTTTACGGAACACAAATTAAGCTGAGGCTAGATTTCTTGGGGAGATGTGGGGGAAGAACCAGAAAAGGCAAATGATAGCTTGATTATGAAATGTCTCGAATGGCTTGCTTAGGAGTTTGAATTTTATCAAATGAAGACTATAGATTTAGATTTGTGAGTAAGGTAGATGTGAAAACATTTGTGCATTTTTTGAAAGATTGAGTAAGAGCAGATTATTTAATATGAGACCAAAAATATCATCAAGTATGTAAAATGTGTTTTGAACTACTGTAATGTTGCTAAAATTTAAAACATTTGTCATATTCTTCTGTAGGTGAGGTTCCTGGACTTTATACTCTGGAAGAATTAGAGCCCTTGCTATTGCCTCTTAAAGATCAAGCTTCACAGGATGGTTTTTTTGGACCAGTGTTCAATTACTTCACATATAGTAAGTGACATAGAATTTATTAATCAGTTCAAACTCTGGTTAATGTGAAATGCATCCATTTAATTTGCCTTATTTTCTATTAGATTGCAAAGGTACCTTAAATCTTGGATCCAATTATGGGTAATTTATGCTTTTTTTCTATTCTCTGGAGCTTTTTGAAAGTAACACATAAGTAGCCTAAAGGCTAACCTAGCATAAGACCATGTTAGCAATATTTTAGTAAAGTGAAAGAATGAAAGTATAGTTATTTCTTTGGACTTCTGTGATTCCTTCTTATCTAATAAAATTAGAGCTTACTACCTTCATTCTTAGAGTTAATGAACTATTTATATTTCTCAGACACTAGATTTTTTTTTGTACTAAAGAATCTTTGTGATTTTTATGTGCACTGTAGATATCTAAAATTTGGGTAAAGGAAAAGCAAGACAATAATACCACGACGTACAAATTACTACTACACTAATATTCTTCATGAATAGCCTTCTGGGTCCTTTTTATTATTTTTTTAAAAAAAATTATTTTTATTTATTTATGCATACAAGAACTGGGTTGTAGGCCAGATGTGCAGGGGGTTGGCCAGAGTATTCACCAAGAGACAGAGTGGGGAGCAGAACAGGGGGATCTACTGAAATACACTGCTGAGGGGAGCAGCAAGTGAGACAGGAGAGGTCTGCTGCACCATATGGGGTAGCTCCCTAGCTGGGAATCAAATTTATGCCACAGTGGCTGGTAATAGCTTG